>NC_081420.1:130553652-131201985 GCF_949786415.1 Peromyscus eremicus
CAGAGAATGTTAGTCTTTTCTTCCTCAAGGGGCTGCTTTACTGCCATTTTTGGTCACCATGTACAAGGTGTTTTAAACTGTGTTGTCAAGCTGTTAGATGGCTTCATGGTGAAGTGTTCCAGTAACTCAACCCCTTTGGATTGCTCCAAGCATCTTAAACATTGTGGGTGCAAATACAGGAGGACAGCCACCATCCCAAACGGTGTCCCCTCAAACCTTCCTATGGATTAATTTGCTGGGTGGCCTGAAACAGGTCAAAAGGTTTTGGCCAGGGAGTAGAATTCTAGAAATAATCACCCTATAACCACTCTAAATCAATCATAATTAATGCACTTGCCTGGTCCTGTCTTCTGATTGCTGGCTAGAGGGTGAAATAAAGAGACCCTTTCTAATACAATTTGAAAAGAGATCAAATCTGTCATTTCATCTAATAATTGAGCCAAATGAGAAAAGAGAGAGGTCAAAGTTCACTGGGTGACCTTATGTAAACCCAATAATGCATAATTCATTTCCTTTTTATGGAATTTAAAAGCTGCTGTAAATGGGCAGGATGGAGGCTCTGCTTCCCATGGCTTCTGCCAGGCGGCTTGTGTTCAGTCCTAGAGAGCCGTACCAACTTCCCAGCAGTGGATTCCAACTGAATAATCCCCAAACCTTCAATATGGGCCGGCATCTAATTCGTCCTCCCAAGCGTGTGGAGTTAATAACTGAATAAATCACTGACAGCGCTCTCTGAATGATATAAAACCTGTAATTTATTTATTGAGTGCTACAAATACAGTTAAAACATGTTTTCATGCAAAATGCTTTTCCTCTTTTTAATATTATCAAAAGGGAGAATCTAGGTTTGGCTTTGTGGTAGAGGGAGTTGCAGACAGCCCGTGTGTCCTTTCTCACTTGGTGTCAGCATGTTGGGGAATTTCATCTCTAGCTTCAACGTGGTTTGGGCTGAGGGTGGTGGGAATGAAGGACAGTGTGTTTGAGGAACGCTTCCAGCAACAGCTTGGGCTCAAGTTGACCTGAGTTGGGAACTGCAGCCGGGCAGATCATCTCTATAGATCACTCAAAGATCTTACTTGGACCATCTAGGTAGCAGCCAACCAGGGACCTGCTTTTCCAAAGAGCCTGCTTCGTGACGTGGCGCCATCGAAGCAGTTAGCTACTCTTGCTGCTGTGGTAAGTGGTTGATAGAGAGATTGTGTGCCCCTGTGGAATGAAGGGGACCTCAAGATGCCCTTCGATCTTCCAATGGCTGCCCATGGTCTTCAGAAGTTGCAACTTCTGAGTGCTCAATTGAAGTCTTCCTCACAGGACAGAGACTCCTGCAGGCCCCTGTGCTCCATGCTGTTGACACTCTTAACCTCAGCACAGTATTGCATGTCTGCAGCCTCCAAATGCTCAACCTTTGCAGAGCTCCCTGCCTCTCTGTTGCTGAAAGGTTGCTCTGCACCGCTCGGAGGATGTGCTTTCTAACACATAGATGTGACCTGATCATTTTCTGCTAATGCACACTTTAGTGTGCCATGAGGGTGCTGAGGAGAAATTGATCTAATTCTTCTAATGGAAGATTTAGCATCGGGTAGCAAGATAGAAATTTCACCCACTCTTTGAGTCCCAGAGTTCTGCTGTTTAATGATTTTTTTCTAAACAAAAGCTAATTTGCCTAAAATAGAAAAACATAGGTATTTACAATACCTATGGCATGTATTATAATTGTGGAAACAGTCTCAAGGCTCATTGGGATGAAATCATTAAATAAAATGATAGTGTTCTCAAAAATGAAGAAATATTCTACAAGTATGAAAAATAACAGCTTTAGCCACATCCAAAGACACCTAAGATATGTCATTAAGCAACAAAGCACAGCACAATGTAACCTGAGAAGTGTGATCTCGCTACCTTCTTAAAATGCTCTTCTGTCTAGGCAGGAAGGAGAAAAATGAGTGATTTGTTGGAGTTTAGCAGAGACCAGTGTCACAGCACTCAGGAAGGCCAAGGACAGGAGCTAACAAGGAAGCCTGGGTCACAGTGAAGAGGGACTTCCAGATAATGGAATGGATGACAGATTAAAAAAATAAATGGCCGGGCGGTGGTGGCGCACGCCTTTAATCCCAGCACTCGGGAGGCAGAGCCAGGCGGATCTCTGTGAGTTCGAGGCCAGCCTGGACTACCAAGTGAGTCCCAGGAAAGGCGCAAAGCTACATAGAGAAACCCTGTCTCGAAAAACCAAAAATAAATAAATAAATAAATAAATAAATAAATAAATAAATAAATAAATAAATGATGCTGGAATGTTTGTAATAAACCCATAAAGAAGTCCACATAACACTTTTGGACCATAAATCTTAAGACTTTAGCAAGAAAATGTATTAATTCTGTGCATTTTGTTCACATATGTACATGCATCCTGACACAGGCACTTATGTGTCACACACACATATGCAAATACAGAGAGATTTACCATCACTGAAATTAGAATCTTCAGTACACTATGAAATACCTTAGACAAAGTTGAAAGATAAGCCACAAACTGCAAGAATATGTTAGGGTAAATATCGCTAGGAAATGATGTGTAAAAACATGAAGTGGGTTCAGCAACTACCTTGGTGCAAAGCATTTTTTGGCATGCCCTTACAGGAGACCCTGGGTTCTTCCTCAACACACAAGGAAAACAGCTCAGTAGAAAAACAAATCACGAGGGAAATAGACTGACAATTCTTAGAAGAAGGAATCTAGATGACCAGAGAACCAGTGATCTTGATGTCTTTATTGAGAAGAGGATTGTACATTAAAATAATAATAATAATAATAATAATAATAATAATAATAATAACGTTTCCACTGGGATGTGTTAACTCCTATGTGTGGCACAGTGATTTTAAAGAAAGGGAATCGTGGCAGTATCCAGTGCTGGTGGCTTCGTGGAAAGACAGACAACGGAGGTGCTCCATGTCATAAAGCCGTCCTAGGGTCACCACGTACTGCAGCCCCGTGGCTATCCCTTTTTGTCCTGACTTAAAGAGATTCTGGTCTGGGGAAGTGGTTCAGTAGATGAATGCCCCTCCCACTGAGCCTGACTACCTGAGTTCAGTTTCTGTCAACCCACGTGGAGGAAGGAGAGAACCAGCTTTGGCAAGCTGTACTCCACACGTGCGCTGTGGCATGTGTGGCCCTCACAAGAAAAGAAAAATTCAAAAGGAGAGATTCCTATCTACAGCACAAGGAGACAGACATGGGGAGGTTTGTAATTCAAGAGAATGAATGGGAAGTCTCCTGAGTGCACAGGAGTGCACCGGCCCCTGGGTGTTGTACTCATTAGGGAGAGGCACAGGCTCTGGGCAGACCACTGGGGCTCAAACCCAGGCTTCTCACTTACGAACTCTGCAACCAGGGACAGTAGGTTACCTGTTCTGCACTTTGCTTTGCTCACCAGCAAGATGGGAACAAATACCAAACAGGCTGTTAGGACTCTTAATGAGCCAAGGTTAGACCACTTTGAAAGGAGACTGGCATGCAGTTAAGACATTAACACTAGAGAGACAAAACCAAAGATCAGAGATCATTGTGCATCAGAAGTTAACTAACAAATGGTTCGAGGAAAAGCATGCTCAATGGCCTCACATGGTGTGGTGGGAAAAGTACGCCACCTTTGAAAAACACACAGCAGCACTATTTGGGGCCATGGTAATAGGTATGAGACAGAAATGTTGGAATCTGCATAACAGATTAAGAGCTCTGCTCAGTACGGGGAAGAAATAGGGAAGCACAGGAAAGGGTGAGCCAACCATAGTGGCTCACACTTCTAGGCTCAGCTACTTGAGGGGCTGAGACAGTAGACCTGCTTGGACTACTTTGTGAGGTCAAGGTCTGCCTAGGAAACTTAGCCAGATTCTGTCTTAAGAGAATAATTTTAAAATGCTGGGAGGCAGGAGAGAAGGATCAGCAGTCAGGAGCACACGCTGCTCTTCCAGAAGACCAGGGTTCAATACCAGCATCTGCATGGCAGCTCTATGATTGGAATCTATGATTCCAGTTCCAATGCCTTTTCCTGCCCTCTGTGGGCATCAGGTACACACAGGGGGCACAGATGTGAATGCAGCAAGACACCCATCTGCATAAAAATATAAGTAAATTGGAAATGTTTTAATCCTATGGTTGTAACTCAACAGTAGAGCACTGGCCTGGTGAGTATAAGGGCCTGGGTTCAACCATCAGGATAGAAAGAGGGTATTGACTTAGGTCTATTGATATTGTTTTGTTGAGAGAGGGAAAGAGAGAGAGAGAGAGAGAGAGAGAGAGAGAGAGAGAGAGAGAGAGAGAGAGAGAGAGAGAGAAAGAGGGAGGAGAGAGAAGAGAGAGGGATAAAGAAGACAGAAAGGAGAGAGAGAAGAGAGAGAACACTAAAGCAGAAATGTGATGAATTAGTAACTATAACCTCCCAGTAGTGAGTATACAAGAGTCTGTTATGCTATTTTTTAAGCATGTAACGACAGCTTTTTACTTTGTGAATTTTTTTTGAGACCCTCCTTTAGTCCAGGCTGACTTTGTCCTCTTGCCTCCACCTCCCGAGTCCTTTGTTTTGAAATAATTATATGCTACCCTCCGTTTTGAGAATTACAGTATTTTTGTATCTTTTTTTGAGATTGGCTCTTTTCTCTCATCATACTGCTCCAGAAACTCATGCAGGTTGTAGAGTTCATTGTCCACCTTCCTGGCCGAGTATTCCACGACCTTAACACACCGGCTCATGGTTACTCTCACTCATTTTCTTCAGCTTTCAAACACCATGAGTGAAGCTGCTGGAGACATTCATACCCAGGCCCTGTGTAAACATGAGTGCCAATCTGGAGCATGGCACTGGTTGGCCATCCAAACAGTGTATAACAGTTGTGTGTTTAGTCTTCATAGAAACTGTCAAGCTGTATTTCAGAGTTGCACATGCCACATCCCACCCACAGCATGCATCATCTAGTCTCTCTGCATCCTCGTCCCCATTTAGTATCCTCACCTGGGCTCACTGTAGCGTTCTTATGGGGTGATTGCTATTGTCTCTCTGATGTCTAAGGATGCTGGATGACATCTTGGTGCTCCTCTGGCTGTATCCATTTTCCGGTAAAGGGCTTCTTCAGGCCTTTACACAGGTCTGTGTAATGTTTTTCTGTTGTATGTTGAGAGTTCTTTATGTAGTTGATTTATTATCACTTTTCAGAGAGATGGTTTGCAAAATTTTCTCCAAGTATGTGAATTGCCTTTTCATTCTCTTAATGAGATCTTTTTCAGGGCCAAAGATTTTTTAAATTTATGACTCATGTTTCACTGTCAAGCTTTATGTTTCTATGCCTGGCCAAAGATCCCAAAAAATTATAGCTTATTTATTTAAAGAAAAATTTTATAATCTTACATTTATGTATATAAATTTATTAATCAATTCATTCATAAAGTCAATTTATTAATGGGGTTATAGAATTGTGTTCCGTTGATATATCACAATTTACTCTTTACAACTGAGGAGGTTTTAGTATGTTCACAAGATTGCACAATCAGCACTACTCAACTTCCAGAACTCAAGTTCTGGAACATTTTCATGACCCTAAAGTGGAGCCTTGTGCTCGTTAGCAGCTGCTTTCTACTATCTCTACCTGCCTCTTCCAGCTACTGGTCACTCTCTGGACTCCTCTACTAAGAAGAATCATGTGACATGTGACCTTCATGCCTCATCTCTTCCATTCAATATAATGGTTTTGGTTATTATCTATATCGTGGCATTTATCCTTTCTAATATCTGAATAATATTCCTTGATATGAAAATACCACACTCATTTAACTATCCATTAATTGTTGGACATTTGGGTTGCTTCCAGTGTTTGTTTCTGATGAAAATATAACTGTTAATGTATGTACAAGTCTTTTATAAATGCATGGTTTCAATTCTCTAGGATACGTATGTTCTAGTAGGATTGCCCAGGGACAACTTTCGACTATTCATCCATCATAATGCAATTTTCCTCAGTGACGGGCCACTTTACATTCACTCAACAACCAAAGCTCTGACTTGCAACACCCTTCTTGAAATGTGTCATTTTCTAAGATTTGAAATGACGTTTTTATTTAACTCTGAGTGGGTGTACTCACACGTGGTGGCAGGCACTCAGCACAGCTGTGTGGAGGTCTGAGGACAACTTTGGGGAGTCGGTTCTCTCCTTCTGCCGTGCGGATCCTGGGGTTCTCAGGCTGTCAGGCTTTGGAACAGACACCTTACCCACTAAGTCCTCCCACTAGCCCTATTTTCCAGAAGTAATTTTAAAAGATGACTGTTCACCCTAGTTTGGTTTTCTGTTGCTGTGATAAACCCCGTGACCAAAAGCAACTTGGGGAGGAAAGGGTTTCTTTCATCTTACATGCTGTAGCCCATCATCCAGGAGCCAAGGCAGGAAACCCAGTCAGGAATTCAAGCTGTGCATTTTGTGTTTCTTTTTGCTCCGCTTGCTCTTTTTCATTGTAGACCTGCATGAGAGTGATCATTAATAACCACAACACAGAATCAGTATTAGGCTGCCTTGAAATCTCTGGCAAATGAAATTATTCCCAAACTCCTCAGTTTAGCCCAAGGCAAATTCTCAGGATGAGGGCAAAAAGCAGCCACATTCTTTGCTGAACTATCACAAGGATTATCTCTAGCCCAGTTGCTAATATAGTTTACCTCTGAAACTTCTTGAGCTGGACCTACATAGTCTACTTGCTCTGTCTTCTAAGTACTACTGTACTGTCTTCCAAGCTCCTACTAGAATGGTCCATTAATCTGCACTTACAGTATTCAATTCCCTTTCTAGTCACAAATCCCAAAGTCTTCTGCATTCCCCCAAAAACCAGTGTGGTTAGGCCAGCCAGAGCAATACCTCATTCCTGATACTAACTTCTGTTTCAATTACTTTTCAATTGTGATACAACACAATTACCAAGGCGACTTATGGAAGAGTTTGTTGGGGGATTATAGTTGTGGAGAGTGAGTCCATGGCTACCATGGTGGGGAGCATCACAGCAGGGATGCAGGAATGGGGCTGCAGCAGTAACCTCTGAGAGCTTACATCTTACCTGCAAAAGGGATGGGGAGAGGGAGAGGGAGAGGATCATGGGCTTTTGAAACCCTAAAGCTCACCCCCAGTGACATACCACCTCCAACAAGGCTACACCCCCTAATCCTTCCCAAATAGTTCCACCAACTGGGGACCAAATATGCAAATATATGAGCCTATGGGGGTCATTCTTATTCAAACCACCTTAGGTTCCTTTGAATTCAAATTTTGTTTATCATAAAAGTAGTGTTAAAATTTCATTCTTTGTGTGTGGATATCCAGCTCTTATAATACTGATTAAAAGAATGTTTTCCTTCTTTGAATGCTTTTGGCACCTTTATCAAAATAGTTGGCTATGGGATGCATGAATTCACCTTGCTTCTTCTTCTTCTTCTTCTTCTTTTTTTAAATTCTGATTGGACACCAGAGGGCCTGGGAATTGAACCCAGGTGCTCTGGAACATCAGTCAGTGATCTTAACCACTGAGCCACCTCTCTCTTCTCCTTGGGCCCTTGTGATTCTTCTCCCTTACCTTTTAAGAGGTCACATACAATGGCAGGAAGCACTTCCTCCTTCGGGCCTATAGCCCAAGGTCATGGGTGGAGCATACTACTATAGTAGTATCTTTGCACAGCAATAGAATCCTTCCTGACTAAGACATATGTAGATGTAGATGTAGATGTAGATGTATGTACACATGAGTGCAGGTGCCCATGGATGTCAGAAGAAGGTGTTAGATTCCCTGAAGCTGAAGCTACAGGTGCTTGTGATCCATCTGTCATGGGTACTGGGTATCTAATTGGGGTCTTCTGGAAGAATACTCTTAACTTCTGAGCCATCTCTCCATGCCCAGTGTTCAATGTTTTTAGCTAAGTTTATTCTTGAGAACTTTACTGTCTCTTATACTATTATACCCGGAATTACTAATTTCATTCTCATATCGTGTTCACTTTTAGTGTATAGAAATACATTGTTTTAATGTATTGATCTCACTTCTTGCAAATGTACAAAACTATGCATTAGCCTGTTTTTCTTTGTCTTCTTTGATTTTTATCTATGCAAAGTCATATAATCTACACAGATGTACTTTTTACAGTTTCCATTCCAATCTGTATGTTTTGATCTTTTGGTCAGTTGTCTGTATTAGAGTCTCCAGCTGATGTTGAACAGAAGGAGTGAGACTGTGTCCCCAGCCCTGTGCTGACATTAACAGTGGAAATTCCACCATCAGGGATGATGTTGGCTGGTGGCTTTTCATGGTAGCCTTGTAAGGTTAAAGAAGTTGCTTTCTATTCTCAGTTTTCTGCCGATATTCACTGTGGAAGGGTGCTGGATATTGTGGAATGCTTTTAGCATCAATTTAGGTGACCATGTGAGTTTCACCCTTATCCCACCTGATATCAATTGTATATAAAAATTTTGCTTTCATATGGCTTTATTCCCACTTCTCATTTTTTAAATTTTTTTTCATAAATTACATCTTCATACATTGTTTTCCCATGTTTGGATTTTTACAATTATTGCATTATGGAGTTGTTGTATTTTGTTGTTGTTTTATTTTTAAGTCACAATGAACAAGAATTTTATACAACAAAAAATATTTATACTTTCCTTTTTAGTTATCTATGTAACCACTTTTTACTGTTGTTGAAGTAACTGATTCTCCTTTAATTATGCTGGAAGGACAACTTTAGTATTTCTTGTAAGGTACGAGTATTAGCAAAAAGATCTGATGTTTTTATTTACTTTATGACATATATTTAAAAATTGCCTTAATTTTCTCTTTCTCTAAGAAGGGTAGTTTTGCCAGATTAAAAACAAAACACCTGGTGGACAGGTATTTTTCTTTTGGAAGTTTGAAAATGTCTTTCTGATGCTTTCTGACCCCCACGATTTCTGATAAGAAACTGCCTATTAATCTTATTCGGGTTCTCTGTACGTGATTAATAGCTCCTCTCTGCTTTCCCGAGCCTCTCTTTGTCTCTGAATTTTGACAGTCTGACTCTGATGTGTGTAGGTGTGAATTTCTTGGTATCCGATGTGAAATTTTCTGAGCTTTTCGAATGTTGAGGAATCATTTCTTCAAATATTCTCCCATCCCTTTCCGGCCCTCTCAGCAGGACTGAGAGTCTGTGTTTGGACTCATGATGATCCCCACAGGTTTCTGGTGCAATGCTCTTTCTAGTCTAACTGTCTTTCTATTCTGGGCTAGTGAATTTTTCATCTCAGCTTTTATACTTTTCAATTACAAAATTTCTGCTTGATTGCTTTTTATAATTTGCATATGGTATTGCTTATTTTTTTGATTACGCATTTTTCAAATATATTCCTTTAGCTCTCTGAACATATTTAAAACAGCTTATTTAAAATCTTTGTCTTTTGCATATAAATCTTAGCTTTCTCAATTATAGTCTATAAAGATTTCTTTCTTATGCATAGGAGATTTTTTTTGCAGGCTACTTATGCATTTTTATGTGTGTGTGTGTGTGTGTGTGTGTGTGTGTGTGTGTAAAACTGAAAAGAATATATTTCTAGTAGTCTAATAGTAACTGAAAAAACAGATTCTTTTCTTTCCCTGAGTTCCTTATTGTTTCTTTTTGTAGTTGTTATTGTGAATTTAGATGTTGTGAACCAATTCTGTGAAATCTATATCTTTGTTATGTATAGTCAATAAAGTCTCTACTCAGCTCCTTAATTAGCTAACGATTGGACAGAAATTTCCCTAGAAGCCTGGAGCTTATAAGTCTCTATTTTTGCTTAATAGTTGTGTATGGTTATTGGGTGATGCCTTCAATAGTCAACTAGCTGGTATAAAATTGTACTTTAGCCTTCAATTCTTGCTTGAGTTGAAATGTGATCAGGAGCTTTTCAATGGGTAGTTTAGTTAATTGTTGACCTCAACTACTAACCACTGCTCACTGCCTCAGGCAACCATGGTATATATATTTCTGTTTCTATACTGTTGACTTGTGTTTGCTGGTATTCTCTTAATGGCTTTTGCACCCATATTCGTGGAAGATGCTGATCTGTGGCTTCATCTTCTTTCCTTTCTCTTTTGTTTGATTATTAGGGAAATACTAATATTATATGCTGAATTTTATTGATAAAATTTTATCATTTGCTTTCCCAGAAGAGACAGGGTAAAATTGCTGTTGATTCTTTAAATGTGTGCTGGTATTTTCCAGAGTTACACTCAGAACTTAGAGTTTTGAAATCATCAGTTCAATTTCCTTGCTAGCTGCCAGTCTGTCAAATCATCTGTCCTGTTAGATCACCTATTGTGGTTCCCAGTTTTGTGGAATTGCTCCGTTTTATATCAGTTGTCAAGTTCACATGGGTATGGCTGTTTCATAGCACTTTCTTCCTATCCTCCTTAGCTTGGAAAAGTCCCTGCAGCATCCTGTGGATCGTGTCTGATTTGGGCCATTTGTGTCTTCTTCTTGTTACTTTTGTCCACGCTTGTCAATTTGTATCAATCTTTTCAATGTGTTTAAGCGACTTTCAAGCTACGCTTCTGTTTTTAATTTCAATTATTTTGCTCTTACTGTTATTTCTCCCATTATGCTGTTGCCTTTGCTAGGGCTTTTGTTGCTGTGATAAAGCACTGTGGTCAAAAGCAGCTTGGGGAGGAGAGAGCTGATTTCACTTTACTTTTCCAGGTGGCAGCAGCCTGTCACTGAAGGAAGTTAGGGCAGGAACCTGAGGCAGGAACTGAAGCAGTAAACATGCCTGCTGGCTTGCTCCTTGAAGCTTGCTCTGTCTGCTTCCTTATACAACCTAGGACCACTTTCCAGAGATGGCACCTTCCACCTCAAACATTCATCAAGATAATGTTTTACAGTGAAGCCTTGTCTATAGGCAATCTGATACAGGCATTTTCACAGTTGAGGTTCCCTCCTCCTAAATAACTCTAGTTTTTGCTAATATGGCAAAAAACAAACAAACGAAAACCAAAAAACCAAAAAACCAAAACACCACCACCAACAACAAAAACACAGGACTGCTATTTTGTTTCATTTGGCTAGTCTTTCTTTAGGTACTTGAAAGTAGAAGCTAAAATTGTTTACTTTAGATTCTTTTCTTCTTTTATACAACATTAATGCTGAAAGCACCCCTTACACCAGTACATTATCTGCTTCCGTTAATTTATGTTATGTTCTATTTTATTTCATTCAGTTCAATGTATTTTTTATTTCCCATAAGATTTCTTGCATAATTCATAGACTATTTAGAAGTAAGCTTTTTAGTTTACAAATGTTTGAAGATTTTAATTTTTATCTTTTTGTTACTGCTTTCCAACTTAATTCTATGGCAGTAGAAAACATGCTCTGTATGAGTTTGGAAACTAACTTTGATCTAGGATGTCATTAGTCTTAGTATACGTTTTTTATCTATGTGAAAGGATCTGTGTCTTGTTATATGGCACGTTACAAATGCATATTAGCTGTGTTATCACCGTCGACATTCAGTTACTATACTTTTGCATTCTTACTGATTTTTATTTATGAGTCATTTCTTTGAGTTTATTATATGTGCTTGAATATGTTTTATCTCTTTTTTCAGAGTTTGGCAAATCTCTTTTTCATTTATTTTATTTATTTTACATCTAGACCTCATTTTCCCTCCTTCTTTTCCTTCCATCTCCTCCCTACCTTCCTTTCCCTCCCCTCAATCCACTCCTCTTCTGTTTCTGTTCAGAAAGGAGTAGGCCTCCCATGGGTGTCAGGCATAGGATATCCCAGTTGCAGTAAGACTAAGCACCTCCCCTTGTATTAAGGCAGGGCAAGGCAACCCAGTATGAAGAATAGGTTCCCAAAAGTGAGCCAGAGGGGACAGCCCCTGCTCTTGTTGTTAGGAGTCCCACAAGTAGACTAAGCTACACAACAGTCACATATATGTAGAGGGCCTAGGTCAGTCACATGCAGACTCCTTGGTTCTTAGTTCAGACTCTGTGAGTTCCTATGACCCCAGGTTGGTTGTTTCTGTGGGATTTCTTGTGATGTCCTTGACCCCTCTGGCTCCTACAATCCTTTCTCCCTCTCTTCAGCAGGATTTACCCAACTCAGCCTAATGTTTGGCTCTGGGTTTCTACATCTGTTTGCACCAGTTACTGAATGAAGGCTCTCTGATGACAATTGGGGTAGTCACCAATCTGATCACAGGAGATGGCCAATTCAAGCTACATGTCCACTATTGTTACGAGTGTTAGCTGGGGTCATCCTTGTAGATTTGTGGGAGTTTCCCTTGCATCAGATTTCTACTTGACCCTGAAATGTGCCCCCCTTTTCCAGTTATCTCTTTCAGTACTTTCCTCCTCCATCCACTGCCTAACCTGACCCCAGTCCACCCAGGGTGGGGGCCCACAGAGGCTGCCCAGTAAGTCCTTACTCAAGGTCAGAGAATCTGAGCTCGCTTTTCTCAGTAGGGCCAAAGGTGTGGTTACCAGGTGTTTTGAAGAGTCTGCACTTGGCTGTACATTGTGCTTTGATCTTGAAAGGGGGGGTCCATTAGAATAAAACTCTGGGTGACTGGATATTGGCCCCGGGCCCTTCTGAAGCTATCCTGTGTCTCTATCTTTCTCTCCATTTACATCTATATTTCTATTTAATACTTCCTCATTTCTCTCTCCTCCCCCAAACAACCCTTTGACAGGTCAGAGCTGGACTCTGACAACCTAGGAGATCTCTGATTTCTTCTATTTCCCCTTCCCAGGGAGATCCATGTGTTCCCTCCTTGGGCCCTCCTTGTTACCTAGCCTCTCTAGATCTATGAATTATAACATGGTTATCTTTACTTTACAACTAATATCCACTTATCAGTGAGTATACACCATTTTATCTTTCTGGGTCTGGATTACCTCACTCAGAAAGATTTTTCCAGTTCCGTCCATTTGCCTTCAACTTTCCTTGTATCATTGTTTTTAACAGCTGAGTAATACTCCGTTGTGTAAATGTACCACATTTTCTTTATCCAGTCTTCAGTTGAGGTGTATCTAGGTTGTTTCCAGGTTTTGGCTATTACAAATAAAGCTGCTATGAACATAGTTGAGGAAGTGTCCTTGTGGTATGATTGACTCTCTTTGGGTATATGCCCAAGAGTGGTTTAGCTGGGTCTTGAGGTAGATTGATTTCCAATTTTTTGAGAAACCACCCTATTGATTTTAAAGGGGCTGTACAAGTTTTCACTCCCACCAGCAGAGGAGGAGTGTTCTCCTTAGTCCACATCCTTTCCAACATAGACATATTTTTGATCTTAGCCATTCTGACAGGTATAAGATGGTATCTCAGAATCATTTTGATTTGCATTTCCCTGATGACTAAGGTTATTAAACAATTGTTTAAGTGTCTTTTGACCATTTGAGATTCTTCTGCTGAGAATTTTCTGTTTAGGTCTGGACTCATTTTTTAGTTGGATTATTTGGTATTTTGATGTCTAGTTTCTTGAGTTTTTTTTTAATATATATTTTGGAGATCAGCCCTCTGTCAGATGTGGGATGAAGATTTTTTTTCCATTCTATAAGCTCCCATTTTGTCCTATTGACAGTGTCCTTACTCTTACATTAGTTTTTCAGTTTCATGATGTCCATAATTGTCGATCTTGCTGTCTGTGCTTCTGATGTTCTATTCAGGAAGTTGTGTCCTGTAGCATTTTGTTCAATGTTATTTCCCACTTTCTTTTCTATCAGGTTCAATGTAACTGGATTTATTTTGAGGTCTTTGATCCATTTGGATTTGAATTTTGTATAGGGTGTTATATATGGATCTATTTGCATTCTTCTACACACTGATATCCAGTTATGCCAGCACCATTTGTTGAAGATGCTTTCTTTTTTCTATTGTGTAATTTTGGCTTCTTTGTCAAAAGTCAGGTGTTCATAAGTGTGTGGATTTATGTTTGGGCCTTCAATTCAATTCCATTGATCCACATGTCTGTTTTAATACCAATACCATGCTGAGTTTTAGTTTTTCCCCTATATCTTTGTAGTAGAGCTTGAACTCAGGGATGGTGATATCTTTGGTGATTTTTTTTTATTGTACAGGATTTTTTTTAGCTCTCCTGGGTTTTTTGGTTTTCCATATGAAGTTGAATATCTTTCTTTCAAGGTCTAGAATTGTGTTGGAATTTTGATGAGAATTTCACTGAATCTGTAGATTGCTTTTGACAAGATGGCCATTTTTACTGTGTTAAGCCTATCTGTGAGCATGGGAGATCTTTCCATCTTCTGATGTCTTCCTCAATTTCTTTCTTCAAAGACTCAAAGTTCTTGTCATATAGCTCTCTCACTTGCTTTGTTAAAGTTACCCCAAGATATATGATATTGTTTGTGGCTATTGTGAAGGGTGTTGTTTCCCTGATTTCTTTCTCAGCTGATTTATTGTTTATATATAAGAGGGCTACTGATTTTTTTAAGTTAATCTTGTATGCAGCCACTTTACTAAAGGTGTTTATCAGCTGGAGGAGTTTCCTGGTAGAAATTTTGGGGTTACTTATGTATACTGTCATCTGCAAATAGCAATACTTTGAATTATTCTTTTCCAATTTGTATCCCCTTGATGTCCTTTTGTTGTTTTATTGCTCTAGCTAGAACTTTGAGTATCATATTGAATAGATATGGAGAGAGTTAGCAGCCTTGTCTTGCTTCTGATTTTAGTGGAATTGCTTTGAGTTTCTCTCCATTTAATTTGATGCTGGCTGTCAGCTTGCTGTATGTTGTTTTTATTATATTCCTTGTATAGGTCATCTCTCCAAGACTTTTTTCATGAAGAGATGTTGAATTTTGTCAAAGGCTTTTTCAGCATCTATTGAGATGATCATGTGTTTTTTTTTCTTTTAGTTTGTTTATTGACAGATTTTCATATGTTCAACTATCCCTGCATCTCTGGGATGAACCCACTTGATCATGATGAATAATCTTTTTAAATTTGTTTTTGGATTCGGTTTGCCAGTATTTTTTTTTTTTCGAGACAGGGTTTCTCTGTGTAGCTTTGAGCCTTTCCTGGAACTCACTTGGTAGCCCAGGCTGGCCTTGAACTCACAGAGATCTGCCTGGCTCTGCCTCCCGAGTGCTGGGATTAAAGGTGTGCACCACCACTGCCTGGCAAGGTTTGCCAATATTTTATTGAGTATTTTTGCATCAATGTTAATGAGGGAAATTGGTCAGTAATTCTCTATTGAGTCTTTGTGTGGTTTGGGTACCAGGGTAACTGTGATCTCATAAAAAAAATTTGACAATATTCCTTCTGTTTCTATGTTGTGGAATAATTTGAAGAGTATTGGTATTAACTCTTCTTTGAAAGTCTGGTAGATTTCTGTGCTGAACCCATCTGGCCCTGGGCTTTTTTGGTTGGGAGACTTTTTAGTGACTGCCTCAATTTCTTTAAGGGTCATAGGTCTATTTAGATTGTTTATCTAATCTTGATTTAATTTTGTTATGTGGTATCTATAAAAAATTTGTCTATTTCTTTTAAATTTTCCAATTTTGTGCAGTGCAGAATTTTGAAGTATGACCTAGTGATTGTCTGAACTTCCTCAGTGTCTGTTGTTATGTCCCCTTTTTGTTTCTGATTTTGTTAATTTGGATAGTCTTTCTCTGCCTTTTAGTTAGTGTGGATAAGGATTTTTCTATCTTGTTGATTTTCTCAAAGAATCAACTCTTTGTTTCATTGATTATTTGTGTTGTTCTCTTTGTTTCTATTTTATTGTTTTCAGCTCTCAGTTTGATTATTTCTATCCACTTCTCTTGGGTGTGTTTGCTTCTTTTTGTTCTAGGGCTTTCACATGTGCTGTTAAATTGATAGTATGAGAGTTCTCCAAATTCTTTATGTAGGCTCTCAGTGCTATGAACTTTCCTCTTAGCACTGCTTTCATCATGTCCTGTAAGCTTGGATATGTCGTGCATTCATTTTCATTGAGTTCTAGGAAGTCTTTGATTTCTTTCTTTATTTCTTCCTTGACCCAGTGGTAATTCATTTGAGAGTTGTTCAGTTTCCTTGAGTTTGTAGGCTTTCTGTAATTTGTGTTGTTGTTGAATTCCAACTTTAATCTGTGGTGATCTGATAAGATACAGGGGGTTATTCCAATTTTTTTTTGTATCTGTTAAGACTTGCTTTGTGACCAAGTATGTGGTCAATTTTGGAGAAGGTTCCATGAGGTGCTGAGAAAAAGGTATATTCCTCAGTGTTGAGTGAAATGTTCTGTAGATATCTATTAGGTTCATTTAAGTCATAATATCTGTTAGTTCTGTTATTTCTCTGCTTAGCTTCTTTCTAGATGGCATGTCCATTGATGAGAGTTTGGTGTTGAAGTCTCTCTCTATTAATGTGTGGGGTCAGATACGTGTTCTAAGCTTTAGTAAGATTTCTTTTACAAATGTGAGTGCCCTTGTATTTGGGGCATAGATGTTCAGAATTGAGATATCATCTTGGTAGATTTGTCCTTTAATGAATAGAGAATGTCCTTCTCCACCTCTTTTGATTAATTTTGGTTTGAAGTCTATTTTCTTAGATAAACTTTAGGACACCAGAGGCTGTTATTGGATTGGAGAGAGCAGTGAATTGGATGGAGATTGGGAGAAGGTAGTTACACAGTAAGGGACAGGGATGTACAGGCAAGAGGGAGCTGATGGAAGTTTCCCAGTGATGGAAATTGACAAGGTAAGAGCATATGAACTGGGCCTGGCTTCCAAAGCCTTTGGGGATGCAGGAAGAATGGTCCTGACTGACCAGCCCCTAGCACAGTGGTTCTCAACCTTCCTAATGCTGCGACCCTTTAATACAGTTCCTCATGTTATGGAACTCCAACCATAAAATTATTTTTGTTGCTACTTTATAACTGAAATTTTGCTATTGTTATGAATCATAATGTAAGTATCTGACATGCAGGATATCTGATGTGTGACCCGTGTAAAGGGGCCATTTGACCTCCGTGGGTCCTGCTGTGACCCACATACTGCAAACCACTGCCCTAGCAGTTACTCACTGTCACTGTCCTTCTTAGGACTGCTCCAACCTCCCTCTTCACAGTTGACAGTAACAGTTGAATCCCTCGAATGATTTGGGAGTGACTCCCTGACTCAGAGGTCAAGCTTTCTGCTTACCCATTCGATCAGAACATTCCATAATTTGGAAGGAACACATCCGCAAACCTCTTCACTAATTAGACCAACACTTGCAGGTCTCTGAAGATTCGCAGACTCCGAGGAGGAAACACCACTGTGGAAGCCTCTCAAATCTGTCTTCGGTGATTAGGAAATGAGATAAGGGAGGGAAGCTTTTAACAAGTGTGACAGCCATCTTGCAAACCCTGGAGAGGCAGCTTTCTGTAATCTGAGAGGACCCCAGATGCAGGAGAAAAACAAACATGAAGACCCCCGCTCCCATCAGGAGGACTCAGGTTTAAATAAAGTGTGCATATCTGGTGCTCAATCTACACTGCCAAGCTAAAGAGGACACTGTTAAATTGCCTTCTATTCTTGGACAGCTCCCCGTCACTGCAAAGCCTGCCTGCATCAAAGCCTTTGAAATCACAACAGGATGTGCTCAGAGCTGTCTTGGTGTAGGTGTGGGGAAGTCTGAGCCATTGGACACGGCCTGAGATGAAGCGACACCTCCCTGAACTACAGAGCTGTAGAGAGTTTTGGAAGTTGGACATAATAACAGGACTCTCTCCAATGTCTATGGGGTAAAGAAGGTGACATGCTCTTGTCCTGAGGCCCTTCTGCTTTCTCCAGACACAAAGGAGGATGGGTTGGGGTGTGATAATGTCCTCACACCTTGGCCTCTTACCAGCTAGATGACATTTGAGGGAAGTCCCTATGACATTTGAGGGAAGTCCGTCTCTTCAGCTGCAGCTGGAATTAAATGGCGTTAATAATGGATTGCAGCTCATGGACTTGGGGCAGGATTCAATGGGAGAGTTGCACGTTCTAAACAAGGCATATTCTACGACCTGAGGTGGCTACTGCCTTTGCCACTACCTGGCCAACAGAGTATTCCTAGAGATACGGAACAAGTCTTTCTGAGTTAAGGCCATTTATCTCATGTCATAGAAGGTGTGGCTGATGCTTAATAAAGGCGATGCAGCTGTTCCCATCTCTACCCAAGGTCATTAGACCAGGCAAAGAAAGATCTCTAAAAACAATGCTGGTCTCTAAACTGGGGGCTTTCAATTTCTCCATCAAATCCAGTTTGTCATATGCACCTGAATAACGTATTATTTGAGTTTTTAAGATTTTCCTTAAATACTCATCTCAGGAGCCTTGTACCAAAGGGAAGAAAAATTCAGAGAGAAACAAAAAAGACAAAAAGGGAAATGTAGTTCCAAGAACTAAAAGAAAGAGACCAGTGGAAAAAGAGAGTTACAGCCACAGAAACCACATCCCAACAAAGGGACACGTGTCTTGTAGGCACACCATGCATGTATTGGACTCTTCCCCCCTCCCCCACTTCCCCCAAGGTGAGTGATCCCTGGTGCATTCTAATGCATGTTTTATTTCTCCATTGATTTTAATTAAAAGGATATTGTCAAGGTTGCTAGGCATAAATATTGACTGGTTTTGACACTACAGTTGTCCCAGAGGCCCAGGCTTGCTATTTCAAGATTCCTGCATCTCTTTCAGTTCCTCACACCTCCTTTTTGGTACATGGGGCAAGTCAAAAACAAAGTTATTATCTGAGATGTAAGCCAGGTTGAAAGGAAAAATCAGTTCTAACAAGTTAGAATAATACCTCATACATGAGAACTTGGTTGTATAATGGATAAAATGATCTGACACTTCAATTTGTATATGCGACAATCCATATGCACATGAATAGTGCTTTTAATATAGCCAAATGACACAATTTTGAAGTAGTAATTTTGCTAAAAGAGATTTCTGTAGCTCATCACTCCAACATGCCTCCTGGGTTCAGGTGTGACCTCTAAGTGGTCGTAATTCCTCCATTTAATCAGGGTATTCTCAAAACACCATATATGATCATTTCTGTCCAGGAACTGGGTAGCCTTGGGAAGGTGCTAGCACTTCAGGGTTAATTCTAGCAGAGACCTAAGCAGCAGGAAGTGAAAGCAGCCCAGGCCTGTGTCAGGAGGAGGCGGACTGCTGAAAATGAACGAGCGGGCTGAAATGCATTATGAACATTCTCAGCACAGACAGATTGTCTTTTCCTTGTTGATAGTAGAAAATCAATATGGTTGTTTTCTGTTCGCTTTTCAAGGGCACAAGTTGCTGCTACTTTAGGCTGGAGAAGTTCATAGGGTGGTTAACGAAATGTCAGCAGCGACTGAGCAATTCAAGCCAAATTGATATCCATGTGCCGTAAGTCTACCCTGAGTGAACTGGGAGCCAGGGGAAAGGCAAGGACATCCAGGGCCATGAGGAGCAGGTGGTCTGACTCACTGAGCTACAAAAGAGATTTCTGGTTTTATCCAACAGGTGAAGGGAAGATACACCTTTGTATGTGGCATGGGCCACCATCATGAGGAAGGAAGAAAAACTTCTGGTCCAGAACATCTGTCTTAGTATTCTATTGCTGTGAAGAGACTTCATGAGCACAGCAACTCTTATAAAAGAAAAGATTTAATTGGAACTCGCTTACAGTTTCAGAGGTTTAGTCCATTCTCATGGTGGTGAGCAGGGCAGCATGCAGGCAGACATGGTGCTGGAGAAGTAGCTGAGAGTTCTACCTCCAGATCCACAGTTAAAAGGAAGACAGAATGACACTGGGCCTGGTTTGAGCTTCTGAAACCTCAAAATCCACCCTCAGTGACACATTTCCTCCAGTAAGACCACACCTCCTAATCCTTCTAATCCTTTCAAATAGTGCCACTCCCTGGTGACTAAGCATCAAATACCTGAGTGTCTGGTGGCCATTCCTGTTCAAACCACCACAGTGCCTTTCACCACTACTTCCTTTCCCATCTCTAGGCCCTGTTCCCATTCCCAAGGAGCAGAGGTTGTTATTACCCAGCAGTTTGTGGTTACAAAGAGGCAGGCTTTTGTTAGGCCATGAGTTAAAAAAACAGGATGGCATAGAGTGAGATGTGTGTTGAGCCCTCCTCCACCCCATAACTTGAGTTTCTTCAGTTATAGAAGTGGGTAACAGTTGGTGAGGCTTCATTGCGATGTGACGTGAAGGGTCTCATTTGTGGTAAATGCTTTCAGCTCCTCTTTTCCTGTTAATGGCCTCTCCTGGTTCCTTTACCAGCCCCAAATCTCCAAGCACACCTCTCCAGAAAATAAAATGATATATTCATTTAGACCGAAGGGTTGACAGCAGCTCCCCTCCCCATATACACCTCATGGGGCATAAAGTATCATCAGCAAATTATGAAATGTGAAGGTCCCATAAAACCCTCAGAACAAGGTATGGGACCAAGCTCATTAGAATATTGGCTTTTGAGGTGTTTTAAGATTCCTTACTCCAAAGTGATAACTCAAATTATGGAGTCTTAGAGGATGTGTCACTTAAGTTAGAAAGATGTTAAGGACCTTTCAAATAAGACCATAAGCAACTGTCTATACTGATGACATTACGGTGACACTGGCTGTAAGGTCTGAATTTTTTGCTTTAATCTAGATTTTTGGAGAACTATCATATATTGTGCTAATCAAGAAAGACTAATAAATGGCACATAGCACTCTACCTGCCAATAGGCATGGTTTAATACATAAATGTATGTCTTGTTAATGTCACTGTGTCATAGAGGCAGAAAGGTAGGGCAGGGTTGTGTTCCATGCACTCACTGGGACTTAGACCACTTCTGTCTGTCTACATTTCACTATATCACAGGCTATCTTTGATGGCAAAAGAGGTCAAGGATCCATCCAGGAGTGCTGAGGACCAAAAAACAGCTTGGCAAGTTACTAGCCAGTGTCTGCCACATATAAAAGTTGTGTTTTTTTCAGTGGAGGCAAGGTCAAGTTCCAGTTTGAAGGGGGAAGAGTCAGAGGGTAGGTTACATGGGTAGATCTTGAATGAAGAGTGTTAGACACTGTCTTAGTTAAGGTTTCTATTGTTCTGAAGAGATATCATGACCATGCAGCTCTTATAAAGGAAAACATTTAATTGAGGTAGCTTTCAGTTTTAGAGGTTTAGTCCATTATCATCATGGCAGGGAGCATGGTAGCTGGGAGTATGGTGGTGTGCAGGTAGACATGGTGCTAGAGAATTCTACATCTTGATCCAAAGGCAACAGGAAGTGAACTGAGACATTGGGTGTAGCTTGAGCATTTTTGAGACCTCAAAGCCTGCCCCCACAATGACACACTTCCTCTAACAAGGCCATACCTACTCCAACAAAGCCACACCTCCTAATAGTGCCACTACTATGAGTTTTTAGGGACAATTACATTCAAACTACCACCAATTACATTCAAGATATCTAGGGTATAAAATTTAAGGAGGTATTTCACATGAAAGGCCTATAACGCAATGCCTGGGAGTGAGTTCTGCCTTAAATCAAGTGTTCTAGGCACCATACTCTTTATTAGGAACTTGGTGTCAGTAGCTGTTTTCAGGTTAGCTAACTGGCTATCTTCCTATAAGTTTTTGCTCATTGAGTGACTATAATCTCTTACCTTTTGTTGGCAAACATTTAAACATTTCTTAATTTTATCATTTTTTTTGTACCTACATACCTATGTGTTCGTGTGTGTGCATGAATGTAGAGGTTGGAGGTCAATGTGGCAGAGGTCTTCCTCCATTGTTTTCCATTTTATTTTTTGAGATGGGTTCTTTCACTCAACCTTGAGCTCGACGATTGGCTAGGCTGGTTGGACAGCAAGTGTGCTGTCTCTGTTTCCCCGGTGCTGAGATTACACACACCCAGTGACTCCTATTTTCCATAGAGAGTGGGGGCTGGGGATCTGATTTGGGTCCTCCCACTTGCATGGCATGTGCTTTACTGGCTAGGCTGTCTCTCCAGCTCTATTGGTATACGTGTCCATAATTTTGTTGACATGTATTCCCAGCTGATCTAATGGCTGGCATGGGCTTTGCCTCTCATTTTATTTTCTCTTCCCCACTGGAAGATGCAAACAATCTTTCTCATTCATTAGTGCCTAGAAGTTGGCACAAAGCTGCCTCCTAAAAAGCAGTCACCAGTGGACTTGAACTAAAAGAAGGCTGTGACAAATAGTCATTATGTCCCTGAACTCCAAAGAGTTACATAGGCCTATATCCCTAGTTCCCTTTACATATGTCTACAGATGTCAGTCAATAGACCTTGAAAGAACTATTTGAGATAAGTGATGGATTGGGCAACCCAACAATGGCAATACTACCTTATTTTTTATTCTTCAGATGTGATGGCTGGATCATGATGAGAAAGCATACTTGGGAGCTGAATGTTGCATATACATTTTTTGTTTTCATAGAGAAGTATGTGCAAGCTTGTACATGCTATACAATTGATGGCTAGGATTTTAATTCAAATGCATTAGCTCTGCATGGAACAACATCCAGGATTTTGCTAGGATCTCATTAAAAGCAAGCAGAACCATAAAAAGTATGATAAAATATAAATAGCATACAAAGTAAATATGTAGAAAGAAAATATAAAGAGTTCAAAATTGTGTACTGTAAGCCCTTCCTCTCTCAAGCACTTCCCTGTGTGTAAGATTTTCCCTCCTCTCACTGAACTCTTCTCCCCATCACAGCAGTTTGGAAAGGAGAAAGGGAATAAACCAGCCTCAAATGAAGATGAGGGTATCCTTTTAAAAGATCGTCTGAGGGTCAGGTAGAGTGGTGCATGCTTCTGATAGCAGCGCTTATGAGGTAGGGGCATGTGGATCTTTGTGAGTTCCAGGCCAGTCTAATCTACATGGTGAGTTCCAGGCCGGCCAGAGCTACACAGTGAGACTCTGTCTCAAAACAAACAAACAAACAAACAAACAAATCCTAAAACAGAGCTGCTTCTAATGCTCTTCTGATCTTTCCTTTTCTTACCAAGATGTTATAATTTAGTCAGGGAAACCCTGAGCGGTTTTCCAGACTTTTCTGGTCATGGAAGTGCCTTCCTCTCTCTCTCTCTCTCTCTCTCTCTCTCTCTCTCTCTCTCTCTCTCTCTCTCTCTCTCTCTCTCGATGTGGGGTGGGGGGTGAGAGAGTTTATCTTTGTCTTTTTTGAAAATCCAGTTTTCCATGACTAAGAAAAGAGACATCAAAGGGCTCATTGAAATAGATAAAATGCTCCATCAGGACGCTCTAGTAAAATATAGGCTTGATGGGTTTTGAGAGGATGGATCAGAAGCATATGGACTCAATTTCCCTTGGAAAAGTCTACTGGGAAAAGGAAAAGGCGCAGTGTGGGTTAAGTGCTGCAAGTATTTATTCTATTTCCAGTTCTGAAGGCTAGCATAACCCTGTCAGTTAAGAAGCCCATTAGGTTGATTTTAGCTCCGAGTCTAGATTAGATTTTGGCTCCCAAGGAGCACAGGAATTTCAGCTGGGGGAAACACGAAAGAATGATGTCTTAGCTACTGTCCATCTAGAAAGAGGATACTGTGTTTTAATCATCGAGCACAGGAATTCATCTTGTGGGGGGCGGAGGCATGGGAAAAGGGGAGAAAGGACCTGGATTTCCCAGCTTGTGACCTCCTGTCCCAGGTCTTCCATCTTCAGATGTCATCGGCTCTGAAAAGATCACTAATTCTTACTACATCTCCTGCGATGGTTGATCATTCTTTTATTTGGTGTCAATTAGATAAGAAAGAATTTCCAATGATTCAATAGTTGTGTATTAAAGGGCAGCTCAGGCACACACAGCTCATCTCTAGTGTTATCAATTGTTTTGATGGAACAGCCCAGCGGAGATCACATAGATGATGCTCCATCCATCCATCAGAGCTCAGATTTATCTGAGGAAATGCAGTTATGATTTAATTACCAAAGGCTGGCTTCAGATACAACAGGATGAGATTTGTTTATAGAAAGATGGCTTGTTTTTCTCAGTTACTAATCATGAGCTTAATTTTTAATGGAAGAGCATTGCTAGCATAATTAACACCCAATTTACATGTGCATCCATAGAACCAATTAATTACATTTTATTGATGTCTAGTTGCTCTTTAAAATGCTTTCCAAATGCCTCCAAATTGATTTTAAACTGTTGATAGTGGAAGTCAGTTTACACTTTCTTGGGTTTATGAAATGCTAACCTCTTCATTCATTAAATATGTTTTATTCACTAGAGGCATTCCATAATTTCCCAAGAATATTTTGCATGAAGTACACAGTGAAATCTGATGTCATTGCCAGTTTGAACAGTACTTAAAACTGATCCTACATACTCAGGGCTACAGTCAGATGGCTCCCAGAGTGGAGACAGTTAGTATGACTCAGAGTGGAGGCAGTCAGCATCACCAGAGTGGAGACAGTCAGTATCACCAGAGTGGAGACAGTTAGTATGACTCAGAGTGGAGACAGTCAGTATCACCAGAGTGGAGACAGTCAGCATCACCAGAGTGGAGACAGTCAGCATCACCAGAGTGGAGACAGTTAGTATGACTCAGAGTGGAGACAGTCAGTATCACCAGAGTGGAGACAGTCAGCATCACCAGAGTGGAGACAGTCAGTATCACCAGAGTGGAGACAGTCAGCATCACCAGAGTGGAGACAGTTAGTATGACTCAGAGTGGAGACAGTCAGTATCACCAGAGTGGAGACAGTCAGCATCACCAGAGTGGAGACAGTCAGTATCACCAGAGTGGAGACAGTCAGCATCACCAGAGTGGAGACAGTTAGTATGACTCAGAGTGGAGACAGTCAGTATCACCAGAGTGGAGACAGTCAGCATCACCAGAGTGGAGACAGTCAGTATCACCAGAGTGGAGACAGTCAGCATCACCAGAGTGGAGACAGTTAGTATGACTCAGAGTGGAGACAGTTAGTATGACTCAGAGTGGAGACAGTTAGTATGACTCAGAGTGGAGACAGTCAGTATCACCAGAGTGGAGGCAGTCAGCATCACCAGAGTGGAGACAGTTAGTATGACTCAGAGTGGAGACAGTCAGTATCACCAGAGTGGAGGCAGTCAGCATCACCAGAGTGGAGACAGTTAGTATGACTCAGAGTGGAGACAATCAGCATCACCAGAGTGGAGACAGTCAGCATCACCAGAGTGGAGACAATCAGCATCACCAGAGTGGAGACAGTTAGTATGACTCAGAGTGGAGACAGTTAGTATGACTCAGAGTGGAGACAGTTAGTATGACTCAGAGTGGAGACAGTTAGTATGACTCAGAGTGGAGACAGTTAGTATGACTCAGAGTGGAGACAGTTAGTATGACTCAGAGTGGAGACAGTTAGTATGACTCAGAGTGGAGACAGTCAGTATCACCAGAGTGGAGGCAGTTAGTATGACTCAGAGTGGAGACAGTTAGTATGACTCAGAGTGGAGACAGTTAGTATGACTCAGAGTGGAGACAGTTAGTATGACTCAGAGTGGAGACAGTCAGCATCACCAGAGTGGAGACAGTCAGCATCACCAGAGTGGAGACAGTCAGTATCACCAGAGTGGAGACAGTCAGCATCACCAGAGTGGAGACAGTTAGTATCACCAGAGTGGAGACAGTTAGTATCAAATGAAGGAGTCAAGAAAGCTTCCAGGACAACAGGACAAGACTGTAGGTTTATGGGGATGCTAACATAGCTAAAGTTTGAGTATCACTAAAGGTTATGCAAAGAGGGTCCTGGATGTATTTCACTGCTACAGAGAAGTGCACTATGAGGACAAACTCCGGGCATCTAAATTTTCAATTCCTGATGAATGACTATTTCCACAACTGAAAAATTCTGGGATCCTCAGCTCACTAGCAGCGAATGCTAAATCACACACCTTCTCTTGTTAAGGGGGAAGCTTGTGCAGGTAGATACAGAGACAGATGCAGAGAAGACAAGAATGGCCATGAGGGTTTCTGCTGACTACGGAGGATTTTTGGTGGTCATTTCACATACTGAATTAATTGTAGCAGAAGAGGAAGTGATGACCAAGCATCCTGGACAGCTCCTCCCTTCATTAAACTCCCAGAAGAGCACTGAACATGACTCATTCCCATCCCCCATGCCCTACACTCCATAACCTTGGCAAGGTGCCATGATACCTTGCCTGGGCTGCTGCAGTAGGCTCCTAATAGTTGGATACATCTCCAACTCAGATATCTCAGATCTGCTCTCTGTACTGTGACAATGTTATGTCCATGTATGATATCACTCCCTCTGAAAACACACACTCCCGCATACCAACATACACATATGTGCACAATCCTGAGGTGACCTAATCTCTCATCATCAAGCCAACATCTCTCCACATGCCAAGGTCATGTGATTAGGCCACTGTATTTATATCCACCTCTCTCCAGTTATGCATAACATGCTCATCCCTCTTTTTACCAGCTGTACTGTCGGCCTCAGTTTCTTGGGCAATATCCCTTTTCCTCATTACTGTGGAGACCGTCAAGCACAATTTTCTCAAAAGAACAAGATTATTCGGAAGGGGAGAGGGCTAAGTGGGTAGAAACAGTAGCAGGTCAGCCTGCCAACCTCTGTCTGTACCCTGGCGCCCATGGTAAAAAGTTGGGTG
The DNA here is from genome assembly GCF_949786415.1 of Peromyscus eremicus. Taxonomy (NCBI): domain Eukaryota; kingdom Metazoa; phylum Chordata; class Mammalia; order Rodentia; family Cricetidae; genus Peromyscus; species Peromyscus eremicus. The sequence goes on from NC_081420.1 coordinate 130,580,303, forward strand.
TAGTCCAGCCAGCCTGGAGTAAGCCATGTAGCAGCAGAAACAAGAGAGGTCCAGCCTCAGCTAGTTGGAAGTCAAGAACTGACTCCAAGAAATTGTCTCCTGGCTTTCCCTCTCATGGCACATGCATGTTCACACTCACATGTACACCCCAAATAAATTAATGTGAAAAGGGAGCAGGTTATTGTCTGTAAAGAAAATGAACAAATGCAACTACTCATTAATTAATTGATTTAGGGATGGAATCAGCAAGATAAAAAAGCTGGTTTAAAAGAAAATAGAATGCTCGATTGCCAGTGCCAGTTTAGACACAAGTACAGCAAATGTATACAGTGTGATGAGTTTGCACCCCTAAGTTCATTTTCCTACTAACAGAAGTGATTTTCATCCCTTCCAAACACAAACATCTCCGTGTTAATTGTAACTTTCTAGAGTGCATTATCCTAATTGATAATAAAGAACATGGCAAATGAAGGCAGCATCTTTTAGAACACAAACCATAAGCTATGGCTAATAGGCTGAATAAAGCTTGTGGCTTCTTACCATGTACAGCTGGAGAGCAAAGACTTTAAAAAACCATTTTGAGTTCTGGAAACAATCCTCTAAAACAGCAAAGAAAGAATATAGGCCAGGCATTATGTATGGCTCAATTTTTTAAACGATTTTCTTTTCTTTTCTTTCTTTCCTTTGATGGGTGATATCGTTCTGTATGCTGTGAATATGTGTTGCTCTGACTGGTTAATAAATGAAGCTGTTTGGCCAATGGTGAGACAGAATAGGGTTAAGCCAACATTCTAACTAGAGAGGAAGCCATGAGAAGCAAGATGTAAAGATACCCATAAGCCACGAGCCACATGGCAAAGTATAGATTTATAGAAATGGGTTAATTTAAGATGTAAGATCTAGCTAGTGAGAAGCCTGAGCCAGTAGACCATACAGTTTTAATTAATATAAGCCTCTGTGTGTTCATTTGGGTCTGAGTAGCTGCAAGGCCACAGGAGCCAGATAGGACCAGGAGAACTTTCTTCTTCTTCTTCTTCTTCTTCTTCTTCTTCTTCTTCTTCTTCTTCTTCTTCTTTGGTTTTCTTTGAGACAGGGTTTCTCTGTGTAGTTTTAGTGCCTGTCCTGAATCTCACTCTGTAGACAAAGCTGGCCTCAAACTCACAGAGATCCACCTGGCTCTGCCTCCTGAGTGCTGGGATTAAAGGCATGCGCCATCACCACCCAGCTCTTCCTTTAATTATGTGAGTGAGTGTGTGTGTGTGTGTGTGTGTGTGTGTGTGTGTGTGTGTGTGTGACTCAAAGGTCATAGGTATTGGGTCCCTCTGTAGCTGGAGTCACAGGCTGTTGTGAGCCTCCTGTCATGCGTATTGGGCATTGAACTCAGGTCCTCTGCAAGAGCAGTGTGAACTCTTAACTTTGAGCCATCTCTTCAGCTCCAGTATGGCCCAATTTTTAAAAGCACAGCTTAAAATGCTGTCCTAGTTAGGGTTTCTATTCCTGTGAAGAGCCATCATGACCACGGCAGCTCTTATAAAGGAAACATTGAATTGAGGCTGGCTTTCAGTTTCAGAGGTTTAGTCCATTATCATCATGATAGGAAGCAAGGCAGCATGCGGGCAGACATGGTGCTGGAGAGGTAGCTGAGAGTTCTACATCTTGATCCTCAGGCAACAGGAAGCTAACTGTCTCCCATACTGGGTGTAGTCTGAGCATATGAGACCTCAAAGCCCGCCCCTACAGTGACACACTTCCTCCAACAAGGCCACACCTACTAATAGTGCCACTCCCTATGGCCCAAGCATTCAAACACATGAGTCTGTGGGGGCCATACCTATTCAAACCACCACAAACATTTTTCTAGTTCTAATTCTGTCATGGATTTTTGTTTGTTTGTGTTGGTGAAGAATAAGTATAAATTTAATGTGAAGTGCCACAGCTTCCATTTTGAATGCCAATTCAAACTATATATAAGTTCATTAAGTTTATAGGCTTTCATCTGGTTAATTTTGGTGGGTGATATTCATATTTATTTCCAAGCATTTTTAAAATAAAGAAATAATATAATATTATGCATGTTATATATAAAATATATTTTTATTATATATAAAAATAAAAAAAGAAATAAAGAAAAAAGAAATAAAAATAACTATTTATACTCTAAGCCACTGTAGAAAGTCTACCATTGCCTAGAGAATTAGGTAGTATTCAGCTGAGGACCTGTTAGACAGCTCTTCACTGGGACTTCCAAGAGCTAGCAGCTGGGGGTGGAGAGATGGCTCAGTGGTTAGGAGCACTTGCTGCTCTTGAGGAGGACCTGGGTTTGGTTCCCAGCACCTATGTGATTAGGCCACTGTGAATGCCCCTCTCTCCAGCTCTAAATCACATGACCCTCCATCTTTTCATCAATCTTACTGTCTTTTTCAGTTCCTTGTGCAAACCAACACCCCTGAGCTGGGTATGGTGGCATACACACTAAATCCCAGTACTTGAGAGGCAGAAGCAGCAGGATCTCTGTGAGTTCGAGACCAGTCTGGTCTATATAGTAAGTTGCAGGACAGCCAGGGCTCTGTAGAGAGACCCTGTCTCAAAAAACCAACAAAATAAACCAAAATAAAATAACATCCCTGCCCCTATTGCTATGGAGATTGTTCAGTGTACTGCTTTCTCCCAAATAAAACCAACAAAAATCTAGGATTGTTGGGAGGGGAAGATGGCTCAGTGGGTACGCATACCCACCATCAGGCAAGCCTGACAACTTGAGTCTTAGCCCTAAAACCCACGTGGCAGTTCACAAGCTCCTGCAACTCCAGTCAGGGAATTTGATGTCCGCCTCCATGCTTAGTGGGCACCAGGCATGAACATGGTGCACATGTATACATATATATACACAGAAAATAAAATACATCTTTTTTTTTTTTTTCTGGAACTCACTCTGTAGACCATGCTGGCCTCGAACTCATAGATATCTACCTTCCTCTGCCTCTTGCCACTACTTCCTGGCTAATAAAACACATCGTTTTTGTTTGTTTGTTTTGGTTTGGTTTTTCAAGACAGGGTTTCTCTGTGTAGCCCTGGCTGTCCTGGAACTCACTCTGTAGACCAGGCTGGCCTAGAACTTAGAGATCCACCTGCCTCTGCCTCCTGAGTGCTGGGATTAAAGGCCTGCGCCACGAACACCTGGCCAATAATACACATCTTTAAAAAAACTAGTAGCTATCCCTTAGAACTATCCCTCTTCTAGTTAACAGATGTTTGGGTCCTTAAAACTCGGTACCGTCACTCTAGTCTTCTGCCCAGTGTGCTCTTCCCTACCTTCCTACACTGCATTATATTGTCCTTTCAAAGTTTCAGCTTTGAAGTCAACCCCTCCAAGAGGCCTTCTTGAGCTTCTTAGACAGAGCCATAGTCGTCTTCTTTTTTAAATGGCTTTCTTGGAGCCATGAGCCTTTCTGTAGTGGCATATGTCACAGAATTGTTGGAATTGTTCCTGACTGTGGAGGTAATGACAATGTCCCCTGTCTTCTGTTGTGTCTCCCATGTCTAGAATGGTACCCAGTGGGTGGTAGGCAGAGACTCAGTAAGTGTAAAAGGGACAAATGTGTGATAGTCTCATGGAGCAAGATAGTATTTGCTAGCCTGGTCTACAGAGTGAGTTGAAAACAGCCAGAACTATACACAAAAACCCTGGATCAAAAAAAAGAAAGAAAGAAAGAAAGAAGGAAAGAGAGAATTAGATGTAAAGGAAGCCATGAAATAATGAAGATAGTCCCCACTCTCCTAGCCATCTTGGCCAACACTTAGCCTATATCTTAGTTTTCCTTTCCTGATAAAACACTCTGACCAGAAACAGATCAAGGGGATAAAGGGTTTGTTTGGCTTACACTTCCGGATCTCAGTCCGTCACTGAGGGAAGTCAGGGCAGGAGCTGATGCAGGAACTGAAGCAGAAACCACAGAGGGATGCTGCTCACTGACTCACTCCCAAGCATCTGTGCAGCTGGATTTCTTACACAGCCTGGACCTCTGACTAGAGATGGCACTGCCCTCAGTGAGCTACATCAACTGGCCCCACAGACCGATGTGATGGAGACAGTCTTCGAACTGGAACACCCTTGGATCAGATTGACGGCTGAACTAACTAGTAGAAGAGACAACTAGTAGCGTTCTTCCTTGAACCACTGGAAATCGCGGATGACTGAAGGTGCTGGCTGTTCACATGGGGGGGCGGCTTTCAGGCCTATCGCTGCTTATGCCTTGAAAAGAAGAGTAACATCTGGATGAAGATAAAAACAGTGCACTTTAATACAGAGCTGGTGAGATGTTCAGCAGCGGGCACAGTGCGTGCGCTTTTGGGCTCACTGAATGTGAGGCCGATGCTTGTTCAGAAGGTTCTGTGTAAGGGTATTTAGAGTTCAGTGTAAGGACGTTGAAGTGTCACTTGGCTTTCTTCGGCTTTGCACTAGGTATAGATCTGAACATCAGGGAACTCACGGGCTTTGTGAGAACTAGCCGATCTTCAGAAAGTTGGAGCCTAGTGAAACTTGGTAAGCTCTTGGGTTTTGGTACCGAGAAGGCTCCTGGGAAGTTCTCTGGCTTATCTGCTTAGCCCATCCTGAAGATTAGAGGCAATAGAGCATCGTCAGGAAGGGATAAAAGGGAAGGACCGGGAAAACTGGGTCTGGACCACAAAGCTGAAAACATCCCTGAGAAATGAGCAGATTGCTTCCTTGATTTGGTGGCTGGAGACAGAAAATGACCTAGAAATTTTCTTGACTCAGTTATGGATGATAACTCCAGATTACAGAGACTAAAGAGAAATCACAGTACAGCAAGACTAGCCCAAAGCACTGCTGATCTTGTCTAAATCCTGTGCTGAACACCGATGTGTTGGGCACGATAATCTTCTTTGAGCTCTGGTTTCTTCCTCTAAACTGGAAATGACAATGTCATCCTTACAATATCATTGATAATATTTACTGGGAAGGTGTGTGAGACTGGAGGAGTGGCCAGTTGAGAGTGCACAGGTGGATTGTGTTCATCTCTTCCTGTGTATTTTATTTTGTATTCTTCACTTTACTTAAAGTTAAAAGTCAATGTATGATGCCGGGCGGTGGTGGCGCACGCCTTTAATCCCAGCACTCGGGAGGCAGAGCCAGGCGGATCTCTGTGAGTTCGAGGCCAGCCTGGGCTACCAAGTGAGTTCCAGGAGAGGCGCAAAGCTACACAGAGAAACCCTGTCTCGAAAAACCAAAAAAAAAAAAACCAAACAAAACAAACAAACAAACAAAAAAAAAACAAAAGTCAATGTATGGGATGAAACATAGTAATACAATCCAGAAGAAAATTACATCAATAGAGTTGTACGGACAGTGTAATTACAGAGTTGAAATTGAAATCTCTTTCCGGAGCCAGCAAGACGGTTCAGCTGGTTAAGGTGCTTGCTGCCAAACCTGACAACCTGAGCTCCATCCTTGGGACTCACAGGATGGAAGGAGAGAACTGACTCCTGCAAGCTGACCTTTGATATCCCCACACACATAAACACACGAACTAAATCAATATAATTAAAAACATTTAAAGCCATTTCCAAAGGTGTTTTTTCTCTTCTGTGCCATCACAGGTTCCTCAGGAAAGCAAGCTTTGTGACTTCTATCCACCCTCCAGTTTAAAGAGCTGTGTGCTCTGGGGTGGTGGTTTTGATTTGATGGCCCTGATCTGTGTGCTCTGCTCTAGTGGCCCTGAGCTGGTGGCCCTGTTCTGGTGACTCTGAGCTGTGTGCCCTGAGTTGCATGTTCCCTTGCCATACAGAGGTTCCTGTTCATGTTCAGCTTGTCTTGATGGGCCCTTCAGCAGCAGATTTGCCCCTAGGAAGGGCAGAGCAGCGATGGGAGAATCATTGGCTCCTCAGTGGCCTTGGGCAGGAGGTACAGCTATGGCCAAGTTACCAAAGCTTTCCTGCGACAGCGTTCACTTCCGTCTCCCATAAACAACCACATTTTTGGCCTTTGCTTGTGTTGAGTTTCCCAGTCTTTTTTCCCAGTTCTCAGACTGAAGACCCAGGTTGAGTTCCCCCTCCCCCTGTTGGTTTAAACACTGACATTTTCTCTGTGTTGAACTCCCATAGTACTTGGGGTTTGGGTCCCAGTTAACCCAGTTGTCCCGCAACAGTTCTGGCTACAAAGGAGCTAGTCAGCTCTTTAAGTGAAATGGCCTCCTGTCTCCCCTCCCCCGCTCCCGGTCCAGCATATTCTAAGCACCTGGGTGATGGCTAATAAGTAGCTGTTAATTAATATTTTGGTAAATTGAAAGTCCTTGGGTGCACCTTTTTTTTTTTTTTTTTCTGAGACAAAGTTTCTCTGTGTGACAGTCCTGGCTGTCCTGGAACTCACTCTGTAGATCAGGCTGGCCTCAAACTCACTGGGATTCATCTGCTTCTGTCTCCCAAGTGCTGGGATTAAAGGCATGAGCCACCACTGCCTGGCCTCGGGTGAACTTTTAACAAATTATTTACTAAAAGCTATTCATAGAACATATGTACTAAAACTGCCCTAAAAAGACTGTGAGATTCTTTCTGTGTCTTAGACAACCAGGTCAGCTGTCAGAAGTAAGGTGACATTGCTATTGCTTTATATAGCACAGAATCTCTTCAGTTTCCAACATGCAGTCCACAGGATAGTGATGTGATCCCATCACAGAGCGTACCTGCAGGGTACCAGGATGTCAGTTCACAAGGGAACTGCCTTGCCACACAGCAGGCGCGCCAATGGCTGAGGCATGGGCATGGCTTCACTCACACTACCCAGGCCTAGCTAAATGTTGAGGCAGTCACACTGGGATCTTGAGTTTAACTATGCTTGACTTCAGAGCTTCAGATTCCCAGAGATGTCAAAAGAAATCACCGCCTTGCACCACTGTGATTTTCATGGGCAGAATAACAGTATAACAGAAGCTCTGGTCAGTAAACCATTGGACATTTTCCACGAGAGAGCTGCCGTGGGACGCAGTCACCATTATTGTGAAGACCGAGCAGGAACAGATTCACGATACTTTCATGGGAAAACTCAGAGTACAGTGAACTTCATAGATTAAATTAATTCCTCTTAAATGGATCACAAAATCTAAGTATTGAGAATGAAATTAATAGCCTTGAGATTATTTTATGCCTTGGCTGATTGAAAAGTTAGATGTTTATTCAATATGCACGTAGTTTGCTACATTCTAATAAAATGATACAATGTATTTGGACAAGTGTACAAATGCACAGTATGAACATATATGTTATACATCTCCCTATACCCCTTCTCTTTGTAGTACAGACGGGCAAAGCAAAATTCCATTCAGCAAAGGAATTCTCTCTAGGATAATCAGTTTCTCTATGTGAGAAAGAAATAAACCAACTCAATAAAACAGAAAATGGGTAAAGGTCCCGACTTCTATTTGCATGTTTGAATGGATTAGGCCTCCTAACAAATGAGGACATAGAATAACCAATAGCCATATTGTCTTCAGAGAAACATGGGTTAAGGGCACAGGGAGGTACGACTATATGTCCACCAAAATGGCAGAACCCAACAAAATCTGTCCACACCAAATGTTGTCTTTGTGGGTGGGGTATAATGGGAGCAGACAGCATCTGACAGCTGTGCCAAGGGAGTGCCAGAAAGCAGGAAGAGTGACTTTGCTGAGAGCTCCTGTGATGTTGTTGTAAGTCCTCCAACTAGCTCAAGCTACTGCCTGTCCCCAACTTCTCTTTGAGACCAAAAAGCTTTAGGTGCATGTGCGTATATATGTGTGTGGGTGGGCTTGTACATGTGAGTGCATGTGTGTGTGTGGGGGGGTGCTTGTGCATGTGAGTGCAGGTGTGTGGATGTGTGTGTGTGTGGGTGGGTGGGTGCTTGTGAATGTGAGTGCAGGTGTCCACTGAGGCCAGTGCATTGGATTTCCTGCAGCTGGAGTTACAGGTGGCTATGGGCTGCCTGATGTGGATGCTAGGAATTGAATTCCAGTCTTCTGTAAGAGCAGTATGTACTCTTAACCACCGAGCCATCTCTCCAGCTCCCTGACCTCTCGTTATGGGAAAGCAAACAAACAAATATTCAGGTGCATAATTAAACAAATGAGCCTTTGTCTAAGGTAATGTGGGGGCAGGTTTTTTGTTACTAACAGCTGAACTCGCTCCCAGCTTACTCAGTGACAAGCCAGCTGCCCAGAAATCTTCCTGCTCTGGCTTTTTAGCTCCTTCCAAATGGAAAACTAGTCCCTTTGTTTGTTTGTTTGTTTTCAAGACAAATTTTTTTCTGTGTAGCCCAGGCTGTCCTGGAACTCGCTCTGTATACCAGGCTGGCCTCGAACTCACAGAGATCCACCTGCCTCTGCCTCCTGAGTGCTGGGATTAAAGGTGTGCATCACCACCACCCAGTGAAAAACTATTTCTTGAGGTTTCTTTACTATCTCCAGCTTGTTTCTGCCTCTTAGACTCAGCCTGAGACTAGCAATTTGAATTATAGTTCAGGGGCTGAAGAGATGGCTCAGAGAGCACCAGGGTTCAGTTCCCAGGGCCCACACAGGGCAGCTCACAGCTGCTTGTAACTCCACTCCGTGGGTCCCCTACCCCCACTCCTGTAAGCAGACACACACACACACACACACACACACACACACACACACACACTATCTTTAGGCTGAGAAGAAACATTGCTCAGTGGTTGAGAGAACTTGCTGCTCTTCCAGAGGACCCAAGTTTGGTTCCCAGCACCCATATCAGGTGGCTCTCACAGCCTGTCACTCCAGTTCCAGGTAATCTAACAACCTTGGTGGGCACTGACAAAAATAAAAATAAATCTTTAAAATGAAAGGAATCTTCGGAAATTAAAGTGCAGTGCACTGTAAGACATTGTCCTCTTTACTCGTTTCTGACTCTTTGCGGGTCCCTGGACAACCCACATAATCTTATGCACACACTGGCGGGAAGGGCAGAAAAAATCTCAAGGGCTCACAAAGCAGAGGAAAGTGCCCAAATTTCCATCAGCCAGCCGTGAGTGGCATTAACTGAGTGTTCACACACACACCTCCTCTTTTCTCTGAGTGTGTAAAAGCACACGAGCAAGGACAAGCCCATGTTCCCTGAATGCCTTTGTCACCGCTGTGGCCTCAGTGCCAGGCCTGTGTGACAGACTGTGAGGAGAGGTTGGGGCCAATGCTGGCGTGTAACCTGACTCAGGGCTCTGATCCCTGCTGTGCCATCTTTGACGTAGTTCTTGACTTATCTGTAGCTTGGTTTCCTTTTCTCATGGCTATATTGTAGGACAATATATCTACCCCGGGGGTAATTTTACGCAATAAATGAGTTCATGCATAAAGAAGTTTGTAAAATTGGTGGCTATGTAAGTGTGAGGAAGGAGGAAATACTATAAGTCCAAATATGTCCAAGGAATGATTGATTGGTCAGTATGTCCAAGGAATGATTGATTGGTCAGCATTGTTTCAACAGTGAGGCAGAAACAGGGAAAAATTGTTAGAGATTCTGTGGAGGAGGCATTTGATACTCCCTAAGTAAAGTCCTTGGGTTCCACACACGCCTTCTAGAACTTTCCTTCACTTTGGTGTGTGATCTGAAAAGAATGGTGTGTATGTGTGTGTGTGTGTGTGTGTGTGTGTGTGTGTGTGAGAGAGAGAGAGAGAGAGAGAGAGAGAGAGAGAGAGAGAGAGAGAGAGAGAGAGAGAGAGAGTGTTTCTGAGACACATGATTTGATGTAGGTTATAGTCCTGTAACAATGATCTGAGGGAGAGGAGACTTGTGTCCTGGGCTGCCCCTCACCAGGCAGGGTCCTAATGGGAGAGATGTTGTTCCTGTGGGTCCATCTTGGAAGCTGTTATTTTGCTCAGTGTTACCTGGATGGTATGAGAAACATATTGACCAGCCAACCATGAGCAATATATCAAGATTTATCATCTCTTGGAGTAAAAATTGACCCCAATTTAACCTCTATTAATATTTATTTCTCAGGTCAATAAATCTAGAATTTGTCTTAGTAAAAGTCAATGTCAGTTGAATTCTGTCTATTCATCTTAGAGGACACACACACAGAAAAGAAGCTATCGTTTGGAAATACTAAATATGAAATAAGAAAGCCACACACAGAATCCCTAGAAGCCAAAACCAAAACCTGATTTGAAAACAAATGGACCTTTTCCCCTGTAGGCACTCTGTTACAAGGAGGCAGAAGCTCGGATGCATTCAAAATTTGGCCTCACCCAGAAGGAATGGAGGTGTAATGGACGTCAACACTCTCCAAGGGGTGCTGAAGACTGCCCTCATCCATGATGGCCTCGCACGTGGCATGCATGAGGCTGCCTTAGATGAGCGCCAAGCCCATCTCTGTGTGCTTGCATCTAGCTGTGATGAGCCCATGCATGTCAAGTCGGTGGAGGCACTTTGTGCTGAGCATCACATCAACCTAATTAAGGTTGACGACAACAAGAAACTGGAGGAATGGGTAGGCCTCTGTAAAAAAACGATCCAGAGTGGAAGCTGCATAAAGTGGTTGGTTGAAGCTGTGTGGTGGTTAAGGACTATGGCAAAGGATCTCAGGCCAAGCATGTCATCGAGGAGTACTTCAGATGTAAGAAATGAATAATTTAAAATTTTGGCTCATTAGAAAAATGGAGAAAAATGAGTAGGCAGCCTCAAACATCATTTGTCTTCACTCCTCAGTTAACACCCTCAGTGCAGTGAACCTTCACTGTCCAGAAAAGGGAGGCGTGGGGCTCCAGTCCCGAATCAGTTGATTGCAAGTCTGTTATTTTACTTCTCTGACCATCTGCTTCCAAAGACCTGCCATTCTTTCTAGAGTATTCTGCTGGGTTAGGGCTGTAAGTCAATGATAGGATATTTTCCTAGCATATATGAGGCCCGAAGATGGATCCTTGACACTATAGAAGAGAAAGAGAGAGGGAGGAGAAAAGAAAAAGAAGAGAGAGAGAGGTGAGGAGAGGAAGGGAGGAAGGACGGGAGTACATGCAATTATAGTATTTTTATTTTGCCTGCAGTCTACCCAAGAACTTCAGCTCTGCTATATATTTTTCTGGCCTGAGTAGAAAGAAACTTACGTTACCATGTTACATTTTTAAAACCCTATAAAATGTGATATTAAGTGTTGATACGTCCAGCCAGTGAATACGCTTCCTATCTTTTCTTCACACTGCCTTGTCCTCTCATAGTACCCCGTGTGGAGCGGTAGCTAGTCACAACCATCATGTGTTCAACACATCATTTTAGACATCGTGACCACCTGCACCTACTATCTCTCTTCCAGACTTCATTTCTTACGTCTCTTTTCTCCTTGACAATACATTTAATCCCCCTGAGTCTTGATCTGTGTGTGTGTGTGTGTGTGTGTGTGTGTGTGTGTGTGTGTGTGCAATAATAGAGTGCCTGATATTGAGTAATACATAAAGAGGTTCATCTACCTCAAGATTATGGTGGTTGGAGGATCCAAACAGCATGATGCTCGCATCTAACAAAGATTTCTTGTTGCATGAAAATATGGTAAAAGGTGTTGTATGGCAGAGGAGAGAGAGAGAGAGAGAGAGAGAGAGAGAGAGAGAGAGAGAGAGAGAGAGAGAGAGAGAGAGAGAGATTGGTCTGCATACAGGAAACAAGCTTATTTTGTCCTTGAACAACTTGCATTTGGAGGAACTAATGCACACAAACGCAGGGATGCATATGAGAGTAGATATGGCAGACTGAATTCCAGTTCTTTCCCCCTCTCTGTGTTATTCTTTGCTGTGTGACTTGAAGTCGTGTGACTTGCTTTGCAAAAGTGAGGTGGGTTCCCTTGGCGAAAACAGGGCCCTAGGAAGCTGCTGTGTTGTTCATACCTGCTTCCTTCCACCTCCTGTGATGAGATCTGCCCTCCCGGGCAGCATGGCGACTTGCAGTCCAATAGTCTAGATGCACTGAGTCTCAGGCACAAGAAGCAGGAGTCAGTTTGCAGCCTCTGGCTGGGAGGCTGATTTACTGCACAGAGGAATGAGGCGCTACTCAAAGCCAACAGCAGCAAGTAGCAGGTTGAGCTGTAGGAGTGCGGATCCAGCAGGCAGTTCTGTGTGCCTGGGTTTTGAAGACTTAGATTTTACAGGTTGTGTGGGGAGGGCATAGAGTCAGGAAGTCGTGGGGACAAGTGGAGAAAATCCCTGCTGCCACTCTCTTCCCTCCCCCTCCCACCTTTGCCCTTCACACAAGAGATGCTTCAGGTGGATGTGACTCCAGCGACTCCCCCCCCCCCCCCCCCCCGGAGTTTAGCTGGGAACCTCCTTTGCCTGTGCTGGGAGCCAGAAGCCACCAGGGCTGAGGGAGAACAAGTCACGCCTCAGTGTTTGCGCCTGTTGTCTCCATTCCCGCCATTTATGAGAGGAAGCAAAGTTAATTCGACGTTTATTCATCTTCTATAATGAACTTGTGAAGAATGGCATGGATAGCTTCCCGCAGGCTCCCAGAACATCATTTTCTAAATGTGCTTTTTTTTTTAATCACCTAAAATGTTTGTCTGCCCCGAGGTTTCAAGACAGAAGACTCAGTGTTCCAAGCACTATGCAGAACCTATAATAAATTCACTATTAATTGGAGCAGCAGGAAAGTCAATTACAGAAAAATACCCAATCTTTTTATCAACCTACTCATATTTCTTATTATCCGGCCTGCAATGTTTGTTTTTCCAACACAAATAATGTTAGCACTTATGCATTTAATTTACTTTTCTTAGAATCTCTTTTTGGTTTGGTTCTTAATGCAGTTAAAAAAAAAACATTTCTGGCTTCTATTTAAATGGTGGCATTAAAAATTTTAGAACATTATAATTTAACTATGTTGCTATGACAATAGTGAGGCTTTTGAGATGATTATCTAGCTTTCTGAGTCCCAGAGCTAAGACTGTAGGAAGTCACTCAGTGACAGAGAGACTTTGGCAGGACCCAACATAAGGCGACCCATCCTATCTTAAAAAAGAGATGCTTATCTGGGTGATGGGGTTAGAATCCCCTGAAAATCAGGGCGCAACACGAAAAAAGAAAGGCCTCCCATGAGATAGTGTACCACAGAGATGTCACCAAGCTGTAGTGGGCTATGCCTGTGCGGTTACAGCTAAAGTACCAGGCTTTGGAGTGTGCTGGGTCACATGATCACCTCTGAGCTAATCAGAACAGACAAAAGGATGGATAACCTTGATTGGTCTCAGACTTTAGGTTTTGTCTTTGTTTTCCCAGAAAAACAGAGGTAAGATGGGCCTCATTTGCGTTATACAGAAGGGAAAGATGTTCCCAAAGAGAAATTGCCAGTATTACCAAGACTGGACAGACAAAATGGCTATAAATCCCACCCCACCTGGTGTGTGTGTGTGTGTGTGTGTGTGTGTGTGTGTGTGTGTGTGTATGTGTAGTGTGTATGTGTGTGTGTGTGTGTGTGTGTGTGTGTGTGTGTGTCTACAGAAACAAAGCAATACATTTGTCACTACTTGAAAAATTCTGGCCCTCTGCAATAGATTTAATCTTTGATTGTGTAATCATTTTTTTGTAAAATGGCCTGAATGTTGTGGCCACTGACACTTCCTGTTTTGAAACCTTATCCCCAAGGTGATAGCATTAGGAACTGAGACACGTGGGAGATGCCCAGGTCACAGGGACAGAGCCTTTCTGAATGAAAGGTATGCTCCTATTAAAGGGCCTAAGGACTACCTCTTGTTTCTTTTATTGAGTGAGTACGTGGAGAGAGAGAGAGAAAGAGAGAGAGAGAGAGAGAGAGAGAGAGAGAGAGAGAGAGAGAGAGAGAGCTGTATATGGGCCAGAAAGTAGACAGTGAATCTGCCTTGAACTTGGTAGTCCCCACAATTGTGGGAAATGGGTTTCTATTGTACATGAACCAGCCAGCTTACGTTATTTTGTAAGAGCAGCTGGAGGGATTTAGACCTTCTATCGTGGACTGTTAAATCTAGAGCTCTGCTTTGTCCCCGTCATAGCAGAGTCCATTGCCTGTCTCTTGACCTCAAGCTTGAGAATGGGATTTACTTTGGCCTCCTAGACGTCGGAGGGTGGTGGGTCAGGGTGCACATTTGAAAAGTGCTGATATGTTTGGGTGTGTCTTGTGACTTTTGCTACCGCCATGAGAAGAATGTGCTGTGGGAATCTACCAGCCACAAACACGTGAAGCACACCTGAGTATGAATTGTCACCTGGGCCCAGTCTGGCTGAGTTCAAATCCCCTGAGCTGGACTGAACCACAGATGCACAGTGAAAAGTGAAGTTTGCTGATAAGGGAGTCAGTGAGATTTTGTTTTTCTTCTTCTGCTCATGACATAGCTGTGACCCTTCTCAGGCCCATCTAACTCTGGAGAAATTGGCAATGGGTGTGTACCTGATAGTTCATTAGCTGCATTACAGGAAAACTATCCATCTTTTTCTCTTCAGTCTGTCTGGACCCCATCTGGGAAGTGAATAAGAATGATTGCTAATTTTGTTGAGTAATTTCCCACCATAATTCCCCCCAAATTAGATTTTATTTCTATTGTCACCCTTTTTATAAACTTTCCCCCAAACTCTAAGCATTTGTAATTTGTGTCCCCAAGTGTGTAACATTGAGCAGGATGCTATAAATATTCCACCACTCTGAGCATGCTCAATAAGAATTACAACTCTATTATTATGACTACACTAAGCATCTACAGATTTGCCTGTAAATGGAGATTTATTGGGAGTTTCAGCTTCTCGGTGACAGAACAATATTAATGTCTTCACAAGGACAAGCAAGTTAATCCAATCTTTCTATATGCTTGGAGATGTTAATACTCTCAGTTTGGGCAGCTGGCTTTCTCCATACAGTAGCTGCTCTGTTATTTGCAAGGCTGGGAGGAGGGGTGGGGTTTGTGTATCTTTTTGTGTCATTACATGGGACTTGAGGTTGCAGAGAGCAAAACATGGAGATGGACCTTCCGTTTATCCTGAACTACAGACATTCAAAGAAGGCATGAAAAGGGGCCAAGGCCTGGCCCCTGCAGGAGCATCCATGGTGTCTTCATGGTGACTCCTTGAAGAAGGCACATAGTTGCAGAGGGGCCTCAGTGACTCAATCCACCTAGGTTTGAATCTAATGATTCATTTGAACTGTAATTTGTTCAAGAGACCTTTCCTCAAAGTCTGAACTAAGCTGAGCAAGGTTTAAAGAGTACAGGTTCTGGCTTGGCAAGGTTAACATTCTACTGAAGTGTTTCAAGGCTGTTCAAGTTATTCTGTAGAGGTGGAAATGTAACTCATGGAGGTTCTGACGAATGGAGGAGGGGACTTGACCTCAGCAGGCAGTTTGAGAAGTTCTTTCTGAGGAAGCTATGATGGAGGTGATTTCCCGGAACAGGTATGAGACAGCCCTGTGCTTCGGAAGAGAGCAGGCTGGTGGCCACAGGTCTTGTGTTGGGATGTGGCACATCACACTCTAGACTCGGAAAGGACTGTGGCAGTGGTGCGGAGATGCAGTGGACAGGTATTCCTTGTTGTGTCTGGAGAGGAAGCTAGAGACCTCTCTATGTTATGTTAGGGGAGACTTCTCCATCATATGTTCAGGAAAACCTAGGGAGTTTATGTTCATTCTAAGGGCAGTTAAAAGCCATTGCATAGGGTTGAGTAGGGCTGGGCCAGGTGAAGGACCTGCTATTTGAATGTCGTCTATTCTAAGGAGAAATGACTTGAGAGTATAAGGCAACCTTCCCCTCAGACTGAAGGAGTGCAAGTATGGTATTTCCACTTTCCCATTCTCTTTTGCTAGGGAGCCATTGTTTTTCCCCTTCAGAATCCCTGTTGAAATACAATTGCCGTTGAAACCGTGCTGAAAGGTGAGACTTGGTAGGGATTGTTGGCGCATGGCTGTAATCTCAGCACTTGGGCAGATCACAAGTTCTGCCGTGGGATGACACGGTAAGAAGATTCCTCCAGTGCATTGGTATTGGTCTTCCCAGCCTCCAGAGCTGACAGTCCATAAACTCATGGTCATTCTAAGTTATGTAGGCACAAAACGGACACGGATGTCTTTAATGCCATGAGAATACATTCTCCCATTTGTGATACATGCTGTTTCTCCCTATTGGGAGTTTGTGTCTGTATCCGCTTGTGGGTTATTCTGAGGTCAATTTTAGTAGGGTCAGTACCCATGAGATCACCAATGCCATGGATTGTGAAAGGGTTTCTATTAGTATCGATCTGTAAACTTGATGTCTCTGCACGGTATTAGTAAGAGTTTGAGAAGGGTACAAGAGATAAGAGCTTAAGAGCGCTCTTCCCAACCTAAGGTCAGAACTGACATACATAAACAGAGACGTCACACCAATCAGGATTGGCTTTGCTGCTGTTAAAGGGGAGTTTGGCTAGCATGCTCAGACTCATGAACACCAGAGCAAAAGGCTTCCTGTTTCCACACCTGAAAATTAGAAGTATCCATTTCTGATAATGGCAAAGACTGCTAGAGCTCATACTTTATGTTGGGTAGAGTTTTAATGCTGAGCCAAGTGAAGGTTAAAATCATGGAGCCCGCCAGGTGGTGGTGACGCACGCTTTTAATCCCAGTACTCAGGAGGCAGAGGCAGGTGGATCTCTGTGAGTTTGAGGCCAGCCTGGTCTACAGAGTGAGTTCCAGGACAGTTCCAAAGCTACACAGAGAAACCCTGTATATATATAAAAATCAATCAATCAATCAATCACAGAGAACATTCTTTTAACAAGAAGAAATGAATAACTAAGGACCAAAGCCATAGTCCAAAATGTGCTGGGACCATTAGGGAAGAATGCAGAGTGTATCTTGAAAGGAGTGAAATTTGAATGACCCTTGAACAACAGACTTCTTATTCCAAGACTATTGATTGTTTGCTATGGAGTAGGCTCTACTACTGAGGATGACTTTGAGTTGACAGAGAGAAAGGATGGCATTCCATGATGGTGCTCCATGTTAGAGAACATCACATAGGCGTTTTTTGGTCCAGAGAGAACAACTAATTGATAAGCTTGTTGGTGCTCCGTTGACATCACCATGGCAGTCACCACTCCTGCTAAGGATTTCTTCTTGGTGTTATCCCTCTGGTGACAGGGGCAGTTGAGCCAGAGACCAGAATACACAGTAAGTGCTGGGCATTCAACATCTGCACGACCAGTCCTCTACCAGAGATGGGCAAGAGCTAGTTCATACTCTGGTTTCTTTGCTCCTTACATGATCCAACTTGGAATTAAGTTTTTCCATGTAGACATTGAGTACCATCGTCCATGTGAAAAGAGGATACTTCTCTTTCTATGGACATTTCCTGAGAGTGTTTCTCAAATCGAAGTCTCACACCTTATTTGCACCTCAAGATCTTCCTCTGGTAAAGTAGCTTTCCACCTTTTCACTATTTAGAGGAAGAAACATAAGTTAATTATATACAAACATAATTAAATATTAAACTGAACTATATCCCCAAATGCTTATTCATAACATCAATCAGCTACCAATTATTGTTGAGCATTTATTAGTCCTGAGCTATGTGAGGTATTGTGCCGAGCATTTAACAACATCACACGCTACACATTGAAAGTGCTCATGGACTATTACTTCACCGTGAATATGATTCATATCACCACACTGACTGTAATAGGCTTGTTTTTGTTTTTAAAACTGGTTTGTCTTTCTGCTATCGCAAGTGTTCTAATATGTTTATAGCATGTTGCAATGTTGACTCAGCTGCTGCTAAATGCCAAATGCCATACACCATCACAGGGTGCTTATCTTAAACCCAAAGGGCTCTTCCAGTTATAGCAAGTGTATCACACTGATGTTGACAACCCTTGCGACTCTCAGGTCAGGACTTGGGCAATCATGTGGACTGATTAGTCAGAGATCACCCTGCTTTTGAAGAACAGGTCAGGGTTGTCATCTTAGCTCAGTGTTCTCTTGGATGGCAGTCCAGTCTCTGTTTCCATATTGTTATTCTTCACGTGTGCACTCACACGTGCATAGCAACAATAACTATTCAGTGCTTTCCACTTTCTATGAATGAGTTTAACTGTACAAAATATTGAATTCCATCAGGACCTCTTTATACATGTATATAATGTACTTCAATCACATTCATCTCCTATAATCTTATTTTGTCCCCCTCCCTCCTTCCACTGGTCCCCTTTCCACTTTTATGAGTTCCAATTATATATATATGTATCTGTATATATACATATATATTTATGCATATAAATGCATGTATGTATCTAAAAAAATTTGGATTTTGTGTACTAGATGAAACATGAGCTATTGCTGTCTTAATGGTGGCCATTCTTACCCAGATGAAGTGGATTTTAAAAGGGCCCAATCCAAAGCCCTGAGTAATGCCATGCTGCTTGTTTTTCATGGCTCTTCCCTGTCTTTGGCCATAGATGGACAACATTTCTATGTAATTACAGTACAAATGTTCTATTCTATTCACCGTCACCTTTATTTCTATCTGGAGTTTCCCTCTGCATGTGATGACTCAATGCTTTTTCAAATGTCAGGGGTTGAACCCTGCAGCTGGGAGGGACTTATGCTGAAGCCCCAGTGGGGACTCAGAGGAAGCTCCTTTAACCTCTTGTGTTTTCCTGGCTGCTGCTCCTTTTAGGAGAAGGTGCCTGAATAGTGTCCCAAGCAGGACCAGGCCCCAGTGGAGCAGGGACATAGTCCTGGGAAGTTATCATTCATTCACTCATGAATTCTCTCAACAGATATCCACTGGGTATCTATCTGTACTCACTAGACAGTGGTTACGCTGCTCTCTACAGAGATAATGGAGGCCCAAGGTATCCAAGGACCAGAAATCTGGAAAAGGAAGAGATGAGGGACCACTAGAAGAGGATGTGAGGAGTCGCACCTGCTCAGACAAGCGGTCAGGAAGTTAGATACAGAGAAAGGATGCTGTCTAAGCAAGGGTGAGAACCAGAAATCTGGACAAAAGTCCACAGCAGGTCATAAAAAGGTTGTCACCAACCATGAAGAGTAAAGTACAAAGGCATTAGTAGCAAAGACAGACCCTGAGAAATACAATAAAGGACATCACAGGTCTCTTTTGAGCATAGTTCCCAAACACTGTGCATCTATCTGCTGCCAGAGCCCCTAGGAAGGACTGTGGACTTGAGCTAGGCTCCCTGGGTTTGAATCTCATGTGGGCACTAAGTGACTTCAGGTAACCTGCACAATTTCTAGATTTATGGCAGTGATGCCATATAATAAGATGTACAGGAGTCCATGCCTGTCACATGCTGAGAATGGTGCCTGACCCCAGGTCCCTGCTGTGTAAGAGTTATTAGACAAAGTTAATAGAGACAATGACTTAATTATTTTAGGATCCATAAGCACCATTATTTTTAGAGGTTTACAAAGAGGAAGGACATCAGGGTCTCATTTCTTTCTAATTGTCTTCACATGGCTTCAGTGATGGCTTCCTTTCCCTGCCTTGGCGACCATCATTTCCACCCACCTTCCTCCAACAGCAGGTGTCTTCCCTTCATGCTTGCTGCTGGACACACTAAGCTGCAGCACCTTCTGGGGGCTGAGTCAGGGCCCCCATGCTCACACAGGCTTCCCTCTTTGCCTGTCTGTGTTTTCATGTAATGCCATTGAATGATACTTCCCAGTTCCCCTGAAACAGCTTCTAAGCTGGTTCCATGACAGGGCAGTACCACAGAGAGTTCCTTCCAACCACAAAACCATGTTTCAAACCCATCAGTAACGCACTGGTGTGCTCATGTAGCCTTTCACCCACCAGGTGGAAGCCTCAGCAAGGGACTTGTCCCACCTCCCCAGCAGGACACCTTACATTTTCAGTTGGTATCCAGCACGTTGAGCAGCAACTGGGGTTATATCTTTATAAGAGTCATCAGGTTGAACTGAGCTTTTACTTAGATGGCAAGCATTTGTGGGTCCTTTAAATAGGGCCATGCCTTGCTTCTCCAATTCTAGCTGAAGAGGTACCAAGAACCGTTCTTTGGAGAGGGATCTTCATCCCGTGTAGAGCCTTGAAGTTTGAAATCCACTGGTACTGCCACTGTTTCCTCCTCCTCTTCTTCTGGGAGGATTCAAAAAGAGGAAATGCCATGAGACAATTTCAAATTTTACACAGTTGCATGTCAAACATTGATTCTTGATGAAGCAGCACATGTCGTGTGTGCACAGACACAGACACTGCAGTGGAGGCACACGACTACATGCACTAATGACACGCACAGTTTGCATTTGAAGAACAGGATGAAGACGAGGCTCCCTGCCAGATGGTTCTATACCCCTACCCCAGCCAGATGGTTCTGTCTGGGTACTCCCCAGACGAATACCTCTCTGTTCTCCCGCCCCACCCCCCATGTAACTCCCACCAGGCAAGACCTCACCCTGCCTCCCCCGCCCCGAGCCCCGCCATGCTTTGCTCGCCTTCTTGAGGGGCAGTGTGCCCCATCCACAATTTCTTTTCTTCTAAAAATTCCTCCAAGAGAAACTCCACTTGAAAGCAGAATACTCTTGACTGGTTTGGAACAAGCCTAAAATCCAAAGCCTTGCTTCTCCTCTCCTCTGAACCCATCTCAAGCACCCAGCCACACACCTGCTCGCTCTGGCTCTCACACTTGCTCCCCCACCACGCACATGCTTGCACACTGAGACCTACCTCCGGCTCTGTCTGCACTGTCCCCTTTCCTCCACGCATCTGCACAGACTTATTTCATAAAAACGTCAGCTGTTAAGTTAACATTATTTAAGGGCCTCAGGTTTTAGTTCCTGAGTGCAACCTAAGCTGGATCCTCGAAGGCCTGACAAGAAGCCCAGGCTGTATAAAACATGACCCACAGAGATACTAAATAAATAACCTGGCTGTGGGCTCCCAGGCCTCTCTATTTATCACTGAGGCAAAGATAAGGATCTGATTTAGAGTGAACCCTGCTGAGGGTCGAACCGGCACAAGCTGTAATATGATCTGCGGGGGAGGGCTGATAACCCTAAACAATGTGAAGAAACCCTGTCAGATAAATAAAACAAACTGTTTGTCCATTAAATAGTGCTGTCAGTAAGAGAACCGGCAAGGCAAACACAGCTAAATTCAATTCCTTTATGGCTGCACAAAGCCAGAAACATCTGAACTGAGCTGGGGAATAATTCCCTCAAAACTGGCTGGGGGCTGGGAAATTTGATTATTGAAGTTACTGAGGGAGGAGATAGCAGGGTTTTGATCCAGGGCATGCCCTATGCCCTCTGTCACCCGTGGACTTTGGTAGTGTGCTCTGTGTAATGGCTTCTCATCCTGCCGGTTCAGCCCACCCTGCTGGCTTGTTGGTGTGGACCCATGAAATGACCCTGGCAAAAGAAATACGAAGAAATAAACGATGGTGTGATGCTCGGAAATGCCAGTGTCTGGGTGATCGGGCTGGTCACTGAAGGGTTTGCCGAGGGGAGAACCAGAGGTGGAGGGGCTCATGTCAAAAGACAGCCAACCCACCACTCAGCCTTGTCAGTCAGCCTGCCTGGAAATACAGCCCACTGCGATTAAGTCTGAGTGTGTTCAAAGATTTCAATGTAAGATCTCGGGAGTCCACACAGAAATGTGAGGTTTCTAACATGTCTGATGTTGCCGTAGACTGGGTTTAGAATTCCAGGTGTGGTTAGTTGAAAGCTGTGTGTGTGTGTGTGTGTGTGTGTGTTGCAGTTTACAGGTGTCAGCCCCTGGACTAGGACAAGCAGGGTGGAATGTTTTCCTGGTAGTCACCATGAAACTGCTGTTCTCACCATGTAGAGCTTGGGGGTATAAAGGACACAGAAGCAATCATGTATGTCCCCAAGCCCTCAGGCATACCTACCCTCATCTGTTTCTCCCTTCTAACTTTCTGATGGAATCTACACAGCATGTCACTGCATGTTACACAGAATCATCCCATGACAGAGATTAAATGTCTTTGGTGTCCTACAACTGTTCCTGAGATATATACCCCTGCACAGAAAACTCTGATCTCTCTGTTTGCTAGTGTTTCTCAATAGCATTTGGACAGGGACTGAGAGTCAGTAGTTCCCTTGAGGCTTAAGGCAACAACAACAACAGCAAAAACAACAACAACAACAACAACAACAACAACAAATGCTCCCACAGTTTAACAACAACAACGACAGTAGGGAGTGAGTCCCCCCATCCGTCCTGCCTGTGAGAACCAGAGTCTGTTCTGTGTTCTTGAGGAAAACCAACCACGCAAGTGCCAACATGGCCAGGTTCAGCTTTGTGAGGTGATCCAGAGAATATGCCAAACCGGCCCACAGGAGCAGGCTGTTCTAGAGGGCTGTGGCTGAGTTTCAGTACAGGCTCAGAGCCGGCCACCAGTGATGCTTGCTGAACAGGAACTTCTGGGTTTTTTCTTGGCAGGCCCAAGAGGCTACGATCCAGGAGCATTTATTCCTATACTCATCATCACTAGTGAGTCTGGGTTAGTTTCCACTCGCTGCTTTAACAAAAGTGATAATTTTTGATTCCTTTAAAGCCAGAGTCCTCAGACTTGCTTGCGTGCCAGACTCATAAACACGTTTGCCAACTGTGGCTCCTCAAGAACCCTCTAGAAGACAGACTGGGTTTGGATATGGGGTTGAGTTTTGATGTGCCCATTGTGAGCGTGGAAGTGGAGAAGGAACCCTTCTCTCTGCTATGATCTGGGGAAGTAGTTCTTCCCCACACCTTACAGATGGCAGACCTGACATCCAGAAACGGAACGTGACCATGATTTTAGATTCAGGACAAGGCTGGTCTTCTTCATACAGGCTGTCCTCATAGATGTCTGCTGCAGGCTCTGAAGGACGCTGTCTGCTCGCGTCACTCATCGAGAGTTCAAGTTCATTTTGGGAAGGACAGGAGGAAGTACTTGCACCAAATTACATATTTTCCTTGTATTTGATGTGTATTATTGAATTTTTATGTCATCCTTACCTGCATCCGGGCAGAATCAGGTTCTGTATCTCCTTGCCTTTGGATGGTTCTTGGTAGAACTTTAAGTTCCACTATCTATTCACTGGGAACCCTATGTGATAAGGATCAAGGATTAATTCTAGATTGAAAAGCAGCTCCCAGGGATTGAGGGAGGAGTCAATGGAGGCTCAGAACAAATGTTAATTGGATTGACAGTATAGAAATATGAAATGTTTTTCCTAATAATTTTTTAGATCAAAATGTTGGATATACAGTCTTTGGCTCCCGCATAAATGGAATATTAGCTTAACCGTTTACAGGTGATGAGGCTGGGGTTGGGGCATCTGTCTATGATCTTAGCACTTGGGAGGTGATTGCTAGAGCCTACAAGTCTAAGAGCAGACAGGGAAATACAGGAAGACCAGATCTCAAAACAACAACAACATCAACAACCATGTACAGGCATTTTTACACACACATACAGAGAGAACTGTTTCTTCGTATTTAAGGGATTCCTTAAGTGAATACAACTGTAAATTTTTTAAGTGAATAAACATGCAATGTAAGATGGTTAAGAAAAAGATTTTTACAACAGTTACATGTTGACCAATCGGAGTGGAAATCCAAGGTATGTAAATGACTTTAGGTCTGATCTATTTGCAGCTTCAAATGATAGCACCAGAAGTATCTACTTCTTTGCCTTACCTTTCATGCTGACTTTACTTTCAATGCAAGCTCCCTTTTATGGTGATATTTTATTTGTGCTGAAATGTGATTTTATTTGTATGTTAATAAATAAAGTTGTCTGGAGGTCAGAGCTAAGAGCAAGCCATTAAGCAGAAGTCTGGTAGTGTTAGCACACACCCTTAATCCGATCACATGATCACATGGCAGGCAAAGTCTCTGTGTGTTCAAGGACACAGCCAGCATGGTGACACACGCCTTTAATCCCATAGAGATCTGGAGGTCTGTATAGACAGGCAGTATGGATATAAGATAAAAAGTTGAATCTACTTTTAAAAAGGAACTACTTGTTTTACATAGGATAAGTAATAAATTTTTTTTGTCTGAGTTTATCAAATGTTGCTGGACTGGACAATTGTTAATATATATAATGGAGTTTTTTGTCTGAGTTTATCAAATGTTACTGGACTGGACATTGTTAATGTATATAATGGAGTTTTTTGTCTGAATCTGACAAATGTTAATGGGCTAGACATTGTTAATGTAATTCTTGACTGTATATATTGTATATACATATTGGATAATTTTTCTTGTATTAGTTATAAGCTTTTTTAAAATTTTAGACAAAAAAGGGGAAATGTGGTGGTATTGTGTTCCCCAAAATATTGTGCACCCTAATAAACTTATCTGGGGTCAGAGAACAGAACAGCCACTAGATACAGAGGCTAGAAAATGGTGGCACTCACGCCTTTAATCCTAGCATTCCAGAGGCAGAAATTCCTCTGGATCTCTGTGAGTTCATGGCCACATTGGAAACAGCCAGGCATGGTGACACATGCCTTTAATCCCAAGAAGTGGGCCTTTAATCCCAGAAAGTGATGGCAGAAAGCAGAAAGGTATATAAGGCATGCAAACCAGGAGCTAGGCTGGTTAAGCATTCAGGCTTTCGAGAAGCAGTTCAGCTGAGATTCATTTGGATAAGGACTCAGAGGCTTACAGTCTGAGGAAACAGGATCAGCTGAGGAACTGGAGAGGTGAGGTAGCTGTGGCTTGTTCTGCTTCTCTGATCTTCCAGCATTCACCCCAATAACTGGCTTTAGGTTTGATTTTATTAATAAGACCATTTAAGATTCCTGCTACAAGGCAGTGACGTCATGTGGTTGGGTTTAGAACCAATGAGAAGGCAGAACAGAAAGGCAATAAAAAGTCCGGACATCGGGGCTGGAGAGATGGCTCAGCGGTTAAGAGCACTGCCTGTTCTTCCAGAGGTCCTGAGTTCAATTCCCAGCAACCACATGGTGGCTCACTACCATCCGTAATGAAATCTGGTGCCCTCTTCTGGCCTGCAGGTGTATATGCAGACAGAACACTGTATACATAATAAATAAAAATAAATCTTTAAAAAAAAAAAAAAAAAAAAAAAAGTCCGGACATTAGCCAGGTGATGGTGGCGCACACCTTTAATCCCAGCACTCGGGAGGCAGAGCCAGGCGGATCTCTGTGAGTTTGAGGCCAGCCTGGTCTACCAAGTGAGTTCCAGGAAAGGCGCAAAGCTACACAGAGAAACCCTGTCTCGAAAAAACCAAAAAAAAAAAAAAAAAAAAAAACCAAAAAAAAAAAAAAAAGACCGGACACAGGAAAAAGGTCTCTCTCTCAGAGGAAGGACAACAGCGAGTGGTAAGATAAGGCGGTCTTAGCTCTTGGCTACTGCTCGATCTCTGGGCTTTAAACTCTTTATTTGGCTCTGCGTTTCTTATTTAATAAGACTGTTTAGAACTACATCTACACCCTTTCCCATGTCATAACCCTCCATATCCATCCCAGCAGCTGAACAATTCTTCTGCTCACCCATCACACTTTTTATTGGCTTATTTTGAGATAAGTGCACTGCCCCCCCATCCATCCATGATTTTATAGTGTGCTGATTATCTGTCCTGGATTCAGCAAAATGGATAGGCAGTAAAGACATGGTGATATCCAAAGGCAGGGGAAAGATCAAAATTGTTAAGGACAAAGAGGTGACCGGTCCTGGTCAAGAATGAGCTATGGATGGTTTCTACAAATAGAGGCAAGATGGATGTAAGCAAAGAAATCAAGTCCACTTTCTCTTCTCTGTCTCATATTACTACTCATCAAACTAGGAAGTCAAAAGGCTAAAAAGAACACTCCCCAGGAAGGGGATTGAGGACAAGGTCCCTCTGCACTTGTGAGAATTCTAACTTGGTATTGGTTTTAGGAAAGCTGCTTAAGTTTTTGTTTTCCTTTAGGAACCTACAGTAACTCAGCCTGGCTAATAAAGTGTTTGCCTAGTACATTACGGAAGTCCTGGGAGACTATTGAATCAATTAGAATGATTTGTAATTAGCACACCAACCTAATGACAGGGTGTCTCTAAATTGCTTGAAAATAGTTTGGTCTTTTAAGGGACTTGCAATGCCCCTCTTGTGAGCTCATTTATTTTAGTGATGGGCTTATTAGATGTGAAAAAGATTCTAAAAGATAAATTTTGCCCAGATTCTACATGAAATGTCTGAAATTCTGAATTAAATGGTTTTGAATAATGGCTAAGTTGTTTTATTAGATAGAAAATTTCCCATCCATCTAGAAAATTATTCTTAAAGTCTCTTAAATTAGAATACACAAAAAGCACCTTTGAAAATTCTAATTGACAGGAATAAATAACGTTAGGTTCAGAAGTCCTGTCAAATGGAGAAGCCAGAAAAAATAGATCTGCCATTGAGGGTGCCATTGCCATAACCATACAGATTATCCAAGTGCACAGTGGTATAAAATAATTTCTTACCTTTGTTTGCCTCTATTTAGGTTGCATTCTGTTGCTGTGATAAAGACCATGACCAAAGCAACTTAGGAAGGAAAGGGTTTACTTCTACATTTTCAGGTAACTGTTCACCACTGAAGGAAGTCAGGGCAAGAACTCAAGTCAGGAACCTGGAGGCAGAAATTGAAACATGGAGAAATGTTACTTACTAACATGTTCCCCATGACTTGCTCAGCCTGATTTCTTATAGAACACAGTACCACATGCCAAAGGTAGCTCTGGCCACATTAAGCTGAACTTTCTCACATTAACCACTAACCAAGAAAATGCCCTGAAGACTTGCCTATAAACAAACCTTACAGAGATGTTTTCTCAATTGAGGTTCCATTTTCCAAGATGACCCTCACTTGTGCCAAGCTAACAAAAACCTAACCAGCACAATTGACCCCTTGTTGATTACACACACACACACACACACACACACACACACACACACAAACACAAACACATACACACACACACACACATCACTATTAAACCATAACCTTTCCTTTCTTGATTATCCCCACTATCTCATATTAATATCAATATTACAATATTGAACACATCCCAACTTTTAAAAAGGCCCACTGTCTTTAAAAGTTCAGTCCCTTTAAAGTATCCTAAGTCTCTCTAAAAACGTCCAGTCTCTGAACTGTTGGTTCCTGTTAAATAAAACAAAGCTACATACTTTTTATCCCAAGAGGGAATTTTACACCAAGGCATAATCACAATCAAATCAAAATAAAACCAAAGTCCAACAGTGTGAAAAGCTTAGTGTGAAAAGCTCAGACATCTGGGAGTCACTGACCATCTCTCTGGCTCCAAAGATCTTGAGCAACTCTACATCTCTGCTCTGCCATTGTAGCACACACAGCCATTTTCATTGGCTCAGGCTACCTCCATTCTATGGCTGCTGCTATCATTGGTAGTTGTCCCAGGGTACTGGAATGTCTACTGTCCTGGGTCTCCATGGTAACTGGGATGTACCTTCACCAGTAAGCCTCTCCTAGTCTCTCTTCAGGGACTCTGAACGTACCACATGGTGTTAACTCTCAACTTCTCTTCATTATCCCTTCAGTTCTGCAGTTTTCCATGGCAAGGCAGGCCACACTTTTACCAGAGGCCTTTCAAGCCTTAGCTACTCTCTATGACTCCTTGTGTCTTCAAAACCAACGCAACTCGGAAGACGTTTACACTTTACCAAGTCTGGCTGCCACTATGATTCCCTTCAGGCCACAGCTTCTGGGTGTGAACCCTGAGGAAATACTCTCCAGAATATTTCACCTCAGTGATGCTGGTCTCATCTTAATCACAGCTAATTTCTCAGCCCTAGCTAACCAGTATATGCATCCTTATACAGAAAAGGTTTCACTTCAGTAGTTCTAGTCTTTTGTTAGTCACAGCCAATTATTCAGCCATAGGAGATCAGAACCACATTTTTTTTTTATTCAAAATATCACACAAACAGCCCAAACAGAGTCTTTACAGGATGGTCAAACTTTCTCTGAAACTTTACAAGTTAGGAATCCATCATCTGCGCTGCTGTCAGCATTATCTTCCAAGTTTCAAAATATCTCATTAAACTTTGAATATTCAAGGGATTTTCTAGCCCAAAGTTCTAAACTCCTACAATCTTCTACAAAATCATGCTCAGGTTTGTCACAGCAATACCCCACTCCTGGTACCAAATTTGGTCTTTGTTTTCTATTGTCCAAAAGCAATTGGGTGAGTGGTGTATTTGTCTTAAAGTTTGCACAAACTAAAGCAGAGACCATGGAGGGATATTGCTTACTGGCTTGTTTTCCAAGACTTGCTTAGTCTGCTTTCTTATACAACCCAGCACTACCTGGCCATGGATGACACTGCCCACAGTGAACTGAGCCCTCTCATATCAATCACTAATCAAAAAAATGCCACATAAACTTTCCTAAGCCCTATCTTTTGGAGGCAATTCCTCAGTTGAGGTGTCCTCTTCTAAGATGACCCTTGTTGTGTCAAGTTGACAAAACCACTAACCAGTGGAGTCCAGAAGCTTGAAAGGCAGCTGGGCACTGGCTGATCTTTTTCAAAGGTTTAAAGATGGATTCAAAGGCCAGGTGCCCATCATTTCCAGAGCCTTGCATAAGAGAAGGGAGTATAATAAGGTCATGGCTTCTGAAAAAGTCTGGAGTCGTAATTATCTCCTTCTTTGTCATGGGTGTGGAATTTCACGTAAGTGACTTGAACTTCCTCCTTTTTAATATTTGTCAGGAAAATTGATGTCATCCAATCACATGTCATAGGAGAACTGAGACCACATACAACTACATATTTGGTGGATATTGAATAGCCTAGCATACCATTTTTATCTTCTTGTATGTGAATCAAATTTAAAGCATGAAGGGGTAGTCAGTCCTTGTCTGGAGCAGAGGCTGAATAGAGGGAGGAAGAATGTTTTTGTTCAAATCCTGTATCCAGCGCTTCTCAGCACATAGTGTTTTACATTCTCCCATTTACTTTCCCCCACAGACAATGATGCCTATAGAGTTAATCACAAACACCAAGAGAAATTCAGTAGGGATTGAAATCATAGAGCAGTCACATCCTGAACACTAAGCCAACTCATTTTCAGCCCTCCAGAACAATATAATTTGTGATTGTTTACCACCACCGTACAACCAACAACAAAATTAAAAAGGAAAAGAAAAATTTTCTAGCTTGTCACCATGGTTAAAAGACTAAAAACATGTGGTGTGCTTACCATAGGGCTTTCCTCGTGACACGGCATAACAATGATCGCAATGCTGCATGATTTCCCTTTAAAGAACTACAGTGTGGCTGGGTTTGGAAGCTCACACCTTTAAGCCCAGTTTCTCAGAGGGCAGAGACAGGCAGAGCACGACAAATTGCAGGCTGGCCTGGAAGAAGACTTTGACTTAAACAAAACCCAAACCAAAACCCACTTCCCAACAACAAAACTATGGTGTTCATTGAAATATTAAGCATAGCTTGTTTCAGATCTGGCCTGGCCTTCTAACCAAGGACAATTGTGGACAAATTCTTCAATCTCTCTAGGTTTTGATTTCTGTGTATGTTAAATGACTGTGAGACGGGTGCCTGTCTCTCGGGGTAGTTGTGATCATTAAGTGATAATTTGTCTGTCACGCCCCTCATATAGTGAGGTGTAGTCGCTGCCTACTGGTTGCCGTAGTTAATACAGTGTCTGAAGCTTGCTGCGTTACATGTCCGTCGACACAGTTCTCCCACTCTCGTTTCATAGTCAGAAGATCACAGTCTGGTCACTAATTGCTGTTACCGTTGTCCTCATTATACCTATTTCTAAGCTGAGAAGGGGCATAGACGTTCTCCAAGGTCACCTAGCAGGGGAGCAGCGTTGGTCCTGGCAGCCATCACTGGCTTCACAACTGACTTTTGAAAATGATTGACGCTTTGGCCTGAAGAGAATGCCTCATCTGAGATGCTCGCACAAGGGACTCAACAGTAACCTGGGCAGCTCTGAGATGGCCCTCTGCCATACACATTTTGGTGGGGAATGAGAAAGTTCAAAAATTGCCTGCGTGGCAAGCTGAGGACCCTCACCGTAGGTGAGGCCTACGCTGTCATTGGAAAAAACCTGGTCCCTCTGCTTCAGCTGCAGTCAAAGAAAAGACACCGGGATGTTTTGTTCACACTTCAGACATCTTTCCTTCTTGCTGTGGCATCACTTGACTGTAGACATTTTCTCCCCCCCCCCCCCCGCCCCAAAAGGATGGAGAGATAGTCCAATACTGTACGACCTGAGTCCAGCCTGTATAGCCTCCTGGTGCTCAGAAGGACCGGCAATGTACATTTTAGTATGAAATGGGCACATTTTAAAAACACAGGCTCAAACAAAACCAACACCATTGCCTGGGTGAGATCTGGGGATTGTGATTATAATCTCAGCCGTCCTCAGAGGTGTGATTCATTTCAGAGGGCAGAAAAAGAGCTTTGTGAGCAAGAAAACTGGATTCTATGCTCACCTATGAGGATGAGCAGGCATTTGCTAGAGGCAGGATAGGAGCTGATGCTCTGGTGTGGAGTGTAGACTCCAGTCAGGGAGCTGGGAAGGGTGGAGTCCTGCTGCTTACTATGGACCCTCTAAAGACCATGAGGGATGGTGCTGCGGTCAGCCCAAGAAGCCTATGGAAGTCAGGGCACGCTGGTGGAAATAGGCCGGAAGCTGGGGCTTTGTATGATGTGGCTCCAGTGCCTCAAACACTCCCATCACCATCTCCTCCCCACTTGAGAGCAGTCTCAGCACTATACCACAGCAAGGCATGTTTCTGCTCTGCTTTAACGGATTGAGGATCCCTGTCCCGTTCTCACGAACGCTACTTTCCAGTTCTCATGAACTCTATCCCTAGTATTTTCATTTTACACCTAAATGCCCAATTTTCCACTCTCATTGAATAAAAGTCAGGAACATGACACATTAAAAACAAACAAACAAACAAACAAACAGAAAACCTTAACAGCACGTGGAACTTTCCGGCAAGCATCAGGGTCGAGGGACCTGGTGCCCTTTTCCTCTGTATCTTCCTAAGGAGACGTTTCCCCCTTTCTTACCGCTGACATCTATTTGGAGGAATGCAGCCCTCAGGTTGTTGTTCGGTGCTCCTTGAAGTCACTGGGAACTGAATAGAACTAGCTTGATGGCAAACTGCTGTGGAATTGAAACAGCGTGGGTGAAGAGGTACTGTACCCCCCCCCTCCCCGGTAGCCGTCTTGTCGAAGGGTGGGATTGGCTGGTGGCAGCTGTCCCTAAGTGTGGCTTCTTCCATATGCCAGTGTAACTTTGTTACAGCAGAGACAACTAGAACACCAAAGTTGTCATACTGCCTCCATGTCTAAACGAAAAAGGACTGAGACAAGTGAAGAAATTACATGTAGTGGTACTTTTTCATCAGGACCGCCAGCCCACAAATAACGACATGGAGACTTATTATTAATTATAAAAGCTCGGCCTTAGCTTATGCTTGCTCCTAACTAGTCCTGATAACTTAAATTAACCCATGTTTTTAAATCTGTGTTTTTCCACAAGTCTCATCACTTCATCTCTGTACTGACCATCCTGCTTCCTCCGCCTCTGGCTGGAGACTGACTCCGACTCCCTTCTTCCCAGAGATCTCTCTCTGCCCAGAAGTTCTGCCTATACTCTCCTGCCTATCAGCTTTTTATTACACCAACCACAGCAATACATCTTCACACACTATACAAATACCCAACAACATTTACATACTGAAGAAAGTGTCTTCTATTGATCCCAGGAAAGCAGTGCTTTTATTATAATACCCAATGTGTCATACTTGGAGAGCTTGTTTAGAGGGATTCTCCGCTAACTGCCTTATCAAGCCTTTTGCCCCTCAACCCCACCCCAATACCATCAACTTTCTTCTCTCATTTCCCTGCTCTTACTCTATACTCTGGAAAAGAGAACAGAGGCCTTCCTCAGAGAAGCTGACTGTGCAAACTCCAGTGTCCTGTGTACACAGACTCAGCTGCCCTTGGGATGACTGAGTTGGTGTGTTGCCGGGCAATGCTTGTATCTGTCTGCGGGGCATGCTGCGTTTTTCTGAGGAATCGGGCCTTGCATCTGGTCCCTTTACGATGCTGCAACTTTTCCGTTGTCTTTGAGATGACAAATAAATCATTTCTTTCAGATTAGATAAAAAGTGGGCCTTGCTCTTTGGAAGCAAAAGACTTCTAGATAATTCCATGTTTTCACTATAAACCATACAGTCAATTGCACATTCAGGGTTAGATTTGGACCAGATTTATGCCCCTGAGAAAGTTCTATTTTTGCATGATTTAGACAAAAAAGAAAATGTGTCTGCACAGTGTTCCTCAGCCTAATTTATATGAAGCTGGGGTTCTGCCTCCTGGAGTCTGCTCTGTGAGATGTGTCTGCTTTGTGACTAAAGAACCAAGCAAGGAGGAGGAGTTTGGTGGCGGGGGGTGGGGGTGGGGTGGGGGGGGGTGGTGGTGGTGGTGAATGAGCACACTTGAAAGGGAGACAGTCAACCCAGCCCACTGAATGGGGTGTCTCAGCCATTGGGGAGGGACACTTCTGCATCATGCCTTCAATATCACTCTTGTGTACAAGCAAAATGGTGCCTTCTCCCCAGGGCATGCTCGTCGCTATGACCTGTCCCTGGGGACTTGTGTGCATTTCAAGTGGCCGTTCCCTTACTTACCACTCAGGCTTGGGTGGTTCAGTTGCCAGGTCTGCAGCATTTTGATCCCAGACCCCTCCAAAGCCCCACCTGCACGTGAGCCCATGTGAGAAAGAGGATGGGCAGAGAGCAGCTCTTCCTGCTACGTCTTGGAGGACTGTCCACAGAACGACCCACTCTTTGGCAGGCTGGGATCCTTCATCCTTCCCTAAGGAAACTATCTCCACCATGCTTTGGTTTTGCCTTGATTTGAACAGTCAAAATCTTCTTTTGAGGCTCTACCCATTTTTAGGTGACCACGCTCAGGTGCTGTCATGGCATGAGGGCTGGTGGACCATGGTCTGCACATCTTGAAGCTGGAGGGGCCTCTACAAAGCTTTGCTGAGTGCTTTTGAGTGGCAATTCCACGCTCTCGTCTGGCAATGCACTGCCCGCCGGGATTAGGACGCAGTGAGGAGTTGGCATTTGGAAGACAAAGAGCTTCAAGCGCAGTCACCACAGGGATGTGTACAGTCTGCACCGGAGCCTTGTCTTCCTGGGCAGCTGGAGGTGCTGGTGACTGAAGGGCTTCCTGATGAGGGGCTCCTGGATCTGAGACCTGAGGCATGAGCCCAGAAACCTGAGATGTCAGTCTTTAGATAAAGGGGTGCTGAAGGGACTCTGGCCAACCCAAGAGTGGCGAGTATGACTCTGGCAGACCGTGTTCCTCTCTCATTCCCTCTGCCTTGCTAAAAACTTAGATTACGTTCCTTTCTTTGTCCAATTCCGCTTCCTGAGGCTGACTACCAAGGTCCAGCTTTCAAAGTATTGAAGTCCAACCATCAAAAGTCCCCTTTGGCTCACCTAATTCACATGCCTAATTAACATTAAACACCTCATCCTAACACAGTGTTTCCCCTGTACCTTTATAGACCGCTGTTTTCCTATGTGCCATATCCATCTCCTCTCTATCCAGAAGCAGTCCTTTGTCCCTCTGGGACAAATACCCCTGCCCCTCCTCCCTTGCTCCCTTCCCCTCTCCCTTGTTCCCTTCTCCTCCCCTTTCCTCTGTCTCCTGTGTTTGTCTCTTATTCTTTGCCCTCTGTCCCTCTGGGACAAACAGATCTCCTTTGTGCTGAGAACTTGGCCTTGGAGATCCTGAACCGATACTTTTCCTTTCAGATGCCACTGCCTTGTAGCTCATGATGGGTGCCTTTGACCCAGTTAGGAACAATGACTTGACCAAGAATACTCTGTAAGCCAGTAGCCAGGGTCACAGGAAGACCCCCCCCATGCGTTCAAGAAACAGGCCTCAGCTCTATAGCTCTAACTCAGAGGGCCTAGGCCTAACTTCACAGTCTTCCCACTACACAGCTCATTCCTCAGATTCTTTTTTCTTTTCTTATCAGTGGGATGCACATCAGAATTTCCTATACAGGGATGCATTTAGACATAATTCAGATCAGTAAGTGACGTGTTTGTGCAAAATAAATGCTAGTTATTATGATTTATTCTTATTTCATCTTTGGAAGCAAGTCTATAGGATTCAAAGAAAAAGAGGTATTTCTTTAATACCCACCCACAAATCTTTTATTATAAATAAGCAAAGAAAGAGCCATAAAGGTTGTTCAATCATGCATGAATGAATCTATTCAAAATATTTATTTATTAAGTTCTCACTATGGTAGAAGGTATTATTTGAGATGAAAAGGAACTGTGAAGTGAGGTCCCTGCCCTCAAGTTCAGGTTACCTGTTGCAGGGGCACTTAAGTTTCAGAGAATCGGGTGTGGGGGCTGGGGCCACAGGGAGGTATCAGTGTCTTTACTTTTTGCTTCCTAAGTGGGGAAACTGAGCCTGGCCTGTGATGTTAGGAGCTGAAATCAGCACTCACTCATTTCTGTGCATCTTTTGCCCATAATTATGACCAGCCAGCATCCCCAAGATTTACAGTGTGATTTAATGACTAGCTAGAGCCCCTGGGATGAACAGTGTGATCGTGTCCATCCCCTTGACATCCCCGAAAGATCCCTGCAGAGGCCTGGAGAGAGCTTTTCACTCTGGTCCATCCAGGAAGAGCAGAAAGGGTTCCCATCTCCCAGGATTCTCTGAAAGTTTTGTTTGTTTTCTGAGACTAGGTTTCTCTGTGTGTCCCAGGTTGGCCTCTGACTTCTCAATCTCCAACTTTAGCTTCCCGAAAGCATAGATTATAGGTGCGCATCACCATCCTCTGCAAAAAAAATTAGGAAATTTTATTTTTATTTTGGCTTTTGTGTTTGTGTGTGTGTGTGTGTGTGTGTGTGTGTGTGTGTGCGTCATGCCACATGGATATAGGTACTCTCAGAAGCTAGAAGAAGCCATTGGCTCCCTTGAAGTGGTAGTTACAGGAGGTTGTAAGCTGCTGGACATGGGTGGTAGGAACTAAAATCCCTTGGGGGAACGGACCTCCGTTCATCTTGAATATTAGCAAATGGTCTTAACCACTGAGCCATCTCCCCAACCCTATCCTCTGAAATTTTATGAGTTCATCTGAGGTAGGAATGAGGCAGGGTGCAGGCAAGTAGGTGCTTCTTAATGGAGGTCTTACTTTACAGACATCTCTAAGTGCTTCCCGGCTCTTCTTTGCTCAGGTGTCCTGTCCCAGTTGCCAGCCCTTCCCCCACCTGCTGTGGGATGGTCTGTATGTCAAGTGTGTTGCTGATTGGTCAGTAAATAAATCACTGATTGGCCATTGGCTAGGCAGGAAATATAGG
This sequence comes from Peromyscus eremicus, assembly GCF_949786415.1. Classification (NCBI taxonomy): domain Eukaryota; kingdom Metazoa; phylum Chordata; class Mammalia; order Rodentia; family Cricetidae; genus Peromyscus; species Peromyscus eremicus. The sequence continues at coordinate 130,615,686 of NC_081420.1, forward strand.
CGGGACAAGGAAAAGAATTCTGGGAAGTGGAAGGCGGAGAGGAGACACTGCCAGCCGCCATCAGGACAAGGAAGATGTAAGGTACCAGTAAGCCATGAGCCATGTGGCAAAGTAAAGATTAATAGAAATGGGCTAAATGTAAGAGTAAGAGCTAGACAATGACAGGCCTGAGCTAATGGCCAAGCAGTTTAAATAATGTAAGAGTCTGTGTGTTTATTTTATAAGTGGGCTCTGAGACTGGCGGGACTTGGTGGTGGGAGCTGGAGAGAAATTCACCAGCAACAAATGGCGTCCAACGTGGTGGCAAGAGTTTCCACCTAAAAACTTAGAAAAAAGATTCTAAAACGGACCTAAAAACAGCTTCCTAATTGTCTCTCTCAAATGAGCGGCAGCTGCCGGTTTGAGCTACTGGCGGGTTCCTGGCGTGCATGCTCGACCTGCAGTATGGCGGGAATGAGGCCTCAGCAAGTAGCACATTAAACTGTGTGGTGAATTTAGCCTTTGCTAGTACAAAACAAAAAAAGAGGTTTCTGGGCTACACGCTACTTTGGTAAAAGTGTAGACCCACTATTTCTGAGAGTTATGGCTCCCAGAGCTGGCGGAAAGCGGACCGCCACCATGTTGGGAAACTGAAGTGGGCGGAGCCAGCAGCCACTGCGCCGTTTCAGGCTTAGAAGGCTGCACTTTAAAGCAATAGGCTCAAGCTAATATAAAAAAAAAGCCACGTAAAGATGACTACCACACAGAGAATCTGGATTATGTTCTCTTTGATATTCGTAACTGCAGAAAAACATTTGATTGTAAAAGCTGTTGAGTTATGCCAAAATGTATATTTTAAAGGTACCTTGACTTCAAAATTTGGATATAAGGATATGTTGCTTTGGAAAAGAGTCTCTGCTCTTGTTTCCACAGAAAGCCAGAGACTATGGATTTGTTCCAGATTAAGATACATCAGGTTTGACCAGCCAAGACCCCCTGAAAGGTCTCCAGTGACACCATGGCCCAGATGATTCAACATCCAGAATGGTTTCAAGGCAACTGGCTCAGACGATACAGCCTCATGGACTACTCCATGATCCTAAAATTTTCTTCGTGTCCCCATAAGATACAGCGCCCCCCTCCAGCAGGAAGTAGTAAGAGAAGCTACACCCAAATTCCCAAATATACCAAGCTGGCTTTAGAGATGGAATTGGCTCACTCCCCCTCTAAACCCAGACATATTGCTCAAAAAAAAAAAAAAAAAAATGGTTAAGAGATTCTTATGTCCCAAATCAGAAGAGCCCTCTGGTGTGGGACAGACAAAAACCAATATTTTTATTTAAAGCAGGTTGATTATAAATACAATCTCTTTCTAAAGAAAAAAAGGGGATAGTTTAGATATGATAGGATGAAAGGGTAGATTAATGAACCTACTTTTAAAGAGTAACAACTTGTTTAAAATGTTTTACATTGCTACAGATTTTAGTTTATTGATACAAATTTAAACTTAATTTTGTTATACTGTATATATATTTCTATTCTTGTTTGAGGTATTATGTTTATGTAACTCATTTAAAATTGTAATGGATAATTAAAAAATAGATTAATAGTTAGTCATCTATGATAATCATATTTGTAGCCATGTTAGTTAAGTCTTCTAGGTATACATAGATATATTTCAGATAGATAAGTAGTCTTCAAACACTTCAAAGACCTACAGAATATGGCATTTAAAATCTTTTAAAAAAATTTAGACTTTCTGGACAATGAGACATGTCTGCTCCTGACATCACCGATTTACTTCAGAGAGGAGTATGGGCATCGAAGACACTCCATATGGAGTTTATCTTCACCTTGACAAAAATAGCCATTTGGGCAAGAAACTGTTCTTGCCTGGACTGCTTGATCAACTGGACATGCAGGACCCATAAGAAGGTGACCACTGAACTTTGCTTGACAAAATGGTCCTTCAGGTTCCTGCTTTGCAGAGAAAACTGCCAGACATTCTACAAGACACAGAGAAAAGTAAATAAGAGACTCTAGGCCTGTGGGCTGAAGACAGATGCCCCAACTTTACAAGAGAACTTTGAATGACTGTCCAGGCTGCCAGCTGTCTCTGTCTACCCTACAAGACTCCTAAAAGTTGCTTATATCCTTCTCCATTTCTCAGGTAGTAGTATATCCTTCTGAGGTCTTTGATGTGGTTAAAGACTAGATACTTACAATTTTCCTTAGTTATAATAAAAGATAAGTTAGATATAAAACCTTAAACTTACAAATATAAGATAGATAGGATCTCTTCTTTAATATTGTAACTGTAATTCTTGCTTGATAATTGTTTTGTTATATGTAATTTTACTATGTTAAAGTTAAAACCTTCCTTTTTAAGAAAAGAAAAGGGGAAGTGCTGTGGGATGGTCTGTATGTCAAGTGTGTTGCTGATTGGTCAGTAAATAAATCACTGATTGGCCATTGGCTAGGCAGGAAATATAGGCGGGACAAGGAAAAGAATTCTGGGAAGTGGAAGGCGGAGAGGAGACACTGCCAGCCGCCATCAGGACAAGGAAGATGTAAGGTACCAGTAAGCCATGAGCCATGTGGCAAAGTAAAGATTAATAGAAATGGGCTAAATGTAAGAGTAAGAGCTAGACAATGACAGGCCTGAGCTAATGGCCAAGCAGTTTAAATAATGTAAGAGTCTGTGTGTTTATTTTATAAGTGGGCTCTGAGACTGGCGGGACTTGGTGGTGGGAGCTGGAGAGAAATTCACCAGCAACACCCACCTTGCAGAATGTGGTGGGTCTCTGGGCTTAATTATCTGAAGTGGTACTTGCCATATGGTTATAATGCATGTTTTACTCTCTTAAAGGGGGGCATAGTCTAGAAACAAAGCACTCTCAGAGGGTCTGGGTGAGACCTACTCCCTGAAGAAACTGTTTAGAAATACCTACCTGCTTCTTCCCCAGCCAGACTTCACTTAGCTGAGAGTTTGGGGGTGCTTAGATCTTTCTTGGGGACCAAACTAGTAATTTCTCCACAGTGTGGCAAGCAGGAAGTCCAATTTGTTCACAGGTAAATTTTCAGAGGCTGGGCAGAAGAGGAGCTACGGTGGACTGGGGTGGATAGGGTGCTGGGCTACTCCTTCAAGTTCATAGTGCTCCTCTGGGGGACCCTCCTGGGATCTCCCCATCCCCCGCCTCGGGGCCAGTGTCTGGGGTCCTTCTGAAATGGCACAGAGCTGACTTTGGAGCCTGTGAAGCCAAGCTTGGCTCCCTGTGTTGTTTTTGGGCAATTACCCTGGAAGTCCTTCCTGTAATTAACCCCAGCTTCACGGACATTGCTATTTGAGCATGAGTCCCCTCCTAAACACGCCTCTCTGCCATTATTTCCTGGGAAGATGAGTCCCAGAAGGAGCTGCCTCAACTCAGTATCCAGCTTTTGTCTCCCAGAGATACGTGAGGCTGTTACTAGGGCTATTACAGACCAGACACGTCTACCCCCCCTTCAACTTCTTTTTTTTTTTTTTTTTTTAAAGAAAAATAACATTTTCTTCCTTTGCTCTTTTATAATTCTTCCTCTCCCTCCCATGTTCTTTCATGTATTCAGGATGTAAGAGAAGCGGCATCAAAGCCCAGAGCCCTGCCGAATCCTCCTCCCCTGTAGCAAGTGTGCCCTTGTCCTGTCTGATCATTGACTCATAACCACAGAGATTTGCAGGCCTAGTTAGGAGGGAAGGCTGAATAAGCAGAGGACCATGGTCTGCAGCCCCTAGGAGACAAAAGTGGAGGATTTGTTGAGCAGGACCTCCCCCCGACCCCCGCCTTTGGAGATAATTGTTCAGAATAGGCTGAACTGACCCGGTTCCAGGGAAAAGGGGTGAGGGAGGGAAGCAAGCATGCTACCCCCACTCTATCCACTGATGACGCCAGTGAAGTGAGACTCATCTGGTCTGGCTCCAGAATCCCCAGGACAGGCAGCGTTCCATCGCTACCTACACCACCAGGACTTGCTGTCCATCACTTGATTCCTCCGTCACGGAACATGCATACATTAGTTCCCTACCACACGTCAGGCCTCGAGTGGGCAGGTGACCCCCAAAGGCTTCAGCACTGTGGAACTTAATGTCCTTGTCTTTGAAGACAGACTGTGGGCCAAAGACAGCTTGGCGCTTGCCCACCACCCAGGCCCCCCTCCCCTCTGCCTCCATTATGGATGAATGGGGACCACATCTGTTTCTTTTCTTACTGAGAAGTAAAAGGCTAAGACCCTAAAATGGGGACAGGCCAGTACACACCTGGGTGGTCTTTAAATCAGAAAATGTGTTTTCTCTCTCTCTCTCCAGAGTTCCTTATCTGGGCCTGCGTTCTTAATACTTTTCCTTCTCTCTGCCCCTGTCTTTGGAGAGTTAACAAGGGTTAGGAAGAGCTCTCGATGGATACATTGCTCTGTTCTCCTCTTGGGTGCAGGCATATCTCTGCCCGCCATGCTTCCAACACTGGAATCCTCACTGGGACAACCAAGCATGTTCCAGGGCTCTCGCTTGCTTAGGCAGAGGCTCTTGGGAAAGATGCTGTCATTTCAATTTCGGCATCAGTGTACAGCTTAAAATTAAAAAGTTTATATGGTAGTCTGGGACCGTCTTTTCCCATAAGCCCAGTATCAGAGTGTGTGGCTGGAATATCTATTTCATAGATTCATAGTTGCTATATACTCTAAATTCTGCCTCAGTGGTCTCGTCTGTGGGGATGGTGTAAATTCTACCTCACTGAGTTACTATGAATTAGTATAGAGGCCAGAGTGTTATGTTTGGGTAGGTGACAGCCTGGGGCAGTCTTTCCTTGCCCTCTTGGCCCACATGGAACCTTCCTCAGAGAACTCTTTTGCCCTTTTGAGCAGCCTGGCAACCAGTAATTCCGCAGCACTCCCCTCATAAGATGCACCAGGCCACTACTCTCCTAGAGTCTGGAAGCTCCAGGAAAAGAGAAGTGCGCCCCAAACTAGGCTCGGAGACCGTTATACTAAAACGCATTTGCTGGCTATCTGAAACTGAAATTTAGTTAGGCACCCAGTATTTTTAGCCTGGGTATTTCCATATGCAGTGATTGCGTGTCTACCATGTATCCCTGGAGTGGACAGAGGACAGCTGGGCTCTATTCGGAAAGGCTCAGAAGCTCCACAGAGATTGGGGTTTCAGCAGAAACTCAAGGAGCACCGTTTCTCATAACGATAGTGAAGGAGCCGTTCACAACGCAGTGGGCAAGAGAAAGGAATGAGCCTTCTGGGACGCTCTGTGAGTTCCTAAGACTTCGATGTCTATGGGACACAGGGACAAAGAAGGGGAGGAAAAGGAAGGCAGAGACAGAGCGAGAGAAGCAGAAGATTGAGCTGGGACAGAGGCAACTGCAGGAGCCGTCCAGATTCTGAAGTCTGCCTGAGCTGCCCTGGGGGTGCAAAGTGCGAGCGGATAGCATATGTGCCTTCCATCTGCGCGTGAGCGTGAGCACAGACAGTGTTTAGCTAGATGGCCAAACTGCTTGGTGTAATTCACTGACGCTCTCCATGTTCCTTTTGCTTTGTTAACTTTCAAACTACTGAAAGTTCTAATTCACCCCCCTCCCCAAATAAGAGAGATCCTATGGGGGAGAGACCAAATTCAGGGCTAGCTGGTGTGGCTGTGTTTTAGAACTTACCAAGGAAACCATGTACACAGCCCAACTAGGATTTTGTGATCGTATTTGAAGGTCGGCTAGCAAGAATTAATTATTTTCGCTGCTTATGTGTCTGTGAATACAAGGCAAAAAATTGCTGTCTTAGGGAGACTCACAAGGGTGTTCACTTTATAGAGGACACTTCCCATTGAGCCAGACTGTCATCTGCTGGCTGTGACACCACAGATGATAGATCTAGTGAGAAAACTCTGTGTGTGTGTGTGTGTGTGTGTGTGTGTGTGTGTGTGTGCGCGCACGCGCACGCGTGTGTTTCTTTTCTAGAAAGAGTGTTTCGTCTCTGGCCACCACAGTGATGTGAGTCAGATCCCAGTATTTCCAGAAGCAAACCAGTAGATGTACCAGCATACTAATGTGGCTGACAGCAGCCTGAAGATGACCCAGAGCAGTACATCACCCCCGGAGATGGTTGAAGTTCTCAGAGAGCCAAGTGGGGATGGGGCCTCGGATAGAGGAGCGCCCCGTCTGCTCACCGGCAAAGGAAGTCTGTGTGGGTATTCGTGTTTTCCAAATGCTCTTTTCTCTCTCATTTGCACGAACAGATACAGGAATATACAGAAATAAATCTTCCACTTGTTACAGGAGTAAGTTCTCATCCAAGAGCCCACAGTAAATAAGTAACAGCATAAATAAACAAATAAGTGAGGTCATAATTTCTTCCTGAGATCTCTAGAGAGGACAGCTAGGCAACATTTCACTAAAATTAAAATTCCAGTCTCTGTGTAGAGCAGTCAGAGGAGGTTCCCGGCTCGCTGAAGATGGTTGTCGTCTAAAATGCCGTGCCTTTAACTGTAGAGACGGAGTGGCAGGCTTGAGTTTGTGCCTGCAGGAAGGCAGTGGCCAGCAGAGTGAAGGAGCTGGCGCTTCAGGGTAAAGAGCAGAGTGGGAGCCACGTTTTTTCACGGGCAGCCGCAAAGGGCCAGCAATAACAGTTTGCCTTTTCTTTCTACCTGCAAGAAAATGCCATTTCCCCCCGCTAGCCGGTTTGACGATGAACCCTCCTAGGAACCATAACGAACTTTGTCGTGATCATATCTTCTCCGCTTCAACCTAACTTTCGAGGAGTTTGGCTTCTAGGCACGGCACGGGATCACCTGCGGTGGACTGCCTCTTCCCTGACACCATTTTAAGTTTTTGTTGTTGTTGTTAACTTAGCCACCAAGAGATGAGATCTTCCTCTGTCAACAGCTCTCCATACCTGCTGGTTCACCCGCCCTTCTCCCGCTGACCCACGGCCCATCCTTCTTCTTCTCAAATCCTATTTAATTTTTGCATTTCCTGATTTTTATCTTGGGAAAACAAAAGCCAGCTGCGATCACTAAGGAAGCAGCTGAGGGGTGCTGGCAGGTAGAGGCCTTGCAGGTTTCCAGGCCAGACTGTGAGAATGAAAGCAGCGTGTCAGATTGCAAGGGTTTGTACACCTCCCAGATGCTGTCTTCTGTGGGTGTACACACACACACACACGCACACGCACACGCACACACATTCGTCCCCTTTCTCGTCTCTGGCCAGGCGTTTTCCTCACTTTCTGCAGTTGTGTTTCTCATCAGCAGAAGATGCATCTTGCTTGCAATCCACACTCCTTCCCTCTGCATTCTTAACCTTCTATCTTATGCATGGATCACTGGTTAGCTTAGAAATGCGCGGACACAAAGGAGGAGCTGACATGTGAGGTTGACGGCCATAATGGCTGTTTATAAGCCTAATCCATCACGTTTAGTGGACACCTCCATTTTTGTCCCTCTGAAAAGGTATAAATAATAAAATGGGATAGCTCCGGCTCGGAGGTGCCTTGGTAAATATTTTAACTATTTACAAGCTTGCACCACCAACAATAGAAGCATCTGTACACTGCAGAGTCCCTCACCCCCCCTACCCCCCTACTCCCCACCCCATCATTCTGGGAGACCCAGATGGTCCCCACCATTCAGCCAACAATAACATTGCTCCATGGTGGAGTTTTCACTACTTGGGTTACATTTCTTTTTTCCATATCACATTGTGATATTCTGAACTTGTCTCCACTCATCCCCCACAGCCCCCAGCAACCCTTCCAAAGGAAATATCCCTAAATAGCCTGTCCGAAAACAAGCAAAGAGGGAGAGCTGGTAGCAACATGGCGAGAGCAGATTTCAAAGCACAATTCAGAGACGAGTCTGAACAGTTATAAACCGGCTCCCTCAAAGTCCAAATATTGACAGGACCCACTCATTCTGCTGTCCAGTTCAAGGTCAGCGTTGGGTAAACACCCCGCTAAGTTACCAATATGCTGTGCCAACTCATATTGGCATGAATCTGCCTCTGGATTGTGGCACAGAGTGGACAGAGTTGGGGGGGGGGTCTGTCAATTCTTTGGAAGTTAAAGGTACTTTTTCTTTGAAGACACCATGTCTGACCATGGGGGTGGGGTGGGAGACTGGAGGTGGGGGCATATGGCAGAGTTTTAACCTTTCCAGCTCTTTCTCTCTGTCTTGTTCTGTGCATGAACAAAGCAAGGAGAATCTGCTTCACAGTTGTTGAAAACTCCAGCTGTAGCCAAGCTTCCAGTGATAACTTCATAGTTCGGCAAAGACGCAAGGAGGCAGGCAGGCAGGTGATGTGGTTCAGCAAGCCCGGCTCTGGAGTCAGGGAGACCCAGTTTGTGGGCACCACACTGGCTCACACTGGTTTTCCTTTGTGATGTGGGCAGTGAGCTTCTGCGGGAGGACTGCCTTCAGGAATTCCTGGATTGGGCAGATTTGAGGCAAGGATGGTATGCCCCCAAAAGGCTGTGATAACGGATACCAACAAACCTAGCTCAAAGATAGCAAATCTTTTGAAACTAGCACCGGGCTTTGAAGTTTCCTCTAAGGGGTGAAACAAAAACAAAACACACACACACACACACACACACACACACACACACACACTCAACAACAACAAAAACCAAATGGGCGACCACTCTGCAGAACCTAAAATGGCCATTGCTCCTCCAGAGTCCCGGTTTAATTATGGAGCTCCCTGCTTTCCAAATTTGGTCAATAAAATTAACAGCCACCCTTTGAGTGGAACATCACACCTCCAAATGAGCTCAAGCTGGCGGGGGTGATTGTCCTGCGGAATGTGAGGGTTACATTTCACAGTTCCTCTCCAAGGAATGAATGAAGAGCTCGTAAACAAACTCCTCTCTCCCCTTGTTCTGTGGCCCCCAACATGGGGTGAGTGCTGCAAAGAAAAATATTTATCCTGTTTGTGCGGTGCTGGGTTCCTGAATGGCCCACCAATAAAACAACACCATAAAGGGCATTTCACAGCTGAGTCTGCAATTTAATAAACAGATGCAAACAGGAGGCTTTGGAGGTCAACAATTAAAAAATAAAGCCAGCGAAAGTTCTGTAAAGTCCAGAACCAGGGCCTTGCAGCTGTGGCAAGGGAGGAGGGTGAGGGGTGGGAAAAAGCACCTCCAGGCACAGCGCAGAGCTCAGGGGAGCCTTACCTGGCCTGTGGTACAGAGCCAACAACCCTGTTTCTAGGAAGAGAGGGACCTTGTGAAAGCCTGTGAGAATACCAAGAACGAGAGGGAAAATTGTGTGGTAGCTCTGTGGACAGGCCAGGGTTGCTTTGGGTCAGTGGTTGGAGACGGTGAAGAATCAACCACTCATCCCATTCAGTCAGCTTTGGAATAGGCTTTTTATTTAAATTGGAAAGTGTGTGTGTGTGTGTGTGTGTGTGTGTGTGTGTGTGTGTGTGATGCTGCAAAACAGCAAAAGTAAATCAGAAGAGCCCAGCAGGCTCACCTTTCGGTACCTGCTTCTACTGTGACCCCGTACCCCTGGAGTCGCTGCTCTGTCCAATCAGAAGAGCCCAGCAGGCTCACCTTTCGGTACCTGCTTCTACTGGGACCCCATACCCCTGGAGTCGCTGCTCTGTCCAAGCGTGTCCACCAACATGGGCACAGCTATGAGTGTCACTCTACTGATGGTACTTCAGGCTCTGTTCTCGCCCTGCCTCGGTTTGTCCTTCTGTGGACTGGGCCAATAGTAGCCTAGCTGCTGGCTGTAGCCCCGGGGGAACCCTCTGTGTGGTTGTTTTCCTTGGCAGTGCTTGAGACAATGTTTGCCAATATCCAGGAGTCCAGATGTTGCTTCTTTTTAGGGTAACTGTGTGCTTTAATGGCTCTTGTTTCTCTGAGTCTAGGGGAGTTCTCTGTAGCAGGTAGCACTTTACTTGGTGTGTGTAGGCACCTGGGTGTGGTAGCCTGAGGGCATCTTGAAGACCATTCTTAGGAATACTGTGTATATCTCCTTTGTGTTAGGGTTTCTCACTGGCCTGGGGTTTACCAATTAAGCTAGATGTGCTGGCCTCCTGAGCTGAGCCCCTGGGGATCCCCTGTCTCTGCTTCCACAGTGTTGGGACTAAAGATGTGTACTGTGGTGGCTTTTTATGTGAATGCTGGCCATGGAACTTCTTGTGCTCGCAAAGTGAATCCTTCACCAACTGAACTACCCCTCAGCCTTTGGTCTATGCTTCATTTGCTTGCTTTGATTCGTTTTTATTTTATTTACTTTATATTTGGAATTTTAGTTTCCTCCAATCTCTTCTTTGGCTTGCCTGGCATTTCTCGGCCTGTGCTGTTCACATTGCTTTCAGACCTGCGCAGTTATCTTAAAGCATCCTGGGGTTGAGAGTGATACCTATTCTGGATCACCGGCGTCCAGAGAGCTCACCCTGGTGGCCTTTAGGATGAGGTTAACCTATAGATACACTCTATTCATCTGGAGAGTTTAAAGATGCTTTGAGCCAATATGTAAAACACCAGCACCCACCTGACCCCTGCCAAAACCAAACCAAAACCAAAACCAAAACCAAACACAAAACCCAAACCAAGAATTTTATATTAACATGCTCTGCTAGAATTCCGTGAAGAGGTGCTACCACTGGGCCTGGACGACTTCCACAGGGCAAATAATTGTATCTGAGATACAATTGTCCCTTCTGAGGGGCCCATAGCTCCCTGTTCTCTGCTCCCCTCAATCATGGAACAAACTGGCTGCCATTGCAGTAGCTCCTGTGACGCCGGTGTTCTAACGATGGAGAAATAGTTCGTTAACAAAAATGGAGTCATGAAGGAAGCTGGAAAGGAGTTTTCATTTATTTTTCTAGTCACTGAGGCTCTAATAAAAGTTCTTTCTTCAATGCAGAACACAGCATTACACCCCATCATGCAGTTCTCAGCTTCAAGCCTCCACTGGCTCCTGCTGTGAGTGGAATACAGACTACATTTCTTAGCTTGGCCTTCATGCCTTCAGGCCCCATCTACATTTCCTTCCCAGCCACACCTCCTGCCCCAGGTATCTGGAGGGTTAAGATTTAGAAACCTCATGTAAACAGAAACTCCTGGATCTTTTGAGTCTCACTGTTCATTTCACACCTCCTAATTTTGGTCCATGCTTCTCCTACTTCCTAAAAATCAGCCTGTCTCTGTTTCCGTCTCTGTCTCCATCTCTATCTCTGTCTCCATCTCCATCTCTATTTCTGTCTCTGTCTCCAGCTCTGTCTCTATTTCTGTCTTTGTCTCCATCTCCATCTCTGTCTCCAGCTCCGTCTCTGTCTCCTCTGCCCTATGACAGATGTGTACACACTAGTTCCCCAGGCTGTCCTACAAGCCTGTGTTCTCAATAAGTGTATATGCTCTGTGCCACAGAGATTCTGTGATTGTGAGTTATGCAGTTACAACCAACAGCTAGAAAGATGTGTGTCAAAAACCACACAAAGGGGCTGGAAAGATGGATGGCCCAACAGTTAAGAACACTTTCTGCTCTTCCAGAGGACCAGAGCTCAATTCCCAGCACCCCTGTCAGGAGGCTCACAGCCACCTAAAACTCTCACTCCAGGGAATCTGACACCCTCTTCAGAGTGCCTCTGTGGGTACCTGGATGCAAATGTGCTTTCTTTCTTTCTCTCTCCCTTTCTCCTTCCCCCTGCTTTCTAGATGCACACGTACACACACGTGTACACATACATAAATAAAAATAAAATGAATCTTTAAATAATATGTCAAGGGTGGAAAAGCCCACCCAAATTAGCTTTTCTATTTTGCTCTAATACAACTGAGAAATAGTCCATGGTTCCAGAATATTCTCTTGGGGGAGTGGAGGCAAAGAAGGCCAAGGAATTTAATGTTTAAAGATAATTCTAGTAGTTCCCTTTGACAGTTTACCTAGCAGCATTGTGTACTGGGCTTTGTGATTGGTGGTAGAGAGGGGTCACCCTGGTGGGTTAAAGCTCCTCCATCCCCCAGTCTCCTCTGCCCTGTGCTATTTGGAAAATGGCGCAGCCTAGAGGGGACCCATGTGCAGAGTGTGCATGTTTTGGTTCCTGTCTAGACTATTCAACCCAAAACCGAAATAGCTGAGCTGACCAAGGAGCTGAGTAGGGAGCTGAAGCTGGGGGGTGGGGGGTGAGGGGAGGCAAGACTGGGAGGGGAAGGGGCAGAAATGCTTAAAATAGTGGGGAACACGTTGCCCAAGGGCTCAGAGATAAGCGATGTGGTTTCAGTGTCTCCTCCTGCCATCATGGGACTTGGGGAAGTTATTGGTTGTTTTGGGGTCAAAGGTGCCTGTGTGTTGGGGAGTGGGAAGGAGATGGGCATTTCTGGAGTAGGAAAAGGTATTCACTTTCCAGCAAAAGTAAGAGGTGAACAGGAAGACTGAAGAGGTCACAGCGGGGGTCAGCTGAGGAGGTAAGCATCTGAAGGAGAAATGTCACGTTGGTGGCCATGTTCTGAGCTTCAGTGTTGTTAAGTCAGGAGAATACACACTTGTACCAGTTCTCCCACTTAATGACTCTCAGAGGCACGTGTTCCCAGTATCCCCACTGCATCTCCAAGGAAACAGGTGTGAGAAGCTAGATGACTTTCCAAGGTAAATGGCTAAGAGGCTTAGAGTTGAGATGCAGGATTAGGATCGACGTGCTTATGAATCCAATGCTGTCATAATACTTACATATTCAGAAAAGATGCTTTGGAAACCCCCAATTCCATTTTTTTCCTCATCCATTTCTGAGGAATAGATAGCAAAAGGAAGAATCTCAGCAGAAGCGAGGCTGTGAGTGGATGAGATGGCCTGCAGCTGCAACCACCCCCACCTCACTCTCCTTTGGGAACCTCCTCGTTGGTGCCTGGGCATCCCTGTGACCCCACATTCAACAACAAACAAGAAGGCAGAGGAGCTTCATGCAACAGTCCCAGGGCTTACATCCTTCTGTGTCTGTGAGGATAGTAAGTGTGGACAGCCTGGGGACTCCGGTGTGGTTCTGGGCATGGGTAGCCTCTCATTTTAGTGAGAGAAGCTGGAGTCAGGGAGGGTGGAGGCAGATAAGGTACAAAGGAAAGTGGTTTATCAACTCCAGGTTCTTGGGGCACAAGGGCATGGCAATGATGTTGACTTGCCTGTAGTGAGGGTCTTCTGGTGGATGGTGTGACAACGTCAGGAGTCCATGAGGGAAGGTGATGTACTGAGATAGAAATCTAGAGAGTGACTGGGCTCAGGCTTTCATTACAACTTAGTCTTTGGCTAACACAGAAGTCCCAATAGAAACACCTTAATCTCCTTCAAAGGCTTCCCAGTGTCCTAAGGCCCTCCCACTAAGCCCCACCTCTTAAAGATCCATCACCTCTTAACATCATTACCCTGGGGTCTAAATCCGAGGGGGTACAAAACACATCCAATCCATAGCAACATGGTATACTCATGCCAAACTGGCTTTATCAAAGCTTGCAAGGAGCACACATTTGTCCAGAGCAGCTCAGGATCAATGGAAATAGTACTGAGAAGGCACAGGCATCTCCCCAGCAAGACAAGGGTAGGAACCGTGCTGGAGCAGGTCCGCTCTGGAACCCTTTTTGTCCTTCCTTCCAGACTGTCATGGAGTCTGGATTGTTTCTCTTTAGGTTTCTCTAGTCTCTCTCTCTCTGTGGATTCCATCAGCCAACATTCCCAGTTGCAAATAACAGAGTGCTTAGCTATCTCAGGAGGATGCCGTGGCCAATCACTCTTTATCCAGTTCAGGCTATGATGGATGGTGGTATCTGCTGCCCCTTCAGTCCTTCTTCTGAGGTTTCACCCTCTTCTGCCCCCTGCCAGCTCTTCTCAGATACCTGGGCATGCTGCCCTTGTGGGTGAAAAATGTGAATGTTAACACCATGGGCTTGCGTGTTCACTTCCGGGAGCAAAGGTCACTTTATTATAAGCAGGTTATTTGGAAAGTAAATGCTTTGTAGCTGGGGACTCTTTTCTTTTCTTTCTTTCTTTCTTTTTTTTTTTTTTTTTTTACTGACTTCCTACAATCTTAATAGCTAATGTTTTTTTTGATTGCTTGCTGGGTACCACACATGACTATAAGCACTTCTCACATACTGGCTCCCTTAATCCTCAAGACAGACCAATGGGCAATATGGTTACAGCTCTCATTTACATTTAAGAAGGGAGGAGGCACAGGTAGCTTCCTTGACTTGCCCAAGAGAGAGCTGGGATTTGAACCTAGCCATCCAGCTCCAAAGCCACTTATGCTTAACCACTATGCTGGTGAGGAGTCTGTGACGTCAGTTAGTGTGCTACCTGTTTATCTGGTATGCAGCTGCACTTCGTACATTTTCTACCGAAAACATGTCATATGTAATCAGCACCCACCTCTACATGTGGAAACGGAGTCTCAGTGAGCATCAGCAGTGGTCTTGAGTCACAAAGCCAGTGGCCGCAGACTGCACTTGGGTTTTGAACATAGACCTGGTCAATAGAGGCTAGCATCCAGCAGAGAATGTGCTAGATGTAGACATTGGTGAAGGAAATGAACTGTCTTTGGGACTTTGAAATAACAAAGCAGGAATAGTATGTTTGAAGCAATGTTTCATATATAAAAAGCAAAATTAAATACACAATCACACACATACATGCCCTGGACCCTCTGACTTACTCAAGTCACATATGAAAGGATGCATCTGACATAAAAACAAACAAACAAAAACAACTCCAATGGATACTGAGTCCATTCCAAGTTCCTAACAGCAGAAATGAGGTCAGCCTCAAACCCATCATCATCACAAAAGTAAAGATAAATTCACCCCAGGGCAAAACTAAACTTTCAGAAAGCCAGGATGCCAGGGAGAGTAAGATGGACAGTAAGTTACGAACATACAACTCTATCTCTGATCCAATTCATCCTAGCCCAAGACAGCCCTGTACCTCTGAGACACCCGTGGCAGGCTTTTCCAGGGCACGGGACTCCTTTCTCTGGGGAAGGTTCCTCCTGGCTCTGACGTCGTGTTCCATAGACGCATGTGTCATCCTCATGCACCACAGGCTGCATCCTGCTGCGTGTTTCCCAGGCTGTGGAGAGACCTGTGGTCTTTGGTCAGCTCTGCCTCCCTCCAGGTGCCAGGGAAGCTGTAGTAGAAGGCAGGGCCTGAGCTACCCGATGCCCTTCCTGAGCGGGGTCAGAGGCCTGGAGCTGCTCTAGCCTCTGCTCTAGATTTAGGCTTCCTAAATGTGTCTTGTGAGTCAGGCCCATGATAAAGAGAAGCCAGTGAGAGGGAGAGCCATGGGAGGCTTTGGGAGAGGGACCAGCTGGGTCTGCTGGACTGGGCACCTCAGTGAAGGAGTGGGGCTGGGTGACAGGGACGGAGATGGTGATGGGAACCAGGGGGCTGGCTGCACATTGCCACTGTAATGCTGGGAGAAGGAAGGGGTGAAGACTTTAGACAGAGAGAAAGACACAGTGAAAGGAGGACTGCCTGGAGGAAGCAGGCACTCAGCAGACCCAAAGCCCAGGTTCAGTTTTCTGGATGGAGATTTGGGGGAGCCTTTTAAGGCTCAATCTCTTGGAGCTTCGTCTGAACGCATTGTGTAGTCACATCGGAGAAGTGAAAAACGGGGTGAAGGACGGAGGACAGATGGGATGGAAGGCAGAAGAAACTGGGTGGAAGTGGAGGAGGGGATGGGGAGGGAGAAGGCTGCCATGGAGGAGAGAGTTAGACCAAGCAGGAAGCCAGCTACCACTGAGGTGTGTGTGTGTGTGTGTGTGTGTGTGTGTGTGTGTGTGTGTGTGTGTTGGGGGGGGCAGAAAAACAAGACTGCCACTTTTATTGCTCCTTCCTCCTGGGTCATCACAGGACACCCTCGACTTTGCCAACGAAGCTGTTCCTCAGTGACCGCAGCATGGGAGAGACCATCGTGCAGTCAAGTCAAGACTCAAGACCTTTAGGACTGATTTCACTGATGTTGTGGGCTCACTAACGTCTCCCTTTTTCTTTTCTTTTTTCTTTTTCCTTCTTTCTTTCTTTTTCTTTTAGTTTTTTGAGACAGGGCTTTCTGTAGCCCTGGCTGTCCTGGAACGCACTCTGTGGACCAAGCTGGCCTCGAACTCACAGCGATCCACTTGCTCTGCCTCCCAATTGCTGGGTTTAAAGGAGTGCACTACCACGCCCAGTTCACGAGACAGAGACAGACAGACAGAGACAAAGACAAAGACATACATACACAGAAAGAGAGAGAGAAGTCGGGCGGTGGTGGCGCACACCTGTAATCCCAGCACTTGGGAGGCAGAGGCAGGTGGATCTCTATGAGTTCGAGGCCAGCCTGGTCTATAGAGCTAGTCCAGGACAGGCTCCAAAGCTACAGAGAAACCCTGTCTCAAAACACCCCTCTCCCCAAAAGAGAGACAGAGAGAGACAGAGACAGAGAGACAGAGAGAGAGAGAGAGAGAGAGAGAGAGAGAGAGAGAGACAGAGAGAGAGAGAGAGAGAGAGAGAGAGAGAGAGAGAGAGAGAGAGAGAGAACTTCAGTGTGACAGTCAGTTTTTGTGCCAGCTTGACTGGGTACCCTGCCATTAGGTCAAGCTGTGTGATGGGTGTGTCTGTGAGGATGTCATTCTATTCCCGGTTGCTGTGTGGGGTAAGGCAGATTGCTCTCCGCACCATAAGCAGCTCCAGCTGGGGCCTGAGAGGACCAGGAGACTAAGCCGGAATGGCCTGTGCAAGCATGAACAGAGATTTGAGTCTGTTCTTTTCACTGAAACATCAGCTCACCTCCTTCCCCAACTTGCCAAATGCAGATCCCGGAGCTTCTTAGACTCTGAAGCCAATGGGGCCATCTCTATGAGAGTAAATATGTGTTTCATCACGGCCTTCCCTGGGAGATCTGAGAGATTGTTCTGGAAAGAAGATAGCTGTGGGTAATTGTGTTGAGGTTTGTGAAAGATTCAAGACTAGTAAGTGGCTGCTTGGAAGGAAGGAAGCCTCTGCAGATGTAGCCAGTGTGAAGGCCTGAGAGTGCCGGAGACTGGTGAATGGACGTACCAGCACGTCCTGTGACCTAAGAGAGCAGGGTTTAGATGACAGCATGAGGCAGACACTGGGCCATGCGAGGACCTGCCTGGCTTGGCTGGTTGATTTCCTCTCTGTCTCGAAGATATCTTAGGAAAGGTACCCTACTGAAAACCAGGACACTTCCAGAACAGAACTACCCTGGCAAGCATGAGGTCTGGGCATTCAGACCCGTGTTCAGAGTTTGGAATTCATTCTACAGACACTGGGAAGTGACTGAAACATTCTAAAGAAAGATATGGGGTCCTTTTATCTACATGTTAATGTTCAGTGTGGCTTCTGTGTGGAGGATGGAAGAGAAAGCTGTAGATGGGCAACAGCGCAGTGAGGACCATTGATTTCCAAGTGCACTGCCCAGAAACTCACTTAGTATGCTGTTACTGCTCCGAACATCCGGAGCTCCAGACACCAGTGTACCCTCTTACGCGAGTTTCCAGCTTGCTGTCCTGTCCTGAAGATTTCAGTCTGATAGACTTAGAGCAGAATTAGCCAATTCCTTCAAATCTCTCTGTCAAGACATACAAAATATATGATTTATGTCTTATATTAGTATATATATATTACTCATTTGTACGTGTATATATTTTATAATAGTATAAAATACATATTGAGACTTCCCCTTGTCTTCTGGCATACATTTCCTACAAGGCTTGGGATGTCTGGGGTGGTCAGAGTGTCTTTTACATGATACTGAGTTGATCACTGGCTGGAAATCCCTAGGTGCCTTCACAATAGAAGCTCTTCAGCAATGAGACCAAGACAGGATTAGAAGATTAAGACTTTCAGTTCCAATTTCTTGGGGCGGAAGTTCAAGTTGATCTCAGTGGCCAACAAAGTATAGAATCGCGGACCCTCTAGTGGAGTCTAAATTAGAAGAGGACAGCTCTGGTGACCTTCCTGCTGGCAGAGCACGGGAAGTGAGTGGAGGGCAGTGCCCAGGAAAGGGCACGGGCGTTTGCCCCTTCCCATGGCCATGCCCTGTGCATCTCCTCCACTGGGCTTCTGCCCTGTGTTGGAGGTGCATAGATTGACTGTCCCTTGTCCATAACTCCTGGAACCAGAAGCATGTCAGAGTGGGCACTTTTGCTCATGTATTGAAATGTCTGCATGTGTACAGTGAGATATTTTGGGGATGGGACCCAGATCTAAACACAACATCCATTTCTGTTTCACATGAACCATGTATTCCTGACAGTAATCTTGTACATTTCTGATGTGCCTGTTTTTTGGCTGCAGTCACCACATGAGGGCCACCTGGTAGGTCGACACCCATGTGATCATGTTAATGCTCGAAAAGTTTCAGTGCTCAATTTGGATTTCAGACCTTCAGATTCAGCCTATGATATAAAACATTCAAAGAATGAGACCCAGGCAGTAGAAATCACACGAGATTTTGAGTTTTCCCTGGGCTTAGAAAGAGGTAGTATCCCACTCTCCTGTGTTGAAGGCTAATTTTAAGTGCTCTAAGCATGTTCAAGCTAGTTTTAGCTAAGCTGTGATATTCTGAAGGCAGGTGCATAAAACTCATTTTCAGCTTATAGCGGCTGGGATGCAGGCCTGTCCTCAGCCTGTGTGCATCTGTACGTACGTGGCAGACAGTCACCAGTGTACACAGTTCCGTGTCGCTTAGCAATGAGCTCTGGTGAATGTGTTGTCAGATGATTCCTTGCTGTGTGGATACCACAGAGTGCTCTTGCACCAACAACTTAATGAAGTGGTATTATGGAACACCATCTTACATGGGGACTGGCCTTTGAACTACAGCACAGTGTGGCCTATGTGTTCCCACTGTGTTTTTTTCTCTTGAGAACCTCTCCCAGTGTGGAATTAGGCATTGTGGCTGACGTGGAAAATGCCCTTTGATGATCGCAGTTGTATGCTTCAATGGGCAGATGCTTGAGAACATGAAGTACTTGATCTTAACGCAGACATGTCCAGCAGACCTGGGTTTCCCTGGGTGGGAGTCAGGACCTAATGACACTCTGAGATGGTGCACTGGGTGCAGGCACCTCAGCAGTTGCTGAAGCTTCCAGTCAGTTACTTCCCACACACTCTGCTGAGAACCGCCAGGAAACCCGTGAGAGCATGCTCACGCTTTGGACACAGTTGTGGTATGTCAGCTATGGTCAATGCTTGCCATAGGCTGAGCAGCATGCTAGGGGCTCTTTACAAAGATCAAATTTCTGTGGATCACTTAGTGCAAATTGATCAGGTTCATCCTGCTAGGACGCATATCTAGGGCTAGCATCCCAGCCACCCTGGGGCTGAGTCAGCATTCACTATTACCTTCCTGTTCTGTCTGTCTGACTCTCTGTCTCTGTCTGTCTTTCTGTCTCTTACACACACACACACACACACACACACACACACACACACACACACACACACAGGCAGTAGTCCAACCTTATGCTCTCCAGCATACCCAACACAGCCGAGTTCTAAACATCCCTCGGCAGTAAGCTGTGGAGACTAGTTCATCATGGGGCTCTCCTGTTAGGCACAGATGAAACACATTTTCCGTCTACCACCCTTAGATTTGAGCCTTGAATGCTAGAGAGGACCCCTGGCTTCCTGAGTTCTTTTTCATTCCTTCTGTTCCTCACCAGGGAAAGCCAGCTCTCCCACACTGGCTTCATAATTCAGCACGCTCCTTAGCCTTCCGTTAGGGTGTTTGGGGATCCCCATCGCCAATGGCATATAAGTGGCGAAAGTTTAAGATTGGAAGATTTCCGGCTCTGGCCGAGTGTATGACATTTAAGGCAGATGTTGCTCTCTGCTGTTTCCCTTCCGGTCTCAGATGCCCAATGTGCCAGTGCACCCAGGCCCAGGGAGGTCTTATGCTGGATGTGACCATTTGGCTTTTTAATGGCGGTTCTAGTTTGCTCTTACCAGACAGTCCTTTTGTTGTTAGGAAACTGTGTGTGGACTGGGGTTTTCAGAAGCACCCTTACTGCCCCTACTCTGTAAATGTCGATGGTATCAAGCCGCACCGCACTGTGACGATCTCAGGGGAGACAGCCTCATGCTGGCTGAGGTAAGCACTTGTCTGAGGTACTTGATGCTGAGTCCTTCCTCTTTGCCTGTGCAGTTGCTGTTTAAGATTCCCCTGCAGCTCCAGTCAGTCATGTGACCCTCTTCTTGTTGGGTCGGATCTGCTGAGGAACACCGAGAAGAGATCTCTTTAATGGACAAAAGGGGACTTCTTTCTTCAGCAAGAGAGAATCAGGAGCTGCTTGGATCCATGGCAGCCAATCTATGATCACAACATCTAGCCAAGAAATATGAGATTCAGAAAAAGGATAGACAGGGCCTGGGTCATTAGTGTCATTATGCAGGCCCTTTATCTGGAACCACCTACCACACCTGCTGTGGGTTTTGTGATTTGACAGAGTTTATTGGAGCAAAAGAACTAGTTTGAATGAATGTGGAGAGCCCATATCATCTGAGATCAAGACTTGCTATAAAGTTATAGCTACTAAGAGTATGAAAGAAAATCATAAGTTACGGAAACAGAACAGAAACTCAAAACAGTCCCATGTAGCAAGAGTTGTCTGATCCTTCCTCTCTCCTTTTTCCCTCTTTCTCCTCCCTTCCCCCTCATTTTCTGTTTGTTCTTTCTTTCCTTTCAAGTTGTAGCATTGCCATGGTAACCAGGTTCAGGTGATCCACTTATTTCAGATAGCTGAGTATATGGAGCTACTGTAGGAAGTGTGGACCACTGTGACCTGCTTAAGTTGACTGACTTTTGAGACAAAGGCAATTCAATGGAGAAAGGATGGTCTTTTCAGAAATGTAATGATCATATGCCAAATAATCATAATTATTATAATGATGATAATGACCAACTTGGCCTCTACCTCACATCTCATACAAAAATTAACTAAAAATGGATCATTATAAACCTAAATGTCAAACATTTCAGACCTGCCCTAACATGCACACAGATGCCAATAAAACCCATTTTGCTAAGAGAAAGGTGCAAGACCCTAAGACTGTATGCTGTTGAATTCCACTTAATGATGAGATAGCAGAAATTGGAAACAGGAGGCTGAGGCAATGGCTCAGTGAGCTTGCCTGTAAGCACAAAGAACTGAGTTGGATTCCAGGATCCATGCAGAAGGCTAAGTGTGAGGGCACACCTCTTTATTCCCAGTACTGGGGAGGCAGAGACAGGGAGAGGAAGATCCTTGGGAACTGCTCATCAGCACGCCTCACCAAATCTGTAATCTCCGGGTTCAATGAGAGACTTGATCAGAGAGTAAGTTGGAAAGTCACTGAAAAGAACTACCCAAAGCCAACCTCTGGCCTCCACACTCATGCACAACAGATGCACATGTATACACACACTCACACACACACACAAACACACAAACACACTCACACTCACACTCATACTCTCACACACAGAACCCTGAAAACAGATTAGTGACTGCCAGGTAAGGTGGAACTGGAGATGGGTTAAATCAAAGGGACAGTGTGAAGCAGGGTTGAGGGTGAAGGAATTCTGTGAGCAGTACATGTAAAACTCGATACATTTGACTAATCCCGCAGAACTGTGTACTACAAAGAGTGAGTCCCGCTTTATGATAAATAATAATAATGATAATGATAATAATAATAATAATAATAAAGAAGTTTCCCGAGATGCGGGAAAGAACCCCAGAAGGAAGAGGGCCTGAGACAAAGAAATTAAACTTAGTGATGGTGAGGATAAGCACAGTGAGAGGGAGAAGGAGCTGACCCAAGACTCTGGAAGCTGGTATCTGCTGGATGCGGTGGGTAAAGCAACTGGAGAAATTCTCCTAGGTAAGTGAGTTTTGCAAGGGGCAGGATGCTGGTGACGGTTTTGAAACTGTGTCTGCTAGGGTTGAGGGAAGAAGCACCATATGTCTTGTACATAATGAGAAGCCAACTTCTCAGGGCCACAGGAAGACATTTCTAAAGAGGAAATGAGAAAAGCTAGAATAGACCCCGTGGGAAAGCTTCCAAGTCAGAGGTTATCAGTATAAATGTACGGCTTTAAAAGATTGCTGAGTCTGGAGACACAGCTCAGCACTTAAGATTGTTTGTTGCTGCTGTAGATAGCTGGAGTTATTTCCCAGAATCCATGTTGGACAGCTCACAATTGCCTGGAACTCCAGCTCCAGGGGATCCATTGCCTTCTCCTTCTCCTGATTTCTTCAGGCGCCTGCATGCATGCATGCTTACACACACACACACACACACACACACACACACACACACACACACACTAAAATAAAGCAAATCTTTATATGTAAAAGGTAAAAATAAGTGCAGGAGCTTTTTGACGTAGATAGATGTGGATATGTGTACATAGACTTACATTTCCTTAGAAATCATGAAAACAGTAACATAGCAGTATCGATGAGCACTTCTAATACCAAATATCATATTGTCATTAATAGGAACCATGGTTCCTTGTGAAAGTGACTTACTATAGCCAGACCGAGGTGGAGGAAATAGAGGGTGAGTCTGGAGCCTGTTGTGGTATTGACAATGAGTGGTCAAGAGGAGAGAACACATTTTACTGACCTATCACACAGCATGCTGACTATAGTTAATAACAAGGCTGAGCACATTTCAGTTTCACTCTACACACACACACACACACACACACACACACACACACACACACACTCACACACACACACACAGTAGGCAGGGCAAAGCAGCAAGTGTTAGTTGATTCGATCATTTCACAGTATGTATGTGTATCAGTCCACCCCCTAAATAGACACAATTTTGTTTGTTAATTCAAACAATCTTTAAAGGGAGTGTTTCTTTTTATTATAAAGGAATAAGTGTGCATTGATAGGGCATAGCTCCTTTGTGAGACCATCCTCAATAACCTACGTATTGGGAAAAAAATTGAGTAATAAATTGAATGATGGTGGACTAGTAGAGCTCAAAGAATGAAGAAAACACCTCTGGTCTTTTCAACTGTAAGGCGGAATGAATAGATACTAGAAGGAAGGATGACTGCTCTTTACAGAACAATTCCAATCAACTGAGGAAAGAAAGTCACCAAGGGAACATCACAGATTATTGTAGACAAGATCCATGGGAGGCAAAGGCTTAAGAAAAAATAGGATATTTGCGTAGTTTTCCCAAACAAATACCTCTTCATTGTAAAGAGAAAAATGATTGGGGCTGGAGAGATGGCTCAGTGGTTAAGAATACTGGCTGCTTTTCCAGAGGACCTGGGTTAGATTTCCAGCACCTATATGGTGGCTCACAGCCATCTGTAACTCCAGTTCCAGGGGATCCGTCACCTTCTTCTGGCCTCCCTGGGCACCAGGCATGCACATTTTCTGTGGACATACATGCAAACAAAACGTCCATACATAGAAAATAAAAACCAGTAAGTCTTTGTAGATAAGAGAGAAATGGTAACTTTCAGTGGAGGAAGTTGGCAGTTCCCCGTTAGTCAAGTGACCAAAGCCAACACCATCAGGGAAGAACTCTCATCTCCTGCCTGCTGACCCTGAGCCCTTCATCTCTGTGCCAGGCTTATCAACAACCAAGGGTAAGTGCAGTCTAATCACAGACAAAGATCATACAGTCCCAGACTGAGGACCAGTGAGCAATGTGACTGGCCAGTAGTTTTCAGATCGTTAAAGAGCAGGAAAGACACCAGGCATGGTGGAGCACGCCTTTAATCCCAGCCCTCTGGATGCAGAGGCAGGCGGATCTGTGAGTTCGAGGCCAGCTGGTCTATAGAGTAAGTTACAGGACAGCCAGGGAAGTTACACAGAGAAACTCTGCCTTGGAAAAACAAAACAGAGAGAGAGAGAGAGAGAGAGAGAGAGAGAGAGAGAGAGAGAGAGAGAGAGAGAGAGTTGTAATGGTCCACAGAAAGAAGAATTGAATGGAAGTCTCTCCAGTGAACTGTGCAGTAGGGACCTCTATGATGGAAAATGTAGACAACCCAAACTCAGGCTGTGATTGGTTAACAGCATTAGACTCAAGTACATTTCCTCACCTGACAAGTGCACTTGGCTCTGAAGATGTTCTGCAGTTCGAGTGGGGATTCTCTGTAATGTCCTCGTAAGATCCTAAAATAGTTTTGTTTCTAAAGCTACTACAAGTCCATGTTTATTGTCTGCAGCAATACCCCGAAAGATGAGTACAGTGTCCTAGGTGCCAAAGAAGGCTGCTTCAATGTAGAAGTGGTCAGGAACGCGTTTCTAAGGGTGTCCTTCATCAGTGGCCACAGACAGCCTTTTCTGTGGGTCACAGGGCTTCCTAGTGAGCATTCTCATCTCTGTAGTCACCACCATCCACGATATTTTCAGGTAGGACCTACTTATTTGGAAGTCAACACTTAACAGTATTTTTTTAAAAAATGAATTTGAGTGTGTTCTGGGAGGGAACCGACGGAAAGGAGAACACAAAATGCAAGCCAATCTACAGCTTGCTAAGAGCCCAGGGAGGCCGCCAACTTAAAGCTGGCAGAAAACAGTTCACTAAATCTCCAAAGAAGAAAAAAAAAAGAGGTTATATTACAAATTCTATAAATATTTCGAGAATGGTAGGTAAGGCATGCTTAATACTGACGAACAAAGTTTTAGCTTGTATTGGAAAAACAGTTTCTAATATAAAATTACTGACGACTGGAAGTTATCCGCAAAATTTTATACCTAAGTACTTGCAGATGTAATTTATTTTTCTGACAGCACGTCTGTGTAATGAAAGTTGCTTTTAATAAAACATGAATGCAGCGGGGTTTTGCCAATTAGGTTCAGAGGAGCTGTAATCAGTCTGATTCAAGTTGATATGTCGCTCCTTCAATCCAGCACTGACCCATAGAAAGCTCCAGGATTGCTAAGTGTTTGAGAAAGATGAACTCCCCAGGCTCAGAGTGCCCAGGTGACCATGGCTGACCCAGGACACACCCCAGCCCCAGAAGGACCACACTGGTGGGGACTGAGTGCCACGTGCTCGTTCAAGGTTGGACAAGCAAGCAAGCAAGCAAGCTTGCTCTCTGTTCATTTTATTCTTGAAAACATGGACAGGCAGCTAATGAATGCACACATGTAACAGCCATCCACTGATTATCTCTTCTCTATTGATCAGCCAGATGATAAATCCTGGTTCCTACCAAGTTATTCCTCTTCTTGATGCTGTTAAAGATTTAAAGGTTACATGGAGGCAGTCTTCTCGAGAACTTTAATAATCTGTGAACACACACACACACACACACACACACACACACACACACACACAGAAAGTGGTTTCCTGATACAGCATTTGAGTACCAAAAAAACTGTGTATTCAGCAAATATTTTTGAGTCCCCATTATTTGCAAGATGGAGCAGACAAAGTAATGGGGAAAAGTCATTAATTTGAAGATTTTTAAGTTTAAAAATAAATTTTTATTTATTTGTTTATTTGTATTTTATGGGTCACTCTGTTTTTCACATTTAAAATCGGCAATAAACCAGGTATGGAAACACATCATTGTAATCACAACACTCTGTAGGCTGAGGCAGAAGGCTCGTTGCTAGTTCAAGACCAGTATGGACTACATATAAAAAGACCTTTTCCGAAAAAAATCAGAATGACTAAGTAAATGAACAGTGAGTGGTAATAATTCCTCTGTCACCAAAGGCATCCCTTCTGGGTTCCAGCTTGCTAGAGTTGCCTTGAAAGCGAGAGGGATGCGCAGCTGGTGTGCTCAGACAGGAACTGAAACAGGTCTACTGGCAATTCAGGCATTCCTAGCCCGGTTTCTACTTTCCTGTCTGTGTGGGGGCTACTTCCAAGTTCTAACCCTGAAATGGAAGGCACTGTGAGAAACAGACACACAAAGCTATTTTGGTCTGGGCTGGCTTGAGAGGTTCCGTCTCCAACCTATCTCCTCCTGTAGAGAATTCCAAAGCAGAAGAAAGAACGTTTGTTGTTCTAGCTCTAGGTTTGATACTGGGAAACTGTGCGCAGATAATCGAGAAAGGAATGGGACCAGCGGGGTGGCTTAGCCACAGAGGGCAGGAAAAACTTCAAGCATTCTTCAGCGTGCATGGCTGAGACATTGTGGGCTCTCCTGGAGTTAAAATTAAATGTTAGATATCCAGTGGCTTTTGAAGGACAGGGAAGACAGAAACACAAGGCAATGGATCGGGGGATATTCAGGGTGAGGTGTAGAGCTGACCCCACAGGGAAGTGTTTTGTTGGTTGGTATGGGTTTCCTGGAATTGGTTTCGACTTTTTTCAACTACTGCACTTAGGTATCACACATATTAATTGTTGATTGTTTTGATACTTGTTTAAATTTTACATCAGAGACAAAAGCCTACCTTTTATCCACTTCTGTTCTTGCAGAATACATACCTAATACCATCCCAACATGCCCCTAGAGCTTCCGAAGATACTCATGGAACCTAGGTAGTGTCACTCAAAGAGGGTTCTGCCTTCATTGTTTCCACAGCCAGCCAGTGCATTCCTTAAGCTCTCTGCAGATCTCCTTGTGGGTACAGGAAGAAAGCAGGCATGCAGCAGAAGCTCTCTGTCACTGTGGACACCAGCCACCAGAAACCCTGCTGAAAATGTAGATTCAAACTGAGAAAGTAATAGGGCTTGAACATGGCTTTAGTGAGTCCCCAAGGATTCATATCCCAGGGCAATCCCTAATGTGCCAGGTTGGAGGCAGTGTGAAGCTTTAAGAGGTGAGGCCTAGTGGAAGGTGGTGGGTGGCACTGTCCTCAGAGAGAGCTAAGTTTCACAAGACGGTTATTGTAAACAGCCCAGATCCCCCTTTTCTGTGCTCTGACTTCCTGCCTTGCCTGCCTGTGATCACTCTTCCTGTATTCAGTCCCACCATTATGACACCAAGGGCCAAGTATGGCACACAGTGTCCAGAGGGGAGGTCTCTGGGACCTTCTCCAAGCTGTGTAGACTTTCAACTTTCAAAGCCATGAATTAAATGAACCTTCTATGTATTTCACTCAGAATACCTTGGGTATTCTGTTATAGTTATGGAAAATGGACAAAGAGCAAGGCAAGGCTAGAGTGGAGCTTCAGACTCTGTATTTCTGAGACGTCCTCAGGGGATGCTAACACTGCTGTGCCCAAAGCCACACTCTGAATAGCAAGGGTCTGCATGTGCTGGTAGCCAGTGGACTGGCTTTTAATATATCCTTACAAAGAATCTAGAACGTCTGTAATCTTGGACCACTATCCTCATGGACTGAAGATGGAGACCTGAGAAGTAGTTCAGTGGCAGAGCACATGTCCAGCATGCTCAAAGCCCTGTGTTTGATCCCTAGCACCACATAACAAAGAAAAGGCTAGGACATACCAGGAGCTGCCCCTGGGACAGGGCTTGGGCCTTTCATCTTCATGGCACACTTCAATCTACACACA
Organism: Peromyscus eremicus; assembly: GCF_949786415.1. Taxonomy (NCBI): domain Eukaryota; kingdom Metazoa; phylum Chordata; class Mammalia; order Rodentia; family Cricetidae; genus Peromyscus; species Peromyscus eremicus. The sequence continues at coordinate 130,643,133 of NC_081420.1, forward strand.
CACACACACACACACACACACACACACACACACACACACCACAACATACAGACACCTAGATTGTCCACTTCAGTTGTCAATGGCCTGGACTGTGTGGCCTGTGAGTCTGCAACTTCTGTGTACTGTTTAGCCAGTCAATAACATTGATTGGTATTCACCGACATCAGAAATGTAGCACACCTTTCTTTGTTGACTCTGTTATTCTCACCCGATTAATCTGTGTGTTTTCTTCGTATCATTACCAACTCACAACCTATCCAAAGGCTGTGTTTAAACTTAGTCTTGGAACAAGAGAAAATAGCAGTCGGTTAACTCTGTAAAAGGCTCTAGACCCTAATCACTCCTGGCTTTGGAAACTATTGGAAATTTTTATGGTAATTAAATTGAGAAAAAAGAATAAAAGCACCATCTGCTAATTCATGTTTAACTTTGGCCCAATCTATGCCACCATTCGGAGCAGAAAGCATGCTGTTATTCATTGGGCTTACAGTCTTAATATGGAGCTGTACTCAAGCTTAGATGATCTGAACAGCAATTACATGGAAATGATGTTTCAGACACAGACATTTCAACTACTCTAGTATTTATTTGTTACTGTTTCAGTCAATAGCTGTATCCAGTTGCTTCTTGGGTTTTACCTGTTCTGTCCCTAATATTCCCATCCACATCCTCATCTCCCATCATCCATAGCTTATACATCAACCCTCATTGATTTCTGCACAGAGTTTTTGGTACTTTCTTGGAATCAACTATCATCTATCTGCAAGTGATCTTGTACCTTCCTGTGGAAATGAAAAGGCAAAAATGTACTAAGTTCTTCTCATCTCAGATCTCTTCAGTGGGTGTCTACCATCCCCCAACCCCAACAAACAAAATCTAAAGCCCTTGGCTGCTATGCAGGCAAAACTGCCTTTATCTGGCCTTCATGGTACCTTTCTTCCACACCACACAAATCCCATGAGCCCCACAGCCCTAGGGATTTTCCATAGTGTATCAAACTTCTGCTTTGTGCCTGCTGGTTCCCATGAATATTGGTTACCCTATGAAGTGTCCTACATAACTCTTATTATATACAGTTAGGTGTTGCCACATATGGGTGCTATGATTTACATATGTGTGCTACATATGTGCTTGACCCTTAATGTACTAGTGGTAAGAAGTGGCTTAGTGGGATTTTTAGGAGGCAGGGCTTAGTGAGAGGTCATTAGGTCATTGGCAGAAGGCCCTTGGAATGGATAAGGTGGTTCTTACTTGACCCTGCATTAGTTTTAAAGGAGGGAGAAACCCTAGCCACCCCCAGATACTCGCCTTCTGTCTTGTGATGTGATTTCCCCAGCATGTGTGTTGTCGTGGATGACGCCATTGGCCATGAATTCTTTTCCAGACTGAATTTATGATGTCGACACACACACTGTGAACATCTAGAACTATAAGCTAGATATATTTATTACTTAATAAAGAAGGACTTCACAGGTATTGCACTAAAGTAAAAGAAAATGGGCATACACAGTAGGCTTTAAGCTCTAAGATTAGAGTGCATAGTCACAATCACCTCAGAAATCCTTTGTATCACCCATTGTGTTGTGAATGTGGTTTAAGATGTGAACAAAACTAGCAGAATCTACATGTTGAACTAAGGACTCCTTAAATTGATTACTAGTTAAACTAGTAGACTTGTCACTAGGAATCAGCACAATTTAGCTTTTGTTGAGACTCACTTTCCCAGCCTATAGAATGAGGGAGTTTAAGTAATCATTAAAAGTTTCATTTTAACTTAATATTCCAGACTAAGAACAAACATACTGGTGCTAGAGAGATGGCTCAGAGATTAGGAGCATTGGCTACTCCTCTAGAGGACTCAAGTTCAATTCCCAGCACCCACATGGTGGCTCACAACTGTTTGTGATTCCAATTCCAGGAAATCCATTGCACCGGGCATGCATGTGGTGCACATATCGGTGCACATAGGCAAACTACCCATACACATAAAATAAATAAATTAAAAAATATATACAAGCACCACTGGTGTTCCTGCTTATCCAGCGAACTATAAAAGATTTACAAATATAACCAAATGTATGTTTTTGGCGAATGAAGATGTTTTTACTTAGTTGGACTAAAGGGACCCTAGTGAGACAAACACTCTGTTCTCCCAAAGAGTAGCGGTCAGAAGCAGGGCACCTGCCCACACTCTTCTCCTCAGACATGAGGCAGACAAAGACATGAGTGGGAACAGGAGCTCCATGGATACACTGAAGCTTGGAATAACTAAGAGGCCAAATGGCAGTTCAGCAAGATGGCGGACTGCAGTGTGGGAGAGCGCAGCACCTCTCCATCCTTCCCACAGGCTCTGGAAAAGTGGATCCAAGCCAACAGGTGATTGGCATTTCTGGGGAAAATAGCACAAAAAGGCTGAAGTATGGCTGAAGTCTAAACTCCGAAGACAACGGGTCTGAACAATGATGCAGGAAAAATCCCTTTAAAAACTCTGATTCCTAGGAAATTGCAAGTAATAAAAGAAGGGGTGGAGTCTCGTCCCAACTTACTGATCTTCTCACTCTCAGACATCCTTCCACTTTTTCTGAAAAACGCTTCTGGGGCAAAGTGAGGAGGAGACACACACAGGTCGGAGGCTCTGCCTTTTTGGCATCCTGATGAATCTGTTTCCCAGAGCAGCAAGTTTCAGTTCCCTCCAGACTGTGTCCCAGGGGCTCCTTCTGCTCATGAGAAGTTGTGGTGCCAGAGGAAACTCATTTTGACTCCTTTTCATAGCCCAGAATTGTTACGACAGTTTCCATTTGAGAATTGTGGTTTTTTATTTTTTTCCCCTTTCTTTTCATGCTGAATGCAGCTCCCGCTAGGCTACTTATCTGTTTGGTTTCTGCCTGTTTTCAGATGTAAGTCTGTGGTCTGTAATAGGTTTTCCTGGTTGTGAACATCATTCTGACTTTGAGCCCTGGGAGAAGTCATCTAATCAGCATGTGCATGATGCTTATCTTCCATTTTACACTGTGAGAGATACAAAGGCATATCTGGTATAATCTATGCCCCACACATTTATTACTCTAGCAAATTCAATCATCTGTAGCAATAAGCAGACAAATCATACATCATAACATTTTATAGCTGAGTGGAAACTTCCAGATCGTCTTGTGTAGCACTCATTTTACAGAAGCCCCTAAAATTGGGTAGATTTGGAGCTGTGTCCTCAGGACTGTGTCTTGCCAGAAGCAGGACCTCCCTCTTGGCTTTTTTGGTCTGCAGCTGTTAACTGGTAGGCCACAAACAACTAACACTGCAATTCCTTGTTCGTCCTTTCAAGCCAGAGACCCCCAAACCTTAATTCCCAAAAGTGCTGGGGGATGCTGCAGAAGGGAGGAGGCTGGTACAGGGGATCCCTGCTGGGTTCGTCCACTCTACTAAACGGGGCACAAGAGAGCCCAGCATAATCCTTCCCCTCATCCCAAGATTTTGCCCTCACCTTTTTTTTTGAAAAACTTCTAGGGTTTTTGTTTTGTTTTGTTTTCATACCCACTCCCCGATTTTTAAAAAATGAATATAGAGAACTATTTCTTTATTAACAGAAGATCTTTGAACTTTGGGCTAGAAAGGAATTTATTCTCTTGAACAGTGTTGAAACAAAGACTATTAGGACTTTGAAATTGGACTGAATACATTTTTGTTATGAGATCTACACGAGCCTGTGGTGATAAGGGGTAGATTATGGCTTAAAGGTGATATATTTTTGTGTCAGGTTGTCAAGGGGTGAATTTGTGTTGACTAATATTGTCAACTTGATAGGCTCTAGAATCCTTAGAAGGCAAACTGCTAGACATGCTTTGTGAGAGTTTCTAGAATGGGTTGAGGTGAAAAGACCTCATCTAAATGTAGGTGGCACAGGTCCATGGGCTGGGGTCCTGGATAGAACTAAAAGGAGAAAGCTAGCCAAGCCAGTATTCATTTCTGGTTCCTGATTTGGATGCAATGCGGCCAACTGCCTCAGACTCCTGCCACACCTTCCCTAGCATAGTGGGCTAAACCTTTGAATGTAAGCCAAAACTGATATTCCCTTCACTTGTTTCTCATCAGTTATATGTTCATAGCAACAGGAAAGTGACTAATACCATCCTGCTCCTTGCTCCTGAGGAGGGATGGAAGTCTGAGCTGCCAACGTTTCCACCACCAGCCAACACCCACGGCAGGTGTGAGGGAGTACCCCAGTCTTGAAAAGGAGACGTTAATGGCAAGGTACCTACTGCACTCTCTTGTCACTGTCTTGTTTGGTGGACATGAGTAAAACTTGTTATCCTACCTGTGCACTAGAAATGGCCACAGGGACCAGAACAGTACTTAGCTCGTATCAAGCATGCAAGAAAAAGAACTCCTAGTGTAAAGGAGCATGAAGCCGTTTGGAGGCAAAGGTCAGAAAGAGTGTGGACCAAGAGAACAGAAGAAGGAACACACCAAGATTAAGACAGTAAGCAAGCAGGAATAGCAAGGGTGAGATCATGGGCTGTGTTCACTACAGAGTGGGCATGCGCTAGACAGTTTGAGAATGGGTTGATTCTTCACACTCACGAAAGAGAGTCAAGAATGAGGTAGCAGGCAGTGAGGGCCATGGATGGATGTAGCTTGCTTCAAGGCAATCAATATTCAGATTCATAATGTGACAGAAGGTGGCCAGTGGATGCCACTGGATGAGATACTGATTATCCTGGAACCTAGATTAACATGGAAACCCCTCTTCTAGCCAAGAGGATGGAGAACTGACTGGAGACTTCAAAATTTTGCACATGACCCTTCTCAGCTCCCCCTGGTTTTGGGAGAAGGTGACTATTTACCACCGTGCCCTGCCAAACTGTGAAGTTAGGATGGAGTTCCTGTCATCACCAAAGAGTTGTGGGTAAAACGGAGAAGGCCAAGGCATCCTGCTCTGTGAAAAGCTCTGGGAGTAGCCAGCACACGTCAAAAGGTGGCCGGATTTGAGGGCGACCTACTATCCAAAGTCAACTTGCAGCCAGCAAACAAGGTATGTGTTCCTGTCTCCACTTGGACAGTTCCACAGTGTGCAGCTCAGCCACACGAGAGCCTGGCAGAGCGGGTGTGTCGTGCCTGGCGACAGTGGCCACAGTTCATTTGCCCAGAGCTCAAGTCAGTGTTTGGGGGTGTTAAGATGAATGCCACAAACACTCATGTCCAAGGAGACAGGTGGGGCTCTCTTAAAGGCGGTGGCTTCCTCTTTCTTCCTTTTTCTGCTTTTTAAAAAATGTCATTTTGGATCTGAAGTTGAAAAGGTATGGGTTTGGAAGATACAGACTGCTCGGCCTTCTGCTCTAACCTGTTGAGGACACCTGATGACAGGTTCCCTTTGTAAAACTCCCGGGGACACTTTTCCTACCCCCTTTCAGGCAGCCCTTCCTCTCCTACTAAAGAAGTCATTTTTAAAAAATGTTCATTATAAAGGGAATGGCTTGAATTATCTCTCTCTGCAGGGATTTCCATTAATTTGGGATATTCACCACAATTAGCTACACCCACTGGTCAAGACTCATGTGGATAGCCTGGGGCAATCTCAACACAACAGCAACAGAAAGAGCCTTTAATCCAATTCCTAGTGAATATTTTAGTTCTTCATATATTTCATTGAACAAATATAAAAAAAAAATCCATAAGGAGTTACCTGAAGAGTGCTAGGGATGATATTTCAAATTAGCATAGATCATGCAGTAAGTTTATTTGTTGAATTTTTTTTAGAGGCTCTTCCTCTATAGTCTAAGCTGGCCTCACACTTGTGATCCTCCTGCCTCAGTCAAGAGGGGTTATAGGTGTGCAGCACCACACCCAACTTATGTATGCAGAATTCATCAAGATACTTCAGGAAAGGCTATTTCCGTGTGTGTGTGTGTGTGTGTGTGTGTGTGTGTGTGTGTGTGTGTGTGTGTGTGTTTTAAGTAGTCAGGATGATGCTTCCGTACTCTTGTGGCCCCACGAACACACGAACCTGGCTGTCATCGGGTTACACTGGGTGTGAAAACACAGACACAGGTCAGAGCCCCAGCTTTGACCAGCTCGCCAGGCCAGGAAACAAGCCATGTCCCCACTCCCTTCCCTGACAGCAGGAAAGCTAACTCTGCAGCGGGTTGTCACCACACTGGAACTGTTGGTGTCCAGTTACTGGAGTCTTTTCCTTTTAGTGCCCAAGGGCAAAGAGCAGTGTTAATGATGCCTGCTCCGGAAGGCAGGTTAAGAGGGTTGACGCAAGCTGCTGCCACCTCCGCTGGTGCAGTTGAACACTTACTGTGTCTCTGACTCAATGTGAAGACACCGGTAGATGCTTTGTAGCTTCAAGGAAAACTGAAATTTAGATGTCTGTGGCGGGAGGAGTGGAGTGGATGAATCACTTGTAGAAAAAAAAATTGAAATACATCTTTGTGAGGGTTTTTTGGTTTTGTTTTTGTTTTTTCAGGTTTTTAATGTTTTTTTTCTGAATTTTTTTATTTTTTATTTATTTTTATTTTTTTGAGCTCCATAACAGCCGGTACCTAAACCCAGTGAATGTGCTAATCACAGAGATTTCGAAGCAAAACCATAGCTTGCAGAGGGAAAGTGTGGTTTTACTCATCGGATGAACACTACCTTAGAAGAAGTGAACCATAGCTGGAAGGAAAGGACATGTATGGAACTGAGTGAAGGTGTTGCTAAGGAAGCCGAACCCTAACATGCACAATCAGAAGTGTCCTGGGATCCCCACAAGGGAAGGTACAAGGGTATTCTCCTCTCTTCAGCCTTTTATTACAAAGCTGCTGTTTCCTCACGGGCGCTAAATTTCAGACTCTAAAATCCAGAAAATGCATTTTGCTGAGAAACTTGATAGACAGATAGAAAGGGAGCCCTGTGCATCTTGATCTTGCCTGCCCCAAAGCTCCAGTGGTTTGCAGTAGTGTGGGGACCAGGGTCAGTTCCCTGTGTACTTTAGGTGCCATGGTGGGTCTGGGGACCTGAACTCTTTACTTACTCCTTATCTATTTATTTATTTGTAATTTGCAAACTAGCACTGCTGAATTGCTAAATGAGACAACGCGCTGAGGCTGTTTAATCCAGTTCCTAGTGTACAGAGAAGGCTCAGTAAGAGCTAGTAGTCCATGTATTACTATTTTTCAAAAAACATGGGGTCACAGGTGAGGGGGATCCTAATCAAAGGAGGCAACATGTCTTTGCTGCATTCCTGCATGGGAGAATCTGAAAGAAGTTTTGAGCCTTTTGTCTCAAGGTGATGTTTTCAGACCACCTGACCCATTCCATCATCTTACCTACCAAGAGCCCCAGGGATGTGAGTGTTTTACAGAGACCCAGGGTGACTTCATGCCAGGAAGAGGGGTAGACCCCAAAGCCCGACATCCAGGCAGTTTTCTTTCACCCCATTTGAGTGTGGACCCTGGTGGCTTTAGGGATGTTTAACACACAGGATCAGAGGGTAGGAAAGTTGAATCCAGGCCACCCTAGCAAGTTACTGGAGTTACTGTTACTGAACACTTGAGATGGAGCATTGTTCGAAAAGACCCTTTGTGTGCGTGTGCCTGAGTGTAGGTGAGGAATGAGGTCTGGGCTGTGCATGACTGTTTGTAGCCCTACAGGTGTGGTTCAGAAGGGACATCCCTGTGACAGGAGTGGTTCCCTCGCACAGACTTGTCTAACGTTCAAGCATCTGTCCTGGCCTTCAGCTGGTAGGTCACCTCGGAGCTGTCTCTCAGAAGAAGTTCACGAGACAAATATGTTTTAGGTAAGATTGACTTCTCCAGGAATTTCTTTGTCAACACTGCTGGCTGTGAGTAGGATCAACCAAGGACTTGAGGGAATCAAACAGTAATATTCGTAAGTAATGCGAAGAGATAGTTTCAGAGGGCTTCTCCGGGGGAAAAAAATCAAGACCTACTGGACATCAGATATGCCCGCCAAGAGGGACAAAGAGGAATAACGGAAATCCCCCACATCACTGAGTCTGAGAGACTTCGCTCATGAAAGCCGCTACTTGGCATGATCTCCTTCACTCACCAAACCAGTTTTCTAGAAAGTATTTTAAACCCAGTTACAGTTAACCACAACTAGCACACATTCCATATTCAGGACAGTTAGGTTTAAGATCATGAACAACCCAGGTTAGCTCAGAAGTCTCCTAACAACTAATAAAGGAGCATGGCTACAAGTAACAGCAAAGCCAACCACTAGGGACTTAGATGGACAAGAAATTCATACACAGGCTCGGAGAGCTCGTTCAATAGCTGAGCAACCTTGGTGCTTTGGAGAGACTTCTCTGGATTACCATAAGACTTCCTGTTGTGGCCCCAAGATGGCTGCAAAGGCTCCAGGCATCAAGGTGGCCTTCCAGTGGGCTTGGGAGAGAGGTAGGACTGAAAGGGTTTGCCTTCATAATTCTCTATATTTCTTCCGTGGAAGAAAAGCTTTGCTTGGAAGCCAGACTTCTTCTAACTTCATGGAAAGCTGCAAAAGAGAACTTTCACCAACCAAAAATAGGATAGAAATAGAATACGCATGTCTCATTCTGGACGTGACCACCCCCCCACCCCTCCACCTCTTCTCCACCACCCGCCGAGGCATGTTACCAAGAACGTGAAGACAGGCCCTGGGTGGGGACTATGCCGTCTGCAACCGTCACCTTTCCAGAATTTGCTGTGGGTCTGAGGTCTAAGGAAGACAGGAGGCCTTTTGAGGATCATAAAACTAGAGTGGATTCAGACAGAGGCAGAACACAACAGCCCTGCAGGTTAACTGCCCATGATGAGGAGTAATTTCTACCTGATCAAAATGACAAATCTCCTCCAGCAAGAAAAACAAGCTGCGGCCGCCTCTGTGCTCTCCCGGTGATAGTGTTTCAGAGGGTGTGTTGAGTTTCATGCCTCCTTTGCTGTCGGGGTAACTAACAGCCACCCTCGGAATCAACCTAAGACGTGCCACCTCACACACCCAGCAGGCTGCTCTCTGCAAGCATTGTGCCAAAGCCTCTGGGTGGATTTAGCATCAAGGAAGAAGACTGGGGACTTAGTGAACGTGTGAGTTAGACTGAATTTGTACCAGTCCTGAGGACCAGGTTCCAGAGTGGGTGCTCCTGTGACGACATCTCGTACTTTCCCATGTTAGGACAGTAGAGTAAGGATCAAACAATACTGAAACTAAAAAGGAGTAGAAACTATTTAGAGACTACGTTCTTGTCTAAGTGTGTGTGTGTGTGTGTGTGTGTGTGTGTGTGTGTGTGTGTGTGCACATGCGCACGCTCACGTCAGAGGTCAACCTGTGGTGTCATTCCTCAGGAGCCATCTACCTTGTTTATGGAGACAGGCTGTTCTCCTCCCCAGAATGAGATTAAGCACATGCTACCGTACCCAGCTTTTTGTGTGAGTTCTGCAGATTGAATTCACGTCCTCAAGCCCTTAATTAATGGAGCTATCTCCCCAGCTCCTGTTTTAATATTTTAATCAATTATTCAAGAAATATCGACTTCTACATGAGCATGTTTTAAATTAAACCAGTTTACCCTGTAAAGCTTTTTATTTGGAGCCAACTGAAAATTATATTATGATGTTTCCTTGTTCATTAAAATAATTCTAGGAAGTTTGATATTTAATTGATTCATGGAATATCATTTTTAAAATTTCCAAATTTTGAGCATCTCCTCTTCAGTTTTGCAGGATAGTGGTGCTTTTCTAAGTTTTAGTCCTGTAAGATATTCTGTAAGGATAGTTTTTACACAGAGATTTTAACTTTGCTTCTTCTTGGGGATTATCGACAGCAATGGCATGCCTGGGTTGAGGTGTCGGAATGTCTTAGGACTTTGTAAAGACTGTAAACTCAGACTGTTGAGATGGCTCGGCAGGTGAAGGAGTTCCACCTCTGTGGGTTGTCATTCCACCTCTACATGAGTGCCATGGTGTGTACACTCACAAATGTACACTCTTGTGCACACAATACACAAATAAATGCAAAAAAACCCATCAAAATGTAATATCACAAGCTTTTGCTACTTTTCAAATGGAATTCCTCCTTAGGTTTTTGTTGCTGTGATAAAACACCATGACCAGAAACAACTCGGGGAGAAAAGGGTTTATGTTACTTCCACACCACAGGCCATCATCAAAGAAAATCAGGACATGAACTGAAGTTGAGAACCTGAAGGCCAGAACTAAAGCAGAAGCCATGGAGGAGTGTTGCTTATTGGCTTGCTTCCCATGGCTTGCACAGCCTGCTTTCTTATAAACCAAGGACCAACAGCCCAGGGGTGGCACCCTTGACAGTGAGCTAGACCCTCCCATATCAATCATCAGTTAAGAAGCTGCACCACAGGCTTGCCCACAGAACAATCTCATTTTCTCAATTGAGGTTCTATTTTCCAAAATGACTAATTTGTATCAAGTTGATATAAAATGAGCCAGCACAAAATTTATTGCACATGTAGCAAAAGTATGACTCTTATTTAGCTCAAAGAAGGATTGGTAAATATGGTACCAGACCCGTGATGGTGTGACCTGTGATATTCTGCCCTTATTATGGGGCAGTCAGTAGCAACTGTGCTTTGGGTGTTGAGTTTGAACTTTCCCCTTGCTCTGTGATGTAGTCTGTGTGCAGTCTCAGCCGATGACACTAGCCCTGTTGTCACAGGGAACATCAACTGTTTCCCTATGGTGGTCTCTGTTACTAGCAATGAAGTTTGGTCTGCATTGGTGACTTTTTTCATTGTTGTGACTCAAATCTAACAAAAAGTAACTTAAAGGCAGAAGGGTTTATTGGCAGTTTGAGGAGAAGCAGTGCATCATGGTAGAAACAAGGCAGCTGGTGGTCACTTTATATCTGCTGTCAGGAAGCAGGCATGAATGCTGTTACACAGAACACTGGATCTCTCCTTTGGATTCAGCCCAGGACCCCAGTCATTCAGGTAGTGCTGCCCACGTCCAGAATCTTCTCTCCTGAGTCAGACCTTCCTGGGAATATCATCACAGACACACCCAGAGATGGTGATTCTATGGTGATTCTAAATCCAGTCAAGTCAACAGTAAAGATTAATACCACAGTTCATTGGCCATGTGAAATGCTTTTTGTCCTTTGGTATTTTCATCCTGTAGTGGCTTTGTTGAGTCACAATCCCAGCATCAAGTCGAGGACCATTGTTTTTGGTATCTGCCAGCTGTAGTACACTGGCATGAACATTCAAAATTCCACTATTGAGAGCATATTACAAATTTCCTTCCTTTTTAAAGGATTTATTTACTAGAAGGTACTCTGCATGCTACCAGGAAAAAAAGGTAATCACCAATATCACCAGCTACAAACTGTGTGACCTAAAACAGTGACCCACTTGCAAGATATACTGGTACATTAGTGCCACAAATGTTATGGGAGTAACCTATCACTTTCTGATTGATTTAAGGCTCACTCCAAGAGATGGAAGCTATACCTGACACTGTTAAAATGGCCCAGACTTGAGACTAGATAGGTCATTGGCCTAGGGGAAAACCTAATAGTATTATTCTGCTAAAGGAACATAGCAAAAGAAAAAAAAAGTGGTGGTTTGAATGAAAATGGCCCTCATAGCCTCAAAGGGAGTGGAAGTAGTAGGAGGTGTGGCCTTGTTGGAGTAGGTGTGGCCTTGTTGGAGGAAGTGTGTCACTGAGGTTGAGCTCTGAAGTTTCAGAAGCTCAAGCCAGGCCCAAGTGTCACTCTCTCTTCCTACTGCCTGAGGATCCAGATGGAGAACTCTAAGCTATTTCTCCAGCACCCTGTTTGTCTATGTGCCACCATGCTTCCCACCATGATGATAATGGACTAAACCTCTGAACTGTAAGCCAGTCCCAATTAATGCTTCCCTTTTTAAGAGTTTCTGTGGTCATGGTGTCTCTTTACAGCAATAAAAACCCCAACCAAGACAGATTCCCTATGACATACTGCTTAATAACATACCATAAATCAGTGCCTTCACTAGAGAAGGTTCTTTCAGTAGATGGAAGTTAACACAGAAACCCACAACTGGACAACATGGAGAGAGTGAGAAACTTTGGAGTGCTCAGTCAAAATGAGACGTCTTCGTCGAAGTCCCCATCAAGTCTCAGGGATCTATTCGGAAGAGGAGGCACAAAAGTTCTAAGAGCCAGAAGTGATGGATGACTCCAAGGAAAGTGTCTTCAGACACAACAGGGCTGACACACATAGTAACTCACAGGAACTGCATACACAAGCATACACAAGACCTACACAGGTTCAAGACAGATGGGGGTCCCAGCTGAGACACAAGCTCACACCCTCAACCAAGAAGCTGCTTACAACTGATACTCATCGGCAAAGGCAAAGTCAGTTTTCTTCAATGGAGTGTCACTGGGTAGAGCAGGCAGGCCTGATGTCAATGCAAAACAAACTCTTATGTATGTGTGGAGGTGTGGGGTGGGGGAGATTGGAGGAAGATTTTGTTTTGTTTTGTTTTGCTTTGCTTTGGCATTTTTTCTTTGCTTGTTTGTTTTGATTTTTGCTTTTGTGGAGTTTTTGAAAGAAAGAACATAAAGTTGAGTGGGTAGAGAGGTGAGGAGGATCTGAGAGAAGTTGGAGAAGGGGGAAAACCCATGACCAAAATACACTGTGGGAGAAAAAATTTAAATAAAAAATATTTATTTGTTTTTAGGTGTGTATGTATGTTTATGTGTGGTGTATGTGTGTATGTGTGGGCATTTGTCTTAGGATTTCTGTTGCTGTGAAGAAACACCATGACCATGGCAACTCTTATAAAGGAAAACAAATTAATTGGGGCTGGCTTACAGTTTCAGGGATTTTGTCCATTATTATCAAGGCAAGAAGCATGGTGGCATGCAGGCAGACATGGTAGTGGAGGAACTGAAAATTCTACATCTTGAAGCAGTAGGAGACAGTATGCCACACTGGGTGTACCTTGAGCATATGAGACCTCAAACCCCACCCCCACAGTAACACACTTCCTCCAACAAAGCCACACCTACTCCAACAAGGCCACACCTCTTAGGAGTGCCACTCCATATAGGCCAAGCATTCAAACACATGAGTCTATGTGAGCCATATCTATTCAAACGACCACAGAATGTGTGCCACAGTACTACAGAGTTGGTTATCTCCTTCTACCATGTGGGGGTCTGGGAAATGAACTCAGGACATCCAACTTGAAGGCAGGTGCTTTTATCCTTTAAGTCATCTCCCTGTCCCAGCTTCTATTTCTTTATGGAAGGAATCAGTCACATCACTGATCTCATTAAAAGCTTGTCAACATTGACTTCTAACATCTTAATATATGATAATTTAATGGACAAAAATATTCTCCTTCCTTGCATATCATTTTCTTTCTGAGATGTATGTATTTACAGCATGCATTTGCATTATCTCTTGCTATTGAAAGCAGGCATGTTAGCGGCATCCCAGCCTTATAATAGTTCTCTAAGTTAAGGTTATTACTCTTTGAGCATGTACTTAAATAACCTCTCCAATTAATACCTTGCCTTTTTATTGTATTTTTATCGTATACTGACAAAAATACTTTAAAACTTCTCAGACATGTCCATCTTGTATTTCAAGATTTCTTCCACTGTTTTCTGTTCAAGAATCTCTTGCCAGTTCTGGAATAACATAATTGCTGTTATTTCCTGTAACGATGACAAAGAAAGTATAGATGATTATTTGATTGGTCCAAAGATGGCTTTTTGAAGTATGGACTTAGTCTCCAAGTTCTTCCTTTCATCTCCTGTGGGCAATTTTAGAGATGGTGTGAGTGTGCATGTGCATTATGGTAAGTGAGTGTGCATATGCATTGTGGTGTGAGTGAGTGTGCATGTGCACTGTGGTGTGAATGTACATGTACACTGTGGTGTGAGTGTGCATGTGCATTGTGGTGTGAGTGTGCATGTGCATTGTGGTATGAGTGAGTGTGCATGTGCATTATAGTGTGAGTGAGTGTGCATGTGCATTGTGATGTGAGTGAGTGTGCATGTGGATTGTAGTGGGCATGTGCATTGTGTGGCTGTTCTGCATCACTTTTGCAAGTAGCCCACACAAAGTATACTCCAGGACTTTCTCTGCTGTCCCTCTGAACATGAACATGTGAATGGCTGCCAAGAGGTAAAGCATTTCAATGTTAGCTTTCTTCTCTTTGGCTTCATTTTTCATGTTTCTTCACTGGTATTGATTAATTTTTTTTTCTTTTGAGTGAAAATTATTTTTTTTCTAAATACTGACTTGCAGTAAACTTATATAATTCCATCTTCCCCAACAGGAATTTTTTTCCACTTAATTTTATATGCTAACCCTAAGCATGGCCGAGATGGACAGGCCTCACAGTATTGTTGTGGTTGTCTTTAAAGTGGCCTCTTCTGTAGTTGGTTAGGAGCTTGGCCACCGATGTTGGTCAGGGACTGCATGCAGAGTGTCACGGATCCCTTGGAGGACAAGAGTGTTTCAAGCTGCAGCCTCCTTCCCTTCCATTTTTGTGGTTACCTTGGAAGCCATGTGTGCTGAGATGGTATATCACAGAATGGACCACAAGGTCAGCCTCAAACCCAACAAGCTCTGCTCAAATACAGTGCAGACATTTGTTCTCTAAACTGTGGAGAGTAAGCTTGCTCACACATCCCAGCCTCCTGTGCGGCCCCTCTCATCCTAGACAGCTAGTCTATCTTGGACTCCCTACATCTCATTCACCCATACACCCGTCCCATTGCCGAGGGTTACACCTCAGCCACTAATATTCAGACCGACTTAATTCTTTCCACTTCCGTTGATAAAACCTTAGCCAGTGGACTCGAAACTAGAGAACTTTTGGGTCAGTGGACTCACATGAGAGTTTTCTCAGTCTCTAATCATCAGTTTCCTTCCTTCCTTCAGAGATGCTGCCTGACAGGGATGTCCTCCTAGTCTCCTTTCTGTTGCTAGAACACAATACCTGAGACTGGGAGATTTCTAAGGGAAAGGGGCTGAATGGAGCTGCAGGTTTTGAATTCCGAGAGCATGTCACCGGCTTTGTCTTGGCCTACTTGAGGACACGTGCTGTGTCATGCTGTAGTGGAAGGGAGAAAGGCTGTGTGCAGATGATACACATATATGAGAGGCTTTTTAGTTGGGTGTGGGTGGAGTTTCTCTGAGTTTTGGCAGCTGCTCCCAAACAACCATTCAGAAACTTATTATTAATTATGGATGCTTGGGCAATAGCTCAGGCTGGTTACTAGCTAACTCTTAGATTTTATTGTAAATTAACCCATATTTCTTATCTATGCTCTGCCATGTGACTTGATACTTTTTCTCAACATGGCACATTCATCTCCTTCTCCCTGCATCTCTCACAACTTCTGAGACTCTGCCCTTTTTCTTCTCAGCATCCTCTGTCTGGTTGTCCTGCCTATACCTCCTGCCTAGCTACGGGCTAGTCAGCTCTTTTATTAAACCAATCAGAAGGCACCTTGGCAAAGACACATTTTCACAGTATACCAAAAGATTATAGCACAGCAGTAGGGGGCTTCTTAATATGCTTAGTATTCTTAACCTGCTGCCAATTCTAGAGAGAGAGATCCTCTGAAAAGAGATTAACCTGCTCATGAAGTAGGGCCACTGTGACCCCAAAACTTTCCAGTGGGCTCATCTCCTAACATTGTGCTTACTGCTCTTACCTCATCTGTCACTCAGAAAAACCCAGACTGTATCCATTCTTGAGCTGATTTTTGACCATGCCATGTGGTGACCACGTCTGGGGCTCCTTAGTGAAGGACTGGAAAGGAAGGCAGCTAGAACTGGGTGAGCTGGGTCTTTTCCAATGCTTTGTGCATAACTAACTTGAAGACAGAGTGAGATGAACTGGTCTGTAACAAGTCTTTTTCTGTCCTGCCAGCCAGCTCCCAAATAAGGACATGGAGACTTCTTGTTAATTGTGAAAGCTCAGCCTATACCAGACTTATTCCTAACTATCTCTTATAACTTAAATTAACTCATATTTTTATTAACCTACATTCTACCATGTAGCTTTTACCTCTATCTCATTTTGTGAATCCAACTCATTCCACTTCTTTCTCATGTCTAGATTCATCTCCTACTTCCTCTCTTGTAGTAGATACTTATGTAGCATGAATCTTAAAAGTTCTTATTAATAAGATCAAACCTGAGCCAGGTATTGGGGTGAATGCTGGAAGATCAGAGAATCAGAATAAGTCACAGCTACCTCACCTCGCCATTTCCTCAGCTGATCCTGTTTCCTCAAACTGGAAGCCTCTCAGTCCTCATCCAAATGGATCTCAGCTGACTGTGCTGCTCAAAGCCTAAAAGCTTAACCAACCAGATGCTTCTAGTTTCTGGTCCTCAAGCCTTATATACCTTTCTGCTTTCTACCACCACTCCCTGGGATTAAGGGTGTGAGTCACCATGCTTGGCTGTATCCTTGAACACATGGATTTCTGCCTCTGGAATGCTAGGATTAAAGGCGTGTGCTACCACTGCCTATCCTAAGTATCTAGCGGCTTTTCTGTTCTCTGACCCCAGATAAGTTTATTAGGGTTCACAATATTTTGGGGAACACAATACCACCACATACTTGTTTTATCTATGATCTTGAAATACTACCCCTAGAGATATAGCAGGTAGCTGTCCTACCTATGACCTTGAAGTACCTGCCCCTGGGGCATGGCTTGGGGCTACCTTTAAGAGCTGAGATGCACATATGCTGTTCTCTTTTCTCCTTCATGGGTTTGGATGTTGCAATGGACCCAGGTGGAAGAATAGCATTGGACTGTACCTCAGACTTCCAGGAACCTACAATAAATCTCCTGTGCTGTAGTGTGGTGATATTGTGTTCCCCAAAATATTGTGCACCCTAATAAACTTATCTGGGGTCAGAGAACAGAATAGCCACTAGATAGACATAGAGGCCAGAAAATGGTGGCATACACACCTTTAATCCTAGCATTCCAGAGGCAGAGATCCTCTGGATCTCTGTGAGTTCAAAGCCACACTGGAAACAGCCAGGCATGGTAACAAGAGCCTTTAATCCCAGGAAGTGATGACAGGAAGCAGATAGGTATTTAAGGCATGAGGACAAGGAACTAGGCCTGGTTAAGCTTTTAGGCTTTTGAGCAACAGTTCAGCTGAGATTCATTCTGGATGAGAACTCAGAGGCTTCCAGTCTGAGGAAACAGGATCAGCTGAGGAACTGGCGAGGTGAGGAAGTTGTGGCTTGTTCTTCTCTGATCTTCCAGCATTAACCCCAATACCTGGCTTCAGGTTTATTTTTAGTAATAAGACCTTTTAAGATTCATGTTACACTGTAGTGAGCCTTCCTCCCTAATAAATTCCTTTACTCTTTAAGCAGACTCCATGGATTTTTCATAATACACTCTCCCCACCTGGAAGTCCCACCTAGCTGTTGGTTGTTCAGCTCTTTGTTAAACCAATTACAGCAATATATCATCACATAGTGTACAAATATCCCACAAAATTCCCCCTTTTTATCTAAGTAAAAAGGAAAGGTTTTAACTCTAACAGGTAAAACTATATACAATAAGAACAATTATTAGGTAAGAATTATATTCACAATGTCTAGTCTATAAATATTGGCAAATTCAGAGAAAGTACTGTATTATATCTATCCTATCTTTTTGAGTTCAAAGTTTTACACCTATACCATTTTCTATCATATCATTGACATCCTAAAATAATTTTTTAGATTAAAACATTTTCTTAGATAAACACCTTAAGCTTTTAGGTTTCTCAACCTTATAAACTTTACATCTCTTATGTAAGTTTCTTTGCTGAATTTGGTAACAAGGAAAACTGTAACTATAACTATCTGGTCTTCAACCCCATCAAAGACCCAAGAAGGATATAATATTATCTGAGTAAACAGGAAGTGCAGAGGAGGCAACTATAGAAATGACAGAAGCACCTGGCTGCCTGGACAGTCATCCAAGTTTCCTCTGCCATGTTGGAACATCCATCTTTGACCTATAGGCCTAGAATATCTCAAAGACATTTTTATGAAGTAGGACATTTTTGAAGGACTATTCTACCTTGTCTTGGCAAAGTTAGGTAGTCACCTTCTTTTGTGTCCTGCTTGTCCAATTTGGACAGCATACTGTTAACAGTTGAGGCAAGGGCAGTTTCTTGCCCAGTAGCTAACTTTACCATAATAAAAGCAAACTACATATGGAGGTTCTTTGCTTCCCATCATTCTTTTTTGAAGTAAATTGATGCTGCTAGGAGCAGATGTGTTTTACTGTCATGAAAAGCCTTAGGTTATTAAAACATCTTATGCCATATTCTGTAGGTAGGTCTCTGAAGTGTTTGAAAGCCATCTGTCTATCTAAAATATGTCTCTGACCTTGAAAACATACCTAACATGGCCACAAATTTGATTGTTAGATGACTAACTATTAACCTATATTTCTTAATTAACCTAAATAGTTTGTAATAATAACTTTCAAAGACTAGAAATTTACATTTCATTGCTAAGTGAGATGCATAGGTATAATAGCTTAAACAAGAATAGAAACATACATACAGTATAACAAAAATAACTTTAAATTTGTATCAATATGTGAAAATCCATACCAATGCAAAATATTTGAAACTAGTAGTTTTTCTTGTTTGAAAGTAGATTTAATAATCTACCCTTTTATCCTATCATTTTTTATCCTCCTTTTTCTTTGCAGAATGAGATCCTCGAATCCAATTTCCTTTGTTCAGCTTTTTTCCTAACCATGACCAATAACAACTTGTAACCAATGATGACAAACACCCATAACCCATGGAATGACCAAAAACCACCCATCCCACCTCTTGGGAATGTGGGTGTCATTTTCTCTAGAATGCTTCCTGTTGTCTGGTGGCAACAGCCTCATTTGGGAATCCTGAAAAAATTGGGATAATGGTTAAGTCCTAGGAGAGCTAGCTGTATTAAATTTTTTGTTTAGTCTCTGTGTCATGGGAAATTGTAGAGCTTATCTGAAGTCTGGTTGGAGTAGTCTGTGAGGCTGGACCAATGCTAGCTTGGAAGTTATTCTGGATGCAAAATTTTGAGGAAATTGTGACAGAGGCATTTTGAGAGGCTCAATCACCTTGGCTACTTGTCTTCATTGGTCATTAGTGTCTAGTCCTTTTTATTTTTATTTTCTGAAAATGCACAGACTTTTAAAGGTAACATATATATCTACATTAACACAAATATGGAATGTGTGGTGTGTACAAGTCAGCAAAAGGTGATTTTTTGTTTTATGTTTGAGCAGGTAAAAGCATCTGTCAACTTTATAAGTCTGTTGGACTGTATAACCAAACTGTAATATAAATCTTTATCCATCCATATGAAAGGATGGCATGTAGTAAGAAGTCATGAGGACTCTGTAGCCAGCAAGATTTATCACGTCTCATCTAATCTCAGAGCTGTTCTCATGTAGCGGGATCAGTATATACATCACCTGTCCTGTAGTCTTTCTTGGTTTCCTTTTTCATGTCTGTAGCCAAGATTTTCAGGAGCACTCTAATCAAATCTGATCTTCGTTAGTTTTGAAGAGAGCCATAACTTTTGTTTCCTGTGGAAACAAAAGCATAACCTTTCTCCCAACGCAATGTATTTTCTGACTTCCATTTTGAAGTTAAGACAATCTTAAAATCTACAGATTGGTTTAATTTAGCAGTTTGCATAATCTAATGTCTCTCAGCAGCTATTTTTTTTTGTTCATTAGCATTTAAAAAATTCAAAGTCAACAAATCACCATACAAGATACAGACACCCTGTGTATTTCTCATCTTCACATGGATTTTTAAAAAATATTATTTTACTCTTTCTTTAAAGACTTTATTGTTTTAAACTATTTTTTATGACTGTGTATACCCATTTTCTTTTCTTTTTCAGCACCTAAGCCTGTTTAAATATATTGTATCTGCTTAGAGGTTTTCTTGGTCTGGACCTAATTTTTTTCTTGTCTACAGCCTCCTCTAACTACATGAACCAAGCCCTAAACCTACCACATGGCTCTGTGCTGGTGTCTGGTTCCATCCTGCTATGGTCCGTGAGGGCCGAGCCTTATGCCTGTGGCACTGGCCAGGAGCAGCATTTACCTGCCCTGGCTCTGGGAATTTGCTGGACCTGCACTTTTTCTACTTAGAACTCCAGCTGCTCCAATGCTCACTGTATACCGGCTGCTCCTCCGTAAGCTGCAAGCACTGGGTTACTAGGAAGCAGTGTCTTTTTTTCTTTTTCTTTTCTTTTTTTTTTTTTTTTAAGATTTCTCGGCCCTAATGTGGAAATATACGCCCAGAGGTTGGGCGACACTGCTCCATCTTTGGAACTTACTTGGCAGGGAGAGTAGAGCTTGTCCTATTGTGGCTTATAATTCAGGAGGAATTCAGAGCATGGACAGAGCTGGCTGTAACAAAACCCTTTCCTTTCCTCTTACATAATTTTTGTGAATAAGTTTCCCCAGCACTTACATCAATGAACATAAAAACAGGAATCCAGTTGATGCCGAGTCCTATCTCACCCTAGTAGTAAATAAAATCCAATGAAGGAAGAGAGTCTTATGCCTCATCAATCTCCCAAAGACACGTATTTCTAATAAAACTGTGTTTATGACTAATCATTATTCAATAGCATTTCTAACCTGTTTATGCTGTTTTGGTCAATTGTGTTAGTAATTACGATTATAATCCATCCAGAAGCAATTGGTGGTTAGAGTTGTATAACCACAGGATTTTTTTTTAATTTTAAATTTTACATGTATTTTTGAAGTAGGGAATTATGCCAGAATCATCAAGAAAAGATCTTGAAACATTAAAACATGTTACATTAGTATAAAAATCTGAAAACATAATAGCAATTGAAAGATTAAAAAAAAACGACTGTCATGGAAGAGCTCATTAATGTATTTTTTAAATGAATACAGGAATTTAATGGTATTTAATAAGTTACTATTTAGATTCAATTGATGATCTTGAAGAGTTTCATTTAAAATGTCAATATTTATAATAAATAGAAATTACTTTTTTTTCTAAGTATGTAGACTAAAAAATTGTAGACATTAACTTTAAAATGTTGGCAGGGTCTCCCAGTTGTCTAAAATCCTCATCAGGTAAACTAGAGGGACCATTTACAAATACCTGCTCTGGACGTGCAGGCCCCTGGCCATGCTCTCCCTGCCTTCCTGCCTGTTGCCAGGCCTCCACTCAGCACCCAAAGTGGCTTGATTTTTCTGCTGATGGTAAGCCTCACACATTTTCACTGTCCAATGCAAACACCCTACACCTTCTGCTTTCCTCTGTAGCTGGCATTAGTCACATTTTTTTCTACATTATCCTATTCACCCAGCTCCCCAGTCCTGAAACATACCCAGAATATCTACCCTAGGGCCCACGCTCTTGCTGACTCCCTCTCTCCTGCCATTCAGGTGTTATTGATGCCTAGAGGCTGTCGCCAGAACCCTTCTTGAATTTATTCTTTTTTTTTTTTTTTTTTTTTTAATTTTTCGAGACAGGGTTTCTCTGTGTAGCTTTGTGCCTCTCCTGGAACTCACTTGGTAGCCCAGGCTGGCCTTGAACTCACAGAGATCCACCTGGCTCTGCCTCCCGAGTGCTGGGATTAAAGGCATGCGCCACCACCGCCCGGCTTGAATTTATTCTTATCTATTCCCCTCCCTCACCCACTTCAGTTCCATCATGGTACATAGACCCCCTATAGTAATGGTATATATTTCTTCCCGAGTTGTTTGGCTGTGTTCACATACAGAAAATAAATTCCATGAAGGTAGAGCCTCACTGCCCTTTTGTCCACAGACCTTAGAATAAAATGTGGCATGTATCAAGTAATTAGTATTTGATGGATCATTGATTAAGAGCACTTGCTGTTCTTCCAGAGGATCTGAGTTGGGTTCCTAGCACCTACGGTTGGGTGCTTCCCAACCCTCTGTAGCTCTAGCTCCTGGGAGTCTGATGCCCCTGGCTGTCTCAGGCATCCGCACTCATGCACATATCCACATGCACACACACACACACACACACACACACACACACACACACACCTGTGCATTAGTTTTTAAAATAATAAAATATTTGCTAATGAATGATTCATAAAGAATTACACTGTAACATGGTCCTATAACCCCAGCTAGTTGGGAGGCTGAGGCAGAAAGATTGTTTAAACCGTGGGTCTCAGCTTAGGCAACACACTATTCTAAAACAAAACAATGCAAGTAATTAGTTATATATCCATAAATAAGGCAATTATTTCTTCAAAATATAGTGTTATATTACATTATATTATATAATAATGTATAATCTTTAAAAATCATGTAAATTTTGTCAAAAGGGAAAAAGCTAAGCACATAGTATTTAATGGATAAAGATAGTGAACATATTTATTTTTATATATCTATCTAAATACTGCCACAAAGGAAACCATTAGATCTAGTCCAATAACAAGAGATCAGAGTTTTGTGGGCTTGAGTACTTTTGTGTTATTGTTATCAAAGAAGTGCTTACATAGGGAATTCAGAAGTTTGAGAAGGATGCGGAAAGGAAAAGGACCCTACGAGAGGGTAACGTGGGTAACATCATAGTATGTAGCGCTCTAGCATGGATGGCACCCTGTGCCCAGGAAGGGCATCATGCCTGGGTGTACCATGATGGGCTAGGCGGTGTCCGTGACAGTATTTTCAGTCTCTACAGTGGAGAGGGTTTAAGGTGTGACTCTCTCTTT
The DNA here is from genome assembly GCF_949786415.1 of Peromyscus eremicus. NCBI lineage: Eukaryota > Metazoa > Chordata > Mammalia > Rodentia > Cricetidae > Peromyscus > Peromyscus eremicus. The sequence goes on from NC_081420.1 coordinate 130,665,874, forward strand.
AGTGGCCAGTGTTGGGCTGGTCCACAGATGACATCTCTGAAACTTTTTTTCTACAGCTACATCTTCTCTTGGTCTGCATGTCACCCTAGATTCTCAGCCTTTCTAAGACTGTGACCCTTTAATACAGTTCCTCATGTTGTAGTGACGCCCAACCATAAAATGATTTCATTCCTATTCCATTTTGCTACTGTTTGAATTGTAATATAAACATCTGATATTCAAGCCCTGTGGAAGGGTTACTCAATCACCACCCCTCTCTGTGGGGTCACGTCTATAGGTTGAGAACTGCTCTTCTAGAAACTGCTCAGAGGCTGACTACTACAACATTTCTGATTCCACATCTTTCTATCAACTTTGTTTTTCCCATAGGCCATTTTCCCCACTCCCTCACGGAGCTTTCCCAAACTCATATTCTATAACAATTTGCTACACACAATCTCAAAGTATGCTTTCCAAGGGGAACCAAGGAAAACCTAAAGGCACTCTGTAAGTGTTGACTCATGGAAGGAACCGTACGTAAATAAGGATGTTCGATGCACTGTGATAGAGTTATGGCTACAGGACCCTAGGGAAGTGTGGTTATAATCCCGTAGATTTTATACCTGTGTTGCACAGAAAAGACCGGCTTCTTTAGGATTATGCTCTCACCAGGATGAATTCTCAGCTTCTTCAAGAAGGATGCTCGCTGCTGTCTTAATCAGTCCACATGGCCGTTCCTCCCCTACATCCAATCCACTTATTTGTGGATAAGGAAGCCACCAGGCTAGTGGTAATGACTCTGTGATCATCTCAGGGGCCAGCAGCAGTAGGACAGCTAGATGCGGGGAGGGGATTCAGAGGCTTTGCCTGGACTTGGAAGGGAGCTTGTGGCAGAGCGTGTGGATACTACACGGACCTGGCTGTGGAGGACATCTACCCAGTCCTGATAACATCAGTGAACTGTCTGCTGCGTTTTTTTTTTTTTTTTTTTTTTTAACTATTGCCTGTGCTTGTGATGAACACCCTCATTAACAGCAGAGTTTAAGATTATTTTTGTCAAATCATATCTTTTAAGTTCACTAAGGACAACCTAGGACCTGTTCTGTCCTAGAATTTTGCCGTCCGCCACTATCATTTTGACATCTTCCCTAGTTCCATATCACCACATGAACTAAACTTTTTTTTTTTTGTCATTCCTAAAACAGTCTACTGAGCTTGAAGAATTATAGTATTTGGTTCAAATAACCCAGGGAGATGCCACATGCATTTATGTGTTACAAAAACAGAGCCGCTTAGAATAGCGTGCTTAGAAATTAGAGGTGGCAGACATCTAGCAGGTCATTGGCAGCCCTGTACAATTTGGTTAAATGCCTGGTATTTTTGCACAATTCCTTTTTAACAGTCTCTATTTTACTAACTATTTCAGTCACACCTATTAGGAAACTCAATGAGTATCTACTGTTCAGACAGTGAGAAGGCCCCTCCCTGAAGCTTACATTCATTTCCTACCTCCGTGTTCATCCCCAGAGAAGTTTTTAAAGCCCCAGAGCTGTTCTATATGAATCTCAGTAACAGCAACAACACTTTAACACTAATATTTACCCTTGAAGTTGGTTCGTTGGACCAGTTTACAGTACATCAGAATATTGGAAGCAGTCTGTACGCTGAAAAACAAAGAGTGCATTGAACAAGCTTCTGCCCATCCCTGACTCATAACCCTGGGCCCCCAATAGTGATGACGTAGCTGCGAAGTGATCAGTTTCAAATAATGGCCAAAGTGAAGATGTGGACGAGACAAAAGCCAGCACGGAACCATACATGCTGCCCTTAGTCTTTGTTCTCATTTACCTTTGAACGTCTCTAGACCACAGCTGAGGACGGTGTGGGACACTGAGCCTCGGAAAGCTTTCCATTTTGAGAGTTCTACTGGTTAAATGTTCTAATTTGTCTGTAAAGAACATGCTTTGTTTTTTATAAATAAAGAACTCTTCATTTTACTAAGATGCTCGCCTCCACCATCACCTCTTTGAGACAGGGTATTACAATGTATCTATCCTCGGAGAAGTCCAGGAGGATTACAAGTGTACGCCATGTGACCAGCCAATCCTCTCCTGCCACCAACCCCCTGCTCCTCTTCAAAATCTGGTAAAGAGGGCTTAGTTTCCATTTTATTCATTGAGAGACAACCACTGAGGTAGGAATTTGTCAAATGCCCGTTTGCTTTCCTGCTCGCTCCCCCCCCCCCCCCCCCCCCCCCCCCCCCCCCCGTGGGCTAAGCGACAGCTCCTGCCAGTTTCCCAGTGTTGAGTTGCTAAGGCGTCCCTTGGGTCTTGCCTGCACCAGCACTAGCGAACACATCCTCTAGCTTCCTCAGTCCTGCCAGGTGTATGTTCTGACTCCTTTAAGCCTTGGCGGGCTTCTGTTCATGTCCTCAGGTTAGTTATCTCACTGTCCCGAAGTCCCCCACATGCTGGATGATGGTTCCTAAGCCGCTTGTGCACATCAGTCCTCACTTCTGGGGCAAAGACGACAGCTTCCCCAGTAGAATTGCCCCGTGTGATTTCAGGAGCTGTCTGTGTTCATCTAAGCCCTGTTTATATCCCTGCAAACAAAGCCACAGAAAGCCACAGAGCAGCTAGGGCTGTGAACTAGCATTGTTTTCTGGAAGTACAGGCTCAGAGTAATGTAACTCTTTCCCATCACCCTCATGGGCTTTCAAAGACCAATTTATTATAGGTGTTGTTGAAGGTCACTGAACTAGAAAAACAAACCACCCCACCTTGATGCATTCCTAATTGCAGATGGCAGTATGTGAGGAACAATGGTTTGGGGACCTTGACATTTCTTTGAACCCCAATCAGGAAGTGGGCTGTTTCTTCTTGGCCATCCTAAGAAAAGATTACTGACAATCTAGAAACTGCTATCAGCTTTCCTGGCTATCCTGAACTAGCACAAAACCATTTCTCAAGTATCAGCTTGGCCAACAAAAGTTTAGCAGCTGACAGTGCTTTGCAAGAGCAAGCACCACGGATTTGGTGGAGAAGAATGAGCTGATGTGAGATCACATTCCAGCTTGTATGCTGCCTGCCCCAGGCGGCAAGGATGGGCAGAAGGTAGTGGCTGCAGCTGATCACAATGTCCCCACTCTGCACAGCAGTCTGCAAATGAAAACCTTCCATTTCTCTCCATGACATTATTCATTTCATTCCTCACAATGAGCAACTTAGGGGTTCAACAGCCATTGCATGTGTGTGTGTGTGTGTGTGTGTGTGTGTGTGTGTGTGTGTGTGTGTGTGTTTCCCAAAGCGTTCTGGGGTTTGTACCTTGGGCCTTGAGCATGCTAGCCATATACTCTGCCACTGAACTGTAATCCCAGCCCTTGTGAAATTTTTTAAATGTATCAGACAAAGCAAACAAATCAGTTTGAACTATTCCTGGTACGGTCCTCAGTGAGATGAATTGCAAGGTATATTTGTTCTATAAGTCTTCGGTTAAACCTCATTGCTAAGGGAGAAAGGGGGAGCAAGAGGCCAAGAGGGCAGCTCCATGAACTCCCACTTAGAGGAGACACTGAGAGTCTGCTAGTACCTGGCCCGGGGTCGCTGGACATTACCGTGGAAACAGACATTTGTATTGAACAGGTTGACATCACAAAGCATTTGCTGCTGTCATTTGAGCTGGCTGATCCCAAGGGCCATGCTTCCTCAGATCCAAATCCAACTTCAAGAAGGAAAATGTCTACACCAAAGGGCAATCAAATGGTTGGAAATACAAGTGGCTCTGAGGATGGGGCCTGTGCCGATTGCATGGGGACCACCTTGTCATTGTGCCAAGCCTCCATCTTCATGGAATATGCCATCCTTGCCAAAATGGCCAAGGTACTAGAAAATGCTTTAAAAGCATTATATTTTAACAATGTTGAGCAGCAAAAATGGTTTGTGTTTAACAACCATCTGTATAAAGTCTCTTTTTATTTAGGAAAATCTATTTTAAATTAAATATTATAAGCCCACAAGCCATAGCAAACAATATTTTGAGCATATGCTCTGAATTAATATGGCAAACATTGCAACCTCTATTTTCTTCACAGAAAGGCCACTCCACCCTGATGGGGGTATGGTGAGCCGGAGGGTGTGGGAGGGGAGGAATTTTCAATAAGGCCATGCAGACAAAATGATGGCAGAGAACCAGAGCACTAGGTTTCCCCAGAGTCTCCCCTTCACATGTTATCTCTACACAGATCCGCTTTCCTCTTAAAAACTTCCCTCTCCAGTCCGCTTTACCCCTAGCCTATACCTCCACACTTCAGGGTCCTAGGCACTCTGCCCCTCACGGACTTCAGCAAGCTTCCGCGATTCCTTGAACCTCTAACGTACCACCGTACCACCGTCATGGTGATGTGGTCTGAAGCTGGGCCTTCCCATCAGGTGCTGGGCAGAAATAGGAGTTAGTGGTGACGCCCAGTGGCCTTGTGCTTGCAAGCATCTCCCCATCCTTCTCCAGGTTCCTCCTACTGCTGCCCCCTGATGAGCATCAGAAAAGCAGGGATGGCCTGGGAGCCTACACCCCAGGGACCACAAATTCAGAAAGCTATTGTTATGCGTTGAGGTATTAAGGAGGGTTCCTTAGATGTGCTTTTTGTCTGTGTAAAGGGGGATGGAAGGTTTGGAACGGGTTTTATGGGCACATCCTAACCTCTGAGCGTGAACATTTGATCCTTTATAAGGTCGGAAGGGGTAGATGCAATGGCTGCAGGGTCAGAGGCACTAAGACCTGCTGCGGGCTCTGGGTGGCTTTTTTCACGGAGACCCAAAACCCCTCTCAGCAGAGTCTTAAGACTTAATCAGTTAAGAGTCTTAACTTGGCTTGTTCATGTCTCTCGACCTTCCCCGCCTGTCTCCCCGCTCCCTCCCCTCTGTCTCCTCTCCCCATTTTACTGTTCCCTATCTTTCTTCCCCTTTCTTCTTTCCCTCTATTTTGGGGAGTCTTTGGATAGGTCACCCCAGTACAGTTGTCACTATTCTTAATAGGATTATTTGTGACCAGATGCCTAACAGGTGCTATCCAATTTGCGAGCATTGTCTTGAAACCTCAGGAGGGAGACTTGAGCATTAATTAGCACCTCAGTGGAGGCTGAGGGAGGCATGTCTGTGATTCCAAAGATGGTGCTCTTTCTCCTCTGTCTCTAGGACTGCCATTTGGTCTCTGTTTTAGTTAGCTTGCTGTTGATGTGATAAATTACTCTGATCAAAATCAACATGGGGGAGGAAAGAGTTTGTTTGGCTTATAGATTCCAGCCTATCACCAAAACCAAAGCCAGAGCCTGAAGTAGGAACTGTGGAGGAGCATCGCCTAAAAGTTTGTTCAGCTGCCTGCCTGCCTGCCTGTGGTTGGTGAAGGTGTGTGGGGGGGTGGGGGGACAAAACAGCTTGACCACCCAACTGCCATGACAGGCTTAGAGGCCCAGACACAGCTTCTGTGACAGGCTTACTGGCAGGCAACACCCGGATCCAGGAAAAGCCATAAGCTAACACCACCCAGGGATCTACCCAGGGACGGACCAGCATCTAAGGGGAAGTACCTGAAATCCCAAACATTCCAACCATTAGATAAGATCCTTAGATGTCCCTGAGCCTAGCACACACCTAGTTTCCCTTTACAGATACCCCTAGACAAATATCAGCCAATCAGGGTCCTGAACCCTAGAAATCCCCTCACTCCAACATCTGCTGTGATAAAAACCCTACCCTGCCTGGGATCTGGGCTCTCTGCTCTCCAAGCTTGAAAATAAAGGCTCTTTGCTTTTACATATGGGATTTGGTCTCTGTGGTGGTCTTTGTGGGGGGGGGGGTCCCTGCAATCTTCCTTCCTTCCTTCCTTCCTTCCTTCCTTCCTTCCTTCCTTCCTTCCTTCCTTCCTTCCTCCCTCCCCCCCCCTCCCTCCCTCCCTTCTTCCCTTCCTCCCTCCCTCCTTCCCTTCCTCCCTCCCTCCCTCTCTCCCTCCGTCCCTCCCTCTCACCCCCCTCTCTCTGTTTTGTTTTTGTTTGTTGAGACAGGGTTTCTCTGTGTAACCCTGGCTGTGCTAGAACTTGCACTGTAGATCAGGCTGGCCTGGAACTCAGAGATCCACCCTTCTCTGCCTTCTAAGTGCTGAGGTTAAAGGTGTGCATCACCACTGCCTAGCCAGCCACCTTTCTTATACAGCTCAGGGAGACCCACTTAGGGAGGAAACCGGTGCCACCCACAGTGGGCTGAGAATGTTATGCCCAGAATCGCGGAGACTCCCAAAAGACCACCACGGAGACAGACTCCCGAATGTAAAAGCAAAAAGCCTTTATTTCAAGCTCCAGAGCTTGGTCCCTCTGTCTGTCCAACACAGCTGTGAGAGCAGAGAGCCCTGAGCTCAGATAGGGCAGAGTTATTATCATAGCAGAGGTTGGGATGAGGGGATTTCCAGGGTCCAGGACCCTGATTGACTGACAATTATCTAAGGGTATCTGTAAAACAAATAGGTGTGTGCTAGACTCAAGGACATCTGGCCACCTTATCTAATGGTTGGAATGTTTGGGATGTCAGGTACTTCCTCATCCCTGGGTGGATCCCTGGGTGGTATCAGCTGAAGGCTTTTCCTGGATCTGGGTATTGCCTGCCGGTAAGCCTGTCACAGAAGCTGTGTCTAGGCCTCTAAGCCTGTCATGGCTGCTGTGTGGTCAAGCTATTTTGGGGCCCCTTCACAGGAGCTCCTAAATAAATTGCAAGTTCAGTATTTTAACTGTGAATGCCTGTAAAAACAAACAAACAAACAAACAAGTTAACTACTTTCTATTCTAAGAGGGAAGAAATGGGGCACAATTAGAATCAATCTAAGCAAACCCAACATTCAGCAATGTAAGTAAAATCCTGGAGCTCAACGGAACTCATCTGGAACTCATTCATCATCTTCTGGGCTCTAAAGGACTTGGGAAGCTCCATGTCTCCTGCTCTGTCATTGGAAGCACAAACAGCTTGTCTCATGGGCTCAGGTAAGCTTCCGCTCCACATCTGTGTTGGTTAAGCGCCTGAGGCGGCCATGCCGACAGAGGAGAGTGCTGGAGGAGAGTGCTGGAGGAGAGTGCTGGATATATCGGTGACGGAAGAATCACGAACCATAGTTACCTTTCTAGAACTTTATTGGGAGAGAGAGGGGAGGGAGAGAGGGAGAGAGAGCGAGAGAGCGAGAGACCGTGTGGAGGGGGGAGAATACGGAAGGAGAGAGTGCGGAAAGAGAGGACACAGAGAGAGCATGCCCACTTTTTAGGCTGGGACACCATCACAGGCTGGTGACGACGTAATGAAGGACATAGTCCTTACAATCTGCCACTGCATTTTATCATCCTCCTATGAGACTTGAACCTTAATGTACTGAAGTCTCTACTGCAGCTGAGGCTGCAGTTTCTCCAGTGGCCTCTCCTGGCTTCTCACAGTGGGAAGCCTCCACTGTTCTGTGTGGCCCCTTCATGTCTTCCAAACCAGCATTACTTGGGAGACTCTTAAATACTAAGTTGAGCTTTAAGCCTGAGATGCAGCCCTGCTCCCACACTGAACTACAGCTTCTACTGCTTACCCTGAGGAATTACCCCAGAAGATTTTTACCGCAAAGATGCTTATATTTTAGCCCCAGATAACCAATGCCAAGTTTCCCAGTTAAGCAAGGGTTTTACTTTAGTAGTGTTGGTGTCTCATTAATCATGGCTGATTCTTCAGCCCCAGCTGATCAGAAACCATAGATTCTTAATTCAAAACATCGCACAAAGGACCCTGATCAAGTCTTAGAGTGACTTGGAAGTGAACTTCCCTTTGGAACTTCACAAGCCATCCTTCCAACATCTGCACCTCTCTCGACATTCTTTTCTTCCAAGCTCCTATAATAACTATGAAGTTCTGAGCATTCCATGGCCTTTTCCAACTCAAACCTCCAAAATCCTTTTGCAATTCTCCTCCCAACATAGTCAAGTTCATTCCCACTGTACCCAGTGTTCCCGGTATCAATTTGGGTTCTAATTTGCTTTCTGTTGTTCTGGTAATACAGACCAAGACAAACCTGTGGAGTTTTTGGTTTGCAGGTCACAAGTCCCTCCAGCCAAGGGAGGAACTTGAAGCAGAAACCACAGGAGAGCCTGGCCTCCTGGTTTGCTCAGAAACCTTTTGTCTACATCACTGGGCCCACCTACCTAGAGATGTCACCGCCCACAGAGCACACGGCCCTCCTACATCTATTAAGAAAGGGTCTCACAGACATACACACCGGCCAATCCGGGCTGTGCATTTCTTCAGTTGAGCTCTCCTCTTCCCAAGTGACTCGTTTGGGCCAAGTTCGTAAACACCAGGTTAGTCTCATTTCTTGGAAATGGAAGCTTCTGGCCCATACTGCTGTTGGGCTTTGCCAGCCAGGCTGTTTACCCATCTGTGCATTTACCTCTTGCTGCTAATAAGAAGTGAATTACCTACTAGGCCTCACAGCAGGTGACGTAGGAGAGAGAGTTGTACTGAGCTCCCAGCCAGTACTGTTTTATTTTTTTGAGACAATCTCTCACATTGTAGTCAAAGCTTGCCTGGGACTTACTATATAGCCCAAGCTGTCCTTGAACTCATAATTCTTCTGCCTCAGTCTCCCACAGGCTGGGATTGCAGGTGTGAACCATGACACCAGCCTTAAAGAGCAACCCTGAAGCCTCAATTTCATTTTCCCTTAAATGAAGATCTGTGGGTGCTTAAAGACAGGATCCATCACTTACTGTTTTGCTGATGAAGGAGACAAGTATGTCACAGGCTTAGGAGACAATTAATAGTAATTTCCTCAGTCCCCACACTCCAGACTCACCCACTCTTGGAATTCCTTTATTGGATCCAGGTTATTTATGGACAAAAGTCTTCAGACCCTCTGCATCTCATGTTTTTCCTCCCAGTCTTTGCAAAAGCTGAATATCAAGGTGTTTACTTACAAGTGTGCAAGTGCATGCATGTACACACGCGTGCGCGCACATGCACACACACACACACACACACACACACACAGTGTTTGGTTCATTTGGAGGAGACTAAATTGATCAACAGGACATGGAATAGTTTCTAAAGTGAGCTGAGGAGCTGGAGCATAGAGCCAAAGGGATTCAGAACTGCCCAAGAATCAACAGCCTCCAGACTTGAGGGTGTAAAACTCTTATTTTGCTTACGGCTATCTTTTTGGGCAGAGGTCAGAGCGCATGAGAACCCTGTTCCATGGGACATCATACTGTGGCTTGATGGGGGCCAGATGCTCCACTTTCCTTATGGTTCACTCACATGGCTGCAAAGTTGGTACTGGCTCTCAGCTGGAAGCGCAAATAGAGTTGAGAGCTGAGTGCTGGGTGCTGGGTTCTGAGTACAGTGAACCTTAGTTCCTCCCATGGCCACTAACAATTTGTGTGTTTTGAAGCTTCTGGTATTGGTCTCATTGCTATGGTACTGAAACCCAAAGTGCCATAAAACATGACTGTCTTTGTTCCATGACGCTTGGTTCTAAAAATCGACACTACAGAGGACCAGATAGGATAGGATTGCCTTTTACAGTCTATCCTCTAGAACCACATGCATCATTTCTGTCATGGTCTTGAGGCTGCTCAGAATCAAGGAGCTCAGAGAACGTTGATGGGAATAAGAGTTAAGGTCACACAGCAGGAAGAACTGGTAGAGTGGAAGATATTCCTGCAGCAGTCTTTGGGAAATACATTCTCTGCAGTGTCTCTGAAGAGGCCGCCCAGACGGCTGTTGGATACTATCACCAGAGAGCTCAGCATTGACCACAGACAAAAGCTCTGATTGGTGTAAATTGTAATGTGTGACTCTCGTGTCAGCAGATTAGGATATGTAGCGAACCCTCAGATCGCACAAAGTCCATACTTCAAAGGGAGGAGTACTTGATGGATGAAATGAACACGTCAAAGACATCTGCTTAGTGCCCACCTTCAATATCTATTCTCAAAGGGGTCATGATGGTTACTATTTGTTGTCAATAGTAATATAGATAGGATGTAGATGTAGATAGGATGTAGACGTTGATAGGATGTAGATGTAGATAGGATGTAGATGTTGATAGAATGTATATGTTGATAGGATGTAGATGTTGATAGGATGCAGATATTGATAGAATGTAGATGTTTAAAGGATGTAGAGGTTGATAGGAAGTAGATGCTGATAGGATGTAGATGTAGATAGGATGTAGATGTTGATAGGAAGTTGTAGCTAGAGTTTTCCTGCCTGGCCCACAGTCAGGACAAATCTCTCTCACTTGCCAGTCCCATAGCCGCTCAGACCCGACCAAGTAAACACAGAGACTTATATTGCTTACAAACTGTATGGCCGTACCAGGCTTCTTGCTAACTGTTCTTACAGCTTAAATTAATCCATTTCTATAAATCTATACCTTGCCACGCGGCTTGTGGCTTACCGGAGTCTTCACATGCTGCTTGTCCTGGCGGCGGCTGGCAGTGACTCCTTCTGCCGTCCTTTTCTTTCTTTTCTCCTCTCTGTTAGTCCAGCCTATACTTCCTGCCTGGCCACTGGCCAATCAGTGTTTTATTTATTGACCAATCAGAGCAACACATTTGCCATACAGAACATCCCACAGCAGGAAGTAGATGCTGATAGGATCTGGATGTAGATAGGATGTAGACGCTGATAGGATGTAGATATTGATAGGATGTAGATATTGATAGGATGTAGATGATGTTGATAGGATGTAGAATCTGATAGGATGTAGAATCTGATAGGATGTAGATGTTGATAGGATGTAGATGTTGATAGGATGTAGATGTTGATAGGATGTAGATGTTGATAGGATGTAAATGTTGATAGGATGTAGATATTGATAGGATGTAGATATTGATAGGATGTAGATGATGTTGATAGGATGTAGATGTTGATAGGATGTAGATATTGATAGGATGTAGATATTGATAGGATGTAGATGATGTTGATAGGATGTAGATGTTGATAGGATGTAGATGTTGATAGGATGTAGATGCTGATAGGATGTAGATGTTGATAGGATGTAGATGTTGATAGGATGTAGATGATGCTGATAGGATGTAGATGTTGATAGGATGTAGATGTTGATAGGATGTAGATGCTGATAGGATGTAGATGATGTTGATAGGATGTAGATGTTGATAGGATGTAGATGTTGATAGGATGTAGATGTTGATAGGATGTAGATGTTGATAGGATGTAGATGTTGATAGGATGTAGATGTTGATAGGATGTAGATGTTGATAGGATGTAGATGCTGATAGGATGTAGATGCTGATAGGATGTAGATGATGCTGATAGGATGTAGAGTCACTGAAAGGATAAGTCTCTGGATGCATATGTGAAAGATTATAAAGATTAGGTAAACTGAGGTGGGAGGACCTACCCTAAATATTGGTGACACCATTCCATGGTCTGGTGTCCTGAACTGAATAAAATGAGCAAAGTGCACTGAGAGTCAGCATTCATCTCTTTCTGCTCTTGACTACAGATGCAACACGACCAGCTGCCTCAAGCCCCAGCCACCATGCCATCCCCACCAAGGTAGGCTGTACCCTCAAACTGTGACTCAAAATAAACCCTCCCTTAAATTGCTTCCGTCAATTACTTTTCTCACAAAAAGTAACCACTTCCCTGAATCTGGGCTACTTTGGTCTTACAGCTATTTCTACACCCCTCATTCTGCTTTTTCTTCATAGCCCACACTTCAGTTTAAAGTTCAAACAGCATTTAATATCTCTCTGCTCTGCTAGTTCAATACCCGCATGACAAATATATCTGTCCTGTTACCTGTTGAAAATTCTAATTCCAATTGCTCTCAGCTCTACCTTTAACTCCAGCTGAGGAGGGAGTTCCAAGCAGGTCTTGAAGCAATTACTATGAACTGTCTGTCTGTCTGCCTGTGGTGTGCACTTCAGACAGAGGAAGAAGGACAACTGACTTTTGCAAAAGTTTCCTGGATTCTTATGTCAATTGAATTCTGGCTGTTTGGCCAGTGGGAGATGTTGGTGGGAGACTGAGAGCAGGAAGAGGGGAGGGAGGTCTTTCTCCCTTTCTTCTCTATCTCAGCTGATACCTAAAGGCAGCGGCTGAGCTGGAGATTCTGGGGCTGCAGCACAGATGCTCTGGGACAGTACCAGCCAATATCCTAAGGCACCTGGATGACCATGGCTCCTTATTCAAAGTGCTACCTCTGGAGGGTTGAATCACGTCACTAAAACACACAAGTTCAACCCCAAGTCTTGTCATAATGTGAACATGACCTCACTTGTGCACTGGGTCTTTTAGATTTAATCAGTCATGATGAAGTTACGCTGGGGCAGAGGAAACTCTGCTCTGTAAGACTCTGCTCTCTGTAAAGGAGAAGCCAGGATGGAAAAGGAGAAGACTGTTTGGTGATTGGGCAGGGGCCGAAGCGATTCTCGGATAAGTCAAGGAACAGCAAGTACCAGGAAAGAGGCAGGGAACAGCCCTTTCCTTAAAGCCTTTCAAAGGAACCAGTCTGAACACTTCGATTATAAATGTTTAGCCCCTGGGACTGTGGAGAAATAAATTTCTGTTGTTTAAAAACCCAGGTCACGGTAACTTCTTACGGGATGCAAGGGCTTGGGTGCAACCTCCTTGACCTTACTCCTCATCCCTCAGGGCTGACAACAGAAGGTGCTTGCTAGCAGGCAACCTCCAGGATGCCTCACTCTCCCTCTGTCTTCTTCTTAAACTTTATAGTACCTGTAAAATCCACTCCTCCTGCTAAATTCTCACTATTTAAAATAGCCGCACTGCTCTCAATTTTCTCCTGGGGCTGGAGTGATGCTCTACTGTGCCTGATATTCATAATATGCTTACTCCACTCCAGGCACTGCGTGAAGTATTTTACCAGTATTACTGCGTGTAATCCTCCCATCAGTCTTTTGACAGAAGCCCTGCTTACTGCTCTGAACAGAAAGGGAGAATGAGGAAGAGGAGGAATGCAATCCAGGAAGGCCACTTCACTGGTTGGAGACAAATGGGGATCCAAAGCCAGGCTGGGCTGACTGGAGAAACCAGTCTTGACACTGCCTTACTTTCTATGCCTTGCCCAGGCCGTGTCTCTCAAGGCAGCTGTCAGGAATCCTGCTCTCTTACTGTACCCTATGGCTCCGCCCCCCCTCCATCCTCAGCATTCTTGGTTTACTCAGTCAGTGCCCTGCCGCCCCAGTCTCTGATGCAACTTGGTCTAATCTCACACATCCCTTTTGAGTCCTTTGCAGTACCACCCGCTAGCCTTCCTGCCATTTGTCTTTTCTGTTCAAGAACTAAAAGTGATTCCTTATTCCACAGTGGATCTTTTCTTAGAGTTGCCATAATAGAGTATAATACAGAGTAGTGAATGCGGCTCTATGTCCACCTACCCTTTAAAATATTTAGCTTACTGGTGTGTGTGTGTGTGTGTGTGTGTGTGTGTGTGTGTGTGTGTGTGTGTGATGGCCCATGCCTGGAGATCAAGGACAACTTGGTGGAATAGGTTTCTTCTTTCTATCTTTACATGATTTCTGAGATAGACCTCAGGTCATCAGGCCGCAAGCATCTTTACCAGATGCGCTACCTTGCTAGACTATGATCAAGTTTAAACCCCTTTCCATCTTTGCTTTAGGATTTTTTTTTCCCCTGTTAGGAAGCTTCTAGCTGTTAACGCCTTTTCTGCCCACCACCTCCCAAACTCTGGGGAGTAGGGAGGGACTAGTTCTCCAAACCCCATGTCAGTGTTCCTTATAGACATTCTATTGTGTATCTGCCCCTAGGCGACCATGGCTAAGTCACTGAGGGGAGGCAGTTGTAGCCAAGTCAGACAGGAATGAACCTGCCCTGGTAGCGATATAGGTGTTTGATGCCTTAGAAAGCATAGTCCTGTGGCACAAAAGTCTGGTGTTGAATCTGAGAACCAGTAGAATTCACTGTGTGGTGGGAATTTTTGTTGCTGTTTTGAGTCAGGGCTTTACTATGTAGTCTAGACTGACCTTGATCCTCTAGCCTCTGTCTTCCCCATGTTGGAATTATAAGTGCATGTTGCCATACTTGGCTTCTAAATTGAACCAGGTCATAGAAATCTAGCCAGACGGGGCTGGAGAGATGACTTAGAGGTTGGGAGCACTGACTGTTCTTCCAGAGGTCCTGAGTTCAATTCCCAGCAACCACACGGTGGCTCACAACCATCTGTAATGAGATCTGGCACCCTCTTCTGGCCTGCAGGGACACATGCAGACAGAACACTGTATATGTAACAAATATGTAATAAATACATAAATCTTAAAAAAGAAATCCAGCCAGAGTATAAACAGTTGGTACAATAGCTGGTATGAGGAAAAAAATCCATACACTTTTGATATCAAAAGTGTGAAGTAATCGTAAGCCCCCCTAACAGCACAGAAAGCCATTCTGAATCATACAGGCCCGGTGTCCAGGTCCTGAGTGTCCCAGCCATGCTCACCTCTGAATAACCATTTGCTGTTCTTTTGCATGAGAATTTAGGTAGAATATATTATGATTTCATTTTGGCTTATTTTTCCCTAACAGATCTGGAGGTGGAACATCTTTTCCATATCTACTGATAATTTGTGTTTCTGCTTATTTTCAGGCAATGGTCTTGGCAGCTCATACATATTGGTAACTGATCTTTGTTGGTTATATGTGTGTTGATTATCTTGTTATAGGCTGTGTCTTGTCTTTCCAATATATTTAATATGATTTTTTTCTATAGAAAGTTAAATTTTAATGTCAAATTCATCATTCTTTAATGGCTTGTCCTCTGTGTAACTTGCTTAAGAAAACTTTCTTCTAAATCACCTTGTTGAATCTTCAAAGACTCCAACAGTCTTGTATCTTACTTTCTACCACTTCTATTCTACTGTGCAAGCTTCTAGGACATTCTCTTAGGCGTGGCTCTTCTCCAGCCCCTGCTTCCAGTGTGTGTGGCTCTCCAGTCAGAACTACCCGCTGGCGGGGTATGTCTTGGGACTTAGATGCAGAAAATACCTCAAACATCTCGACAACACTACTTAAATGATCTGTGGAGAGTTAAGTTTCCGGAAAACTGCTTCCTGGACACCACTGAATATATAGCATTTTTATCAGCCCTGAAAGACCCTACCCAAGAGCACCCTGTTCAACTGTTCTTAACGCTGCTCATTTGACCAGAACACATCCTTAGAGATCACACCTATTGGCATCTTGTAGAACTAGTCACTTGCTTTTTGAGTGATACTCCTGGAACTCGGGATTGACTTTTAGGTTTTTGAAGAAGTTAGTTCCTTTTGATGATTTTGCTAGAATTTTTCTTGTTTTTATGAAACTGCAGATTTTTGGGTTCTTCCATTCCAGAAAAATCTGTCTCCTAGAAATAGAACTTGAAGATAAGCTTTAGCTACTACTGATCTCTGTGAACTCCTCACCATGGCTGCAGCACCCACTTCTTCCTCCCCCAAGTCTCTTTGTATTTAGGGTCTCTCTTATTATCCCTCTTATTATCATATTATCTATGTATCTTTCTTTCCTTCTTACTTCACGGCTGGCTGTGTGGCTGGCCCCTGGCAGGCTCCTCTCCTGGTGTCTCTATGAACCACAGTGTTGTGGAAGGATTATACAGTCATTTCTTTTCTAATTACAATGTTCAACTTAAAAAAAAAAGAGGCCTGTACACAGTGGTTGTATGCAAATGTTTTTTGTTATTAAATGCATGATTGGACCTCAAGAGAGAGTTTTCTGTAGAGACAGTGTTCAGCAACAGAGCTAACCAACCACATTTAATACTGGTTAAAATGCAGATCATGTTTGCAACAGACCTGGGATCTGCCCCGTGGCTCTGCTGTTCTAAAATACCTGGTTATATATGTGTCTGCTGCATAGACCACATCTGGATAACAAGGCTCCGTAAGATTTGTTCTACCACACAGAACGATACCGCTATGGAAAAAATGACATAGCCCCAATTTGGAGAAAACGTGGTCCTGAAGTAGTGTAAGGAAAAATTCATGGCCCAAAGGCTCAAAATCAGAACTGCAGTCAACCTGGGTTTAGAAGGTGTTTCAGAATTAATGTGAGAAAAAAAAAAAAACAAAAAAACAAAATAAAAAAAACCAAAACAAAACAAAAAACCCAGATACTGTCTTATGCCACTAACTCTTGGGACTTGTAGATGATATTCACATGTATGTGTAGTTGGGTTTTTAACTCTTTAGGGGCCTGCCACCCAGCCACCAAATATACTGAAACTTATTCTTACTTATGAACGCCTTGCCTTAGCATGGCTTGTTTCTATCCAGCTTTTCTTAACTTAAATTATCCCGTTTCTCTTTAACTACATTTTGTCTCTGGGATTTTTGTCTTTCGTTATTCTATGTATCTTTCTTTCCTTCTTACTTCACGGCTGGCTGTGTGGCTGGCCCCTGGCAGGCTCCTCTCCTCCTTTTCTCCCTCCTCCCTCCTCCCTCCTCCTCTTCTCTTCTTTAGATTTCTCCTCCTATTTGTTCTCTCTGCCTGTCAGCCCCGCCTATTTCTCTCTCCTGCCTAGCTGTTGGCCATTCAGCTCTTTATTAGACCAATCAAGTGTTTTAGGCAAAGTAACACAGCTTTACATAGTTAAACAAATGCACCGTAAAAGAATACAACATATCTTCTCATCATTAAACAAATATTCCACAGCATAAATGAATGTGCCACATCTTAAACTGATATTCCACGACAGTATGAATGTACTGCTCCCATTCTGAGTTTCTCCATTTGGCAACATCTGTCTTCTGTTGCTTCTCAGATTTGCAGACTAGTGCCAAGGGGTCCACTTGTTGGATTTCTAGATTCTAACACGTGACCCTCTGTACTGAGTTTCTTTTCGTTACTTTCCTCTTGGCTGGGACAGAACATCTGATGGAGTAACTCAATGGAGGGAGGATTTATTCTGGTTCTTCATCAAATGGGGAAGGTGTGGCAGCTGGGGCAGTGCCCATGGCAACGGGAGGCGGCAGCCCAGTCTGTGACATCAGGAAGCAGGAGAGCTCTGATGGAAGCAGGCAGGGTTACAACTTTCAAGGTCTTGGCCTGAGTAGCTACCTCAACCAGCTATTCCCCTCCTCTTGAAGGTCCCACTGCCTCCCAAAACAGCATCACCAGGTGGAGAGTAAGTGTCCCGACCATGCCTGTGGGTGGCATTTTCTGTATAAACTGTACCACCCTTGTTAGGTTAACAGTCTTCTGCTGATGTTAGGATAAAGTCCAAACCTTCTCACGGCTCACCCCGGTATACACCAGGAACCCTGCCTGTCTCTGTGACTTATACCTGCCCCATCCATGGAGCGGGACACTTCAGCCACTTGGGCTTTTCCTCTGCTCTTCAAATATCCTAAACGTACAACTTTAAAAACCAAACCAAATCCTCACCCATCAGTCATTTACTTCATTTCATTTGCCTTCAAAACTGTTCTCAGCATCTTTACTTTGGTGGTTTCTATTTGCCAATCGGGTCTCAGGTCAGACTTCAGCGAAATGGTCCATGACGCCCGCTGCTGATTACCGTCTTTCATTCCATCCCATTGTCACCCCTGTCTTGAGCTGTAATGTGTGGTTATGTGTGTAGTGGAAGTTCTGGGCTGTGACCAAACTGTCTCCTTTCTTGGCTGATTTTTCCACTCCCCAGCTGCCATGATTTTTGACAGCGAATGCCCCAACCATCACTTCTGGTTCAGGGGAGCCAACTAGTCCAGAAGTTCCTAGAAGCTCACAATACCACATAGCTGTCTGCAGGGAGTTCATAACCAATGATGGACTGACTTGTAAAGACAGTAGTCCTGACACAGTCAAGGTCCCAAGCTGGCTCAGCTCAGTGGGGTGGGGCCAGTCACACTCCGGGCTCCTGTGGGGATGGGATGGAGGCCAGACACAGCTCAACTTGGTTAAGCTACTTCCCCAACATGGCTCTGTCTGCCACTCCTCCTCATAAGCCCCTGTAGGACTTGTTTATTGAGTTTTCAATAACCCACCTTTGAAAAGAACCTCCATCTCAGACCATGTTTGGATGGAACTCAGCTTAGCTGGTGTCTTAGTCTGATTATTTAAGGTCTGTCTTCCTACCAAAATGCAAGCTCCAGGGGCGAGAGGTTCTGTTAGCCACCTCTGTGTGCTCCCTGCAATGTTCATTAAAGATGTGTCAGGTAAAGGTTGACTCCATATTCACAGCCCAGCTTCTGAGAAACAGCAGCTCAGTAGCAAAGCTGCAGGCTACCCTTCTGTGATACCCCACAGACAGACAGACAGACACGTTAAAGTCACATGCAGAGCCCTTCACGTGGAGTGAACTACAAACTTACTCTTCCTATTTTTATCCTTATGAAATGCAAAACCATAAAAAGCTGGGGGTGGGGTAGGGATGTCAGATCCCACCCCATAATACGCCTCCCTCAAGTATCTGATTACACAAAGTCCTCAAAGAATATGATTAATGTAACTTAGCCATATTCACACTCTGACATTCTTCCCAGCCAAACACATATTTTAGCCTCACCCAGTCCTTTTCAACAAATAAGCTGTTTTGAAAATGATTTCCAGGGCGATGTCTGTTGCCATAGGAATGACATTAAATGAAAAGGACAGAAAATATAGAGGGTGATAAACTACATGCTTGGATGACACACTTGACTTGGAAGCCTGTGTTCAAATGAGGCATACATGCCAAGATTTTTATGAAAGACAAAATTAAAATGTATCGCTATCAAGCTGTAACTGACAAGGCATTGTGTGGAGGCTGTTAACATACTGCTCCGTGTATTTATTGTTTGTCATTTTACTGGCCCTGACAAAGGTCTCTCAGTGCTGTAAATCACACCATTAAATCTGCCATGAGCAACAGAGACTGTTGGAAAGAGGAAAAAGAAAGCATGGTGTTGAATCCCTGTTTCTAGTACAGGCTGAGTGAGCTATCACGTCTGCCAGGAAGCCTTCCCCCTTTGGCCTGACACTTTTACAAGTGTCAAATTGTTGGCTTTTGACCCCTTGGAAAGAGAAAAAAATATTAATAACAAAAGCGTTTACCCTTCCTCCACCCTGTCTCCAGGTGCTTCTGCCCTTGCACTTGGGAGAGATGCCAGGGGTTGCCCCCTCCAGCCTATGCGTGCTCTTTGGGGCAGAAGACCTCCAATATTTTAGGATGGTCTTTGGACTGTGCCCTGCTGACCAGACTTTAGCTGCTCTCTTGAAGATGCATGGAGCTTCCCATGAGCCTCATCTCTAACCAAGACTTGTTTGCCTTTGAACTAGGAAGTTGATGAATGGGCTATAACTTACAGTGCAGACCAAAGTGGGCTGAGGTAGGACACCAACGTCTGGTGCCCAACTCTTCCATATTGGAGCGTGGGTTGGCCATTCTGGGCCTTCTAACCACCCAGATAGCTTCCACAGATCCCCCTGCCCATGGATAGGTATAGAATATTAAGGTAGATTATTGTATATACTAGTAAACTAATTTAGTAAAATATCAGCCTTAGATAATTTACATGGTTATGGGTTCTTGTATGTTGATACAAATGTAACTATTTTTATATTCCTATTTAAGATAATTTATAAGTTGAGACAAATACAAAACTGTTTGTTGTATTATACATATATTTCTACTCCTATCTGAAATATCTTGTATATTGACACAAATGTAAAATTAAATTTATTATATTGTATGTTCTACCTCTGTTTAAGATATTTTATATACTGATATATATTTAGGATTATTATTATATTGCATATTGCACTATATATTTCTACCTCTGATTAAGATATTTTATATAGGCCGGGCGGTGGTGGCGCACGCCTTTAATCCCAGCACTCGGGAGGCAGAGCCAGGCAGATCTCTGTGAGTTCGAGGCCAGCCTGGGCTACCAAGTGAGTTCCAGGAAAGGCGCAAAGCTACACAGAGAAACCCTGTCTCAAAAAACCAAAAAAAAAAAAAAAAAAAGATATTTTATATATTGATATATATTTAGGATTATTATCATATTGCATATTGCACTATATATTTCTACCTCTGTTTAAGATATTTTATATATTGATACATATTTAGGATTATTATCATATTGTATATTGCACTATATATTTCTACCTCTGTTTAAGATATTTTGTGTATTGTCAGATTTTTGAGGTCATTGTCCTTTTACTGTACATTTGTTTACAGACTTTACTTTGTTTATATGAAGACTTAGTCCTTATTTATTTAGGTAGATAGGACTTACAGATTTATAGTCACCCATGCTTGTCATTTCTATAGTTATTAGCTAGGTTGTCCAGATTTACAGATACATAGGTCAGGTGGATAAGTAATCTTCAAACACTTCCTAGACCTAGAGAACATGGCATTTAAATAACTTAGAATTCTGTTGATGTGAGACATGATTGCTTCTGGCAGCACCAATCTGATCCCCAGAGAATGTGGGGCTCCTAAGACACTTTGTTTAGAAATTTAATGCCCTGCTGGGCAAAGAACTGCCCTTACCTTGACTGCTGACAGCACGAATGCTGTCCTTTCTGGACAAGCAGGACACAAGGAAAAGCAACTACTGAACTCTGCCAAGACAGGGTAAGATGGCCTTTCAAAATTCCTGCTTCTGAAAATGGTCTGTCAGATATTCTAGGCCTGTAGCCAAATTGGATGCCCCAATGGTGCTGAGAAACTTTAGGTGACTGTCCAGACTGCCAGCTGTCTCTTTCTATTCTCGAAAGATTTTCGAAAATTGCTTGTGTGTATGTATTTTCCCATTTTCTTGGGTATTATTACATTCCTTCTCAGGTCTTTGGTGGGGTTAAAGACTAATAATTATAGTTACAATCTTCTCATATCTTATCTGAAACATACTAAGTTCTAGATTCAGATTCTTCAGGATAGGACAGCTTTTGGAATAATGTCTCTAACATACCATTTACCTATGTTCTGGACATCTCTGGATTTTAGTATGTGTCTCTTGTTTGATGTCGTTCTTGTTGGTGGTAGTTCCATTTTTTATGTCATTACTTGTTAGTTCTCCTGGACAATATTTAATAATCATTCCTATTGTATATAGTTTTGTGTAAGGTTAGAACTTTCTTATTTAGACAAAAGGGGGAGATGCAGTTGGAGCTGTTTGAGCCATGCCCTGAAGTACTGCCCCTAATGAGGTTGCAGGTAACTGTTACACCTGCCTATGACCTTGAAGTACATGTCCCTGGGGCATGGCTGCTCAGGGACCCTTAAAACCTGGGATGCACGTATGCAACTCTCTGTTTGCTACCTCATTGTTTTGGATGCTGGGACGGACCAGGGCAGAACTTACCAGAGAACAGCGTTGGACCGTGCCTCACCCTTCCAGGATCCTGTGACAAATTCCTTTATTATGTCTTGTGAGTTAACTCCCAAATAAATTCCTTTGATTACTAAGCAGACTCCATGAACTGCTAATGATATAATCCCAATACCTTGCAATGAAGTTTGTAGCTTCAGCACATTTTTAAAAACCTGTGAACTTCAGTGCCCTTGTCTATTTGGAGTTAAAAAGAGAAGAGGTGTTAGATTGAGTTACAGATGGCTCTCCTCTTAAGATGACCTCTTTCAGGAATTGTTGACTTGACCCTTGTGCAAAGTAGAAACTGTATTCTGAATTTTAAATTTTGATTTGTTTTTAACCGGGCTAGTGTGACATATGCCATATTTTTTGGGGATTCTGACTGGTGACATGAGTTGCATCTGCACCTGCCAAGTGATCAAGAGGAAGAATCGTCGCAAAGCTTTGCTGTGTGGTGGGCAGGTATATGGAAAGCATTTTGATGGGTGGACATCCTTAGCTTATGATGGTGTCATCAGGTTCTAATCTCACCAGAAACTTGGAAGCCTCTTAGATATACCTTCCAATTTTAAATAAAGCAAAGGGACTGTGAATGGCTATCTAGAGCATTCTAGCAACTTTAGGGAGGGCTCCTCTACAGTATTCAGAATAAATCTCCATCAGGGAAGAGTATTTAATCAAACAATGGGTTGTTTTTTTCAGTAGGGCAAAGGGCAAAGGAAAAAAACTCACCAGGGCCAGGGTCTGAACTAGGGAGTGGGAAGACAAGAATGTAATCATTGGTTTGGAGTGGGGACAATGTTTTCAGGATTCATTAAATATAGGGAGCTGCCTGCCAGTGTCTGTAATGGCTGACTTTATTTTTATAACACAAATGGATGTTTTCGACAACAGATTTTGAAAGAGAGGACAGCTTTCATTTACACTCTCACATTTCTTTCCTGAAACTTCTAGGCTAAGAACCACCTTGGTAATATTCAAAGACCTGCTTGGACATAACTGAGAACCAGGCCACTGACATTTTTAAAGTTTACCTTTTGTTTCCAGTCAGTTACTATCAGAATTTGGTACACGCAGGCTTCAAAATCAGCAACCTCTATATTGAGTTTGCAGTAATCCTGTAATTATAGGTTTGAGGGAAGGTTAAAATTGCTTATAATTGAGGAAAGGATGGTCAGTGAACCATGCCATTCTTTCGTCCTCACCCAAGCTTTCCTATTGGTGGGTGGTACTCCTGTAGGGAGCATTTCCTTAAGAATAGGCAAAGAGCAAAACTCCAAGTTCACAGTCCATGTTGAGCCCTTGGTCTTGATTCTGCTTCTAAGATAACATTAATTTGTCATTTCCCCAGTGGGTTCATCAATGCTGATTAAGTGAGCATATTCTAAAACCTGCCAGGGTTGACGTCACAATCCCATCATCCACTTATGTGGAGTGTCCTCACAGCCCTGGAGGACTCCTTTCCCCTCTCATCCCCATTTTTCTCATCACGCGTGGCCACTGTCACTCAAGGAAGCGAGGCAAATGGGGCTGATTTATTACATACTAAGGGACTCGTAAATCTGAAGTAGCTTTGGGTTTTTATTGACCATTATTTTAGAGATGTCATGCAAGTCTCAAATTCTTAAACATTTTAAAAAACTAAGCACGTGCACGTGTGTGTGTGTGTGTGTGTGTGTGTGTGTGTATACACACGTGCGCGTGTGCACATGCACGCGCTCATGTATGTGACTATAGTACCCATGGGGGAAAGAAGAGGCACTGGATCCCCTGGACCTGAACTTACAGGCAGTTGTGCACATCCCAGGGTGGGTGCAGGGAACTGAACTAAGGTATTCTGGAAGAGCAACATGCCCTCTTCACCATCCACTCATCTCTTCCTCACCAAATCTCAACTCTTTCCCACACATTAACTATTATATATGAATTGTTAAATAAACTATAATAAGAGAACTGAAAGTAATTTGAAACTTAGATTTGTATAATTTATAAAAAAAGATTATTTTTATTTTATTCTATCTATCTTTTTTAGTTTGTTTTCCTGTTGATTTGATAAACACCGTGACCAAAAGTGACTTGTGGAGGAAAAGGGTTTATTAGGCTTCTGGGTTACATTTCAGCATCAGGGGAATTCAAGGCAGGAAGTCAAGCAGGCAGGAACAGAAGCAGAGACCACAGAACACTGATTACTGACTTGCTGCTCCTGGGTTCCTCAGTTTGCTTTCTTTTATTATTAATTAATTAATTAATTAATTATATGTGTCTATACATCAAGTATCTTGATCCCATTCATTTCCCCTCCCCTTTGCATCTGCCCTCCAACTATGCACCTCCCCGCCCCAAAAAAACAACAAAATTTAAGAGAAAAAAAGGAAAAAAATAAGATTAAAGAAAGATAAACTGGAAAAGGGAAAAATGTAAAAATCTCGTCATGGAAGATGTAACGTGACAATGTGTGTCATACCGTGATCCCCTTTGTCCATATGTTTTTACTTGCCAGTGTTCATTGCAAAGAGTCATTGGTCTGGTTTGAGGTCTCTGGTTTCCACTCTTGGGCTCCTCCTGGATATCCTGTTGTTGCCCTGTGTTGCGAAGATCCTGCAGCTTTGGGTCTGCAGGTCAGGTCCTTTCACATGCTCCAGCAGATCACGCATGGAATGGATGATAGGGAGGGCCAGTTCATACCCTTGGGTCTGGGCCTGAACATCTGTGCTCTTATCAACAGAATGATCTTTGCTGTGCTGCCTAGATGGTGGTGGTAGTGGGAGGGGGTGTCACAGTGCCCCTGGGCCTGGCGGGGTATCGCCCACTCCAGTCCCATGGCATGTGGAGTTGTATGTAGTGGGTAGCTGTTCCAGCTTTGACCTGGAAGTACTACTCCCAGTGAGGCTTCCAGTAACTGTCACATCTAACTATGGCCTGCTCCTTAGGCAAACCGAGACGGAGACTTTAAGACCTGAGATCCAGATGTGCTGGCTCTCTTGGTTCCTGGTGATCCTGGATGTTGGATAGTAGACTGAGCAGAGTTCTCCAGAGAACACCACTGGACTGTGCTTCACTCTCCCGGATCCTAAAACCTATCCCTTTACTTGTTACCTCAAAATAAACCTCCCTTTTAACTACGTGGAGTTGCCTTAATAAATCCCCCAATAGTCGTGATTTCTCCGGAGTCCAGTTGTGATAAGTTTGCTTTCTTATACAATTCAGGACCGTCTGCCCAGGGACAGCACCACCCACAGTGAGCTGAGCCTTCCACATCAATCACCAATCAAGAAAATGCCCAATGGATGAAGAGATTCCCTCTTCCCAGAGGACTCAAGTGGACAAAACACAATCAAACCCAAATCAATTTTCTGATCTGATTTCCAGATCAGAAAATCTTCAATGAACTAGAATAACGGCTTTAGTTGTCAGCAGCTTAATTTAAGACCATTTCTCAGTATTACGAATAAAAAAAGATGGCGTCTACCATTCCCCGTACGGGGCAGTGGACAAACCGTAAGCCTGTGCCACCCCTCTCCCCTTTGACAATTGAGAGCAAAATTGAACCCAAGATTTGACATATAAAGATTTTGTATTTTTCAAGTGATTTGATGTGTATGTTAATGATTATCACGATTTATTAACCTGACCACCAAATCAAGGTTTAAGTGAAATATTGTATGTGAAGAATTGAAAGCATTATTTGTGATGTTTGGATAAACACAAATTCATTCTTATTCTTGCCAAGGGTGGCCCTTTAATATCCTAAAAATATGTTCCCCCATGCAGTCACTTTGATATTAATTTATTTAGGATTTTTTCCTGAGGATGAAATTACTTCCATAAATACAATTAGTTAAGTACCAGCCCAATATGCCTTGTTTACATTTTAAGAAAAAATTGAGTCAAATTTTAAAATATTTCTATGGGGGAAAAATGGATCACATATTGAATTTCGGGGGGCGAGGAAGGTCTGGGTATTTCTCGGTTGCTTGTCTAATTATAGTCTTTCCATTTGAGAGGCTATAAGCAATGGACATTCAGTTTTCACCCATGTAAAGTCTAGCTGGTAGAGGTATGGGGGGATGAGGGAACAGGAGCAGAGAGCTGCTCCCCACTGTCACAGGGCTGGGGTGGTTACCAAGTTCACAGAACTGTTGGTTCTGAATTGTCTTCTGCAATCTTCAAGACATGTAAGTCAGGCTGCTTGCCCTTTGGGCACTCCAGGTCCTTTTTCTTAATGTTTTAACTCATTTCCACCTCTCTTTCTTCCTGATTTGGCTCCACTTCCACACAGGCATTCATTTTATCCCCATGTTCTCTAAATCTTCCCACCTATCAGAGTGGACACCTTCCACTCTGGCAGCACACCAAACAGAGTCCCTTCTCTGTGGGAGCCCCACCCCACCCCCAGGTGGAACACATTTTGCACAGTTTCATTAGGACATCAGTGCAAATATCTAACCCAGCTTTGGGGACACTGCTTTATGAGTGACCTGGCTATACAAATGTCACAACAAACGGTCAAGGTTGTGCAGTTCATGATGGGTAGAAATGGTGAACAAGCCTCCCACTGTCCAACTTCAAAGAACTTCAGCTCGGCTGCCTTCCAATCTCCATGCTCACTCCTATTTGCTGCAAAACACTTCCTCAACCCATCCGTGGACTCTTGTCCAGCTCCTGTCCACAGCCTTACATGAACTTCCCACCTATAACAGGTTTCGAATTTCTGAAGGGGAGGCCTGGAGCGGCTTCAGATATGCTGGCAACTCTTTTCCGTTTGTAGTGTTCTCACTCCCGTAGTTAATAGCATTGACTGAGTTCTTACTTTGTGCATGGGTTCCTTTAAATGTTTCCCCACATTATCTGAATGAATCCTTATAATCACGCTGAGGGTGGTAACCATTATCTCACCTCCACTTTATATGTACATGGGAAAACTAACACTTAATGAAGTGTCTTGTCCAAGGACACCCAGCCTGTCTGCCACAAACCAGCTGGAATCCAGGCCTTCTCTCTGGAAAGCTCCATGTCTTGTGGTTTTGGTGTTCTTCTGGGGACTTGTATGCGTATGGAGGAATTATCTGTATCGAGTGTTGGGAAATGCCCACTGAGACTAGTGGTACTGAGCCAGGCTTTCTCTGTTTACCCGAAGTACCTCAAACAAACCCTGGCCAAGGGACATTCAGGAATTGCATCACACGGCTTCTTGTTTCCAAATACTAGTGAATGCTCAAATTTGTTCAAAATTCTTTTATGGAAAACTGTTTTCTCTATAGTATAATTTTCGATAGTTTTCAATGGAGAGAGGAAATTGGATCAGCACATCACCTGCGTTTATTTTCTTTTCCCAGGCCATTTTTGAAAGGGGTATAAAAGGTCTTTTTTTTTTATGTTAATCTTCAAAATTCTTCTGGGGCATATAATCTTGAAGTCAGCTTAAGTGTAACCAATACTAAGTTTTCATTTTTTTCCATAAGAAAGGAAAACAGCCAGCAGAAAGATAATTTACCTGTATCAATCTCTTTGCTGATCTCATATCTGTATCTATATGTGTATCTTGGATCTATATATACATACACACACACACATACATACACACACACACACACACACACATACACACACACGTTTTGTCCCTGGTCAGCAGCATGAGTGATCAGTTCAGAAGGGCCATGGATTTTCTATGGAACATATGAAGACTGAGCAGCTTGGAGCTCGATGTCAGTCATTTGTGATGAACTTAGTGTCGTTTCGTTTGTTGTGTTTCTGGGTCATATGCTGAAATAAGGCACCTGATTAATTTCTTATAAAAATCTGAAGCTGTCAAATGAGCATATTAATATATTAGCTTTCTAGTTACCACACTTTTAAGGTGTTTTGAAAGCTTCTAATATGAATATTAATATGATATGAATATTAATATGTTCAGTTAAACTCACAAATCTGATATTATATAAACTATTTTTTTTTTACTCTTGTCTCCTAGTGACTGAAAAGGAAAATCTAATGAGCATTACTATAGCCATCATCTCTACTTCCTGTGTTCTTTAAAAATATTGATTTAAAAGTGAGCAAAAGCCCTCCGGATGTGCATGTCTAATTTTAAATTCTCTATGGTTGTTTGACCTCGACGCTCAGCAGGAATCATGACCCAACACATCATTTTTGTCCTCATTTGGCGTTTTTGTTTTCCCCTTTCAGAATCATTGAGAAGTGAACAGTGCCACGGAACTCTCCAAGAGAAAGAAACAGAACACGCAGTTTGTCAAAAGCAGAATTCCCAGTCTCTCACATCAGGGAAGTGGCTCACCCTGTGTGGTCACAGGCACAGGTTCCTTCCGCTCGTGGACTCTTCCATCAGGAGGGAACTGTGTTTGCATGCCCTTTCTTTCCCAGATGCAAATATGGTTTCTTTCTACACTGGCCAGCGGCATTTCTACCGCCTAGGAACTCCAGTGTTCTGACCTGCAAGAAACTGAGGGGGTCTTTATGGAAAAGCCAACCCACCCCCCTCTTAACTGATGGAAGGTCTTGGGATCCAATCCTTTCTTAGGCTAACATTTGAATGACCAACACAGTACAATGGCCAGCGGTTGGTAAGAGAGCAGTTAGCACTGCCGTAGAGCAGTCAAGACCACGCATGGACAGCTTGGCATCTGCAGCGCTCTCTATCTGCTTTACTCTCAATGAACGTGGCTGTCGTTTGTCCCTCTAAGGGTCACACCTCTTTCCAAGCTCAGATGTTGTCAGAGGTTTCTTTGGACCCTTTAGATTGCTGATGGAATTCTCAGTGGCCTGCAACTCATCCCAAAGAAGTAACCAAACACAAGGAGACTTGGGGAAGAGATTGGAGATGCGATGATGTAGTCATTTCTGAGCAGCTCGGGCCTTCCAGTCAAAACTCAGTTAAACTCCTTTTGTATTCAGAGATTGTGTTGGGGGACAGGCAATGGCTAAGCCCTGAAAGGGCCCCCAAAATCTTGCCCTCTTTGTCACCTAATTGGCTGCGTCCGTAAATCGCAATTGGAGAGCTTTTAAAAGCTCCAGAACAGGGATAGGCAGCCGCTTTATAGGAAGGCAGGTGTGAGGCCATTAAAGCCACAGGGCATCCCAGGGATTTTAATCCCTCTGACCAATTACCTGGAATTTAACTTGGGGCAAGTAGCAAAAAATGAGGTTCCTACTGAGTCCATGTGTCTGTGCCCAGGCATATGTGTGGTGTCCTAGGACTGGTCATCAAGCATAATTTGTTTCCCCTCTCTCTGTCTGTCTGTCTCTGTCTCTGTCTCTCTGTTTTGCTGCCTCTCCCTCTCTGTCTCCCCCTCTCTCTCTTGCCCTTTGGTTTGAGGTGGCCACCTTTTTCTATCTTTGGGGTGACTATGCTTACCTTATTGGAAACTGCCTCCTTCAATAACTTTTTAGAAAAATTTAGTAAGGGTTCAAGATGGTTTAAAATTTGTAGTCGGGTATATCCAGTTCTGAAGAGTTAATGAAATCTTCACTCAAAGGCTCGCCCCATCCCTTTGCTGGAATTCATGGCTATCGAGGTGGTTTTTCTTCCTACTACTCTTTACTTTAGTGCTTCTAGGAAAATATGGCTAATCCATGAACGCCTTCACAACAGAAGTCTAGTATAACAAGTATTGGTCGTCCACTACAAACCAAGCATTCTTCATTCCACATACTCAGAGAAGAAGTGCTGCAGACTTCCAGGCTGGAAATATTTGCATACACATGATTAACGAGATATCTTAGACTGTGACCAAGTCACTAATGTTTCATCATCCCTCACAGACGTAGCTGGAAGGATGCCTATGTGTTGATGGCCACCTGTCCCATGAGATTGGGGGATAAGATCTTTCACTTGCTGACACCATATCAGTGGTTAGAAAGTTCCAAAGTTTGAGCCACTTTTGATGACAGGTTTTTGGTGAGGAATGATTAGCTTGTACTGTTAATACTCTATGTGTAGATTGTAGGAAGAGTAGAGATCTCCTTGGTCTCAGTCTTTGAGGCAACTATCTGCCTACCTGGTGTCCAGTTACTTTTCTATTGCTGTGATAAGACACATGACCAAGGCAATGTATAGAAGAAAGAATCTATCGGGGCTTACAGTTCTAGAGGGTTAGAGTCCATGGCCATCATGATGGGGAGCCTGGCAGCAGGCAGGCAGACATGGCAGTAGCTCAGAGCTCACATCTTGATCCACAAGCAGAAGGGCGAGAGAGCTAACGGGAAATTGTGTGGGCTTTTGAAACCTCAACATCTGCCCCCAGTGACACACCTCCAACAAGGCCACACCTCCTAATCCTTCCCAAACAGTTCCACCATCTGAGGACCAAGCATTTAAACATATGAGCCTATGGGGCCATTGTTCAAAATACCACACACGGATACACGATTAGGATGACACACTTGGAAAAGGTAGTGAGATGTAGCAGAATGTTTTCAGTCACCAAAATAAATAACATAGATGTTCAGTGCTCAGAGATGTAAAGAGCCAAGTTTAGTTTATTCTGGAAAACCTTTAAGGGGAGGAAGGACTTTCAGGAAGATGTTTCAAGACTGGGAAGCATGAGATGAATAGGCCCAGGAGAACTGGAAGAGTAAATATTTTAGGAAAGGCGAGCCCTGGTGACTTCCTTTTTGTCAGCAAAGGGAATAGGCTGATTTTCAATGACAAGCTTGGGAACAAACAAGGCACTGTAGCTTTCACATCATAGAAAAGAGCAAAGACAATCCACTCATTCCTCTTGTCAGCAAGCTTTTTACATTGTAGATCTTGGTGAAAGCTTAAGGGAGGAGAATGTATGATTTGGAAGCTCATGAATCTGCTACAAAATCTTGAAAGGACAGAAAAGAGAAGCCCATGGAACCTGGGCTTGGCTGGGATTCCTAGAGGATGCAGTTAGCCTCCTTTGTCCAAACTGAGATCCAAAGGAAGATGATGGTACTATGCAGTAGCAGTCAGGCTCTGTGACAGTCTTATTGAACACAGGTGTGAGCCTACGGGGGTGGGAGGGTTGCTTTGGAATTAATGCACTTTCTTCCCTTGGTGGCTCCACAGATCACATTACCCATGAGGAAGGCAATGACAGCGCATGGACAAGTGGAACTTTTGAGCTTGCCTGGCTTGAAAAGGAGAAAACAGAGCTTGCTGGATCATAGGGCAAGTTGCAGGAATGACCATAGCATATCTTTTGACTATCTTTCCTCTAAATTTAACTGCCCAACTACAAACACAGGGTCTGGGGATGAGAGCTTCTGTCTCCCGAGGGGTGACATCTATGATTTGGCTTCCTGGAGTTTGCTCAGTGAAGGCCAATAATGATAGTGTTCCTGCAACCATTAGGCCAGAAGGCAATGCATCTGGGATGTTTCTAGCATGGACCTGGACTGATGAGATTATTGGATTTAGGGTGTTGGTTTGTTTGCTTGGTGTGTTCAATGAGATGCTGTCTGAAGAATGCCAGTAAGTCGATTCAAGCATTTCTGGAGGAAACAAAAAAAAAAAACCAAAAAACCCCAAAACCAAAACAAACAAATGAATGAATGAACACAAAAACAAACAAACAAACAAAACCCACCACCACCAAAACAAAACAAAACAAAAAACCAAATGGGAGTATCCTAGCCAGTGCTCACTCAATTCTGGATCAAAATAACCCAGAGAAAATTCAATTAAGATTTGAAATCCTCTCCCCTAGGAGAAGAATGCTGTCAGTTCGAGGATTCCGGGTGTGTAACAGCCCCACCCAGTTATTATCAGTGAGCCATGAAGCTCACAATCCAAACTTCATGACGCTCAGTTCATGCATAGCTGTACAATCCTGTGGAGCTGTAGACCCTAAGTCTGCAACAAGGGTTTCAGGTGAGTTTAGAAACCATCAACTGTCTCTTAAAAATGTGGGGACTAGGCTTCATTCCATACTCAGAGAAGCTAGACTTGAAAAGAAAGGCTGATCTCATAGAACCTTCTAAGATGTGTTTTGGGCTCAGCTTTGTGCTTGTAATTTCCATTATTTGAAAGCCAAGCATGGTGGTAAGCACTGTTTCCTACAGAAACATTTCAAAAGAGACATTAGTATTATCCTCCAACAATGATGGAGATGCTGAGATGTAGGTGAGGTGAGGCCTTAGAAAATGGTCTGAGGAGAGGATGAGCTGGGCCTGCTGGCCTCTTGATTTTTGGTGGCCAGTGGTCACCCCTCTGAACTACTTGACTTTTAGTAAAGACTGGAAAAAATGCTGTTCTACAGTCTATCCACAAGGGGGTTTCATTCAAATTCTAGGAGGTGTGGAGAGAGATAGAATACTTGAGAACAATAAAACAAAGCATACAGCAACAACAACAGGAAGCCAAGCCCCCTTAGCTCAATTTAACTCTAAAGGTTGATTTTTTTTTTTAAGAGAGAGAAAACGGCTAACACTTGATGTGACTGTGAAGACAGACCCCCGGAAAGGTCCATTCATCGTGAACTCCATGGCAGGAGTCCTTTGAGTAGGAATGCATCTATAATCAATGGTAACGACTCCCTGTGGTTCGGGAATGAGCTGCCCTAGGAACATGAATTTTCTACATGGTTCATATTGACCCACCTAAATATCAGCTATATTGAAATGCACTTTTTATTACTATGGCCTTTTGAAAAAACCATCATCCTGCCCCATGAATCACTTACTTTAAAAAACATGATTGGTCATCTTTATTATGAGTTTCATCTTTTATCCTAGCCATATTATCCCTGGGGCATACTTGGAGTCAGCTGGGTCCCCTAGACCACTAGAGAACCATATAGTGCTGTGGTTTTGACTTCGTGTTTGCTTTCCTGATGAATTTCTCTCTCCTTTCCCCTTCCCACTTTACTTCTGCTCTTTCTCCATTCTTCACCTTCTTCTTCCCTCTCATTTTCACTTATTTGGGAAGCACGCATTGAGAGCGTAACTCTGGCCAGCAAGTAGCTAAGCAGTGGACGGTGGACAAGGGACAAGTTAAGTCCATGTCTTTGAGTGACTTCTTGTCTTTAGCTTTCAATTGTCGCTGGTTTTGGTTCCTTGCATGCCTCTAGTATTCACACCTTTGTACTCCGACTTTCCATTTTCATCATGCACTCTCTACTTCTAACTAAAATAAGACATGTAGCCCCTAATGAAAGCTTGAGTGAAATATGATTGATCAGCCTTTGTGATTTGAGACAACTTTCAGCATCTGTCACAATTTAATAGTAGAACCCATGCATTGTGGTAAAAAGAACATAGGCATTTATTCTGATATTTACATCAGTGTGACCTCGGCCAAGTCACTCCTCTTTTCAGATGCAAATTGCTACTGTGACAGTGATTGCCCTGCCCACTGTCTGGCTGTTTCAGTTTATCTTCTGTTGCTACAACAAAATGTCTGAGGATGCATACCTTATAAAGAAACAAGGGTTATTTGGTTCATCATTCTAGGGACTAGCAAGTCTGAACAGCATGGCAAGTGTCTAATGAATGTCAAGTGCATGGATGGTCTTGACTCACAGTGGTGTTCTCATGGGGACTAGTTCCATCACCCAGGACCTGCTCAATGCTAGGAGATGGTCATGAACACTCAATACCCAACCTTTCCCCACTAGGCACTGTTCCTCAAAGGCTTCTTGAAATGTCATCATTGGTGTCCACCACGCTAACATAACAATGCGTGAGCAACTTCTATTATTTTAGAGGTGGAGGAGTTTCTGTCTTCACTTTTGAAAACAAAAAGTTTTCCTTTAATTTTCGTTTTTGATGATAAAGTAGGGCAAGGGTCAGTTCAGAGGATTTGAAAAGCACAGACTGAAAAAAATAGTTAGATCCAACTGTTTGCTGTTTGTTCTAGTTATATATTTTTCCCTCACAGGAATGATATATTCTATCTAGTCAACTCCATTTCCTAGACATTGCTAGAGTAAATGTTAAATATATGTGTGGAGAAATACATAAACTATTTCCAGTCTCAATGGTTTGCTAAATATAGTCTTTTAAAAAAGAAATCATCAAGTGGGCAGAAAGACCCAAGGGTGGTAGCTAGTTGCTAACATGTGCCTATTAATCTGTTCTAAATTCTATTATGGCTGACTTCAAGCTACCAGCTGTTCAATAGCTGACTAGTAACATCTCTAAATATCCATCAAAGTTATCATGAGCATGTTATCATGACTTATGAGCACTTTGTTCTCTATGGAGTTGGTATGAGGAGAAATGCTCACTGACATGAGGTTTTCTTCCTAGTAGCTAACATCTTTTTCTAATCCCATGCGGGGCAAAATGATTTTGTATGTTTGTTTTATGTGGGCATGCATTTGATATGCATTGGTGTGTTCCCTGTATATGTCATGCTGTAGGTACTAGGATGTCTCTCAATTATCTCCCTCTATCTTTTTTCCAGCTTTCCATCTATTCTGCAAATCACTCACAGTCTAAATTATTTTGGCCTTAACATTTACTACACTTTTTGAGGACAGCACTTAGCTGTTTTAGCAATGCAGCTCCTGTGTTGAAAGAAGTATGTTCTGGGTAGTAGGTTCTCAGAAAAGATGCAGCCTTTGTGGGAGTGGTTTGTTGGAGGCAAGCTAAGGCTGTCAGGAAGCCTTGATGTTCTAAGACAAGAGTTCAGGACTTAATGGAACCAGGCAGGATCAGTTCTACAGAACTTAGATCCTGAAAGAGATTTTGTATGTATGGATCAGTGTATCAGTTATCTATTGCTCCATAGCAAGCACTCAGAAACTTAGATGCAAGACAGAACAAGGTTTAATTAATTCCAAAGCCTTCATGGGTGGCTGTATCAGTCATTTTCTGTTACTGTGATAAAATATCAGAACAAAGGAAACTTAAGGAAGAACGAGTTCACTTGGGCTTTGTATTCCAGATAGAGAAGAGCCCACCTTGGCAAGGAGGGATAGCCGTAGACAGCAGGCCTGGTGGCGGGAGCAGAAAGCGGAGAGCTCACATCTTCTAATGCAAGCACAAAGCAAAGAGAATGAAGTGGAAAGCAGTGGAAGCCTTAAATCTTCAAAGCCCACCACACTGACAGACTTCCTCCATTAAGGCTGTTCTTCCTAACAGTGCCACCAATTGGGAGTACAATTCAAATATCTTAGCCTGGGGTGGGGGACGGACACTCTTATTCAAACCACTGTAGTTGATTACAGACTCTGCTCTTTCATTGGGCTCATTCATATAGCTTTACTGAGCAGACCAGTTTTGGCAGTTAGACCCCTCTACATATCTGCCATCTTCAGTAAAGCTTCCTGGCTGGGTCACATGGTAACAGCAACATTTCAAGGTGGCGATATATAGGATTACTTATCAAGTTTCCGTCATTGACTTACAAATGTCTCATTGGCTAAGGCATGTCATGTAGCCAAGCCCAGTGTTCATGTGAGAAGAGATGACATAGGGTACATGGTACTGGTTGTTGGGGTAAGGGGATGTCTTAGTTACTTTTCTTTGCTGTGACGAAACACCATGCCCAGGCAACTTATCAAAAAAAAAAAATGCATTTAGTTTTGAGTCTCCTGGCTGCAGAGGGTTAGAGTCCACGTCCATCTCAGCAGGAAGCATGGCAGTTGGAAGGCAGCCATGGTGCTGAAGCAGTGGCTGGGAGCTGATATATGGTCCACAAATGAGGGGCAGAGAGAGACCGGAAATGGTGTGGGTTTTTGAAACCTCAAAGCCCACATCTAGTGACACACTTCCTCTAATAAGGCCACACCTCCTAATCCTTCCCAAATAGTTCTATCAACTATGGACTGAGCATTCAAATATATAGGTCTGTGGGGTCCATTCTCCTTTATACCACCACAGGAGACATTAGCATATTGGTCTACAACAGTGTTTCTTTCTCCTTTTCTGATCCAGACTGGTCATGTGGTTGCCTCCACGGGTATGGAATAATAAACAATGCCTATCTGGAACATACAGTAAACTGATTATAAATGTTATTTTTTTAGGCAGATCAACCTTCTTCTATGCTTGGCATACATGATTTTATGTACATGTGTTATTTATACACCCGCCCAAAAGCACTAGAGGCTGCATACAATGAAAAGCAGATTCACAATTAAGCATTAAAAATACTCAAAGCCTTGAAGGCTAACTTTGTTGTTTTAATTGAATATTAAATTTAACATCGAGCTTCCTAGGAATCAAGGCAAAAAGGGGGAAACATGATAGCACACGTGCTCTTTATTGCTTGCAAACAGAACGTACACTCTGTTTTCGAAATGATCATCATTGTCTTGGCTCTGCATTCATAGAGCATCCTAGGAGACGATGTAGCCTGTGAAGCCTGCTGAAGAAACCATTCTCCATCCATCTTGGGATGGGATGTGGTGAGACCCAGTGGGGACGATCAGATACAGAACTACCTATGCAATGGGGGTATGCAGCTTTCTAGTACAGACATAGTACCTGGAGAACCCAGGGTTCTGAATGCAGTCCACAACATCAGGAGCATGAGCAGGGAGGGATATTGCGGCAGCTTCTTCTGTCCTTCAGATATCCCACGGAGGTCTGGTGCTGAATGCCCTTTCATTCTAGAATGTTCTCTCATGTGTCTCTCTTCCTAACTTTATTCAGAGCTTGCTCAAATATCCCACATCACAGTCCTTCCCTAACCCCATCCCGAATCAAAGTCAGTGGCTCTCCCCACGCCCTGTGTGGTGTCTGCGTCCTCCCTTACCACAACACTCTGACTTCCTCAAGGCTGCAGTCAGCACACAGTACCATCAAAGTGCAACTGGATTCTGTAACAAACCGAGCCTTGCCCCTGTCCCATAGTGTCTCCTTTCTTTTAAAAAAATGAAATTTTAATTTCATTTTATGTGAATGGAGTGTTTTTCCTATACATATGTAGGTATGTGTACCACATGTACTGGTTGCCTGTGGAGGTCAGAAGAGGATACTGATTCTCTGGAACAGGAGTTACAGATGGTTGTGAGCAGCCACATGGGTGATGGGAATCAAAGCCAGGTCCTCTGCAAGAGCAACCAGTGCTCTTAACTGCTGAGCCATCTCTCCAGCCTGTGACTCCCTTCAGACTGGAGGTTTAACTCCTGGATGCTCACTGTGATGGTTAATCTTCCTTATCAATTTGACTGGCTGTAAACTCACCTAGGAAACACACCTCTAGGCTCAGCTGCGAGTATTTTTCTGGAGAGATTTAACTGAGGAAGGAAAACCCTTCTGGAATGAACATAGAACATTCCAGGGGCTGGGAGACCGAATAATAAAAGAGGAAGGAGGAAGCAAGCTTGGACCAGCGTTCCTCTCACTCTGCCTCCTGGTTGCAGACATGGTGTGAGCAGTTGCCCTGTGTTCCCACCACTAATCTTTCCCTGCTTTGATAAGCCGTATCCCCTCAAACTGTGAGCTAAGGAAATCCTTCCTCCTCTAAGTTACTTCCTACCTGGCATTTGGTCACAGCAATGAGAAAAGAAAGGAATGCCGTCATGAGCGGAACAGTATTAGGTGCCTGAGATGTAGAGCAAGGAAAAATGAGCCCAGGTTTCTTTTCCAGACGGCATCCAGCCCCCCACCAGTGCAGACTAGCTCTCCTCGGGGATGGGCGTGTATATCCACATAGCACATATCTGAGGAGCTGTGTTTGAGTGACACTGTGATCCCAGTCTTGGCTCCGCCACCTACTAGCTGTGTGGCTTCTGGAAACTTGTAACCTTCGTCTTCTTAAAGATGAAATGGGGACGATGAATGTGCCCCATTCATAAGGTTGGGAAGACCCGGGAAGGAAGTGTTCAGATTGAAAAATTTTTTTTTCTTTCTTGTCGCATACATCTGAAAGAGGTGAGAGTCGGCAAAGGAGAGATGTAGCTGTTTTGCTCTGAAGGCAATTTATTGGAGGACCACAGGGCTATTTATTTTCTTAACTAGAGGTCACGAGACATGAAGCCTAATGAATGAGATTGGTGGCTGAGGGACTGGGAGTTTCCTCTTCTTCTTCCAAAGTCTCTTCTCAAACTGAAAAGAGAGAAAGAAGAAAAATCCCCCTGTAAATTTTATGACTTCAGTGTCAAAAGTCTCCTATCCAAATCGCAGTAAATATTCTAATGAAGTCTGGAAAGAAAGCCATTTGTAATGGCTCGGGGCAGAGTATTAAGATAGCCTGTTTCTAGTTAGTCAGTCATTAGAGAGATCTAACATGCATGGGAAATGGTTTCCTGTTCTAAGTGCTTTAAAACCCAGTTTTAGGAAACCCCACTTCCTGCCGGCTCATTTGGAGACGACAATGTGCCAACTGGTCAGAATTCTCAGATGGCCAAAGGGTTGCCTCCTTGGCTATAATTTCATTCAGCTCCTTTTACCTAGGAGAGCTGGGCTTTGCATCTCAGGGTTCCTGATGAGAAGAGAGTGCCACCGTGGAGGATGTCTGGGCCTGGGCACCCTAAGGGCTGTCCTATGCATGGAGTGTATGGGGATGGAGTGATTCACATAGGGTCAGACACAGCAGGAGGGCCTCCCAGGCCGGAGCCTGCCCACATGGCTCTGGACTTTGCCCTGCTGGTGAGGATGTGGATGAATGCCCTGGCCGCGGGAGGGGAAGGGCAACTGATGGGAAAGGAAATTTTTCTGTTGCCTGATGTGCTGTGCAGTAAAATGGGATTTTCTAAAATAAGGAAGCCTCAGAGACTTCAATCAGAACGTAGATGAAAGTATTTGCTAATCAAATCCGTTTGTTTCTTTCGGTTTGTGAGATGAGGGTCAATACTGTATTCAGTAGTGGGAAATGGGTGGATCCAGGAAGACCACACATTTTTCTCACCTCCAAGTACCACCCTCAGCAACTGTTTGTATCAAAGAGGGCAATTCATAACAAGCTATCATTACTATTTCACCAACCAGGCCCAAGACATACCCACTTACAGACACCTGACTCTTCCCTGAGGAGGCACAGCCAGGCCTTTTTACTTACTTAGCTGAGAATTACAGTTAAGGAATTCTCAAAGGAAAGCAAGGAGGAAGAGGAGTGCCATTGTCCCTTACGACAGCTCAACTTGGGACCAGCTTCTCAGCACTCACTCTACACCCTTGCTGTATTTATGTCAGAATGTTCCTGTCCCGGATTAGGCACGTGCATTACAATTGAACTGTGCAGTGGCTGGCTCTGGAAGGCCCCATGGGTCTCCCCTGTCTGTCCTGCTGTATCTGGGCTGTCACTTTGGGAAGAGGCAGCTAGCCTGCTAGAGCTAAGAGGATGCAGAGGGGCACATTTACCTGAGCAGCAGTTACCTACAACTCCAGGATCCAGTGAGAAGCAATACTTCCACAGCCAACCTTTAGATACATGGGCTCGATAAGCCCTCGCGTTTTGGAGCAGTGTGTTACAGTATGAAAGCCAGCTGACACGTCCTCATTTTACAGATGAAACAAGACTCAGATCTTCGTAATGATTTTCTCCAAGTACAGGGACATTTGATTCTTACCCGTAGGGTCAATTGCCCTTTCAAGGGACCCTTCTATTAACTGACTATTTTTAGGACGCTTCTCTGGGGTTTGTATTGTTTTTCTTTAAAGACGGGAACCACTGTCATCTTTGTGATTGAACAGCTAAGGACTGGAGCTGACTTTGCAGGCAGGCAGGAAGAAATGGAGGGGTACAGCTGTCTCCACCGCCGTCTGATTTCTGTCAGGCCTTGTCCTTGTCTGTCACCTCTCTTTCCATTGGAGTCGATTTCAAGTAGTGGGCACTTTGATTTTAACAAAGGAAGCATAATTTTGAAACATCATCTCCACCAAAAGCAAGTAATTGTTAATGCCAGCTTTTCAGAACTAACCATGCAGTGGGCAGGAAAGGCGTGGCTTACCTTATTACACCTCAGGTCATAATCAATAGTTGGCAGCTCTTTGGCAGGTGGGGCCTGGGGGACAGTGACCTGAGGATGGCACTACAACTCTGAGAGCCTGGCCTGGGTGTCAGGGACCTCTGCCCTAGGCTCATTTGTGGGAACTTGAAAGTCCCCCTCTCGGGACCTTAATTCCTCCCTTGTAGACACGGGGCTGTCAGTCCTCCCCTGTGTTTTCCTGCTCTGACGCTGTCACCAAGCACAAGGTCTCTGAACATTCAGGTGACGCTGTAAATAGTGAATGTCAAGTTTCAGATCATCAGAATGGAGCCTGTTATTTTCGTGATGTGCTCCGAGCAACCCGGGATTTTATGTCACTGGTGTGGCACAGATATAATTTAGAAAAAGATAAGATTCCTCCAAAGTACAATAACAGTCCTCATTATTTATTTTTTCCATCTTATTTAAATAAAGATTGTGCATTTAAAGCTGTGTTTGATTGAACAACTGTCCCTTTTAAAAATTTTCCTTGACAAAAGCTATGAATTATTAATTTCTGTCATTGTATTCACAGAACACATGTAATTGTAAGTAAATGTCTGAAGTTAATGAAAAAAATTAAGAAAAGAGGATTTCTTTATAAGAATTAATGAAACATTTCCTCCAACCTCTTTGAAATTGTGACTCTGAAGCCTTGAACAGTTCTTGGGGGCTTCTGTCTACATCTAAGGGATCTGAACGCCACTCTGCCATTGGCATGAAGGATGGGCCTTTGATTGGCTCGTACTGGCTGGGAGATGAGCAGGTAAGGACTCAAACCTCAGCTCTCCCAGGGCTCCACTCATCTTGAAGCACCTTTTGTTTGTGAGAGGTCACAGAGTTTCCCACCCCATTATTACCCCTGTTGTCACAACCGGGAACATTTTCTCTTAACACCACAATAAAGAAGTTGAGCTTTGACTCCTGAAGAAGAAAAGGAAGAACCCTCAGCTCCTGGAGGTTCGATCCCCAAATCAGACTGGCATTTGCCTTCAGAGCACTCCACGCCAGCTCTCTCCAGATCACCGATCCTGGCCCCTCCCACTCTAGCTGTTCCTATAACTGCGCTGCAGCCGTGAAAACCGAAAACCAAACACTGGGAGGCCTACGTTCTGTTTTAAACACTGTCACTAAGTGCTGTGACCCAGGTCATAGCTAAGTCCCTCTTCCATCGGGAACCCAGTGTCAAAGCGAACATTTGCCTGGCCGTGGGGCTGGTGAAGGCTGAGGGAA
The DNA here is from genome assembly GCF_949786415.1 of Peromyscus eremicus. Taxonomy (NCBI): domain Eukaryota; kingdom Metazoa; phylum Chordata; class Mammalia; order Rodentia; family Cricetidae; genus Peromyscus; species Peromyscus eremicus. The sequence continues at coordinate 130,706,302 of NC_081420.1, forward strand.
AGGAGGCCTGTTGTCAGTGGCAGGATACAATTTGCAAAAGAAACTATTCAGTTTTTATTTCCACTCCTTTGTCTCTTGGAGACGTCCTGGCGTCTGTTCAGCCGCTGTTCAGGGATCTTGGCATCATAACGGAGGTTTGAAGCCACTGCCTCCCTGGGATCGGAGATATGTGATATGTCCCAGTGTCCTTTGCAGGTAAATGGAGCCATGAGACTGAGTCTTATTAACGGCCCAGGAAGTCTCCCATATGAGGACCCCTGGTTTCTCGGTCTCCCTCACTCTTAGGCAGGTGCAGACGTGAATGGATTACTTCTTTTCAACACGGCTGCCATAAAACACTTGACGGAACCAGTCAAGGGTGGAAAGATTTCTTCTGGATCCCCGTTTGGGAGGGTTTCAGCCTGTTTTGGTGGGGGAAGGGGTAGTGGAGCGGCTTCTCTCAAGGGAATATGTGACAGGAAGGAGAGAGAGAGATGTAGATGGGAACCCAAGGGTGGATACAGCCTTCAAAGGCCCAGCTCTAGCGCCTGACTTCTGTCATTCAGGCCTCATCTCTTATGGCTTCCACGGCTCCCACAATGCCACTACTTACTGGGAAAACATTCAAAACAGGAACTTAATGGGGCATATGCTGGACTGCAACCACAATGGAGCATTCCAGGTCTCTGAAGATGGTGACGTCCCGCTAGACAGCAGCCGCTCTCTGAGCATTTAACAAGAATACAAGAGCAGCAGACATACCTTTGCTGTGTGCAGCCGGGGAGAGCTGCTCTATCACACGGGCTAGTGTGCCGGATTCTTCTGCAAGAAACAACAGCTCAAATCTTCAGGCACTCTTTCCTGGGACTATTAGGAAATCATTGTGGGTGGGGGTGGGGGTTGCTAAATGGTCCCTGACTTAAAGGATATGAGGAAAGGTTTACATTTGGAAAATTCTGTCTTTGTGAGTAATTGTGGTAACCAGATGGATGAAACAGAAATTTCTTAACTGGAGAGAAGCTACCAAAATGTTGTGAATTTAGCCTAACCAGCACATCTACAAGAGATTTGGGAGTATGACGCTAGGCCAGTGCATGGTTTACGATCCTTAGTTTTGCAAAATTGCAAATTTTTTCTCTTTTGCTAGAAAATATCAATGGCCAGAGAGTGGTGATGTGGTGTGGTGTGGTGTGGTGTGGTGTGGTGTGGTGTGGTGTGTGTGTGTGTATGTGTGTATGTGTGTGTGTGAGAGAGAGGGTCATATTTTGAGACCACCTTTCTCTATCTCTCCTTCCTTCTCTCTTTTCTCATGCTCCTGCCATCCAGGTCTGAAGGCCTTTGAACATAAAAAATAGATTAAGGGAAAAGGCACATTCCTATGATTTACTCCGATGTACGCACTTCAATCTATGCAGAAGAGAGGCCCCAAATCATCCCCAGACCAACACACCGTCCTCAGCAAAGGACCCTCTTAACTCCATCACTGAAGTCTCCATTAATCAGCCTGATATATAGATGTCAGGTTTTTCTGGCAGTTGAAACATGAAGCACACAGCATCAGCTGGGGATTGCGTTTCAAGCCATAAAGACCATGTTTACATGCTGGTTCTGTTTAAGAATTTTCCCCTATCATTTTACTCAAATGGCCTCCCATTTTATGAGAAATAAAGTTAGAACTAATAAAGGCAGCCCCTTCTGAGCTCGGCAAGGCATCCAGGCTGCGGCCATCTTCACTGTAACAAAATGCTAAAATTATTTAGAGACAACTGTGAACTGCTCCCGTTCCCTGTTGACGAGAACAGCACCAGGAGCTGACGTGGAAACAGAACGTAGACACGGGGAAAAGAATCTAAGGAGTAATGAGAGACACATTAACAATTAGAGGAAGAAGTCAAATGCAGGAGAACCCAGCCGAAGGCCTGTGAACTCGCCTCTCAGCCCCTGGCATGTTGCTGGGCACACTGGGGCACCTGAAGGACCTTAGGCGTGCAGATGAAATTGGCTCCACTCTTCCCTCCTGTTTTGTCTCTTGCCCAACAGGAAGCATTGGGCCACAGAGGAGTCTCCATTTCTAAACAGTATAGACGATGTGAGACGGGAGTCCTCTTGCTTAAGGGTTCTAAGGGATGGGGGCAGCCATGGCAGGAACTGAGTTCTTACAATTAGAAATGTTGGTAACCTGCTGATCATGGTCAACGACTTCTTCCCTAACATATTCTCTCTAAAGTCAAATCCCAAAACTCTGTCCCCTCAGGAACTCTGGCTTCCCCATGCTTCTTTCACAGCAGCTGCTCAGAAGGGTTTCCTGGGTTCTGTGGAAGTCATACAACATGCACCTCTACCTGTGTGTCAGGCAGCTGCCAGAATTGTCCCACTGCAGCAACTGGGGACATTTTCGCTCCTCCACTCATATTGGCCACCTGTGCAATGCCATGACATCCCGACAGAACAGCGTGAGTGAGGAGAGATTTATTTGGCTCTGTGTTGCAGGGTTCCATCAGTTATGATGGGAGAGGCATGCTGGGGTTCCTGACGCCAGAGCGTGTGGCAGAGGCTGTTCACATCATGGTAGACCAGGAAGCAGAGGGTGGCTGCAACCAAGGACCAGGATATACCCATCAAGGTCCCAAGGACCTGCTTCCTCCAGATGCTCCTCCTCCCTGCCTCCCCCTCCCCGCCCAACAACAGTTCCACAGCTTTCCAGCATGATTCAACCAGCCTTGGAAGAGGTCTGTGAACACAAGCTTACGGTGGATAGTCCAAACTCAAACCATAAGAACTCCTCAATTTCTTTCCATAAAGGTCACCATATCTGGTTTTTAAAGCAGTTCTAACTGGTGTTTTACTTTAGTAGAACAGATTATTGTTGACCTTTTACCTTTTGTACTTTGTGTGAAGGGTCTGTTCGGTAGAAATGATCCTATAAGGCAGTGGTTCTTAATATGTCAGTCGTGACTCCCTCAGGATTGAGTAACTCTTTCACAGGGGTTGCATATCAGATACCCTACATATGAGATAATTATATTACAACTCATAACAGTAGCAAAATTACAGTTATGAAGTAGTAAGGGGAATAATTTTATGGTTGGGGTCACCATACATGAAGAACTGTATTAAAGGGTCACAGCATTAGGAAGGTTGAGGACCACTGTTATAAGAGATGTTTAAAGACATTCTTGATGTCCTGAAGAGGATCTAGTGGGTTTTCTGCAGACCTGGACAGGTGGTTATTGTGCCAGCCCTTGAACCTGACTGGATAGAGAGGTCAAGTCTGAGGAAGAGAGAAGAGAACTGGCTAGCAGTTTCTCTCCATCCGGGGGTGTCTCATGTTGCCTAAGCCACTGACTGACATGTTTCCAAGGATGGCATTCCCTCCCCATCAGAAGACATGGTGTCTGATGGTGCTGTCCTGAAGGCACTACCATTAGAGATCTGTAGTTCTAGATGGGGGAATGAACAAACTCTGGCCCAGACGCCAAGCTTGGCTCAACACTTAGGCTCCCTCAGATCCTCAAGCTGCCATGTTTAATTGCTTCAACAACAACATCACAAGAATAATTTTTTTTGCTGTGTAAGAATTACATAAGACTTAAAGTTGGTGTTTATAAATAAAGGTTTGCAGAGAAATCTGCCATGTTCAATTCATTTACATATTATTTCCGGTTGCTTCTGTGGTCAAAGGCAGCAGAGAACAGACCTGTAGCAGCCTCAAGTCTTTAAAATCTGAGTATGTCACAGGAAATGTTTGCTACCCCACCCCGATTGTTTCACAGAGACAACATTGAATGTGTCATTTTCACTTCTGCCATTTATTTACAAATGTTGTTTTTGTTTTATTTGCATTTGTGTTTATGTATGTATTTCTATGTGTGTGTATGTGTGCCATGTGTGTGCTGGTGCCCATGAGTGCCAGGAGAGGGCACAAGACCCCTAGACCTGGAGTTGCAGTCATTTGGAGCCTCCTGACATGAGTGCAGGGAACTGATCCAGGTCCTCTGGAAGAACAGGTGGTGCAACCACTGAGACATCCCTCCAGCCCCCAATGTCACGTTTTCAAGCGAATCCTCTCCAGGATGGCACTTGTATTTGTGTGTTGTGAAATAATACAAAATTGTTTATTTTCAACTACTTTTAAGTCTCCAGTGGCAACAAACACACACCATGGTTTATCTTCTGTTACTGGAACTCAACATCGCAAACTGGGTAACTGTAGTGTATTTGCGTGCCGGCTCTGAGGATGGCGTCTGGGGAAGACTGTCTGCTGCACCACGGTATGGCAGAGAGCAGCACAATGCAAACACAACACAGACACTGAGAGGTCACGGGAGCTGCAGCCTGATAGCTTCCAAAGGCGCTCATTTTAACTACCTCCCAAAAGTCCAACCCCAAATACAACTAGCCTTGGAGATTAAATCTCTAGTATATAACTTTTGGGGAGATGCTTTGAAACCATGGCGGTACGTCATGCAATGATCGCCATTGCCTGTTACCGGAAGTCTCATTATGTAAGCTGAAACTATGCGACAGTTAGAGGTAACTCCTACTCCAGTTTCTCCATAGGCTCTGGCAAGCCCCAGCCTATTTGCCATTGGATTTTTCTGTCCCAATACATCACGTCAGTGTCTGTTGTTTCTCTTTGAATCATGCTTTCCAGGTCCATCCACGATGTAGCTGAATCAGAATGTTGTTCCTTTTTAAAGGCCGAATAAGAGTCCCTTGCCCGTACACACCACTGGGATTCCCCCCTTCTCTTTCCTCTAGACAGTGCTGTGGTGTGTGAAATGTAGTTCTTCACACCCACTCCAGTATGAGATATCAGCAAGGACTATAAACAGAAGTCATATGCTCAGAGGAAAACTAGGCATGGCGGAGAGGGACATGTGTACTTTTGTCTATAAATTGATGAGAGAAGGTGAGTGACAGGAGTCTTTGCTGCAGGCACTCATCTCTGTGTCAATGTCCATGCCTGAGGAAGGGAGCAGCTGGGGTTCCACAGACATTGTCCTGGGTTTAGAGGGAATCTAAGTACCATATTGATGTGATTGTTCTGCACAGAGAAGTGAGTGTGAACTGTCTCTAGTGCAGACAGGTCTTCACTGGTTTCCTGCACCCAAGCTCCATAAGGGGAAGATGGTGCCTCTGCCTATCCACTGGATATACATAATCAAATCCAAATTCTTTAGATTAAAATGGTCCAAGCCAGTGGTTCTCAACCTGTGGGTCCTGACCCCTTGGGGGGTCAAAAAACCTTTTCAAAGGGGTTGAATACCAGATATCCCTCATATCAGATATTTACATTATGATTCGTAACAGTAGCAAAATTATAGTTATGAAGTAGCAATGAAATAATTTTATGATGTGTGGGGAGTCACCACAACATGAGGAACTGTATTAAGGGGTTGCAGCATGAGGAAGATTGAGAACTACTGCACTAAGTTTAACAAAAAGCAAGGCTTTTTGACGCTGCCAGCCAGGGAACACACAAAGATGTTCAAACTGCACTCCATGGCGCCAAGGAACTTAGCCAAGTAGAAAAGGAGACTCACACACAGGCTGCCATAGGGCCCTGCCTGATTCATTTCACTTTTCAAGGAGCAGGACACTACATGGTGCTTGCCTGAAGGAGTTCTGAGTCTCAGCATTATCTCACCTCAGTTCTCTGGATGATATCCTGTCTTTGATGAGCTTCCGGTGGGGTTCTGTTGACACTGAATCCTGGGGATGTCACCAAGGAGCAGGAAACGGGGGTGTGGAGTCTGCGCTCATTCTGAGGGTCAAGAGCTCTGCAAATGCTATAGATGTGGACACCCCGCCAACACAGAATCCTGGCTTTGAGAGGGTAAATGAATGGGATGTTTTAATGGAAGTTCCGGGGTGATACTGAGAGTGCCGACTGAGTCTTTAATACAGAGATACTTTGTGAGTGGTTTGGACTCAAATGCTTAGTGAAGGTAGGTCATCAGGCCATCTCTTGGAACTGAGAGCTCTGTGAAGAAAGTCACGGAGACACTAAGTAAGGGCGACATGAATTCCAGAGTTGATGGACTTTTGACCGTGCACGCACGTCAAGTATGCTACTCATGAATATGAATGCTTTTTAAAATTAAACTGAAGCAGCAGACAAAGGCTATGTGGCATGTAAACAGTGCTGCAATAAGCAATGTCACTGTGGTTATAACTCAGGGGTAATCAATGAGATGCCATCGGCATTCCTAACATGGAGTCAATGTGCACAAACTTTTAATATAAGCCTAATTATGACTGTCTCTTTGCATGAAACTAAAAATATTGAAAATGCTGACATTGGGGAGGTGCCCTTGGATCAAATCTCCTGAAGTCAATAATCTATTATGATTTTCATTTTGCAGAAGTAGTGCTATTATTTCAAAAGATCTGGAAAATCAATTTGGCCTTCAGTATATCTGTGTAATAATGACATCCTAATTAAAAATCCCAATCTGAGGAGTACAAAGCATGAGGTCTAATCTCTAATCAATGAACACCAAGTCCAGAAGTTATAGACGCAATCACCCATTTTTAATGAACTTTCTTACTTTGTCCAGATTTGGTCTGCTTTTCTCCCTGTAGTTTTGGAAGCCCTGTCTGTGTGGAAACATCCCAGGAAGCAGAGACAATTGGGTGTAACAAGAATGTAAATTAGAGCAAGATGCATCAAAGAATGCATATCTTCAGAATCGTGTGGGTTTCTTTTTAATTGGAATTTATAATTGCCCCTAATTATAGGACATATTTTACATGTTCCCTTTGAGAGGCTGAGAAGGGGTGGAGCCCTGTCCACTCCAGTCACAAGAGCTCTAACCTTGACATTTTAATTAGATATTATTTTGAAATATGTAAAAGAGATTTAATACTCACCAAAACATATCATTGATTGTGCAGTTTCCCCTAGGAAAAAAAATGATACACAACTTGAAAAATAATCAGCCCTTCAGAGGAACTCTGGAAATGCTGGAGGGTAAATGCAAGAAGACATCTCACCACCATGAACATGGATTTTCTGATGTTTCCTCTAGGCAAAGTCCCTTCTTTGGAGTAGCCCAGTGTCAATGGCCTTAGTCTAGACAAAGGAGGTGAGGTTAAATGATTTATGGGTCCTGTACACCCATCCTGCAGATAAAAAGGGAGGTCAGAGGAGGGTCAAGAGTCTTTCCTTCGAAAGGAATTTCTGGTGCCCCATTACCTGGCTACACGAGACTGATTAAAACAACCCTTTGGTTCTCTTCTCCCCAGAGGCTCTGCTCTCTCATGCTTCAGCAGATTAACAGTGTGGGGCAAAGCAGAGCCCAGGCAACAGACCTCTCTTCCTAAGCTTGCCTTCCTACATCACCCCGGAGTCAGATGAGATGAAATGTGTGCATTACTGTATCCAGCACTGGAAAAGATGTAGAAAAAAGCTAGGACCAAGAATCCCAGGGTTCTCCACCAAGGTGGGAGCTTATCATCCTTCAGAATCTCCAGCCCTTCCCTAAGATTAAGAGCTTCTAGATTGTCTCCTGGGGCTTAAAAGAGGAGGATAGATCAGTGGTGCAAGGGGAATGTTGATTACTATGAGGCTCTACACCAACGGTTCTCAACCTTCCTAACGTTGTGACCCTCTAATCCAGTTCCTTGTGCTGTGGTGACTCCCAACCGTGAAGACAATTTTCATTATTACTTCACAGCTGTAATTTTGCCACTGTTATGAATCCTGAAGTAAATATCTATGTTTTCTGATGGTTTTAGGTGACCCCTGTGAAAGAGTCATTTGACCCCCAAGGGTGTTTTGACCCCCAGGTTGAGAACTGCTGTTGAGAACACCTTTCCCTAGTGTTCTTGGCTGCTGTGCCCTGGAGAGTCAGCATGAACTAAAATGTGTTTTTAAAGTATGGCTTATCCAGGTGCACCACAGTTTGGGGTTCCACCATCCACTGATACCGCCTACTCACTATATAATGAAGAAGGAATAGGAGCAAAACTTTACATGTGGTCCCCTCACACTCTGCTCGGTAGGCATCACGCACCTCAGCCAAGACCCACCAGAGATGGATGGCCTCTGTATTTATTACTTTTATGTTGCTGTGACCAAAGTATCTGACAGAAACCACGGAGGGAGACAGGGTTTATTTGGCTCATGGCTTTAGAGAGTTTAGTCTGTTGTGTGGGCTGGCGGGAACATCTCAGTCTATCATTGCTGGTATCCAAACGAAAGTGGGCTTTGAAGCAAAGACGACAACCAGGAGCGGTGTGGCCTCCAAAGGTCACCCTCCAGGGATATACTTCCATCAACTAGGCCCCACCTCTAAAAAAGTCCCTAGCCTTCTAAAATATCCCCACCTGATAGGGTACGATTGTTAAAAACAGGAGCCTGTGAGGACGGCCTCATGTCTTGTCCAAGGTCATGGCTGGCTGCCTGTGATATGCTTTCATGGGCACTTGTCAATGGCGTTTCCCAAAGGGAGTCCAGGACTTGTGTTAAATCATAGGGCTTGATCCAGATTAGGGAATTCCAGTGATGCCTGGTGAGAGGAGAATCAGACAGAAATGTGAGGGCTCTGAGTCTGTAGAACATGGCACATTGTCTTCTCACAGGACCTGAGCTCATAGTCTTCTACAGGAGAGCTTGCCCAATTGTTTCCTCATGGAAGACCTAACCCCATTGTCTCCTTATTGGAGACTAAAACCCATTCTCTTCTCTTGGAAGACCTGATCACACTGTCTTGGCTGCCCTAGAAAAGCAGATCATTGCTATAAAATCTAAAATCTGAAACTTGAAGTAATTGGGACACAGATGGAGTGGGTAGAGAAAAGGCTGCCTTTCAGTGCACCCCCTTATTCTGTACCCTGACTTAGCACTCACTGTCCTTCCACAGGGTGATATTACCGAGTCAGAGGATGAGAGACATGAAAGGGTCTCATCCAATGCCTTTGTTCCCCCTCCTGCTTTGCTGGCTCCCCACATGACATCTCCTCACACAGACAGTGGCGGAGAACAGAAATTACTGGTGCTCTGCACCTTTGAGTACCCTGCAATGCAGAATCATTGTTCTCTGGGGAGGAGGAAACCCATGAAGCAATTTTTAGGAGAAGATGTAGACAGATTCTCCCATCATCTCCTCCCGTCTTGCACATGGGAAGTCCTCCTCGACCAGAAAAGATGGCGGAAAAACATTCCTGGAGGGAAGACCGGGTAGGCGCACGTCCTCCAAAAACCCACTTGTGTCTAGGCTGCAACTGTATTTTCTGCACGTACCCCAGCAGAATTTCCTGTGGATTTCAGATCATCCTTTATTTCCAATTACACTCTTGTTCACATTATCGATTTGGAGGATACAAATGTTGAATGACAAGAGAGGCAGAGGAAGCAGGGAGGGGGAGAAGAATTCCATTTTGCCTGAAGGAGAAGATGCTGAAATGCCACCCTGCACAGCATCTCCGAAGCGTTCATCAATGTGGCAGAGGCTGGCTCAATTATCTTTGTGTCAGATGATTATCTGAGAGCTTAATTTAATCTCCATTATCCTCCCCCGTCATATTTCAATTAAATCTGCTATCAGAGTGTTAACACATCTTTGAACCTGCTATTTCTTCAGTTAATTTTCCACTAAGAGGTGCTGGAGAGTAACAGATGTCATAATTATGCAATTATTAAGTGTATCTGACACTCGTTCTCTCAGGATTTTGTGGCTGGGGTAAGAGCGTTGGAAAATTAATCTGATGGCAATATGCTTCCGTTGTGATCCATAACACCACTGCAGGCTGGGGGCTGTCCTCCTGCTCTTCCGAGGCGCCGCCAGAAAGATGCAAGATTAACCGGTTGTCGTCAGGTTCCTTTCACTCTCCCACATCTGGTGAGCTGGATGAGTTCATTAGGCCAAGCAGTTCAAAGGCAGCTTGGATTTTTCTAACCTTCTGTGAGTCCTCGGGAAGTACAGCAGGCAGATCTCAGGGTAGTGTTAGAAGCAGAGGCAGCAATGTGATGGACAAAGTTAACCTGGACTTTGCAAACTTGGTTCAGGACTGTTTATGAGGCACAGCCTTGAACGCACCACATCCTCTGTCTGTGCTTTTGTTCCATGACGAAGGAGAAGCTGGTTCTGTAAACTACGGCCCCTCCAAGCACTCCAGGAAACCCCTTACAAGCTATCTAGCCTCTCCCTCTTGTACATGCGTGAGTGTGCGCACGTGTGTGGGTGCATGTGTGTGTGTGTGTGTGTGTGTGTGTGTGTGTGTGTGTTAGAGAGAGAGAGAGAGAGAGAGAGAGAGAGAGAGAGAGAGAGGGAGAGGGAGAGGGAGAGGGAGAGGGAGGAAGGGAGAGGGAGGGAGGGAGGGAGGGAGGGAAGGAGAGAGAGAGAGAGAGAGAGAGAGAGAGAGAGAGAGAGAGAGAGAGAGAGAGAGAGAGAGAAGTTTAATCTTAAATATTCCTCAAAGGTTCATACATCACAAGCGCCTGGCATGTCTCTTGTTTGCTCTCTTTGCTTTCTGGTCTCCATGATCTGAGCAGCCATTACCACATTGCCACATACTCCCATGATGCTCGGCTTTGCCACAGCTCAACAGACTAACCAATTGCAGACCAAAACCTCCAGAATGGCGAGAAAAAACAAATCTCCCTCCTTGAATTTGATGTTCAGGTGGTTTGGTTTGTCGTGGTAAAACAAAATCAGCACATGCCCTCACACACACACACACACACACACACACACACACACACACACACACACGCGCTCTCATTCTTTCTCTCCCTCTCCTCTTCTCTCCTTCCTTCCCTCCCTCCTTCCCTCCCTCCCTCATTCTTTCTCTTTCACACTCACCTCTAGCTATTTAAATGATCAAAACTGTTCAGTTTGAGGTATGAAGAGATCTCTATCTGTTTTGCATCTGTAACACGTAGCCATACAGACCAAATAACTATCAGGACTCAAACCATGACTCTGCCATTTGCTAACATGACCTTAGGCAGAGAGCTTACCCCTCTGGTCTTTCATTACTTTTCCTGTAGCCTAGTGATGGTATTATGAAACTAGTCTCCAAAGATTGTTGAGATGACTAAATAAAATGTTAGGTTTGCCTCTTTCTGTTTGTGTACTTGGCTCATGTATAGGAACGGTGCTAAAAAATATAAAGGGAGTTAGGGATAGATGTGTAGAGTGGTATGACTGAGTATCTTTGGGAATTTCTTCACTATGATGTGGTGCTTCGAATACTCCTTAAAAACACAACTGTGTCCATGAAGACCATCAAGTCCTTGCTTAAGATCAAGCAGCAAGCTCAGAATAGACTTGACAAAGCACAATTCCTGCTACTGATACAATGTGGCCCAAAGCCATGCTCCTTCCTTCCAGGCCAGAGCTACCTGGCCTCCACATCCGCATGGTTCAGTCACCAGGCTACCAAATCATTCTCAGACTGCTGTGCCCGTCAAATCACCTTCCCTCCACAGTACTGCCCAAGTGGATAAAAGGTAAGAAATACTTGCCTTCAGTGCAGGTGACATGCTTGTGGACAGGGCCTGAAGCTCTTCAGTCAATGGGAATGTTAGATTAAAAATGAGCCCCTAGCTCCGGCCCAAGGTTCTAGTTAAATTGAGATTATAATAAAAGCAGCTCATTATGTTTTTGGTCCTCTGCCCCCAGAGGCTTCTGAGATGGCTCTGGGCTCCCACAGAAGACATGTAGGAAAGATAATTCTATGACATGATTTTTCTTTATAGCATTTCATTTGACTAATCATCCTCTGTGGGGCATTGCTGGCGTTTGAATATGAAATGTGTTTCACGGGCCAAGGATTTGAATGCTTCTCCAGCAGCCTGTGGTACTGTTTCGGGAGGCTGTGGAAACATTGCTGGGGGACTTGACTAGAAGAAAGATGTCACTGGGGTAGGATCTAGTGTGTCTGCCATCTCTGACCCCTTGCTGACATGTTTTCTACTTCCTGTGCATCCAGAAGTGAGGAACAGTTCTGCTGTGCGTACACTCAAAAGCCACAGCCCTCTGAAGCCGTGAACCAAAGCCAGTCCTCCCTCCCTGCATTTATTTAGGTCAGGTGGTCACCATGGTGAAAAGTGAAAAAAATGAAGGCACTTAGGTTGTTCCTAATTTCTCATATAAAACTGGATATTTGCTTCTCACATGGGTGGCATCCTAGATCATTTCCTGCCTGCAAGGAGTCATTTCCTTTTCTTTTCTCTTTTCAGAGAAAATATTAAGATTATCAAGAAAGGGCTTGCTGTCATTAGAGCTACACAATTAAGTAACAGGTATTCAGTCTCTGACATGCTGGCATCTTGAAATAGTAGCCCGAGTCCAGAAACTGGATGGCTTAAAGAAATGGTAATGTGTTTTCTTTGTTCAGGAGGCCAGAAGTTCAGAATCATGATGCTGGCAAAGCCATGTTCCCCCTGAAATCTGTGAGAGAAGTCTCCAGGACTCTGGAACATAGGCACTTTGTTGATGAGTCTTGGCTTGTCCGTACCTCACTTCTGGCTTTCATCTGTTGTCACATGGTTCCTATACAGCACAGGTCTCTCTGTGTGTCTGTCCCAGCTTCCATCATGAGGGTATCGAGGCTCACCCTACTCTATTATGCCTTTCTCTTAACTAATTCTGCCTGCAGAGACATTGGCATTCAGAGACTTTAGGGTTAGGCCTGCCACAGGAGGGAAGCAATCTACCACAGCACAAAGATGGAGGAGGAAGAGCAGAGAGGCTAGAGACTGGGGAGGAGCTGGCATGGAGATGACTCTGTCCTCGTGCCCCTCCGTGGGAAGGAAAGTTCCTACCACAGAGCTCTCTACAGCCTCTAGGGTGCTGGTCATTTCTCCTCAGCCCTCAGACCTCAGGGTGGGCAAACTGCTTGTTTCACCAGCTCTGTTACTTCACTGAGTTCCTATCACTAACTTTTGTCATACTCGTTGGTCCTGTTTGAGGATGCCACCTCCTGTGGGTCAGGTGGCAGTCCTGCTGTCTGTGCCGTGTGTCCCACAGTGCAGAGTAGACTTTCAAATGCTACTGCGGATAAAACTCAGGGATGACCATGTTAAAGTACTGCAGGGGGGCGGGGCCTGGCTGACGTGCTGCATTTCCAACAGGCGTCTACATGCTGATCCTGCAGGACAGTACAGGATGCCGCCTCCAGCATCAGGCCAAGAGGAGCCCGTGTGAGATAGTCAGGAGTTAGGCAGGAGTGTGACTGAGGAGAGAAACTGAGTTGTGTTATATCTAGAGCCCCAAGTCTGGCTGGGTCCCCACTCCAGAAGAGTGTACTGTTTTGTGACATGGGGCTTTTCTGGAGCAGGAAGTAAAAACTTCAAAATATTTGTGTGCACTTTTGATATCACCTGCTACTTGAGAGCCCAAGGGAAGACAGTTTCTGGAACCCATGATCTTGCAGCCAGGCTGAGAGGCATAGGGAGACTCCTTCTCAAAACAAACAAACAAACAAACAAACAAACAAGCAAACAGCCTTTTGATTTTGTAAGAAGATCTCACTGTTTCCCAGTGTGGCTTTGAACTCATTCTAGAGCTGATATGGACTTTGACCTTCTAATCCTCCTGCCTTGGCCTCCAGAGTAGCAGGGATCATAAACTTGCCTCACCAGGCTTGACTGAACTATCTCTTTTTTTACTTTTTATGTTTTGTTTTGGTTTTTCGAGGCAGGACTTCTCTGTGTAGCCTTGGTGCCTGTCCTAGATCTCACTCTGTAGCCCAGGCTCCCTTCAAACTCTCAGAGATCCGCCAGGCTCTGCCTTCCGAGTTCTGGGACTAAAGGCATGCACCACCACTGCCTGGCGAACTCTCTCTTTTAAATCTCTGCCCTGAGGAAGAGTATGATCACTGCTATCTATCCCAAATGCCACTGCAGTTCCCTGGCAAATGTTCTTGAGGGGACCCATTTAATTGCATCTCCACTTTCTGTGTCCAGAACCCAGTGGCCCACGCTTTTCGCTGTTTGTATCTCTTAGTCTGTAGTATGACAAGCCTAGAAGAGGAAACAGCTGGAAGCTTTTCTAGCAATCCAACCCTCATTCAACATTCAACTGCTGAGATACAAGAGTGTTAGTCAGCAGTAGGAGAGAAATAAAAGGCAAAGACTTGGTTCTTCATCACAGAGCATTTCAGAAGCACCTTCCAGAAGGTCTCAGCCAAGGAAGGAAGTCCCAGAAGTCCTAGGTCCCAGAAGTCCCAGAAGTCCTAGGACCTCTGAAGTTGGACCGTATCGACAGTGGTCACTCTGGCTTCCCTGTGTGGACCTGTTGAGCCAGGGAGGTGGGAACTACGTGTGCATCATCCACATTTCAGCCCATGAATTTTGCAGCAACTCACAAGGGTCTTGCTTTAGAGGGGGCAGATACTTACAAGGAAAACACAGCCTTTGCTTCAGAGGGTTTCCACACCCAGCTCATCACAGTCACTCATATATATATATATATATATATATATATATATATATATATATATATATTTATATCACCACGCACATGGGCCAAATGGTCTCTCTCTCTCTCTCCATCACATAATTCTTTTTCTTTCCCAGTCCCTTCCTCTTTTGCTTGATTTCCTTTTTCTCTTCCTACTTTAGCTTCTTATTTTCTGCAAAGCAATCGAGTGAAAGACTACTCTTGTGGAAGGTTTCATACACAAGAAATTACTATTTTTATGTTCCCTCCCTTAGGGTATGCTCAAGCACAATCCATACTTTTGTGGGCATTTTTTCCCTATAATATGTTTGTAGCCAGAATGTGGAACCAGCTTCAAGAAAATTAAACAGAACAAGGGAAGCCATGTGCCCCACAATTAAAGGAAACACTCCGAGTAGCAGTCGGCGCCCAACAGGACAGCATGCCTTGCCAAGCAGCCAGTGTGCAGCCGGAAAACATGCCAAGCCTCCCTGATTTGTAATGGGATTTTTTTTCCATATTTAGGTAAATTAATGTAATTATTTAATGCCTCCTGCAATGGTAATAGGATTGTGCTTGGGCCCTTTCGACATATGGTGCTGGCAATCGAATCCTCTTTGAGGGAGGAAAGGGGTGGGGGGATGAAAGCCCAGATTGCAGTCGCTGGTTTTGATGTTGGAGGTCTGCTTGGCCCTTGGCCTGCTTGGAGTGTGAAAGAAATGGGGCAATGGATTAAGGTCCCTTTCACAAGCCAGTGGGCACAGCAGGCACACATGCCACCCACTGCCATGATCCGTGCTTGCTCCCCAGTGGTCCTGCAGGCTCATTAGGGAAGTCTGGCTTTTTGATTTGGGACCCACCCATGTTCTTTCGTCTCTCCCCTGTGCCTTAATGGGAAGGAAGCAACTGAGTTTCTTTTTCTTAGTCTCTCTCATTTTCAAGAATATCCAACTGTTTCAGTTTTCTATTGCTGTAACAGAGTACTCGAGACTAGGTAATTAGTAAAGAACAAAGGTTTATTTAGCTCATGCTGCTGGTTTAAGATCTTGTGTGCCATTTGCAACATCTGCTCGTCTTCTGGTGAGTGCCTGGGAGTGTTTCAGCTCATATGGAAAAGATGAGGCTGAACAGGAGCCTACCGAACAGAGAACACAAAAGGGGCCTTGCTTAATCCTCTCTTAAGCTAACTCAGTCCTCAAAGGATAAAAACTCACCCAGGAAGGGCCTTAGTCCGTTCATGAGAATTCTGCTCTCATGACCCAAGCGCCATTAGGCCCCATATCCCATCACTGTTTCATTGAGGAGTTAAGATCCCAGAACATGAACTTTTGAGTGACATTCCTCTTTCTGACTCATATATAAGGCTACCTTAAAGGCTATATTATATCAAAAGAGGAACTTTGTAGCACATTCATTTTGCATCCATCCATCCATCTACCCATCAAGCAACATGTGACCTGTGGTAATGTGCTAAATGATAGCTATCTAAATCCCGTCTCAAGAATTTAGAGCCATGCCCGGGTAGCAGATAGATGTTATTTTGAGGGATACTTCTAGACATTGGTAATAATTCCCATGTTAAGCAGGATTCTGAGGGGGCCTGGGGAGATGGCTTTGTGGTTAAGAACACTGGCTGCTCTTCCAGAGGACCAGTGCACCCACACGGTACCAGCACCCACATGGCAGCTCACAACTGCCTGTACAGTTTCAGGGAATACGACACCTTCATGCAGACAAACGCAGAGGCAAAACACAAATTCAAGTGAAATAAAAATAAAGAAATTATTTTTAAAAGGAAGACGTTATTTTTTTGTAAGAAAAAAAAAAAAAAAGGATTCTGAGGCTACAGCCCCAGAGGGCTTAGCAGAAGAGTACCATATTAGTCTCCCTACAGATTAATGAAGGGAAAAAGTGATAGTCCTCAACCTCAGGGATTACATCACACGTTGCTATATTAATGGTTTTTCTAACTAAAACCCCATATACAATGGCTTATACATAATGGAAGCTTATTTTGTGCTCAGAGTCTTCCTAACTGGCAGTTAGCTCACCTCCACGTGGTCACTGAAGGACTCAGTCTCCTTCTACCTGAGGACCTGGTGGTTTCTGGTCACTACACCTTTCTGTAGGAAGCCCCAGAGGGGGAAAGGTGAGTGGCACACCCACACCTACTTCTCAACCTCCTTAGTCAGAAAGAGGCACTCGTGACCGTTCACTTGGTGACAGTCCCGGGCTCCCCTAGCTGAAGGCTACACAGGGAAATGCAGTCCTAGCCATGGCATGGCTCCCTGCCAGCAGTTCCACAGCACCTTCAGCAGCCAAGGGGTCTACTCTGTAAACAGCACCCCGATTCCTTCCATCCAGCCTGCTGGAGTGCCCGCTGCCAGCCCGGCCCCTTTACCCTGTCCATTTCTGTACACAGTTTTGCCCTGGTGTCTTCGATTTAAAAGCTGTTGGATGCTTACGGTCCTGCTCAGTGTTTTAAGCATCCGCCAATGGCTTAATACATCTGATGCAAGGCAGTGCTATGAACCATTGCTATTCTCCATTTCCCAGGGGTGGAGATCTGCGCAGGTTCAGTTCAGAGAAGTGATCACAGGCCTCAGTACAGAGAGCTCAGGGTGAGATTCCTGGCAAAGGATGCTCATGTGAATGAGCAGTGCTGGACAGAGCTTACAGAGCTGTGATAAGCCTGTGGTGGCCCCAGCACATCTCCTGACTTGGAGCACGCAGAGCTGGTGTCCTTGGCGCTGCAAATCTAAGTTGTGCTTTTTAGAACCTTTCAAAAATCACACACACACACACACACACACACACACACACACACACACACAGAGAGAGAGAGAGAGAGAGAGAGAGAGAGAGAGAGAGAGAGAGAACAGTTGACTGGATCCTGGGTTAAGGAGGCTCAGAGAGATGGAGGAATGGCCATCGCCTAATTTTTAGGTCATTCCAATCACTCCCGATCGGTCCCATTTGCCATTGAGTAGAATTGGAGATCTAGCACATCATTCAGGCTTTGGGCTCTGTCTGGCGCTGTCACTAGTGGCTGTAGAGGAATCACAAGAGTAGAGTCATAAAGCTCTCTGGGACTCTACCCTGGGGTTAAGCGGAGACCAGGGCTTTGTTTCGCCACACCCCTCACTGAGACTTGGCCTTTACAACTTCACATTTGAAGCTCTGGGCTGCTTCATAAACACACTATTTGAATAGCGCCTGGCAGCACAATATAAAATTAACTTTACTGTATCTTGTAAGCCATATAGAGCCTTTATTGTCCAAGGCCACATCAGATCTTTTCATAAATACTAGCAGATAATTTTTATCTAATTTCATTAGCTGTGGTTAAACTTGTTTTACCAGGTTTCTCAGAAACTTCGTCACTCTACCAGAGAGGCTCGTGGGATGCCGCTCTGGGACCAAGTCTCTCTCACTTTGGTTTCTACAGTCTCATTCTCAGCCTGTGGACGGTAGCTTCCCCACGTCTTGACTCCTTGTGGATTCACGGTCCAAGCATCTACTGATACACCTTTGTCCACACTCCCATCCTACAGCTGTCTCCACAGCAGGGCCCTCGGAGTGGCTCAGTGGCAAGAGGAAGGCAGAGCTCCATTTAGATCCAAGCTCCACCTTCCTTGCTCTGTGATCTTGGCCAAGTGGCAAGCTCTCTGGACTGCATGCTCACTTCTAAAGTGGGGGTGCTAACCCCTTGCTGTGTGGAGTTAACATGGAATAATTTTTCTCTATCTGTGAGACACCAGGGACGCAGAAACCTTTTAGGATACAGTGATGGGTCTAGTCTCAGAGCCTTAAAATGAACTAGGTTTATTTATCTCTGAGTCCAAGAAAGATGTGAGGGTCCAGGTTCCCACAGTCCTGAAGACTTGGCTTCTAATGTTGTGGGAGAGGGAACAGCAGAGAGAGGGAATGGCAGAAGGGATCGCAGGAGGCTGCCTGGCCTGCTTGGGCATGGTGGGGCTATCGGCTGTGCTCTCATTCTTACACAACATGCACCAGGCGGAGGTGGGCACACGGAGAGTTTAGAGCCGCTGTATGGAGAGAAGAGACTCAGACAGTCGATGACACCAGAAGCTTCTGCTGTGACGGTCAGTGGAAGTGAGAAGTGAGAACTCAGCCCCCTCCATCTCTGGACCCCATCCTCCTCGAGAGTCAGGGCTTCCCCGGGTGCCCTCCACTGCCCAGTCTCATCCTCCTCGAGAGTCAGGGCTTTCTCGGGTGCCCTTCACTGCCCAGTCTCATCCTCCTCGAGAGTCAGGGCTTCCCCGGGTACCCTTCACTGCTCAGTCTCTTGGCTTGTACCCCAGTATACTCAGGCATCCCTCGGTCACACACAACTGCATTCTGAGGAGGAGGAGGAGGAGACTCTGAGTGACCACCACCAGACCAGAAGGTATGACTGGAAGTCTGATCCATGGGAAATGGGGGCAGAATGGGGCGGATCACTGTCTTTTTGTCTTTTTTTCCCCTTTCCAGGTTCCCAGGATGCAGAACCTCCTTGCAGCCTGGGGCAGTCTGCACTGTGCTGCTCAGAACTATAGCACCACATTGCATGGCTGCACAGGCCCTTGTATCTCATCTACATCAGTCTGGTCTTGTGCATCCCAACATCATTCACTCATATCCTCTCTCTCTCTCTCTCTCTCTCTCTCTCTCTCTCTCTCTCTCTCTCTCTCTCTCTCTCCTTTCCTCCCTTCTCTCACTTCCTTCCTGAGATTAACTGAACCAAAGACCTCGTGTTCTTTTGTAAATACCAAATAGTTACTGTATCACTGAGTTACAAGCCCACTGAAGTGTCTCATCTCAATCCCAGACGTTTTTTGTTGTTCTTGTTCTGTTTGCTGGGTGACTAGGGCACTGGTGATATCCTTCCATTGATTGTCTTTCTAGTATGGTTTGTTAGATTCTCAAGTTTCTTTTTTTCCCTTTATTTTTGGCACTGTGGGGGATCAAACCCACAACCCTGTGAATGTTCACTAAGCCCTCTATTAACTGAGACACCTATCCAGACTCCAAGTTTCCAAATATTGAATATTTTCTGTTACTATAGCAAAATCCATGGACCTGGGCTCTTAAAAAGAAAAGAGGTATGTACAATTAAATGTTTCACTTTTGGAAACTTAAGAACATGCTGCCCACTCTGCTCAACTCTGGGAGGAATCCCTTTACTGGGCCATGAAAGGGAAAGGACCACATGCAGGAGGCACTGAGCACACAGAGGGAATTAGTTTTGTAGTTCACTGTCCAGGATTATGTTAATCCTTCTGGAAGGCAGCACTCTAGTGAACTGAATCCATTCTGGGAGGTTTTAAAGGTCTCACCACTTCTCAACAGTGCCACACTGGGACTGTGTTTAGCACATATGAACCCTTGGGGGACACACTACTTTAGTTAGGGTTCCTATTGCTGTGAAGAGACACCATGACCACAGCAATGCTTATAAAGGAAAACATTTCATTGAGGTGGATTTCAGTTTCAGAGATTTAGTCCATTATCATCTAATGTGAGAAATCCATGGAGTCTGCTTAAAGGGCAAAGGAATTTATTAGGGGAGAAAAACTCACTGTACAGAACAGAATTGTCACAGGTTCTGGAGTGCTGGGGCAAAGTCTCGCCCTGTTCTGACTGCCTGAGTCAGTCCTGTATCCAAGTCCCATGAGGGATCGAAGAGAGACTGCCTACATGCGTCTTAGGTCTTAAGTGTGGCCGAGAGGCCACACCCCAGGGACATGTACTTCAAGGTCATAGGCAGGTAGAGCCTCTCTGCTGCATCTCTTGGGGCAGTGCTTCCAGGTCATAGACAGAAGCTATCCACTACAATCATCACGATGGGACATGGAAGCATGCAGGCAGACATGGTGCTGGAGAAGGAGCTGAGAGTTCTGCATCTTGATCTGCAGGCGACAAGACATGAACTGTCTACCACACTGAACATAGCTTGAGCATATGAGACCCCCAAAGCCAGTCTCCATAGTGACACATTCCTCCAACAAGACCACACCTACTCTGATAAGACCACACCTCCTAATAGTGCCACTCTCTTTGGGGGCCATTTTCTTACAAACCACCACATGCACCAAGCTATTTCAGACAACAGCACTGCTGTGCCTTGCAGTTCTTAAATGAAACATGTCTTGCTGTCAGTCACCTGAAGACCATTCTCTGGGCTCTTCTGCACGGAGTCACCTTTTCTCTAGAACTGAGTCCTGCTTTTCCACGACTCTTTCTAACCTCATCTAGGTGCCTCTTCCTCAGGCAAACATGAACGGGCTCCTGTCAGGTTCCTACAGAGACCTGATCCTGCTACTACAGGGTCCCCTCCTCATCCTGCAGCCTTATGTTGTTTGTAATTACCTATTTGTGTGACTCTTTACATCATGCCTGCTTTCCCTACCTGACTCTAAGCTCGGTGGTGCATAAAACAGCATTACTGCATTTTGTTTCCACTGTTGCCAGCACCTGATGCATCCAGCACATGGGATCTCAAGAAGTATTTGCTGTGTTTTCTAGCACCTGCCCCACAGCCTCATTTGCCCTCTGACCCAGAGTGAGATGACACACACTAACTATGAGGGCCTCCCCATGCAGTGTGCAAGTCTGTGATTGGACAGGAATTAATGTCTAATTAATCCACACAGTAAGTTTACATTCTTACACTCCTGCTTCGAAAACATTTGCCCTTTAAATCTGTTCATGGGATATTTGGAGGCCAACAGGAAAGGTTCCCTTAGTAGCCATGCACATGTGTCCTTTTCTGACTTAGATGACATTTCATGGCTGGTGAGCATGTCTAACCAGGACATTGAGTGCTGTTTAGACTGGACTCTCTCTGTCTCTGTCTCTCTCCCTCTAGTGTGTGTGCATGTATGCATCTCTCTAGTATGTGTGAATGTGCATTTCTCTCTCTAGTGTGCGTGCATGCGTGTATGTTGGAACATGTGTCTAGAACTTCTTTTAAATTCAAGACAGGTATTCTCATGACCTCATGATGAGGACTTAGATAATACTCGAGGTACTGGGATCTGAAAATGATGGATGATGCTGTGCATTTGGATTCCCAAACCATCCCCAGATCTTTACTCAACACACCCCTGCAGCTCCCCAGTTTTGTGACACCTAGCAATTATCACCCTATGCAGAAAAGAGGACAATAGAGAGAGGGAAGCCTTGTACCCAAGACTTGCCCTCAGACCTGGGCTCCAGATGGTGTGTGCTCCGGAGACTGTGTGCCCAGAAGAGCTCCATGAAGAAACAGCGGCTGGGGAGACATGAAGTATGTGAGGCCCTGTCCCTTCCCACTACATTTTGCCAGAGCTTCCAATTGCATCTTACAGCGATGGCTATGTCTCCAGTCTGGGATCAGGACACCCATTGCATGTAGTTTCCTTATAGAACTGAGCATCTTATTGGCGGCTGGATGTTCAGCAGCCAGCCCAGTGCCTGGGCACAGTTGGTAGCAAAATACTTTTGAGCATGTGTGAGTCTGATCTCTTGCTCTCCTCTCTGTCTTCTTGCGCAGAATTCCTGTTATGTGGGCTGTCCGCACAGCTGTGGTTCAATACTTAGATGGTTTAATACTCCTGAAAAGAAGTTAGTTTTTTGACAGAGTACTTGTGCATGCAGGAACTTCTGATAGATATTTCACAGTTAGATATATCCCTCTGTGTTCCTCTCAGTCGTCCTGTGTGATGAGTGTGTGAGGTCAAAGCTAATGAATGCTAAAGCTGGATTTGAACCCTCCTTGTCCCAAACTGTCAAGCCCATTCCACCACTATTTCCTCTAAAATGCTCCCTGGCTCTGAGTTCCTGTGTGCCAGTGACATGCCACGAAATTGTACACAACCCTCGTGACAAGTTGTTGCCAGCATGTCTGGGATTTAGTGGGTGGTGACTGTCCAAGGGATGGGCTAACTTTCTTTTGCTGTGTGGATCAGGATGCAAGATGGACTTCTCTCCCCACCCCCGAATCTACCCATCCTCCTGGGGCCATTCAGCTGACAGCTGTGGAGAGGACAGCCTGCTGAAAAAGGGTCCATAATTTCCCTCTGGCAAGAGACCGAGGTCCAACTTTGGAGAGGACAATTAATGTGCTCTCAGCTGGAACAATGGGGGTAGCAACAGATGCTACTTGTCCCAGGGATGCTGGGAGCTGCAGCCTCCTGCTAATCGGGGGCTTTCTTCTTCCCAGCCCAGGAAACCTGGCAGCTATGCCTGAGCTGAGGGGGCGGGCTGGCTGGAGGCTCCCAGGAGAGTCTCTGTCAGAGCGAGCCTGAGGACAGAAACCCCTCCGAACAGCCACCATCCTCCTCACATGGCTGCCCCACCACACCACTTTCCTCTTGGATAAGGATGTGCCCAGAATCACTCGTGTATGAGCTAGGGTTTGGACACATTCAGAAAGTGTTGCCAAATAAGTACAAGCCAGACATCCAGGGTCAGTCGATGTGAGTTTGAATCCCAGTATCGCCATTGGCTAGCAGCTGTCCTTAGAAAAATCCTTAACAATCACTAATTCTCAATTCTCCTATTTCTACAATGAGGGAAATAGCAGTGTACACAGCACAGATTTGTCTGCAGAGAAGAAATCAAATAAAGTGTGAAGAACTCAGCTTTACAGTGGATGTGGTAAGAAGGGCTTTGGGGATCTCTATAACCAGGATTTGGTGATCTCTACATAACCAGGACTACTTTCGGGCTTTCGATGTAGCCCCATGGTAACATGTGCATGGCCCTAGGTTTGAGCATGTGTACATCACACACACACACACACACACACACACACACACACACACACACACACTAGGGGGAGGGATAGAGAGACTAAGGGAAGGGGGCTGTTCTGTGTCAAGGTGGTCCTAATGATCTTGGAGATACTTGAAGGGAGACAGCCTTTCAAAAACTCCCCAGGTCAGGTACACTCTACTAACACCTAGAATATTGCAGGGACTATGAAAACTGCCTTGGATACATTTGTTAACAGTGTTGTGAGAATTTTTTCAGAAACAAAATCAGTTGCCTATAGGTTAATCAGGTATCTGTAGCCAATGAGTGACTCCAAGTGTGTCAGGTTTTTGCCGGGCTATCTGACATCTTTGAGGACTTGGAGCGGGCTTGATTTGCCAATCTTACTAAGAAGATTTTGAGATTATAAAGTGAGCACTGGATGTCTGACGATGCTCACCTGTGAAATGTCCATTGCTTTTATAACGGAAATAGGAGTTTTAAAAGCTGCCTCTGCATCCGCTGTCATCTACTGCTAAAGGAAGCTTCTCTGTCCAGGCTGAGGGATGCACTAAGCTGTAGGTAGAAGGATAAGTATTCCAAAGGTAGCTGGATATTGCATCAGTTCATCAATATGGAAGCAGTAGATTTGCCTCTAGGTTCCAGGACCACTCCAGCTACAGGTTCTTAGCCAGGTTTATGGTGCTAGACATGAGTTTCCTCCTATGGAGTAGGCCCTAAATTCAACCAGATAGCTGTTGAATGGTGAAATAAGAGCTCATGGAGTGCTCCCCCCCAAAAAAATAGGGCATCTATATCATGCCTTCCCCCCCAAAAGGTTGTGAGGGTCAGAGGACCGGGAAGAATGTCTTGAAAAAGTGTTTTCTGGGTGTGTCAGGGATGCTGTACCCGTATCTCAACAGCTGTGTTTGCCTGCACAAGGGCTGCAGAAGACCACACCAGTCAGTGTCCCAGCACAGAAAGAGGAGGGGTTCCCGAGGACCTCCTTCTAGTTGAGGAGCCTCAGGCCATCAAGCACTGGGAGGGGGGAGGCGGGGCAAGAGTCCGTTTCTTTCAGGAAGAGGGCCACTGGTAGGTCGTCCATGCACCAGTGGTCAGCCCTTCACTGGTGTTTATATGGCCGTCCTAATTCAGCACATCAGAGTATATGTAAGATGAAAATGGAGGAGGAAGAGGATGAGGAAGAGGAGACATGAAGTTGAGAAGGGGAGGGGGGTTCCTGGGAGGAGGAGTCAAGGGGAATATAATCAAAATGTATTGAACTCATCTATGAAATTCTCAAAAAATTAAAATGATCATAACACATATGATTTTGTTTTTCTTTCATTATATTAAATTTTAATATTTAGTTTAAAAGAAGTCCTGTTACTGTTCTTACTTGTAGAAGTAAATGCTATCTATCCATTTGGATCCATACTGTGCATAGATAGTAATAAATTCTACTTAGACACACACACATAGATATAAGCATACGTGGGTAGTTTGAGGAGGCACTCAACTGTAATCTCAGGAGTAGGTAGGGTCCTGGTACCTGCTTTTGTGGCATTGGAAATCAAACCCAGGACCTCACACATGCTAGGCAAGTACTCTACTGCTGAGCTATGATCTCAGCTCCCTCCCTCATATACTTTATGTTTTAGAACTCTGTGCAACCTAAATCAAACCTGAGGACCACTGATTTTCTCTTCCCTTTAATTCTGATACAGTGATTGTAGGTTAAAAAAAGAAGAAGAAGAAAAAGAAAAAAATGTTTACCCTGGACTCATTGGTGCAGAACTGGTACTAGGCCCCACGACCCTTGCTCACTGCTGTCTGTGTGCTGTCTAGAGTCAGCACGGCTGTCAACTGCTGGCCTCCATCATGACAGGTCACAGCCACATCCTTTCAACATTCCCTGTACTGTCCCCTAATTTAACTCAGTGCTCAGGAAGCTCTTGGGGATTCTAGTTTTCCCATGGCTCCATGGCAACACTTTGGCCCATTCATTAATGGAGAAAAGGACTCCAGGTATCAGTTTCTTATACCATTGTGTTCCATGTTCCATAGCCCCACTATCTCCCGGTTTTGGGGCCCCTCAGTCCTGGAGGCTGGTTCACCAAACAGCAACAGGTCCTCCTCCTGCCCACCTTTCTCTACTCTTCCTCTTGTCCTTGTGCCCACCTTTCTTCCTCTCTCCTTTCTTCATTCCCCTCTTCCTTCTCCCCTTCCTCCTTGCTTCCTTCTTCCACGAGTATCATTTAAATATCCACAAAAATGCATATTTAATAAATGTATGCATGAATAAATCATCATAAAAATGCAATCTTGACCAAAAAAATGAAGAAGAATGAAAATAATACAGTGCCTGATTTTACACTATACTACAGAGCTATAGTAAACAACACAAGCATGGTATTAACACAAAGACAAACACATAAACTAGTGGAACAGCATAGAGAATGCAGAAAGAAGCCCACACATTCCAAATATCTGAGTCTCAACAAAGATGCCAAAAATACATCTTGGGGAAATGACTATCTCCTGAAGAAATGGTTCTGGGAAAACTGGATTTCTCATGTAAAAGGAAAGAAGTCACCATACAAAAGTCAATCTAAGAAGGATCAAAGATCTTCATGTAAGACTTGAAACTTTGAAAATAGAGTGAGATAACACTATAACATATCAGCAGAGGTAAGATTTCTGACCAGGGTACCAATAATCCAGGAAGCAGGAACAAGAATTAATGAATGGGATTCCATCAAATTAAAAAAAATTAATAGTAAAGAGACGGCTTGCAGAATGCGAGGAAATCTCTGCCAGTTATTCACTCAATGCAGATTAATATCCAGACTATATAAAGAACTCAAAAAACTAAACATGAAAAAGAACAGACAGCCCAATTAGTAAATGAGCAAATTAACATTATAGATAGTTCTCATAAGAAATGTAAGCGCCCCCCTCCCCTGCCCAGGCTCAGGTAATAACATTTGTCTACTATCTGATGGCGCCATTGGGGGAGGTTGTACAAACTGGAAGAGGTAGAGCCTCTCTGGAGGAAGTTGGTCTCTGGGGTTTGTAGCCTGGTCCAACACTAGTAAAATGTGTTGGATGTTCACAGGCTGGTGTTGTGTGTTCCTGCTACCTGCCATCCTGCTTTCCCAAGGGTGATGGAGGGCATTGCCTCAAACTGAGCCAAATCAATGTTTCCTCCTTCAGTTGCTTCTTGTCAGGCATCCGGTCACAATCGTAAGAAAAGACACTAGGTCAGCATTCTTAGTCCTAAAGGACATGCAGATCAAGATTTTACTGAGATTCCATTTCATATCAGTCACAACGGCTAACAGCTAGAAAACAAACAGCAACAGATGCTGGTAAGGGTGCAAGGTGAGGTGTGTGTAGGGAGTCCCTTATATACCACTAATGAGAATGGAAATCAGTGTGGAGCAACCGTCAATCCTAAAAACAGCTGTCATATAATCCAGCTGTACTGTGCCTGTGTAGGTACCCAACGGTACCACAGTGAGCACACAACAGAGAGGTAACTGCAGATGTATGATTACTGCAGTGTTATTCCCAACAGCCAAGTTATGGAGTTAAAGAAAATCACACACACACACACACACACACACACACACACACACACACACACACACATACACAAAGAGAGATAGAGAGAGGGAGAGAAAGAGAGAGAGAGAGAGAGAGAGAGAGAGAGAGAGAGAGAGAGAGAGACTTGGATATAAAGTGAAATAATTTACAAGAAACTAGCTAGAATTAGAGATCATCATGTTTCTCTTACATGCAGAATCTAGAAAAATATTGATGAAAGTAGAGTGTTCAAGGAAAGGAAGAGCACTGGGGAATAGGTAAGTTAGTAAGAAGTGAACAGGATCGAAGTATGTTCTATGCATGTATGAAAACGTCACAATGAAATCCATTATTTTTTACAGTTAATAGACACTAATTTTAAAAAGCTAGCCCAGTAGTATAAATGTATCACAACTGGTTAAGATGATCGGAAGATGTCTCAGCTGGGTGGAGTTTGCTTTTCAACTGCCTTCATACTGGGGAGGTGTCTTCCAAGCTGTTCAGTTGCCCTTTTAAGCACAGAAGGGTCCTTAGGGACCAGTTGACCTTGGCTTCATGTAATGATCAGCTTTGCATACTGCAGCTCCCTGGATCTCAAGGCCTTCCTTCTCAAAGAATCACATTCTGTCAGGTTTTCTGGCGAATTCTCATTTTCATTTCTGAGTGACCTTTCAAGCAAGGGCAAGGGTCCACAACCAGCTGGGGAGGTATGCCACCTCCCCTGAGATACACAGGAGGTAGAACTGTATTTAGAGACATGGACACCAAGTTCTTCTTTCTGTGAGTTAGTGGACACATGAATAGCGGCTTGAAAACTCTCTGGCACATGCCACCTTGTGGCCACCCTGATGTGTCACCTTAGCTTTTCTGAACCACCCGGTGGAAAATGGCTGCCTTTGACATTCACGCAAGGTGGGGGGGGGGATGTTTGGGGGGAGTGGAGGGGAGGTATAAAAGAGAAAGAGTGAATGTGACAGTGGAGACTTCTCTCTTCATGGACACACTTTTCAAGAAGTAGGAAGGAGAAAGAGGAAGCAGATGTGCTCGGTTTTACCCATCAGCTTGACTAGGCTCTGGTGCTCATTATTCAACTAAACACTATGCTAGGTGTTGCTACGAAGGCTTTTGCAGATGTGGTAACAACTTCACTTAGTTGACTTTATGTGACAAGATTATTCTTGTCAATTTCGGGAGAGGATGATTTATCTAATTAGTCAAAAGATCTAATTAACAAAAGTGAGGTGTCTCTGATAGGAATCTACCCATGGACTGAGTGCCGGCTCCTGCCTGGGTTTCCGGGTTTCAGTTTTCAAGCTCACCCTTCAAGTTTGGACTTACCAGTTCTGTCAACCACATAATGCCAATTCTTTGGAATTGGAACACACACACACACACACACACACACACACACACACACACACGAGGAAATGTATGTGCATATGCACACATGCATACATAAATACCTGCTACTAGGTATGTTTTCTCTCATATGCAGAATCTAGAAAAGTAGTCATATAAGTAGAAGAGAACTTTTAGGGAAAAGGAAGAGGACCTGGGTTGGAGGGCATAGAGGGATGAGCGAGGAGCAGGTGAAAACAGTTGAAGTACAATATCTTCATGTATTAAACTCATAATGAAAACCACTTATTTTATATAATATATGCTAATTAAAATTTATATGTATGCATGTCAATCAATCAGTCATCTATCTATCTAGTCCCATTTCTTCAGTAGAACCCTAACCCATAGCCCAGTTCACATTATCATTGACACTAACAAGGTATGTCCTGATGGTGATGAGAACCAGGAAAGAAAGAAGTGGGTGACGTATGTGGCTTAAGGTGATGAGGGGGCCATTTGAGTAGGGAGTTAGGAGGCTTCCTGGGAGGAAGAATATGTGAGGTGAGACCTGGAAGACAAGGGGGAGGGGCGGGAGGTCTGTAGAGAAGAGTATGGGGACAAATCAGCAGAGGTCGAAAGAAAGGATGTTGCTTGTCTAGAGAGAAAGGGATACTGGAGGAGCACACAGTCAGACTAGGAAACAGGAGCCATGAGTGGGCAGGTAGGGTGATGATCTCGTGCAGATGGTAGCCACGGGAGTTTCCAAGCACAGACTTTATTTTAGTAAAACGACTGAGATTCGCTTTATTTATGAAAGTGAGATTTTTATTCCCCACCAAGCTCCTTTACAACTGTGAGAGTCATCTGAAACACAGCAAAGGAAAGTGTTCAGAAATAGAATGTGTCCGAGTCAGGTAAGTAGCGGTTTTAGTGAGCAGGGTTGTAGACCCAGGGCCATGCAGTTGGAACATAGATCCTCTTGGGTTAAATGCAAATCCACCACCAAGTGTCACATGACTAAACTCTTCCAGACCCATCTGAATTTGGTTCTTCACCAGTCTTAGGAGAAGACAGTTCCACAGCAGCCATACAGAGTGCTGCTCTTAGTCTGGCCTCTGAAGCCCTGGCAATACCTCCTCCAGGGATTTCTTTCAGCTTCCAATCCCAGGATCAAAGACCTGTCCATGAGAGTAACTGGATCAATATCAAGTAAGTGGGACCACAACTGCCACCCTTTCCTCTCTCCATGGCAACAGCCTTCAGAGATCTATCATCGGGCTTTGATGGGATGGGAATGTTTGGATCTGTTTTAGAGTGGGGGACTAATGGTATTCCTTAGTGCACAGAACCAGGAAGTCCCCGAGAATTTCCCAGTAGATGCAGTGGGATCTAGAAGACCCAGTCCATGTGCCTGACGGGCACGTTTTCCTTGTGCCTGGCGGGCATGTTTCCTTGTGCCTGGCGGGCATGTTTCCTTGCGCCCGGTGGGCATGTTTCACTACTCACTGCATCTCACTCTCCTACTGCATCTGTGTTTGCTTTCAGGCATTGCTTCTCTGGCAGCAGGGACATGGCCACAAACATTGTCAGCAATTTTATTTTGTTTTGAGACAGGGTCTCTCTGTAGCCCTGACTGTCCTGTTCCTTGCTACATAGACGAGTGTAACCTCAAACTTACAGAAATCCACCTGCCTCTGCCTCCCTAGTGCTAGGATTGAAGTTGTAAATGGAAGGATGAGTTCCTGGCCCAACAACGTTTCATCATCCAGTTTCCTGGAAATTCTTGCTGATACAGGGTTTCCATAGACATCAGAACATGCCCAGTCCATCCCATGGGCTTTTGGTCTATTTAAGGTTCACCGACACCTTCTTGCCGTCTTGGCCTGTGCATCATCCCTGCTTTATGTCAAAACGTAGAAGGATGGGTTATAAATCCATTACTTCTAGTAGACTGAGGCAGGTGCACAAGGGGTGTGTGATGGATCACAGAGGAAGCTTCAAGCCAAATGGTGCAGACAAGCAGAGCTCCCTAGGCCTGTAACTTCTGTAGTTTGATTTCTGCCACCACATAAGCATGAAGGAGGGAAGGGGGCTTAACATGCCTCTGACTACTCCTCTTTCTAGGAGTGTCTAGTGCCCAGACGAGGGTTTCAGCTCAAGAAAGTAGGAGCTGTGAAGCCAGAGCAAATCCTTTCTGCATGTGGGACAGGTTTAAATTTAAACCACACAGAGTAACGTTACCTTTTATTTGTTTATATAATGCATCTAAAAATAGATATTTTGTGTAAACAAATGGAAACCTTACCAGTAAATATGAACTGTACTCTAAAATCTCTCTTCTAACCCTAGTTACCTCTTACCTGTCCATCAAAAGACAACATTAACCAGTTTTGGATGCAAACTTCTAAGTTTTCTGTAGCCAGAATCTGGGTCCCACCAAGTCTCCTCTCCCTCGTCCCATAGCTTGCTTATAAAATAATCACTCAGAGGCTTAATACTATTTATAACTGCTTGGCCATTAGCCCAGGCTCACTACTGACTAGCTCTTACACTTAATTTAACCCATAATTCTTACCTATGTTTAGCTATGTGGCTTGGTACCTTTTCTCAGATCTGCCTTCACATCTTGCTTCCTCTGTATCTGGCTGGTGATTCCTGACTCAGCCTTCTTCTTCCCAGAATTCTCCTTGTCTGCTTACCTTGCCTATACTTCCTGCCTGGCTACTGGCTAATCAGCATTTTACTTATCAACCAATCAGAGCAACACACATTCACAGCATACAGAAAGATATCACTCATCATTTCCCCCTTTCTTTCTATTCAAAAGAAAAGTTTTAACTTTAACATAGTAAAATTACATATAACAAAACAGTTATCAAGCAAGAATCATAGTTACAATATGCAGTCCACTTATATTTGGCAAATTCAAAGAAAATATTTTATTTATCCTATATTTGTGGGTCCAAGGTTTCATATCTAACTTTTATCATAACCAAGGAAAATCATAATTATTATTATCTAGTCTTCAACTACATCAAAGACCTCAGAAGAATACAATATTACCTAAGTAAACAGAAAGAGTATTGTAAGCAACTTCCAAAAAATTTAGAATGACAGAGACAGCTGTCTGCCTGGACAGTCATCCAAAGTTCCTTTGTAACGTTGGGGCATCCATCTTCAGCCTATAGGTCTAGAGTCTCTCAGTTGCTTTTCTCTGTGTCCTATAAAATGTCTGGCAGTCTCTTCTGCAAAGCAGGAACCTGAAACCATCTCTTCTTGCAAAGTTCAGTGGTCACCTTCCTATGGGTCCTGCATGTCCAGTCGATACAACATTTTGTCAAGCAGTCCAGGCAAGAACAGTTTCTTTCCCAAATGGCTATTTTTGCCAAGAAGAAGATAAACTTCATATGGAGTGTCTTTGGTGCCCATCATCTCCCATGGAGTTATTGGTGCTGCCAGGAGCAGACGTGTCTCATTGTCCAGAAAAGTATAAGTTTTTTAAACATTTTAAATGCCATATTCTGTAGGTCTTTGAAGTGTTTGAAGATTACCTACCTAACTGAATTATATCTATGTACACCTAGAAAACTTAACATGACTATAAGTTTAACTATCATAGAAGACTAATTATTAATCTGTATTTCTTAATTATCCATTAAAATTTAAATGAGTTACATAAACATAATACCTTAAACGAGAGTAGAAATATATATAGTAGAACAAAATCAACTCTAAGTTTGTATCAATAAACTAAAATCCATAGCAATGTAAAATATTTTAAACAAGTTACTCTTTAAAAGTAAATTCAATAATCTACCCTTTCATCCTATCATATCTATATCTTACATTTCTATTTCAGTTTTCTATGATTTTTCAAACCAATAAATTTGTTCACTTAGAAAAGGTATTGCTTTGCAATTTGTTGGACATATAGAGTACATTTCTATTGCTAAAACAAAACACCTGAGACAATCAAGTTATACAGAGAGAAGTTTATTTAGGCTGACAGTTCTGAAGAGTCCAGCACATGATCAATGGGCTCTGTTGCTTTGGAGATGTGGAATGCAGTGTATCATGGCAGAAGAGTGTAGCTGAGATAAACCACTCACCTGGTGACCAAGGAGCAGAAAAGATGGAGGAATGAGGTAGGATCCCAATTTCCTTTAGGGTTGTACCTTCTATAACCTAAAGACATCATATGAGGCCCCAGATGCTAGAGGATTCACCATCTCCCAATAGCCTTATAATAAGGACCAAACCTTTAACACATGTGCCAATGGGAGGAACAGGTCCAAACTACATCCAACTGTATCCATCATCCTGAAATTAGCCCCCAACCCATCTTCCCAGCTTCATATGTTAAAGAAGAAACAATGTTGACCAATATGGGTGTATTATATTGCATCCAACTGCAATACAATCTTTCTAGTGTTGATGGATAATACCTTTTACCTACTTTTTGTCTGTATAAGCGAAGTCACAACAAACAACTCTCACTGGCATTTGTGTCTGTATATATTTTTTTATTGTGACTGAATTCCTGGAATACAGAGCACCCTTAGTCTTAATTTTAAGAGATATGCTCAAGTTAGTCAGCCCTCAACATAATTCCATTGGTTGGCACACCTGCCAGTTATCTCTTTAAAGGATCATTTTCCTTACATCTTGGCCTCGGTAGGGTTTCAGACTCCATTTTCCTTATCTGTACTCCCATCCAGTTGTTTTGGATCTTGGCATCTGTATTGACAACACTGGAAGTACATGGTGAAGTTGCTGAACGAAAACAAAAACAAAAACAAACAAACAAACAAACAAAACAATCGATAGGAAAAGTAGCTGGCAGTGTGGGATCCAGTCCACAGAATCTCCAGAGGAGGCTGTGCCTCATGTCTGTTCCTTGATGTAGTGAGACCACTCAGAACCAAGCGGCTGTTAACTGGATCTGGGAAAGGGCTCTGTACATAAACATAGACAGCTAGGTGAGGACATAGACACAAGCATCTGTCTATTTATCTATCTATCTGTCTATCTATCTATCTATCTATCTATCTGTCTGTCTGTCTATCTATCTATCAATCATCTATCTATCTATCTATCACCATCATCTATCATCTACCTATCTATCTATCATTATCATCATTATCTATCATCATCTATAATCTATCATCTATCTATCATCATCATCATCATTTATAACCTATTATCTATTACCTATCTACATATCTTTCTGTCTATCTATCATCATCATCTATTATCTATCATCTATTATCTATCTATCTATCTATCTATCTATCTATCTATCTATCAATCATCTATGTATCTCTCATCATCTCCCTATCTATGCATCCTTTGTCACTACTTTGAGATAGGTTCTTCTGATATAGTTTAGGTTCGTCCAACTCACAATATCCTTCTGCCTTACTGTCCTGAGTGCAGGGATGAGAGGTGTGTCACACCATACATGACATCAATGTATTTAATTTAAAAATGCAGAACCATCTGTATAACATCGAGTAGATCTCCATCCATATTCACTTTTTTCTATTTTCTTTGAGCTTTTATCATCTTTAAAGATTGATAACATTTTTTTTTGTTATGTAAAAGACAATCAAATGGAGCTGCAGCCAGCATGGATGAAATGGACACATGGGTGCTGATTTTCACAACCCACTAAAGGACAGCCCAGCTCTTCAGGTAAACATTGGGCTGCCCTTCCGGCTTAAGCTCTGCAGAGGCCGCTGACGACACAGCTCCATAGGCAGGCACACCAAAGACCTGTTCTCCGAGACTCTCACGTCTGACTTCTGGTGCACATTTTCCTGTTAACTTTCAGCATATGCAGCCTGCAGGCATGCTTCACACACATCTTCAGCATTTGGAGGAACCGATGATCAGCCGGAGAAACGTGCAAAGATCTGAGAACACGCGCAATTTTCACTTTATATCTCGTCAGTGGGTGACTGTTCTAAAGGTTCTTTTCTCACCACTTGGCTGCAAAGCAACCTTCAGGGCGGCGGCACTCTGACACAGTTACACATTTAATGAACACACCACCCTAAGGAATTTCTTCAAATTTGATAACTGCTTTCCTGGTGTTCAAAGACATGCTATAACCAGAAGTTCTGAAGCTAATGTCTGTTCTTTTACTGTAGAAAGATTATTTCAAGTCTGTTCTACTTTAGTTCATCCTTCGTGTAAGGGTCTGTATTGGTGGGAGTAGCCTAGATCAATACTGAAAAGAAAGAAAGAAAGAAAGAAAGAAAGAAAGAAAGAAAGAAAGAAAGAAAGAAAGAAAGGATAATCCAAATAATGGTTGCCTCACTTTGACCTCTAACATATTTTGAAAAAATTGAAAAAAATTTCACAATTTTTTTCTTTAGACAGTTTATCCTGATGTGTATTGTTATTTTAAGTTTTCTCTCTCACATCAGGTTCCATCGGGAGAAAGGCCCAATTTTGGTCTGTCACTGCCACGGTAGCCCCCCAGTGCAGGGTTGGGGTCTCATGCACACCAAATAAATATTGACTAGAATGAGAATACTTCATGTTACCAATCCAAATAAATACACGAAGTAGAAAATAGTAATAGCTCTTTTATTTGTTCTTCGAAGTACCTGTGAATGTTTTATAAGCTAATTCTGGACGAGGAAGTCCCTCACACCCTTGACCAGGAGCCCCAAATCTAAAGCCAGACAGTCTCTGCTGACAGAGTGTGGGCACTGTCTGTACTGGTACATGCCCCAGTGAATACCAAAAGGGAATGTGAACAACTCAAACTTCCATAGAAATGGCACGTGTCCAAGACATATAAGCAAATGGCCACTTTTCCGGAAATTCATTTTATTATTAAATTTTACAAAAGCATCCATCCTGAAGGGACCAAGAAACAAACTCAGATTATCTAAAAAACCTTGGCCTCAGCCACCAGTGTGAGACCTGCGCTTGGGTCTAAGGCACCCAGGGAAAGATAAATACAAACAGAAAAAAGAAGGTGGGTAAAACAATTTTCCTATTAGATAACGTGGGACTGAGGCCAAAAAGCCTCGTAAGAATAAAGAAAAAGGGGCAAAATGAAGACTTCAATGGTCTTATAAGTGCATGTATTTTGACATATTTTGTTATTAATGTTTAATTTTTTAATTTTTAAAATATATTTTTTGTTGAAATAGAATTATATCATTTTCCCCTCTCTTCCCTTCCACCATCTCCTCCCAACTACACTCCTTTGAATCCTTCCCCTTTCCCTCAAGTTGACAGTCTGTTTTTCTTTGATTGTTATTGTCACGTGTGTGTGTGTGTGTGTGTGTGTGTGTGTGTATGTGTGAATATGCACAAATATATAGAAATTCACCCTGCTGAGTCCATTTTTGTTGTTTGTATCTATATAATCTCAGGGCTAACCACCCTTCATTGGACAACCAGCAAGGGGCTTCATCCCTGGGAGAAGCTAATTTTCGTTTCAGCAGTTGTTAGTTGCTTAGAGTTCTTTGTCTACTGGTGGGACCTCCTGAAATTTCCCCCCTTCCACCTTAATATGTCTGTTGATGTCACCATCTGTGTGTGACCCAGGGTTCTGACAGATGAGCTTCAAACCAGGATCTTAAAACTCATGTTGGTAGAAGAGGAGGAAGGGTATTCTAGCCCTTTCCACCTGAAAGAAGGAGAGGCAAGCTGGGGCACTGAAAGCTGAGTCGCAAAGCGTTCACCGCCCCTGGCCCTTGTCTCACAGTGAGAACCAGGTACTTACACAGCCTCGAACGATACAGTGAGAAGCAATGAGCTTGTGTGATGAACATTTATGAGACAGGCTTCGGATGAACACTCGACCCCAGGCAAAGCCCCTTCACCTGCCAGGATGCAGGAAAGAGACATTCTGTCAGCTCCCGTTCTGTTTCTCTTGGAGAGCACATCCTTGTGGCTCAGGGCAGTATCTCAGAATGTCTGGGCCTGAGTTTAGACTCTGACTCTTGACATAGCCTATGAATCCCAGTATATGTTGCTTAACCTCCTGGAAGCTCAGTTTCTCAGCTGTCTAAGAGAATAGAATCAGTTCTTCCTTATGATGTCTGTGAGATTTTTAACTTGAGAGAGAAACGTATGGTACCGAGGCAGGAATGGATGGGGAGGAGGTCAAGAGCAACTGCGTGCTTGCTTACCAGAATTCGAAAGCTCGAGGCTAGAGGACTTAACACTTGCAAGCATCTTCCACTAGCTTGTGAGTGGTGCTCCCGAAGCACCAGACCTTCATTTTGATGGCAGCAAATATCTGCTGGGGTGTTTTCCAACAGTTAGCTAGCACTGCCCCACCTGATAGCTGGGAGTCTTCCGGCGCCGTAGTCCTTGGCTGATGTGCTCAAGTTGGAAGAGTGTTCAGTCTGTCCTCCTCTCGTTCTGTCTTGCTCTGAGACCACAGGTGCTGTTTTGAGGAAGATGGACTGCTCCAGGGAATGTGGAAGAGACAGGCATGTACACAACAGTTTTCCATGCTGGCCTAAACGACTGCGTTCAGTCTTGCCGCTGTATTTTGCTGGCTGTTCCTGGAGATGATGGGTCTCTCTGGAGAGTGGCAACCTCAACAGATTTTCCCAAGCTTGGCTGTCCCTCCCCCATCGCTGGCTGCCCCTCCCCCATCATCGCTGGCTGCCCCTCCCCCATCCGTTGGCTGCCCCTCCCCCATCATCGCTGGCTGCCCCCCCCATCGCTGGCTGCCCCTCCCCCATCGCTGGCAGCCCCTCCCCCATCGCTGGCTGCCCCTCCTCCATCACTGGCTACCCCTCCCCCATCTCTGGCTGCCCCTCCCCCATCGTTGGCTGCCCCTCCCCCATGGCTGGCTGCCCCTCCCCCATAGCTTGCTGCCCCTCCCCCATGGCTGGCTGCCCCTCCCCCACCGCTGGCTGCCCCTCCCCCACCGCTGGCTGCCCCTCCCCCATCGCTGGCTGCCCCTCCCCCATCGCGCCTTCATTGGGAATAAGATTACTGCACAGCCCGACAGGTTAAATTCCCATCTACGTATCCAGCAAGGGACTAAATGCAAGAGGTGTCCTCTATACTGAGCTCTTACCCATTCGTTGGAGAACGCCAGCCTGAATGGTATCAGGCTCTTTTTCCTGCTTCCCTTGTTGACACTTGAGGCACCATCTTCAAAAGCAGTGTGTGTTTTTCTGTGGTAGAGACTCGAGGGGTCCAATTTTGCCATCAATCATATTTAATAGCCTATGTCATTAATGTAATTTTGTTATTGAAGATTCCTAACTCTATTCAGTGGCTTGCACAAGACAATTACGGTTTTTCAAAAAATACATGTATGTAATCACATCTTACCTTTAATTAAAACCATCCCAGTTAATGTGGTCATTCCAACTATAATATACAATTTTTACTAAATAATACTTGACTTTGCATTTCTTTCACTTAAAGGACAGTAGCATTAGAATCAGATGAAAATTTGTAATACTTGTATCTTCTGAAAGATTGCCTGCTGAGATAAGGATGTAAAAAGTTGTGGAGAATGAAACGTCTGATGCGTCTAGCATTTTGAACAGCGTTCCTTTGCTCAGAGCCAAACTCAGCTCTGCATTAACATAGGTCCAAATTTTAAGATCCACTCATTGCCTAAAGAAGAGCTGATTGCGTAGCAGGGATCTTAGAGAGTCTTATTAATAAAATCAAATCTAGGGGCCAGTTATTGGGGTGAATGCTGGAAGATCAGAGAGACAGAACAAGCCACAGCTAACCTCACCTGGCCAACTTCCTCTGGGTCCTCATATCCGAATGGCTCTCAGCTAAACTGTGCTGCTCAAAACCTAAAAGCTTAACCAGCAAAATGCTTCTAGTTTCTGGTCTCCATGCCTTATATATCTTTCTGCTTTTGCCATCACTCCCTGGGATTAAAGGCATGTGTCACCATGCCTGGCTGTTTCCAATGTGACCTTGAACTCACAGAGATCCCAGATGGATTTCTGCCTCTGGAATGCTAGGATTAAAGGTGTGAGTGCTACCATTTTCTAGCCTTTGTATCTAGTGGCTGTTCTGTCTCTGACCCCAAATAAGTTTATTAGGGTGCACAATATTTTGGGGAACACAATACCACCACAGATTGAGTCCTGGTTTTTGACTTGATAGACAGCTAGGCCTCTGGGCTCTATATTGCTTTCCTTGGAAAGTGTGGACAGGAGCCGGGCACTGTGTAGACTATTTGGAACAAGTTTTCATTGTGGGATCCACACCTCTTTCATAGAGTATTTGCCTTTAGCTTAAAAAATAAATGCAATCAGATGTGGTGATATGTGTCTAGAATCCCAACATTTGGGAGGTAGAGGCAGGAGGATCAGAAGGTCAAAATCTTCCTCAGCTCCATAGGGAATTTGAGGCTAGCCTGGGCTACAGGAGACCCTGACTTGAAAACACAACAAAGAAAACCTAACACGAGTCCTAAGCTAAAAATGCTTCCACAGAGGAAATCTGAGGGTACTAGAAATGCCTCAAGTTCAAATTCAGTCTCAAATTTACCCGGCTCTTGCAGAAAAAAAAAACAAAGACTTGATTAATTTTTTAAGTAACAACAAATTAAGACAAAAATATACACAATAGACTCAATAAATAGTATTTCTCCTAATCAGCTACAGTGTTATTTTGTGCTTTGATATTACTGAAAAGCAGAGACGTTTTTCCTGTTTTGAGAAAAGTAGTGGTCTTCCTTTTTGTCCTTTAAGCGTTTGTTCTTTGGCTCTTTTGTTACCTGTCATTTAAGAGCTGGAGAAAGAGGCTGCTCCAGGCCGGGAGGGAAGCCTCAGGCAGGCTACAGCCTCGTGGCTGCAAACAGTGAACTCACCACTGGGGCAGGGTCCCGAAAGGAACTACAGAGGTGCATAACGACTCCTCCAACAATTTCGAATGTTTGAAGTTAATTATCCTCCTCTGATGACTGGTTGTCTAGACATTTTAAGTATTTATTTTGTGGTGTCCCCTACAGTTCATAATTAAAGAGCTAACGGACGGCTCCCGGAGGTTTTTACTGGCCAGACCAGAAATTACCCACACAACATACTGTGCATTGGCAAAACACAGGAAGAAGTTGAATTCCTTTTTTTTTTCTTTTCTTTCTTTTTTTTTTCTTGCAGTTGGATGGGAGGCAGCAGCTAGAGTATTGACCATCTTTGAACCGCAAAAGGCATTAATGAACCCAGCCGACATCCATAAGGCTCAGTAGAGGATCCCAGCCTGGGGCTCAGTTTGTCAATGGTTACTAAGAGACGAGATGGGAGATGGGCAAACCTAGAGAGCCATGCATTCACTACCTTTCAGTACCTTAGACTTACCCATGCATCCTAGCGAAGGGCATGCTAAAAAGCAATGATATAATGCAGGTATGGCAGAACTGTTCATTCCTGAGGTCATTCATTCATTCACCCTTCAGATCAGAGCAGCTGTTGGCTCTGCTACTAAGATGTGTCACTGCAGGTAGGTTGCTTGTCCTTTGTCAAATGAGAATGATAATACTGATTTTCCCGTGGTCATTAGGTAACTTCCACTGACCACTGTGCCTAGCACACATTCCGGGCTTTATTTCACAGACTTTGATGCTTGCAAGGATTTGATGGTGATGTCACCAGTGCCAAGGTGTTTCAAAAAGGTGTGCAGTTCTTCCCATTCACAGTTCTGAAGCCTGAGCTCTTCAGGACATGCCATGGAAGGCTGCAGTGTATTCTGCTATTGTATGCCTTGCCTCTCATCTGCAAGCTCCACATACAGTCTGATGGCACAGAAGGATAAAGAGACAAAGACCTAACATTTCAATGCAGGACTAGGTCTGCAGGTGCGCAAACCCTCACCTGAGTCAGAAGTCAGGAGACGGTTGTGCCATCCAGATACCATATTCTCTGTGATATGCCAGCTAGCTGGGTCATGGCTGCTTCCCTTGGGGACTTGAGCTTTCACACACACACACACACACACACACACACACACACACACACACACACTCACACAAATTCAGAAGCAAGTGTGCAGTGTGTTTAAATTCCAGTTTGGCCATTTTGTCATTGTTGTTATTAATTCAGTTACTTTAAGTGCTGTGATATTCTGACTCCAGTCTTCCAGAGTGCTGTGTCTTCTGACTCCAGTCTTCTGGAGTGCTGTGTCTTCTGACTCTAGTCTTCTGGAGTGCTGTGTCTTCTGACTCCAGTCTTCCGGAGTGCTGTGTCTTCTGACTCCAGTCTTCTGGAGTGCTGTGTCTTCTGACTCCAGTCTTCTGGAGTGCTGTGTCTTTTGGCCTCAGTCATGGTGAGTCAGGCGCTCCCCGAGCTTCAGAGCCCCAGATAATATCCTACAGGCCTATGTATTCCATGGAGGACTCCAAAAGTAGCAAATTGGGAACTTAAGCCTCAGTCTTCATCCACTCTTAAAGCCCACTCCTGCTTTCCAGGCCCTGCTGGCATTTGACTAGCAAACTAAGCCATCTGGAGATGTTTCTGAGGGAGAGAAGAGTGACCACATTCCTCTTACCCATATTTGTCATCCCCCAGGACCAGTGTGGGCCACGGCTGACGGTGCAGGCCTTGTGGGAGCCTCAGTGAGAAAGACTGGGCTTTATGAGGAGAGCTGACCCAAGAAGGCTGCATCTGGCCCCTGGGACTTAGTCTGTGGATGGAAAGTGTGGATGGACAAGAAGACAATAGAATGATGAGTGAGTGAATGAGAAATTTAGTTTCCTTTCTGAGCCAAACTGACTCAGCTGATGAACTTTGTAGCTGATGAACTTTGTCAGAATTCCTGGAGAACCCACAGGCTTATTTATAAAGATGGGTTAAATATAGAGTTAGTGGGTGCCTCTCCATGGTAGACACTGTCAGAGACAAGTGTTGGAAGAAGAGAGGAAGCGAAGAAAGAAAGAGGGGAGGGTGAGAGAGAGGGAGAGAAGGAGGAGAGGAGAAGAAATGGAGCAGAGGGCAGAGGAGAGTGCCCTGATCCCCAGTGGTGTCGACTACTAGCTTCTAGGCCCGTCTGAACCCATTCACAGGCCTGGACTTCTCTGGAGCAATACATTTATTGTTTACCCTGAAGCTATTGTTTTGTTTTCTTTTGCTTTTGAGACAGGGTCTCACCATGTAGCCCAGTCTGGCCTGAAACTCTCTATGACCACACTGGCCTCAAACTCGCAGAGATCTGCCTGCCTCCATCTCCCAAGTGCCGTAACTAAAGGCATAGGCCACCATTCTGGACTTTACTGGAAGGTTCTTGATCACTTACAAACAATAGGACTGATTAATACATAGGATGAAGGGGTGGCGATTGACATTAATTTTGACATTGTTTTGAAAATACACTAGCAGATGACTAGAAGCAGAGGCAGGTAAATGGTGTTTTGATAGTGTTTCCCACAGAAACCTATATCCCACAATATGCTCTAAGGGCTTGGAAGGCCAATCAGAGCAATAGAAGTCTTGCTTTGGAGCAGAGGCCGGTTTAAAGATGGTGGTGACTTGTGGCTCGACAGGAAAGTATCATGACAGCAAAGGAGAAGTAAAGGCAAGACTTAGGAGCAGACAAGAGGGCTCCTGGGTATCTTTGGAGCAGGATGCTGAGCCCCTAGCCGAGCTATAGGTAAATGAGCACCTTTCTTCCAAATGGCGTCTCCAAAATTAGCGTCCCACTCTCAGCAGGATTAGGATGGTGCAAATCTCCTCTTCTGGTTACAGATTGGATATGGTCGACTACTAAAATATCCACCTACAACTTACATCTGAAATATTCCTCCAGGTAAGAAAAGGTGAATTTTTAGACTGTTCTGTTAGTTTCCCCTTAGTTTTATCAATACTGCCTCATTTCAGTGTGAGGGTACCAGACAGCCCTTGCTTCATCCCATGAATTAATGATTCTGCAAATCAATTTAATCTAGAGCCTAATAAATTTTCCTAATGACAAATCAATGTCAAAAATAATGAAATGAGGAGTGATTCAATGTGTTTGCCCCCCAATCTCTACTCCCCCAAGCAGAGATGTATTAACTGAAGGGCAGATTTAGCATTTTCTTGTTCCACAATTTGAGACACTTTTTCCTACTTGGGCTGAATTCTCAAAGGCAGAGGACAGGCTTCTTCTACCTTTTACAATCAGAAACTAACATCTACAGTGTTATCCTTTCTGCTTCTTTTTAAACCATCAGCATCATGAGAACTAGGGACCTTTGGTGTTTCTTGCTAAAGCAAAAAAAAAAAAAAAAAAAAAAAAGAGAGAGAGAGAGAGAGAATTGTGCGTGCATGCCTGTCTCTGTGTGTGTGTGTGTGTGTGTGTGTGTCATGTGAGGTTAAGGGGTGAGTGTTGTAATATATTAATGCCATGAAGTGTGTAATGGAGAAGATGTCTGGAAAATGAACAAGATGGCCTCATGGTTTGCCCCGGCTAACCTGAATTCTATTGCTCGAGACAAATAAATAATGACACTATTAAACTAGCACTCTTTCTATCTCTAGATGTGTGGTCGATATTCCCAAAGAATTAAGCAATACCTGGTGAAAGCAACTATGTGTCCACAATTGAATCAAGTGCCGTAGGTGGTCAGAGAGAGATGGACGTTCAAATGTGAGAAACCTTGCACTGGAGTTCAAATGTGAGAAACCATGCATTGGCGTTTAGAAGGAACTCAAAGTCATACACAATGAGGGACAAAAACCCTGTGTGGACAGTGACAGGAACAACCCATATGCAGAACAGCTGGTGGTGAAGGAAACGAGAAGTATTCTGGAAGCTTAGATGAAAGGCCTAGACAATAGGGCATGGCAAATAGCCCTGACCA
The DNA here is from genome assembly GCF_949786415.1 of Peromyscus eremicus. Classification (NCBI taxonomy): domain Eukaryota; kingdom Metazoa; phylum Chordata; class Mammalia; order Rodentia; family Cricetidae; genus Peromyscus; species Peromyscus eremicus. The sequence continues at coordinate 130,749,139 of NC_081420.1, forward strand.
TGAACTAGGTAAAAGATAGAGCGAGATAGACACACTGAGTCCTGAAGGTGCTCAGGCTGGCGACAACACTCTTCTTGTGCATTTATCTTAATTCTCTAGACTTCTTCAAGTTGGGCTGAAAGAGGAACAGACAAGACCAGACTAGATGGTCTCGGGAAGATTTCCCTGGGAAGGTCCTCTGAGTCCCATTGGCCTAGACTCAGCCATTCTCTTCCAGGGTCATGAGACACATTCTGTAAGTCTGACATAATGGATGTGTTTAATAATACTCGTTGGCCTTCTGGGGAAAGGGTTCAAAACACCTTAACCTTTCCTCTCTCAGGGATGGGCTGATCAAATATTTAAGGCTGTCCCCACTTCTACCTTTGGACATTGCTTAGGATGGGAATGCAGGAGAAATTCCCTTCTCAATCCTGGCCACATGGAGATGTTGCTTTCCTGAATAGACAAGTAGAACCCAGATATACTTATGGTAAATTAGACCAAGGTCCCAGGGCATGAAAATGGGACCTTGCAGCAGACACCTCCTTTAGTATTGGAACTTTCCAGGAAAGGAGAGTCATTCTGTCTGATGTCACTGATTATTGGTGTCTCCCTGGACCTAAATGGTCCAGTATTGTTACTGACACCTCTGCAGCTTTTTCCTAGAGGGAATGGTGACTTTGCAGTGGTTGGAAGAAGGATTAGCATATGACAGAAAATGAAAACCAAGCTCATTCTAAAGTTTTTTCTACACCATCTTTTTATCAAAAATATTTATTTTATGTACATAGGTGTTTTGCCTGCAAAGGTCAGAAGAGGGAGTCCTATCCTCTGGAACTGGAGTTACAGGAGCCTGTGAACCACGATGTGGGTGCTGGGATTTAAACCTGGGTCTTCTGGAAGAGCAGGATGTGCTCTTAATGCTGGGCCATCTCTCCAGCCCATACACCGAATCTTCAAGAACTGTTTTCAGTAATATTACTTCTTGTGGAAGAATAGTTAAAATCACAACTGTAAAAAGAAGCACCATGTGGCTTTCTACTGACTACGTTGGACAGAACTAAAATTTATATTCATTTAAGATACTTTGAGCCGGGCGGTGGTGGCGCACGCCTTTAATCCCAGCACTCAGGAGGCAGAGGCAGGCGGATCTCTGTGAGTTCGAGGCCAGCCTGGTCTCCAAAGTGAGTTCCAGGAAAAGCGCAAAGCTACACAGAGAACCACTGTCTCGAAAAACCAAAAAAAAAAAAAAAAAGATACTTTGATCTCCCTTGAGATGAATGGTGCCGAATGGTATTGGGGCAAATGAATGAGAACACAGGCATGGCAGTGGAAAGGAGAGAGGGCATCTTTACCACTGCAAAATCAATGGCTCCTGTTCAGAAATGTCCCACTGTCACTTGAACACACAGAGCCATTCTGTGAGTGCCATGAGGGAATGAGAACTCCTCTGTCGCATTTGAATGCCTGCAGCACCTGTAGCCCATCACATGTTTTGAGGCTCTCTTGGTGAAAACTTTCATTATTCAACACCTCACACCAGTGAAGTCAGGAAACATCCCTTACTTGGTTCTCCAGACAGTACTCCTTGGGAAAATATCCCATCTGCCACCTGTGTCTTATGTCTTCATCCAAGACTACTACTAGTACCTTACACAGTGCCACCCAGTGCACAGCATGTGCTCATGGCATACTCAAGAGTCCCTTTACACCATGAGGCCAGTGAGCTGGGTCCCTACGTAAAGGTACTTGCTCTACAAGCCTGGTGACCTGAGTTCAATCCCTGGAACCCATGGAAAGGGAGAAGGAGAGAAGCAACTCCACGAAGTTGTCCTCTGATCTCCACACATGCTCTGTGGTGCATGTGCATTCTCTGCCATCATGTATATATACACACAATAATAGTAATAACAATAATTTAAAAAAAAAGAATTGTCCTAGGCATCACAGAACTTGAAGTGGTAAAGGGTCCTAATCCATGCCTGCTCACTCCGAAGCATACTTACTTTCCATCTCTACTCAAGGAAGCAGCCAGACAAGGATCAGAGGAAGATTTCAAAGCCAGAGACTGAGAGTCACTTGACCCCAAACTCTTCCTTAACCCACTGTCTCGGATGCCCATTATATGTCCCTGCTAGGCTTAATCTTGACCTCCTGTGACAATGGATGCAGAGACAGAGGGATGGGGCATCTGGCTCTTTATCTGGCTTTTCTAGCTACAGTATTATGGTTATAAAGAAGAATTCTGTGTGCTAATGCAGAAGATTGGGGGTTTGACATCTGGCCCAGACAAAGATGAACATGATGGCCTTCAGATGATGGTTGGGAGGAGAGGCCATTTTCTGCCCCATACTCATCCAGGGCTTGTTCCTTCATCTACCTCCATATCAGTCTCCAGCTTGTTTCATTCCGTAGAGCAACATGCTTTTCAAGATTCAACTGCCTGGTTGTGTTTGTCACTGTTTGTCACTCACACAGAATACCTCCAAGACCAGCTTTCAGGAAGAAGGATTTACTTAGGCTCAGGGTTTCAGAAATTTCATCAACGGTCGCTTGGCCCTACTGCTTCTGGGTCTGCGTATGGTGAGGCAGAGCATCATGGTTAAAGCGTGTAGGAGAGCAACATCATGGTAGAAACATATGAGGGAGCAAAGTGGCTTACTTCAGGGCATGTAGGAGGTAGAAAGAGGGAATGGGTGTGGAAACAAGATTTACTGTGCCAAGGCAAGCCTAGTAAGGAGCTCTCTCCCATAAGGCCCTTCTACATTTCTACCATGCCTCAATAGTCTATTTAATTACTAAGTCTTCAACTGGCTAATCCATGGATCAGGTCAGAGCCTTCATGATGGGATCACTTGCCCTAAATCTTACTTCTGAACAATGCACTGGGCATCAGACATGAACCTTTGGGACATTTCAGATCCAAACCATAGTATTGGCCCTTTCTTTACATTTCATACTTTGAATATGACTCCCATTTTTTTGCACACTAATACATTTGTATGATTGGCTTTTAGCCATTATATCTGTCTACTGCCAATTATTTTATAGACTTAAAGAATCAGACACAGATGATTTAAAATTTTCCCATTCTACTCAACAAGTTGGGTTCTCAGAACAGGTTTGGGCTGCACTGAGCTGGGCTGATGCCAGGGCAGATATACTGCTGACTTCCAAAGGGTAGTGGGATATGCAAGACATGCAGAGAAACAGAACATGATTCTGGACCCATTAAGCAGAGCCAACAGCCCTTAAAGACACATGGGCTATAAAGTATGGACAGGGTCTTTGTCATTCAGGAAGGTCAGAAGACCCCAAAGACAGCCCAGTTTTTAGTTTATGGTAGTTTTGGCCACATTGCTTGTGCATATGGATTTCCTCACATGCTCTTGATTCGTGGTCCTCCCCAGAACAATATCTATTGCTAACCATTGCCACAGGACATACACACTATACCTTTGCCTGGCTGTCAAGGCCCCCAGAAGGTGGTCCCCATCCCTCTGGGTGCCCTATCTTCCTACCATCTCTCTAGCCTACAGGTCTTCTTGCTACAGGATCCTTGTCCCATGTTCCCCTAAGCCCAGTGCAATATCTATTTATCCTTGCTTTCTGGAATGTTCTCCCAGAGCCACTTGATTTCTCTGATTAGGGTTCATTCTTCAATACCCAGTTCTAGTTCTGCCTTGCAGATGTGTTCCCTACTTCTGGCGCCAATGGACTGGAGCATGACTCTGGTGTGGCCTTTATTTTGACTGAAACAGATACTCAGCTCTTACAGGTTTTGAGTTCCTTGACTATTACATATTTTCAAGATCCCGTGTCCTTATCTTCCTATTTCCTCTGGGGTTATCATGACCCGAGGCTCTAACAAGACCTGCCACCCTTGTTCCTTCCTGTCAGCACTGGTCATCCTGAAGAGAAGCTCATTTTTGGAAATGGGTAGAGGATAAAACATGATTTCTTCAGTAGCTTTTGGGGGCTGGTTTTTACTATCTCTTCTTAGAAAACATCTGCTATGTGTATGGAGCACTTTCATACAGGTTCTTCGTGTAACCCAACAACATGACGGGACCAGGGACTAAGGCTCAGAGAGGTTACCGAGTTCACTTAAGTTCCCACTGGAGGAGGTAAAGATGGCTTCAAATCCAGTGACAAACATGTCCCTCGTGCCTTGGGGCAGCTTCTGTCGCAGGAAAGAATTTATTATTTTTCCATTCCAGCCTCCTGATGTTACCATGGGAATTGAATTCTTCCTCGTTACTCTAGGAGCTAGACAAAGGTCTGTGTTTGCTCTGCGTCAGCCTCTTGGTGCCATAGGAACAGGCCTTGGATCCTAGAAGAGCAGTCCCGTCTTTGCTGTCCCTACCCCTTTGCCTGTGGCCTGTGGTCGCAGCCCTTGCCTCTCGCATGGCCTAGCTCCACAGTCCCCTCCTGCTCCCTCCTCCAGTCCCATCATTAATGAGACTCAGAAGGAGGCAGTGTAGGGACTTGAAAGGGTACTTCCTTTCTTATTTATAGGTCTCCACCAGAGGACCAGAGGCGAGGAGTGTGGTCTCTACCCTGAAGCAAGGAGCAAAGCTCTCCTAGGGGGCTGGGTCCTGGCTGGGCTCGGCCTGTGACCCCTTGTGCCTTAATCTCCTCAGCTGTACAATTAGGTAAAAGTTGGGCTAGAATGAAAACCAGATGTTCCATCAGGAGCGAAGTCTCCTGAGCAAACAAATTAAATAATAAATAAATGCTTTCGGTTTTACTAGCAACTGGCCATGCTGAACCTCCTTCCAGGCGCCAATTAGAGCTTTCCCGTTGTCTTGGGGGGGTCTTAAAACCTGAGTGGAAATAGGAAGGGGTCTTGCGAAGCCAAAAGTGCTAACTAGTTTTGTTTTCGTTTTCGTGGATTGTTGGTGTGCTTTGGTGTCGTTCGACGGTGCGAGCCTGTTCACACAAATCCCGAGTTTCGTTTTCCTTCTTGGTTTAAGGGAGGGGGCAGGTTACTACTCCCTTTATCAGGAGTTTGGGGGACACTGATCTTGGAGCATTCTAATGTGTGACGTGTTCTGAGGATTCCAGAGACAGTGTGGATTTCTCCCGGTCTGCCTAAAACCCAGACCAAACCTGAACTACACTCAACTCTAGGAAAGCAGCTCTGATCTTGGATGACAAACCACTTCACTCCCTTGAAAATCTCTTGGAAATTTTTGTATCTGTCTCTTTGGTATGGCTTGGTAAATGTAGATAATAGTATCTGGATATATGAAGAACTTGAACAAATGTAGACCCTTTATTATTCTTTATTCTTTTTTCAATGGACTCATTCATTCACTTGACAATATTTGTTGACGGTGATGTGGTACTGAGGGAAATGAAGTTCTTTAGGACTTAATACTCAAAGACTTAAAAGAAGCAAATTCTGTCTTATACTCTGATTTAGTGTGAGGTTCCAGCTACTATTTCTGAAAAATTCAAGAAAATATGTGTTGAGTGGCACAAAGGTGGAGAAGTTAGAGACTGTCCTACGGCTGCACTGACCACATTTGCTCATAGGAAAGTTGGGTTATAGATCACATTTATTGAGCACCTACTGTGGTGGCTAAACTTGATTGTCAGCTTTAAGGGATTAAAAATCAGCTAGCTGTTGACTTCCGCTGTCTAGGACTGTGTCTAGGAGATGGTTAGGTCTTGAGAGCTCTGATCTAATGAACGGAACAATCACTTGATGGGATTGTAATATGATGGCATTGTTGGGAGGTAGGGCTAGGTGAAGGAAATAGGTCATTGGGGAGCGTGCAGCAAAAGCCCCTTTCTATATTGCTTTTGTTGTTTCCTATGTGTTAAGAAGGGAATAGCCTGTATCATATGTTCTCATGGCTGTCAGGTTCTGCTCAAGTACATGGGTCCAGGCAAGCATGGACTGAGCCTTCTGAAAGGGAGAATCTGTTTCTGTGGGGCATTCTGATACAGTGATGATGAAGGTGACTAATGCCTGCTACCCAGGCATGGGCACAGCATTCCAGGCAGATTGCCTCACTTTATTCCCACTGCTTTAGAGCTGAGGAAGCTTTTCCTGCTAGTTCTCCTATCACAGAGAGCTTGCAAACAGGAGGGAAAGCTGATCTCTCCCACTTGGAGTCAGTCAATGCCTGGTGTCTCCTGGGAGAAGCAACTTTGTATGAACTCAGCACTTGCCACTTTGCAGACACGGAGCTGACATCTCTCTACCTGTGATCCTATAGCCTCCTCATAGACCTCTGTCAGATCAGTCCCACTATGCCTTCTTACCAAAGAGGACACGGAGGCTTGCCAGGATGGTGTTGCTGTTCTGTGGCACACAGCTGGTGAGCATCTAAGCCCAAAGCCATATTCAAGTCTCTGGTTTGAACTCAGAAAGCAAATGTCCATGTTTCCCTTATCTTCTCTCTCTCTCTCTCTCTCTCTCTCTCTCTCTCTCTCTCTCTCTCTCTCTCTCTCTCTCTCTCTCTCTCGATCCTGAACTTAGCCCTGGAGAACGGTCACTTTCTCCAAGGGTACACAGAGATTTTGAGGCCTAGTGTGGTGGGCTTTCTTCTGCAGAACCGTATTGACAATGCCAACCACAGAGCTTCTCTGCTTTATCCTTACTTGATTTTCACTAGAAACACTGAATAGAAGCCCCGTTAAACCACACCATTCTCTCAGTGGCTGTGGGCGGGAAACACTTAGAGGCCCACATTTGGAAGTCCCTTCTATGTCCTTTCTTCTTGTGTCCTTCAGATCAGCTTCAAAATCAGAGGCACATCTGCTTCAAAGAACATGCTTGATCAGAATAGGAAATTTTCCATTCTTCTTTTCTGTCTTGTTCTCAGCTTTGTATCATATGGAACATCTCCTTACAAAATGGCAGTAATTGGTGAATGTTGGTTTCGTTTTCAGTTTTTGGTTTGTTTAGAGACAAAGTCTCATGGTACAGTGCAGGCTGGCTTTAAACTTGTGGTCCTCCTGCCTCAGCCTCAGAAGTGCAGTTGCCGTGATGACAGGACACACCATCACATCTGAGCAACACTGATTTTTTTTTAAGCAAATGTATACAATTGTGTGACCACTGCTTAATCAGAATAGAGAAGTCCTCCATCCCCAGAAGCTTGCTATGTCCTTTGCAATCACACTCCATCTTCCCCTGCCTTGGAAAAGGTCCACAGTGTTTCTAGCTTTCCTTCCCTCTCTTTTCTTCTCCTTCATCTTTTTCTGGATGGTAAGATATTTGTTCCCCAGGAAAGCCGCTAACCCCCTTCTCATACGGCGCTGGATAGAATGTCTTTTTCTGGTTCACCTTAATACCTTACTGGGCAAAAGAACAGTTTACAACCTTGGGTCTGCAGCTCACACTATGAAAAACTGTCTATGAAATCTAAAGAGTCATTTTTCTAAGATCACAGAGAGCTGACTTGATTGGAGTGTAGGAGTATTAAAGGCTGGGTGGTGAGGATAGAGACCTCATATTTGCTTAGAAGATGGCAGACTCCAGACTAATAACACTGACCCAAGACAAGATCCAAACACAACGGTGAAGTCCCAGGAGGGTGTTGGCAGCCTGTCCTAAAATCTCCGTCTAGTCCTACCTGTGAGTTCTCAGGTGACTACAGAACATAGCTATCCCTCTCTGACATCATTATCCTTGTTTGTAAAGTAGATTGGGTTGGTTAAATTATTTCTGTGGCTTGACTTCTCCTCAGGCCAAGTTTGGATTAATTAGCACTAATTTCCCTAGGGCTATGCAAGGTCTGAACTCCAGGCTAGCATTTCCAGCCTAAAGCAAACACAGATCTAAACATCAGGCTTCCAACAAGTTCTGTCTAAAGTTTCCTTCCACCTCTTTCTAGGAAGCAATCAAGGCCTTGCTCTTCTAGGAGACTGTAATTTGTTGAAAAGCATTTGATTGTTGTATTGAAAGGTTGCACTGTATGTGTAAAAAGGTGTTTATGAGGCTTCGTACAGTATAGTTAATAACCAACCAAGACCAGAGCCTTTATAACAGAGACCCTGGCTGCGAGCATCTATACTGAACCTTGCCGGGCTGCGAAATGTATAATTACAGTGGCTGGTGGTCTGGAATATAAACCAGGGGCACTTGCTGCATGCCTGCAGGTCAGCCCTCTCGGTGGATAGTAGAACACTCTGCACCTTTCTGAGCCTCCACAGAAATAACCCTGTGTATGCTTTCAATCCAGCTTCGGAACACCTACATGCTCTCAGCACTAGGCTGCAAGGTAGGCTGAGCAAGTTGCAATTTTAGATGTGTGGGAAGCAGAGAGCCAGGCAGCACCAGGAACCAAGCCAAGGTTGGTATCTGTGTACTCTGTAGGGAAATTTGGGTCAAAGGGTCCCTTAGCTCAAGTCCCTGCTATTTTTTTGCCCTGAACAGGTCCCATGCCTCTTGTAAGGTCTCCCCATTTCTACCTTAATTCCATTCCTCACACTGTAGGGACTGCACATGGTACCTTGATATTTGAATCCTCAGAGCCTCCAACGTCCTCGAGGGCAGACTCTGCCTCTGCCTCATGGTCTCCAGGGCCCTGCACCATCTTGCTTTCGCTGACTTTGGTTTTGCTGCAGTCCTACCACTTATTCCCTGGGCATTTCTCACTTCTCACTCATTTCCTTTGGTTCTTTCCACTGCCAGATCCCCATGGACTAGGAGCATACACTCTTTCCTTGGCCTGGAATTAGCCTTTCTCTCTTGCATCTCGCCATGGTATTGGCCTGGTAAACTCCCCTCCTCCTTCAAACCCCAGATCAAATAGTACTTCTTCAGGCAAGGCTTCTCTAGGTCACAGTAAACTTCACAACATCATCACTCTCAACCCACCTCCCGTTTCCTGCTTGCTTCCCGGGGCACAGCTAGAAATTCTTCATTCTGTGGTGGAAAGCAGGGCATATGCTCTGCTATGGTAGTCTGTTCTTCCCAGTCATCACTTCGTGCTGCTCATCATGTAAATAACCCTGTGGTAGTTCATCACGGCGAGCATCCGCTCTAGTTCCAGAGTCATCAACACTACTAACACACCCAAGAGGAGCCTGGCCGCTTCCAGCAGCGCCCTGCCTCACCGTCACTTGCCTATCGGGGATTTCCTTGTTCATTTCACACACACTGGCCCTTGCTCGGCATGCTCTGTGATCTTCAATGCCAGCAGATGACAAGCCGATCTACTTCTTATGGTGTTTTTAGTAGACAGAAGCTTCCAGAATGAAAGAGATAGGCTGTAGCTAGTTGAGGTTTTGGGCCCTCAAGATCTCCCTGTCTTGTTTGATGTTTTATACATGATGGAATTTTATACAATGTTCAGTTCAGGGAATTCTTACATCCATCATCATGTTCAGTTCCTTAGCATATGGGAAGTGGGAGGCATCCTCTCCACTTAAAGAGGTGATTTCACTTACTCAAAGTCTTTTTGCCTTTGTGGAGACTGGCACTATTCCACACATGTCATGCTTCAAGCTGAGTTTCTCATGTGTTAGCACCATCTTGGAGACAGTTCTTCGTCAGAACACACCGCTTTCTTGTTGCTGCTGCAAGCTGATCTAAGCGTGGACGAGCCATTGTGATTTAACATTTCTGGAAGATGAAAATATGCAGTCTCGATTTTTTTATTATTTGAATTATTCTTTACTAATAATTCTCCATGATAATTTTTTAAAAAGTAAACAAGTGTATGTTTGTAAACATAAGCTCTTAGGAGTGGACTTGGGAGCCGGGGGTGTGGCTCAGCTGTGGAATGCTTGCCTAGTATATGCAAGGCTCCAGCAATACAGAAATTAAATAAGAAAGTAAAAGACAGAGCCAGATTTCTGTCTCCAGAAGAAAAATACATGAGTCACAGAGTATGTAAGTTATTTTTGGACTATTTTAATAAGTAGTCCAATAAAGGCTTCGTCTATCAGACTGTATAATGATGCTGGCCAGCCAGTGTGCCTACTGTTGACTGTGATGATGTCTTAGTTGAGTTGCTATTTTCTCGATTGTTGCTGAACTGGGACAGTCTTTGGTATGCATGGGAAGAAGTTCCTCAGGCCTCTTGAGAGGGTTCACGGATGGTGACACACTGGGGCAGCCTTTATAGGGAGTTCAAAGTCACTGCATCGAAACTCCAGAGCAGGTGGAAGCTGAATGCAGAGAAGGAACTGCAAAGGTTAGGATGAGGGAGGGAAGAACAGAGGCCCTTGGGGCATCAAGCATCTTGTGAGCTAACCCATGAGAAAAAAAGACAGAGAAGATCCGGAATGTCTGGTTCCTAGCAATGCTTCGGGCACAGTTCCTAAAGGGAGCACAGTGCCTGGAGCAGGAGACCCTCTTGAGATGAAGTTGGGTTGGGGTTCCTGCAGGGTGTTTCTTGGCTCCTTATCTCCAAGCCCTGGAAAAGAGCCCTGCAATGAACCATCTGGGCAGTGTTTACCATCTTCAAACTTCCAAAGGTTAAGATGTTGCCTCTTTCTGCTCTAGTATCCCTATACCCTGTGACCATGGACTGCTGTCCGTGTAGCTGTTTGGGAGCTGGTCAAAAGGAGCTTGGGTTGCAGATACATTTAGCTTGTTTTTAGTGGGTTCTCTTATGTGTGAGAGAACACCCTGGGGCTATAGGTTACCCATGGCCTAACTCAACTGCTTGTGACATGAAGATGAGAGCCCAAGAACCACACTTAAAAGAATTTGTCCCTTGTTCTCGGTACCAGAATTAGAAGAACAGACAAGGGAGTATGACAACCGATTGCCTCAAGCTAAGTGTCTATGTTCGTCAGACACGTACAATTATGAGCAGAAATTTCTGTTCAATTGATTTCCAGTCAAAATAGAAGTTCTTTCCTGTCAGCATATGCTCTGAAAAGTAGCATTTTATTGACTATATAATTATAAACCTACTATAATTTTTATGAGAATCCTATGAAATACAATTTATCAGAAATATTATGTTTAAAGGGTACAAACCTATATTCTTCAGTGAGTACGTCTGCTTGTGAAGTTACTTGTCATATGAATCCCAAGTATTGTGTTTTTATTACTGTGGTCAACCACCCGAGGGAGAAGAATGAATTGTTTTTCTCTTTTCTACATAGGAAATATTACAAAGTTGTTCCCAGGGGAAGATGAAGAGTACAAGAGCCAAATTGTAGGCAAGGAGTATAATAGACAAGTCAATAAAATGTTATTTTACCTTTCTGGGTGTTATTGTGATGTTTTCTTAATTTTCCAGCTTTTTAAAATTGGAACTTGGGCATAATCTCTTATTCCAAATAAACATTATTTTATGCTGACATTCACTCCTGGGCCTCATTCTGTTTAATGTGCTGCGAGAAGAATAGTACCGCAGGTCCCATGATCTGCAAGGGGCTAGAGGTTGGGTGTGGCCCCAAGGATCTGCTCTGTTTCACCTTGAAGGGCAGTAAAGGACAGTTTATGTCTCCTTTGGTTTAAACTCTTTATGTCATTGATGACCTTGAGTGGCTGTGTAAAGTGGCACTCAGTAGACCTACTGCGTGAGGTAATAACACTTCTAATTCATTGGTTCTCAACCTTCCTAATGCTGCGACCCTTTAATACAGTTCCTCATGTTGTGGTGATCCCCAACCATAAAGTTATTTTGTTGCTACTTCATAACTGTAATTTTGCTACTGTTATGAATCATAATATAAATATGTGATATGCAGGATATCTGATATGTGACCCTTGTGAAAGGATCGTTTGACCAGGTTGAGAACCACTGCTCTAGTTCTACCATCCATCACTGTCTTTCTTTGGGTCTACATGATAGATTAGATTATTATTCAAAAGTATTCACAGCCTAACGCACCTCTGAGAGTGAACTCGCTCATGAGGCTTTGGCCACACCATGAGACTTGTATGCTGACCCTTCAAAGATGCAAGGCAAGAGGTTGGTTCTGAACCTGGCTGCAGCCTTTGGATCTCTTCACACAGTTGAAGCCCGACTCCAGGAGTACTTCTTGGGTTTTGCATTCAATCTCAAATCTAGCCTGGAAACCACATTGCTGCTCAAGCAGACGTATGGTTAGGGATAAAATGGACCAGTCAAAGTGAGAAGCAAGAAAAACAGCCTTGCAGTGTAACCGCTTAGACAAAGTCAAATATAGATTTAACAACTAATTATAGGAGAAAGCTGCAAAGTGCGTTATAAAATCAAGTGTTTGCACAGAAACATTTTTGCTAGAAAGCAAAGTGGTAGCTCATTTGCATGTTCAGTATTGTTAGCATACAAAGGAGCTGAACTGCTAAAATTAAGATAGTGAGTTGTTTGAAAACCTCATTTTAAAATAGAATAAATCACACTACAGACAGATGTTTAAGAGTGTGCCTGATGTGGAGGGAGCTGTCCTCCAATGCCAGGCACAGGGCTGGGGGTGGGGTCATGGTTCTACACGGCCAACCAGAGTCTTCTCTGGACCTCAGTGATCAGGCACGTGGGAAACTCATTTTGTGGTTTCTTGAGAAAGTTTTGTAGTCTGTAGTTCACAGTCCAGCCCAGTCAGGGGAGGAAACATGAGTGTTGAGACCCAGAGTACCACAATGAGGCACAGGATTTCTGTAAGCACCTACTCCAGGGGCCTGAGCCAGCACTTGCCCCAAGAGGAGACATCTACCCCACCCTTACATAAAGCATCATCTCCCATAGGCAGGGTCAGCTTTAATTTTCACCCTCTTTGTGATGGAAAGTATGATTGTCATTGTCGCTGTTCTCTTTACAGAGGGAGATATGGAGGATACGGGAGGGTCCAAAATATTCCCAGCATCTAACCAGGCATTCAGCAGTATGGCTCTGGTAAGCCACGCCTGATTTCAGAGATTATCCGTCAGCAGAAAAACGAACTCCTCACCCGGTCTCCACCCAGGTCTTACTCCCTTCTACAGCCCTCTATTTATAGAATATCCAAAGTCAAAGTGGCCTCTCTCCATCCTTTCTCCTTTTTCTCTGTAACCTGCCATTTTTCTTTTACGTCTCCCAAGGAGCACAGGATACCCTAGTCTAGTGACTCTGTGACTCAACCGCCTGGAGGCAAAACTGCTCTAGTTCATCTGAATGCATGTCTTTCCCTGAGGAAAGCCAGTCTACCTTTAAAGAAGACTCAGATCTTGCTCACTGCAACATTTTTCTTTATTTTCACAATTCCTCTTTCTATGGATGACCCCCTCCTCTTCTTCCTACCTAGCAAGCAAATACTAATCACTTGCCCTACTGCTGTCTCTTTATTTTCTCCTTTTATACTCATAATAATAACACGTCATTACCCAGCATTGTTGATGTATCTTTATGTCTCCAAACAATTTCTTCTCAAGGACTGACCGCTTTGGAGTCTGCCAACACTCCATTTTCATGGCAGGTGTACTGATGGACAGTGACTAGTTGCAAACAACACTAAACTTACTGTGGGTTCTGGGGTGGAGTCTGGGGCTCCAAGCAACAGTCTAAAAGACAAAGATATCTCCTAAACCCAAGTACAACTAGTCTTCCTGAATATTGCAAGTCTCTCAACTAAAAATACAATGGCCACCTGAATTAAAAAGCAACAGCAAAAAACAAACAACAAACAACAAAAAAACTTAACCAATTCTTTAACCGCTGATGGACAGGTCCTGGGGAAAACCTAGCAGGGACCTGTAAAAACAAGACAACTTGTTTACTTCAAAAATTGCTAACCCTGTAGTAATGGCACACAGCCAACATGACCTAGATGAAATACAAGACACATAATTCAAGAACAGCATTTATAAATATGTCTAAGCAACTCAAAAAATGAGGCATGAATGTATTCTAAGAGAACACAAAACAGCTGGATGAAATAGGGAAGTCAGTTCAGGAGATGGAAATAAAATTCAATGAAGAGAGAAATACTGAAGAAAAACCCAGCTGAAGTGGTGATGGAAATGAAGTAAACTATAAAGGAGTCAAGTGAAAAGCTCAGGGCAAAGTTTCATCCATAGACCGGACTATCTGGAGGACAGAACAGATATCAGGGCTTGGAGACCAGAGGGAGCCACTGAACCATTCAATAAAGGTCAGTGATAAGCTTTAAAATACATATGAACAGAATATGCAAGGTCTTTGGGATACTATGGATGATATTTATGAATTATAGGTACAGAAGAGGGAGAAGAATGCCTTACCAAAGGAATAAGAAAATATATTTTTAAAGACCTAGAAGAAAAAAATTCCCAAAACTAGGGAAAGAGATGCCCATCCAGATAGAAGGGGGCTCACGGAGCACCGAATGGACAAGACCAGCAAATGAACTCCCCATGTTATATCAGAGTTAAAACTCTAAACACACAGAACAAAGAAGGATCTGGAAGCTGCTTGAGAGAAGGGCCAAGTCACATATGAAGGCAGGCCCATTGGGACATTAGCTGACGTTTCAAGGGAAACCTTTCACACGGTGTACGAATTCAATGTGCAAAGTCAAAATCAAAATGCCAACTCAACTCTCTATGGAAATGGAAAAAAAATCTTGAAATTCACGTGGGATGAACCTTGGATACCCAAAGAGATCCTGAATGATAAGCACACTGTTGAAGGAATCACCATGCTTGGTTTCAAGTTATACTGCAGACTGACAATAACAGAATCAGCTTGGTACTGGCACAAAAATAGACAAATAGGTTAATGGAATGGAGTAGGGAACCTGGATATAAGTCCATGCAACTGTACCCACATGATTTTTTTTGACAAAGAAGCCAAAAATACACATTAGGGAAAAGTTGTGCAGCCACTATGGAAGTGTGTGTATGTTCCTCAAAAATTAAAATTCAAACTGCCATATGACCTAGCCACACCGTTTGTGGGCACAGGACTTCATATCCAACAACAGATTTATGCACTTCTGTGGCCGTGCTATTTGCAAATTGTGGTGGTATTGTGTTCCCCAAAATATTGTGTACCTTAATAAACTTATCTGGGGTCAGAGAACAGAAAAGCCACAAGATACTTAGGCTAGAAAATGTTAGCACACGCCTTTAATCCTAGCATTCCAGAGACAGAAATCCCTCTGGATCTCTGTGAGTTCAAGGCCGCATTGGAAACAGCCAGGCATGGTGACTCACGCCTTTAATCCCAGAAAGCAGCCTTTGATCCCAGGGAGTGGTGGTAGAAAGCAGAAAGGTTTATAAGGTGTGAGGACCAGAAACTAGAAGCATTTGCCTGGTTAAGCATTTGGCTGGTTAAGCTTTTAGGTTTCGAGCACAGTTCAGCTGAGAGCCATTGGGATGAGGACACAGAAGCTTCCAGTCTGAGGAAACAAGATCAGCTGAGAAGTTGGCCAGGTGAGGTTAGCTGTGGCTTGTTCTATCTCTCTGACCTTCCAGCATCACCCCAGTAACTGGCCTCAGGTTTGATTTTATTAATAAGAACTTTTAAGATTCATGCTACAGCAAATAGCAAGGAGATAGGTAGAGCCTAAATGTCCATCAACTGACAAATGCATAATGAAAGTGAGGTGCCCATACACAACTGAATTTTATTCAGCAGTAAAAAAAAAAATGAAACCATGGACTTTAGGCCCAGTGAGATCACTCAAAATGGTGCTTGTCACTGAGCCTGACAATACAAGTTCAATGTCAGGAACCCACATGGTGAAAGGAAAGAGCTAATCCCTGGTAGTTGTCCTCTGACCACCACATATCAGTTATGGTTGGTGTACACTCACATACATACACACAATTAAACAATGAAATCTAAGAAAATTTTAAAGGAAATTATAAAATTTGCAAGAAAATGGATGGGTCTGGAAAATATTATATCTCGTGCAGTACCCCAGACTCAGAAATAAAAATGTCCTGTGTTCTCTTGTATATGTTGATCTTAGTTATCATTTAAAAAATGTAGAGCAGTGCACTACTCCACTGAGTGCTAGTAAAGGCCAGAAAGATAGAAGGGGGTCATCAGAGGGAGGGAGGAGGAACAGCAGAAACAATGGAGAGAAAGTGGAGGAGAGAAGGGGGTCATCAGAGGGAGGGAGGAGGGACAGCAGAAACAATGGATGTGAAGGTGGAGGAGAGAATACTGAGGGTAGAAGGGTCAAAGCTGGGAGAGACTTGGAAGAAAAAAAGTGAATGGAAGTGTGAACAGGCTGCATGGAATCCTTCTGTTTTATAAACTTATTAAAACTATGGATAACTTAAAAAATGCTTTGTGTAGAAATGCTCTCCATAGATAGATGATGCTCTTTATTTTTTGGTGGAGAGGGCAGAAAACATTTCTTTGACTTAAACTTTCACATCACAACACATCCTAATCAAAGGAAATCAGGGTAGAACCTGGAGGTAGGACCTGAAGCAGACACCATGGATGAACAGTGCTCACTGGCTTTTCCACATGACTTGCTCATCTTGCTTTCTTACACCACCCAGTCCTACCTGTCCAGTGGTGACACCACCCACAGTGGGCTGGGCCCTCCCACAGCAATCATTAATCAAGGAAATGCCTTATAGACTTGCCTACAGGCCAATCTGATGGAGACATTTTCTCAACTGAAGCTCCTCTTCCCAAATAACTCTAGCTTGTGTCAATTTGACAAAAATCTAATCAGGAAAGATTTCATATTCGTTAGTTGTAGAACACCATTTTTTTCAAAACACATAGAGTACTCATATAAATTTACATCAAGCTATACAATAATTAGTTCAAAACAAGAAATAATTCATCTCTTTGACCTCAATGAAATTAAGTTTGAAATTAAAAGCAAAGAGTAATTAAAAACACTAATTATATCTGTAAACTTCATAATTTCTTTCATAAATTGAAACAAATATAGATTATTTTGAAGTTTTTTAAAGATGATACTCTTTCTATAAACCATATAGTAATAAGTGACAATTCCATAGCTAGGTGTGATGTCTGTTCTTGGTTGTCAACTTGACTGCATCTGAAATGAGCTACAATCCAGAAATGGAGGGCATACCTGTGTGATTTTCTTGCTTGGTTTGAAGTGGGTGAGTCCACTTCTAGTACTGACATTTGAGGTAGGTTCTAGAGTAACCTAGGAGACCAATCGCTGGGGGTGTCTGTGAGGGAGTTTTTAGATTGGGCTAACCTAGAAGGGAAAGCCCACCTTTAGTGTGGTCAGCTTCCATCCTATGGGCTGGGGTCCTAAACCTAATAAAAAGGAGGAAGCAAACTGAACACAGGCATTAATCCCTCTCTGCTCCCTGGTTGCAGATGTAATGTGATCACTTGCCTCAAGCTCGAGATGCCAAAACTTCCCACGGTGATGGACTATATTATACCCTTGAACTCTGAGCCAAAGTAAGCTGTCCCTTTTTAAACTGATTAGATTTATTCTTTGACAATTGTGTGCATGCATACAAAGCATTCCATTATCATCAGCCCCAACCATTCTTATCGCCCTCTACCCTGTTATCCTCCCCTCAGCTCTGTGGTACTTTCCCTATATTCATGTTTTTTGTTTAGTTTTGTGGACCACTGATTTTAACCATCTCTGTGGCCATGGGTTTGGAGTTATCCATTGGAGTCTGGTGGGTTTACCATTTATCACACAACTGGACCATGACTACCCTACTTCCAGAATCCATCAGTAGCCAATAGTTCAGCAGGTCTCATGGGTCCATCTCTGATCTTTGACAGACTGGTTACAGACTCTGTCTTGTGCAGACTTAGTTCTGGCAACTATAGATTCTGTGAGATTATGTTTACAGTGGCCATGTTGTGCCCTGAAAACAGCATTTTGCAGCCCTTCTGCCTGGCCTCTGGTCCTTAATTTCTGCTTCCTCTGCTGTGCCATTCTCTGAGGCATAGAGGGTTGATATAAATGTTTAGGGTTGAACAATTAACCAGTACTTTAAGTATATTAAACAACCATAAGTCTGAAGTGACAGCCATTTAATGCAAAGAAAGAAACTTTTCTGATTGAGGAGCAAAGTAGCATTTGTCTATAGATATAAATCTAAATATAGGAACGGATTTAATGCTGTGTCAG
This sequence comes from Peromyscus eremicus, assembly GCF_949786415.1. NCBI lineage: Eukaryota > Metazoa > Chordata > Mammalia > Rodentia > Cricetidae > Peromyscus > Peromyscus eremicus. The sequence goes on from NC_081420.1 coordinate 130,767,088, forward strand.
TTGAGCTAACAACAGTAGTGTGTTATCCCATAGGTCCTAGATCTACTCAGCCATGGAACTTTGACCGGGTTTACAGTACCAGGCATGTATTCTCTCCTGTGGAGCTGGTCTCCAATCCAATCCAAGTGAGGTTGGTTACCCCAAAAACAGTTATTGCACCAGAGGTACATCTTGACAGATTCATGGGGTTCATAGCTGGGCAAGATGAACTTATTGATGATTGATGCCTTATTCTCTCCAGAAGACTGTGTAGCACGTTCCAGCACTAGGAAAGTGTTCAGCTTTTTGCAACAAAGGTACATGGTGTCATCAGTAACAGAGTCTTTCTTATCTAGTCTGGTTGTCTTCCTTCTTTTGCCAGGGATTTTGTTGTAGCAGTGAGAAAAGAGAGTTGGAATGGAGAAGTGCCAGGGTGTGAAGATCTAAAATAGTGATAAAGGGTTGGAAGTGATAGGTTCAAAGCCATTCGCTAAAGCAGCAATCCACAACTTAATAGTATTTATATTTTAAAAATAAAGTGCCATATCATCTTATCAATTAAATCATTATTTTCTTATTTAAACTTACATAGATTGAAAAGTGAAGTGTTTGGTAAACCCACATTTTCTCCATTGTACAATATAAAAAAGAGATGGCTACAATGAAATATTTAGTCATGTAATATGTATTAGATAATTCCTGCTGTGTAATAAGTTCTCAGTGGCAGTTTAATGAGGGCATCAGTCCTCTCTAGCTGTGGCCAGTTATTTGCCATAAGCCACTCTATAGTTCAGTTCACATCACATGGTAGGTAGCTTCATTATATCAAGAAAGAAAGTCTTAATTAGGGTGGAGCAAGAGAGTATAGGGGAAGTCAGGGGGCAGAGGGGCAGGATAACACAAACAAAGAAGATATGAAAGACTGTATGGTGGCCTACTGTCTTACAACCCAAATTTAAAAATTAATTAGAGGGATAGTAGAATACATGCAAAATGAAAAAAAGAGAGGATAAAGAATTAAGTGCTACATTAGTCAGGGTCCTCTAGATGAACAGAAGTGACAGAATGATATACCTACATACATGCATACATGTATACACACACACACAACACACACACACACATATGGCTTATGGCTTATTACATTGCTTTACATATTTGGTTTAAGTCATCCTGCATGGCTGTCTCACACTGGAAGGGCAGATGTGAATGTAATTAGCCCCCATAATCACATAGGGAGTAGTACTATTAGGAGGTATAGCTTTGATGGAGTGGTTACGGCCTTGTTGGAGGAAGTGTGTCACTGTGGGGGTGGGCTTTGAGACTTCCTATGCTCAGGACACCACCCAGTGTCTCAGTCAACTTCCTGTTGACTGCAAGATGTAAGACTGTCAGCTACTGCAGCACCATGCCATGCTCCTTGTGATGATGATAATGGGCTGAACCTCTAAAACTATAAACAAGCCACCCCAATTAAATGTTTTCCTTTATAAGAGTTGCTGTGGTTATGATGTCTCTTCACAGCAATAAACACTTTAATTAAGACAGAAGCTGGTACCAGGGACTGGGGTACTTGTGTGATAGGCCTGACCATGTTTTTATTTGGAAAAACAGTTGGATATTTTAAGTGCTGGTTAACGGACCATACTAGTCAGAGCATGGAAGACAGTGGTGCTGAGTGTGATTTGATAAACTGTGGGGTGCTCACTCAAGAGGTTTCAAAGAAGAAGACTTTTAGTATGTTGCCTAGAGATCATTCTTGTGATATTTTGGTGAAGAAAATGGCTGCCTTTTGCCCTTGTCCAAAGAGTCTGCCTGAGGCTAAAATGAGGAGTTTAGAGTTAATTCCACTGGCAAATGAAATCTCAAAACAGACTAGTATAGACTCTATTTTGTGGTTACTAGTGTTAACTCTAATGAAGATATTTAATGAAAAGGCGCAAGATGAGCAAGGAAAAATATTTGAGGAGAAAAAGAACACCAGAAAGTGGAATGGAGCTAAGTTCTGTTTTCAAGGAGATAAAAGGATTAAGAAACAGAACAAAGGGAGTGGTGACCTCAAGGCAAAATCCCATCCTCTGAAGCTGTAAGCAAGCCACCCCAATAGCTTCCTTTATAGGAGTTGTCATGGTCATGTGTCTCTTCACAGCAATAGAAACCCTAGGACAGCAGATAATCCGGTGGTTGTTCAGTCCGCAAGGCTGGATGTCTCAACAGGCCGAACCTGATACTAGAAGCCTGGAGAGTTTCTGGAGAACTTCCATTCTTCAGTCTGTGTTGGAAACCTGAAGGAGCTATTTCTAATACCAGAGAAGAAATGCTTCAGCAACAGAATAAATGCACTTGCCAACAAGAGTGAAGACAGCAGGCAAAAATCACTTTTCTTGTTCTGTGCCTTTTGATCTGGACTGCTACCAGAAGCTAACAGACAGAAGTTGGTACCAGGGACAAGGGTATTACTGTGATATGCCTCACTATGCATTTGTCTGGAGAAATGTAGACTATGGGAGTTTGGATTGGAAAAGCAGTTGGATGCTTTAAGTGGGCTTAATGGGCCATCCTAGTAGAAGCATGGAAGACAGTGATGCTGAGGGTGATTTGACCTGTGGGGGCCTGGCTCAAGAAGTTTCAGAGAAGAAGAATTTAATTTGTTTCCTAGAGATCATTCTTGTGATATTTTGGTGAAGAATGTGTCTGCTCTTAGCCCTTGTTTGAAGAGTCTGCCTGAGGCTAAAGTGAAGAGATTTGGATTAATTGCACTGGCAAAAGAAATCTCAAAACAGCCTAGTATAGTTTCTGTTGTATGGTTTTAAGCACTCATTCTTTTGAAGCTCTGTTATGAAAAGGAACAAGCTGAGAAAGTAAAAATACAAAATGTACAATTTGAAGAGAAAAGAGGCACCAGGAAGTGGAATAGAGCTAAATCCTTATTCAAGGAGATAAATAGATTAAGAAATAGAATAAAGGAAGTGATGACCTCAGGGCAAGATGCCACCCAGCTAAGTTTCCAACTTGTGAAAAGGAATTAAAGAACAGCTTAGGTACAGGCATGTGGTATACAACTTTAATCCCAGCACTCTGGAGACAGAGACAAGCAGATCTCTAAGGTCAAGGCAAGACTGGTCTATGGAATGGTTCCATGACAACCAAGCTTAGGCAGTGAAGAAAACCATTGAAAACATGAATCTGGTCAAGATGTAATTGAATAAGGGGGCCATATTCAAGTCCCAGCAAGCAGCAGAACTTGGCAGCTTTGGCCATATGATTCTGACTTTAGAGTCAAGAACAAGAAAGGGGTACCTTGAAGACTCCAAGATGTTGGAGATATCAGAGCCATGGGAAACCTGCCAAGGAAAGCTGCTAACAGGAAGTGAAAACAGCTCAAGAGAAAGAAGTGTGTTGCAGTCAACAAAGCTAAGAGGAGTTGGAGATCAAAAGAGTGTGTTGACATCAGACATGGAGATGCAGAGTTAGGAGTTTGCCCAGCTGATTTTCAGTCTTGTTTTGGTCCAGTATTTCCTCACTATGCTCCCTTCTCTTTGTTTTGGAATGGTGATTTATATCCTATGCCATAACATGTTGGAAGTATGTGATCTTCTATTTTATTTTGATTTTATAGGGGATTACAGTTAAGAGATTGCATGAATCTCAGAAGAGGTTTGGAACTTTAGACTTTTAAAAATTGTTGAGACTGTGATAGATGATGGGGACTTTTGAAGTTGGACTAAATGTATTTTGTATTATGTTATGGCTACAAGCCTATGGAGGCCAGGATGTGGAATGTGGTCATTTGAGTATGTATGGCCCTCATAGATTCATGTGTTTAAATGTTTGGCCCATGGGGGTGGCACTATCAGGAGGTATGGTCTTGTTGGAGTAAGTGTGACTCTGTTGGAGGAAATGTGTTACTGTGGGGGCAGGCTTTAATGTCTCTTTTGCTCAAGCTACCCTCAGTGTGATACATAGTTGTTTCTACCTACGAATCAAGATGTAGAACTCTCAGCTCCCTCTCCAGCATCATGTTTGCCTGCTTGTTGTCATGCTTCTCAACCTGATTATAATGGACTAAATCTCTAAAACTGTAAGCCAGCCCCATTTAAATGTTTTCCTTTATAAGAATTGCTGTGTTCATGGTGTCACTTCACAGCCATAGAAACCCTAACCAAGACAGTTGATTAATCAAAGCTAAGGATCTATGAAAAAGCCTTATCAAAATCTACTAGTTAGTAAGCTGATTTCAAAGTACAACTTTTAATAAATAACAAAAAAAAGAGTTCAAATCGAATTACTCTGCATGAATACACAATACCATTCCTGGGTTACTAAACAAAAATATCAGCACAAGGCATGGGATGACTCCCTAAGATTTATTGGCCAAGAAGGCTCTGAAGGTTTCGAAAACAATGCAGGCTATTGTCCTTGTCTATCCAATAACTACATAGTAAGACTTGCTGAAGATGCTGCACACTTGGTCTGCAGGATATAGAGAAATCAGTCTCAAACCAACCCCGAAACTCCCTTATGGCTGGCTTTCACAGTACCATAAGTTGCTAAGCAGACTACTAGGGGGCAAAGATCAGTAGTCTTACCTAGTGCTGGACCCTGCATACTTCAGTACTGACGTGCCAGGCAAGATGTGTCTGCTGGTACAATAATGGCATGGCTGTTAAGGGGTAACTAAGGACTTTCTGATTAGATTTGAGGTCTGCTTCTCAGGAAGGAGTTTCATGCCTGGCCCAATAATACTGGTAAGAAAAAAAAAAAAGCCAGTGGCCAGGGAGGTCATAGGCCTTAAGGTAGGATATTCTATTGTTATTTTGCCAAATGGTCATATTGTCAAACTGTCATCTAAGCATTTATGTTTATACCCATAGACCTGGGTTACTTTCAACCTTGGCCAGAGGAGCTTCTTTTACTTTTATTTTATGTTTCATTGCTTGGGAATTTTATGTAGACGTGTAATGTGTTTTGACTAACCCACCCCCCACTCCCTCTGCTTTGCAGTGAGCAGCAGTCAGTAGAGTGATGCACGGCTGTCCAAAGTGCTGAGAACAGACTGAGTGCGCAGCACCAAACAGGACACCCACACCGAGCACACTCTTCCTCACATCAAGGCTGAGGGAACATCATGAACGAGGCGGTAGAAAGAGTAAGAGACTGGGAAGGAGGACTGCAAAATGTTGAACACAACATGGGGAGACTCATGCTCTCTCAGCAGCCAAGGTTACTTGCCAAGTCTTACACAAGATCAAGCCAGCCAAAATGTTAGCTAGATGGGGTAGATAAGGCCCCACCCCTTGCTGAGGATCTACAGGCAGTTAGATAGTTGCTGGTGGAGGGAGAATTACTCCTTTGTCAGGATGTGGCCACTGGTAGGGTTTCCATACTCCAGTGGATGTCTCCACATTGGTGTACATACATACTTAGTGGTTTACTAGAAAAAAAAAGACATAAAGTTGGGAAGTACATATGTTGAGAGTTTATGTGGGGTGTTGGAAGGGAAAATGAGGAATAGCTATGATCATATGTTGTTGTGTTTTACCTGCATGAAATTCTCAAAATAAAGAAAAAAATTAAAAAGGCAAGTAATACACTTGCAAGATGGATATCTTGGTCCCTTATAACTAATCATATCTTGAAAGTGGCACATTGTCTTCTTACAGACAAGTCACATGGCTCCAGTCTGATTAATGGGAGGGGGCTGTTATCCATGGGTGTGAATATAGAGAAATGTTGTCACTGGAGACCGTCTTGGAAGCTTAGCACCACCAGGAGATACCGTCCGGAATCAGCTCTCCTTTCCACAGCAGGCTGTGGCTCATGGAGAGCATGCAGTGAGCACACAGCAGGCTGTGGCTCATGGAGAGCATGCAGTGAGCACACAGCAGGCTGTGGCTCATGGAGAGCATGCAGTGAGCACACAGCAGGCTGTGGCTCATGGAGAGCATGCAGTGAGCACACAGCAGGCTGTGGCTCATGGAGAGCATGCAGTGAGCACACAGCAGGCTGTGGCTCATGGAGAGCATGCAGTGAGCACACAGCAGGCTGTGGCTCATGGAGAGCATGCAGTGAGCACACAGCAGGCTGTGGCTCATGGAGAGCATGCAGTGAGCACACAGCAGGCTGTGGCTCATGGAGAGCATGCAGTGAGCACACAGCAGGCTGTGGCTCATGGAGAGCATGCAGTGAGCACACAGCAGGCTGTGGCTCATGGAGAGCATGCAGTGAGCACACAGTGAGCTGAGAACAGCGCAGAGTGTGCTCTGGGTTGGAGGTGGAAGTGCAGGCAGCCCCAGTGCAGAGCAGGGAGCCAGAGGAAAACAAAGACATTCCACACTGAAGGTGAGAGAGGCTGCTCAAGCACAGATCACCTGTAACCATTTAGCTTCCCATTGTTCCTATCACCGGGAAGCTAAATAATGGGCCCTGCAGTCACAATGAGAAACCATTAGATTTCAGCAGGCAACCGCTGATAACTGTGACTTGGTATCAATTCATCAATCTTGGATGCACACTTTCCAAATTGTTCTTTCTATTCCCTTGACATTGGTAATTCCCCAATTCCTGGAGAACCAGGATCTTACCCAGATGTCTTGAACAAGAGTGACAAACTGTGAACCAAATCCAGTGAGCTCCTCCCTCCCTCCCCCCTCCCTCCCTCCTCCCTCCCTCCCTCCCTCCCTCCCTCCCTCCCTCCCTCCCTCCCTCCCTCCCAGGAGCTGAGACTCTGTATTGGAGTTGACTAGGCTGGCACCCACACAGTATGTTGGCTTCTTCCTCTTGACCAGCAAAGCCTATATTTATCATCTGGCCCTTTAATAGAAAGTCGGCCAAGCCCTGCTTTAGAGTTTCCCAAAGCTCTATGCCTAGCACAGGAAGGGAGCTAAAACAGATCAGACAAAGACAGGAAAGGGAGGGGATTCCAGGCCGCTCCACCTGCACACATACCCGAACTGCTGCTACCTGGTCTCTGGTTAAAGATGACATCACATTCCAAATCATAAAACTTCCCCCATGAGAAAAAAAATGGAAAAGTCCCCTAGATAAATCAATGAATTTAATACATTTTAAATAAATGATCCAAGCAGGAAAACAGAAACACTACTTCCTTAAAATATGTCTCAGTATCAGAAATCAATTGTAGAGGTTATTAAGGGGGGGGACAAAAAAATGCCCAATGAAAACCTTTATCCCAAGACAGGATTAGAAAGATATAATTCTAAGAAAAGACCCTGGGAGCTAAGAACTACAAAGAAGAAGACATACAAAAAGACAGTTCAGCTTATGATTTCTTTCTCCCCTCTAAGAGAAATGAATATATACATCTCCAACATCTCTTTGATCTCAACGTCTCCTTGAAAGTTTCTGTTTTCTTGAAACAAGGTTTCTATAGTCCAGGGGGGCCTTGAGTTTATATGTAGCCAAGTTTGAACTTCAGATTATTCTGTCTGTACCTTCAAATACTAAATAGTGGTTCTCAACCTGTGGGTCATAGCTCCTTTGGGAGGGTTCAAATGACCTTTCACAGGGATCACCTAAGACCATTGGAAAACACAGATATTTATGTTATAATTCATAATAGTAGCAAAATTATAATTATGAAGTACCAACAAAAATAATTTTATGGTTGGGGGTCACCACAACATGAGGAACTGTATTAAAGGGTCACAGCATTAGGAAGGTTGAGAACCACTGTTCTAGGATAACAGGTGTACCCCATCATCACCAACTCTCAAGGTTTTCAGAAAGAATGACATTTGAAAGCAATGCTTAGATGCCTTGCCATTGAAGATGGACCAGAGGGCTGGGGAGATGGCTCAGCAGTTAAAATGATTGCCGTGCAAGCAAGAAGACCAGAGTTTTGATGCTTAGAATCCACGTAATTGCCAGGTGGGCACCCATACTTCCATCCCCAGAAGGTAGAGACAGAGGGTGTCTTTAGAATAATCAATGCACAGACCATTTAGAATGGGGTGTTCTGAACAATACTGTTCCAGCAGACAAGGACCCAGCATGGCTGTCAAGTCTGTAGAGCTTTACAGCACAGTCAACCTTAAGGTAATGATGTTTTCCAAAACCTAACTCAGGTCAGGGGTCACAGGACAGAATGGAGGCCACAGATGAAAGACTAGTCACTTGCAAGAAGCAGCATCACCCAGGGGACCACGGAGGGCTCTAGTAAACATGACAGTAGAGCAAGAAGGGAGTTTCGTGGGAGTGCTGGGCTCAAGTTGCTCAAGATGTTCCCGGTGGTGCTATCGGTAGATTCTCATCAGACCATGCATGTCTGTACTCACAGTGCGGGAATCACAGATGGGAAAGAGACAAGCGTGAGCGTGTGGTAATGGATCAGAGCCGGAGACACCACCAAGCACTCATGTTTATCTTATAATAGAGATGATACCTATAGATATGGACACAGGTCAGTATATATATATGTGTGTGTATGTATATATGTATACATACACATATATATGTATATATATATGCCTTTCTTTGCTCTGTTAGCTAAGAGAATCTAGATGCACTCACATCTCAGAAACAACAAATGTACCCATATCTTGGTCTCCAACAGCGGTTCTCCAGGAAAAAGGACTGGTGTTCCTAAAAGCAGTGTCTTATTGTAGGATGAGGGCAAAAAATACACACGCTGATTTAGGAAACACCTTCCAGTGCTAGGGGTAAGGAGCCTCCCACAACCAGTAAGAGCACACTGTTTGGGGTCCGGGATAGGTGCCGGAGTCAGCTGAGACATCTGGTGGCCAGAGGTGAAGCAACCTGAGCAAGGAATGTTTATAATTATATTCTTACTCAGAAATCATTGACTAGATTAATAAATACAGGAGAAGATGGAAATGGCCCATGCAGAAGAACTCCCAGAACATTTCATAGAAACCCCATCCTCAGGGAGGTGCATGACTCCCCATTTCTGCTTTTGTAACAATTATTTTTGTTGATTCTTTGAGAATTTCACATCATACACTCCAATCTCACCAATTTCTCTGTCCCTCTCTATCTGTCCTTCACCCTTGTAGCGTGTCCCCAAAAGAAAACTTACAAATAATAAAAGTGAGAAATACAAAATAAAAATACAAATAAGAATATTAAAAACAAAACAAAACAAAAACCAAGCAAACAAACAAAAACCCACTTCACTCCTCCATCTTTCCCGCCTTTCCATTCCCTCTTCATCTGTCTTGGTGGCACTGGGAGCTGCTGTGTGTCATGCAGTAGACACTTTTGTCCAAACAGCTTTACTTGCAAACGTTCATTGTATAATGTATTGTTGGTCAGGTTCAGGGCCTCCGGCTTCTGGTACACCGTCAACACCAGACCCTCACCAAAAATCCTCTCAGATATCCATTGTTGCCCTGACTGATGGAGAGCCTGCTGCTATGGTTCTGCACGACCAGTCCCTTCATGAGCTCCAGCCGGGCATAGATGGGGTAGATACTGGGAAGTGCCAACTCAAAGCCCTGGATGTGTGCCTGGGTGGTAGCTGAGTTGGTCAGTCCTGGCCCCTGAGACCAACCCCCTCAGGCAAGGGGAGAAGTCAGCTCTCCCACACCTGTGGTGAGGTGTGGAGCCAGCTTTCCCAAGTGCAGGGGCCAGCTCTCCCATGAGGGGCGAGGCCAGCTCTCCTGTGCTGGGATGGTGGCTCCATCCCCGGTTCCAGTTCGGCATGCCCTTTGTACGTGAATGCGTGGTTCAACACATGGTTCACCAGGGCCTGTGGTAACATGGGCAATGTCCATCAACACAGACCCCAGCTACAGCAGGACCCTGACATGGCCATCAGAAGCAGGTTGGACCTGGATGTCACCATGGCCTCAAATGGCAAAGCAGGCCTCCCAGATCAGCATGGGCCCAGCAGCAGCCCTATACTCCAACATGGTCCCAGGTAGTAGCCCAGACCCAGGTAGTAGCACGGCCTTCAATGGTAACAGGAACTATGGATATCATCACAGACCCTGGCTGTAGTAGGGTCATGGATCCAGACATGGTTCCAAGCCAGTTTGGGCCTGGAAATCACTACGGCCTCAGGCGGCAGCACAGGCCACCCTGATCTGTATGGCCCTGGCAGCAGCATGACCCTCAGGTACCAACATGGCCCGAGGTGGTGGCCCAGGCCCCAAGCATTCCCATGGCCTTCAATTGTAACAGGTGCCGTGGATAATGGCACAGACCCTGGCTGCAGCAGGGCTGCAGACCCAGACATGCCCTAGGATGCAGTTTGAGCCCAGATTTCACCATGGCCTGGGCATCAGTGCAGGGCACTCAGATCTGTACAGCCCCAGGGGCAGCATGACCCTCAGATACCCATATGACCTAAGGTGTTGGCCCAGACCGTGGGGATCCTCATGACCTTCAGTGGTAACAGGAACCATGGACATCGACACTGACTGTAGCTACGGCAGGGCCATGGACCCAGACATGGCTTTTGGTAGCAGCCCAGACCCAGACATCACCATGGTCTAGGGTGGCAAGCAGGCCATCCACGTCAGCCCGTTCCTCACCACCTTCACCTCTTCAAATCTACCTCTCTCCACAGGACATGAACCATTCTGCCTCCCTCTCCCATACTCCACCACATATTTGCTCACCATAATGGTGTCCCATCCCTCGGTGCTGTAAGGTGCCCGGTGGGCCCATGGTTTCACCCATGGTTTCTTCTACTCTCCCAGGGCACGCAGCCCCAGGCAGGCTTGTGGGTGTCCATCCCCTGCCTGATCCTAGTTAACACTCCACTTCTTAAGGGTGAACTATAACACTGTGACTTCCTTCCTTTAGAAGACAGAGTAGAAAGAACAACTGTACAGTGGACAGCCCTGACAAACACTGCCTGTGTCCTGTGTGCAAGGTCAATGTGAACATAGTAGGCCATGCTGGCTTAAAGACCATACACGGTGCGATTGAAATGGTGCTTTCCTCTTAACTCAGTCTACCAAGAGCTCAGTCTTTCGAGAGCAAAGCAGATACATGCCAACAGAGGCAGAGCAGACATTACATGTGTCCAGTACTCCTAAAAACGGTCATGGCATCCAAACAAGCCAAGTCTGAGAAGCTGTGAGGACTGAGAGGAATCTAAGGGGACTGTCCTGGGTAGTTTTTGTTGACATAAACTAGAGTCATTTGGGAAGAGGGAACCTCAACTGAGGGATTACCTTCATCAGATTGGCTTGTGGTAATGTCTGTGGGTGCATTTTCTTGATTAATAATTGAGGTGGGATGACGCCAGCCCTGGAAAGGTGGTCACGGGTTATATAAGGACACAGACTGTGCAAGCCATGAAACATAAGCCAGGAAGGAAGTGTTCCTCCACAGCCTCTGCTTCAGTTCCTGCCTCCGGGTCCCTGCTTCTGCTTCTGCTGTGACTTCCTTCAGTGATGGAGTTTAACCCAGGAGTTGTGGATGAAATAAATCCTTTCCTCCCCAAGTTGCTTTTGGCCGTGGCTTCATCCCAGCAACAAAAGTCTGCCTGGAACGGGGCCTGCTGGCCAGCGGTTTCCTCACTGTGATGGGGGGCCTGGCATAAACAGGCCATAGGGAATAAGGACTCTTTCTGGCTCACAGCTTAGTTCACAGTTCTTAGTCTTGATCCTGAGTTTGTGGTGAAGCAAAGCATCATGAGAGCAGAAGCACGTGGAAGAGGCTGCCCACTTCTTGGTGAACAGGAAGTACAGAGAGGAAGGGAAGAGAGTTTGAGTATTATTTCTCAGTGACCAACTTCCTGTAGTTAAGGCGCCCCTCCTAGAGTCGACCTACTACTTCCCAGAAGTGTTACCAGAGGGGAGCTAATCTTTCAATACCTATGAGAGACATTTCATATTCAAACCATAGCTTGGGACATAATAACTTTCTATATTATGATATCTTGTATTGAATCTGGAATATGCAATAAGAATCAAGCAAATCTGATTTTAGGAATAATAATATTACTTCATTATAATGAAATTATAACAAATACCATGTAGACAGAAATTTTTAGTAATAGGGGACAGTATGTGTGTGGAGAGATACACATGAGTATGTATATTTGTATAGTAATGGAGGAATTCGGCATTACCTGCTCAATTTATATAAATTTAAAACTGCTCTAAAAATAAAGTCCAGGGGCTGGAAATGCGACCTAGCTTTAAGAGAATATACTGCTTTTGCAGAGGATGTGAGTTTGGTACCCAGAACCCACATAGGGTTTACTCACAGCCCCAACTCCAGGGAACCCAATGCCTCTTGCCTCCTTGGGCACTGAATTCACGTGCACACACAAGGGCACACAACTAAATACTGAAAACTAAACAAAATGTAGTGATTGAAAAGCAAAGTCTCATGACTTTTGAGGTGCAGAGATGAGGCCTGGTCCCCTAGGTGTCCAAACTCAGAAGTCAGGCTCCTTCTGTGACACAGGCTGCCTTGCCTTTTGCGGTCGCCGGTGGCTAACGGAAAACACTGCAGCCTTGGCAAGGACTGCTTGGAAATGAACTGGAGAACCTGTCACATAAACCAGTCAGTAGCTTTTCTTGTGACTTGGGCCAATTCTGTGTGTCCTTCCTGTGCCTCTGCGTGGTTAACACAGCTCACGTGCAGAAGCGGGGGGGAAGGGGAGGAGATGGGCTCACCTCCTACGGAGTTTATGGAGGCCCAGGAACCCACACCATATACAACTTAATCCTCATGTTTATGTCTGGGACTATATTAAATGCCATCTGCCTAACCATTTGCCATGTTATAAATTAAGGCAACATCAACAATGCTATAACACCAAGGAGCTCTGCTGTCTTCCAGTTCGATATTAAATGGGTTTTGTTGCCAAACTCATCTTACAAACACGAAAAGAACAGTTGTGAGCCTTCTGGAGGAGCAGATGGCCTCCGAGGCTTCCTGACTCAGGCTTTCGGAAAGTTCCAGGGCTCCCGTCTTGGCTATACAATCATCTCTGTAGGTTGCTCTTGGAAAGAGCAAAGGTCCTGTGGGTGAGGTTGGTCCTGGCACCACCAGTTTTGATGTGTGAGGTTGTGTGTGCTGCATAACACCTTGGAACCTCACAGGTAAAATAGGAATCATTGCTACAAGATTCCAATGAGAAAAACACGAACTTCCTCCTTCCTGGATTCATGGAAAGAATGTATTTTCTGGGACCTGCTGTATACGTTTGTGCACATTCCCACACATGACTTAAAGTGTTCATTAAGTAAAGCAAATCCTTACAACAGACTGTATATATATATATATATATATATATATATATATATATATATATATATATATATATAGTTTGATACTTTCCACTACAATAAATCCAGTCTATTGTCTTTTTTATTTTACAAACAATCCAGTAAACTAATTTTAGTCCTATTAAAGACTTCCAGATTTGAAAAAAAAAAAAAAAACCCTGAAGTGGTTCCTTTAAATGAAAAGAATATGATTGGCATATGAGCTATGCAGTAAATGCTAGCTGACACGATTGTTTTAGATGTTATCAACCATGGCAAAGTGACATGAAAAGTTAGAGGATTTAACAACATCAATCTTTCTCCCCCTCTTCCCAGAATCCAATGGGGTTCTAGCTCTGAGAGGCATCCACTAACAAAGACAGCAGCATCTCTGCCTCTGTAGTGCCCAGGCCAAGGAACATACCTTAATTCAGAGCGTGCTCTTCTCCAACTCCTTTCAACCTCTGGCAAGGCCATTGTCTTTCTTCCTCATTTCTTTGCCAGTTCTGAATCTCCAGCCTGGTGGTGCCCAGAGCAGGAACCTGCTCATTAACAAGAGGCCATGGACTTGAAAGAGAGAAAGGAAGTGGGTACATGGGTTGGGGGTGGGGCACATGGAGGGAGGAAAGGGAAAGGAGAAATGATGTAATTGTATTATAATCTTAAAAATAAAAGAAATAATAAATAACGAATGACAGCAACAATCAAGTGTCACGTGGCTTCCTTCCTTTTGCAGGATCACTTCCTCTTCCCTGTCAGCACTTCCTGGAATCATCACCATAAGCCATGCTTGCTCACATTCTAGTCTGCAGTTGGCTCATGGGAGAGCCCAGCCTGAGACTCCCATTTGCTCTGTCTGTCCTTCTGGAACTTGTCAACTCATGTCACGACAGAGTGGTTTTACACCTTACAGATCTAGCAAAATTATTTCTGTTTGTTATATCGTCTAAGCTCCTAAGTCCACTAGAGACAGAGAAAGATGTTCACCTACCCTCACCTGCATAGGAACCAGCCTTAAGGACATTAGGGTTTTTGTCCCCTGTTCTCTACCTCTTGCTGTGGGAAAGCTTCTACCCTCCACAAGCCTGTGTGTCCAAAGCTTCAAGTCACATGGTCAACTATGCACCCATCTTATTTATTTATTTGTTTATTTATTTATTGTCATCCAAACCAAATAAACAAAGTGTTGTGGTTCTAAACATGGAAGGCATTTATTTATCTGTCTTTCTTACAACATATCTAATATCCTGCAGGTCTAGCCGGCCACCCCCTGTATCACTCACAGGAGCACCCACAAAACTACATTTTCTTCAGACAGAACACATCTTTTATTGGGCCCATGTCTGTGATAATGACGCAGGTGAATTTTATCATTCCTTTCGCTCCACCAGTAATGAACAAATTCACTGCGTATTACTTTGGACTTGATCTCTGGCAAAACACTACTGGAACAAACAATTTGATTTGTCAACACCTTTCCAAGGGCTCCTCAATCAATGTCACAAATCCAAATTTAAACAGCAAAGTACATTTGACTGCAAGACCCTGGACTGATTATAGCTCCGAGTTCAGAGAATTGCTCCAGACAGGGCAGCAATCAGATTATTAACTCCACTCGAAAATACTCTCTGCTGTCTGGGATTAGCATGCATATTTTGATATAGATCGATAAGCAATCTCCTCTCTATAAGAAATGCCTGCAACATTCATTTGGCTGATCAAAGGTAGATATCAGCTGCCTGTGACAGCCCGCTATTGTTTCCCTGCTTTCTTTACAGAAGAGCTTCTATTAAAAAAAATTCTCCGGCTCTTTTTCAGCTAATAGTGAAAGCCGAGAGAGAGCGGCAGAATCCCATCTCCTCCCTGACACCAAAACACAATTAGTGCGAGGGGACTTCGGCCTTCTCTGTGCTCCCTTAGCCCATTTCCCCAGCGTTTGCTGACAAGAAGTAGCAAGTTTCTCCCCTTCCATTCCCAGTTTTCCTCCACTCTGACTTGTTTTACTCTAGAGGAAAGGGCTCCAGTCTGGGAATGTCAGAAAGGTACCACCTACCCATGGCCATCTGGTGTTTCCCTGGTGAGGTCAAAGTTCATAGGTTAAGACCTTAATCTTGTTCCAAACTAGTTAGCTCAGGTTCGGATCCTGGGTGGTGGCATGGAACTGACTGATGGCTTTAAAGGCTATTTATTTAACCCCCTAACCTTTCTCTCTACCTGATTCTATTATACAATGTTCATTTTCTTTTTGAAAACCATTATTTCTTCATAGTTTCTGTCTTTTAAAATCCATGTCCAGGTCTTCTCCCCTCAGCTAAACTCTTCCCAAACAATGCAATATGAAAAGCGAATTCCTTTCTTCTGTCCAGAGGTCTCAATAAACGAAAACCGAGATGTGTTTGCCACTTTACAGATTAATGGCACAGACCGCACACTTGATTCAGCTTCTACTTAGAAAACAGAACTCTTCCTACAGCCATACTTGTGCACATTTATTGACAAAAATACATACCATTGGATGAGTGTACGAACACACACCCATGCACATAAAACACCCCCACCCACAGCAACCCACCCAGACCGGACGCAGTGCAGTTCTTGAACCACAGATATAGAAAAGCCTTTTAATTCTGATTATTTTTGTCTACTGTACTTGAATTTTGAAAAACCTTTCCTTTGTATTGTGTTCTAATTCAAGAAAGCAATTATTTTTAAAAAGATGAGCTTGGGGCTGTCTCTCACACATGTCGGAATCCTCTAATCTGCCCTTGCACTTCCAGGAGCAAGCACGGCAGCGTGGCTGTCTCAGATGTGAGGTCCACAGAAGCCACGATGACAAGTTATGATGAACACACATTCCCAGGTTCATGTCAAGAACATGCCTGCTTAGTCCTTGCTGGGTGGGTGGTGATGTGCTCTTTAGGGTCATCTGATTTGTTTCAAAACTTTAGCAATCTGAATTAATTGTGAGAGAATACAGACCCAATGAGAGAAAGCTCATATCAAGCTATCGTTTAAATAACCACGCTGGGCACACAGGGGTTGTCCATGTACCTGCCGCTAGGCTGTTATAAAAAGGTGAAAAAGCACACACTAATTTCTAATTTGTAACACATCAAGCTTTGAGAAAAGTGTGTCCTTGAAATACTTAAACTACCTTCTGTCTGGATAAAGTTAAGCTCTGCTCTTCCCTAAGTCACTCAAAGGGTGTGTGAGACCTGTGGTATACAGCATCATCACCTCAAATCTTCACCTCATGGTGAGCTGTGTGTTTGTTCCCATTTTACAGGTGAGGAAACTGGGTTTCAAGTGATTAATTTAATCTCCCAGTGACTTTCATTAAGATCTGACTACAAGGCTGCAGAGAAAAGAGACATATTCAAACTGCTGTGGCATGTCTTACTGTGGAAGGCCAGCACTACTAAGGCCAGGCGGGAACAGTGGACTGGGAAATGACACTTGTTTTTTCTTATTGTTGTTGTTGCTCGGGGTTTTTTTTAAACAATGAAATTTACTCTAGCCAGTGATGTGGGTGAATTACGCTCACAGGTCTCAAATTCTAACATACTTATTGGAACTAAAGAACACTGTATTTATGGATGGGTCCTAATTATGTTGAGACAGAGCATGTAGTTCCTGTAATTAAATTTGATGGAAATATATGTAAACATGATCCACCCTCAGGCATGCTCCACCTCTGACTGGAATTGCTTTCTAGCTCAATACTAGGTAGGTCAATTTTTTTTAATCTCTCTCTGTCTTTTCTAGTTAATGAAGATAATAATAGGGTCCACTCTACAGGACTGCTGAGAAGTTTAGATGGGAACATGGATATATTCACCTGGAGCCCAGGTACTCAATACACACTATGCATTGTAATAATAGCAACAATCACAAGTCTCTTTGATTTCTTCATTCATATTTACAGCGGGAAATTAGAAAGCAGAAGAGCTTTTCGTGTTAGTGAGGTCTTCCAGTGTTTTCTCATGATGGCCATTAGTTCCTTTCTCCTGTGATAGGAAGACTCAGGCCCTTAGCTGAAGGTCTCTATTTCCAGTGTTTTTAAATTTTCAAAGCAACTTCACAAACATTATCATTATCACCATCTCATCATCATCATCATCATCATCATCATCATCATCATCATTAGCATCATCATTTCCCAAAAAACTTCCTCACAAAAAAACAAATGAAGAATGGTTTAAGAAGCCACGTTAAGCAGCACCTACCATGTTCCAGGGACTAAGGCAGGCACTCTCTGAGGTCTCAGACACGTTGCTGTCACGTGGAAATTTAGTAGGTTTGCTTGAATCAAAGGCACATGGGCTATGTCCTGTAGTCCATAGAGGTCTTTACCCTGGTGAGAAGGAATGAGAGAAGAGCCTGGGGAGGAAGGAAAGGAAAGGCAGGGAGGGACTAAGACAAAGGAAGGAAGTGGGAAGGAGCGTGAGAGCATGGGGAAAGGTGATGACACTGGTTAATTCTGACGTCAAGGTGGAAGTCTAAACAGAATTACAAATAATGCAAACTAATGAGTACACTGTAAGTGTAAGTGGGTTGACAAAAAGGAGTTACCAGTAGTTTGTAAATGGAAATAAATCAGAAGAGGAAGCCATTAGCTTGGCCTGTTATCCAAGCCCCTTGACTTGTATAATTCAGGCTTGTTTCCGTTATGCTCCACCCCTTCTGGAATTTTGGTGTTGAACTTCAGTGTTCCACGTTCCTGGTGCCACCGGGTCTAGCTTCCTCAAGCACCACAAGTTTACAAGCGAAGGTGTTTTCCATGAGGTCTCACCATACAGACTCTTGAAGCCTCGCTCAGCCTCATCAAGTACTAATACGCCTTGGTCTCCATGTTGCCAAATCACATGTCACTGTGCTGAGTATCTCACTGGCAGGTCCTCGGCATCTCCCCTAAGGGGCAAGGTCCAAAGTTGGAAAGGATGAGGGTGTGGCATGTTTCCTTGGCTCTGCCAATTAGGTTTCTGCCTTCTTGGTGTTGGGTGGTAACTGTCAGCCTGGGGCATTTTCCAAAGCACCTTCTCCCTGCAATCTGTTATATATAATGATCTTTGGCAAACTTTTTTCCCTGACTGAGGAAGAAAAATGGTTTTCATTTCTAGTCTAATAACCCTGGACTTTTGCAGCAGGAAAGTGAATCAAACTTTCTGACCCAACCAGTCAAGCCAACACAGACATTATGACAGTGTTCCTAGGTAGCCACGGCTAAATTTGATATCAAATGACTGAGTTTCTCTTCTGTGAGAGATGCTGCTGCTGAGGGGGGTTCAGACAATTTCAGGGGACACTTGATGAAAACTCTGGTTTTCTTCTTTGCTGGCCACAGATAAATCAAATGCCTACCTTGTGAGATGTACAGTGGGTATCCTTGCGGAGGATATTTTCTCCTTCTAAAGCAAAAAGTTGTACGCAAGAGGCAATTAGAAATATCAGATGACAGCAAGAATCAATGTATCAAAAATATGTTTTCTCGCTGAAGGCGCCAACTGATTCCCAGTGGGGAGACAAGAGGTCAGAGGAGGGCTCCTTCACTACCTTCCTCACTGGGAGACAGATGTGATTCGGGCTAACCAACAGCCACCTATACACAAATTTCTACTTTGTCCTATGATTGGATGAAAAACCCGAAGAAACACAGTGATTTGCTAAAAGTGTCAGACTTCAAATTGTCTTGGAGTAGTTTATGGGGGATCTGGACATAGTTTCAATCATGTGTCTTTTGTGATTTTTGCGTTTGTAGGTTGTTTGTTTGCTTGTTTTTGGAGACAGGGCTTCTCTGTGTAACAGTTTTGGCTGTCCTGGACTCACTTTGTAGACTGGCCTTGAACTCACAGAGATCCAAGTTTCTCTGCCTCCTGAGTGCTGGGATTAAAGGCGTGCACCACTGCTAGGTGCATTTGTGGTTTTATAGCCATCAAAGCAGGAGAATTTCTCCGTCATTACTTCCTCAGAGCTTTTCCAGGTTGCTTCCTTCCTCTGTCTTGACTCTAGTAGAGACTCATTTTGCTGATATGATGCTTCATCTGAAGCCATCTTGTAGTTCTCTGATTGTAGGCACATTTTAAAACTCCCGCGTTCTCTATTTTTATTCTATAGCTCTATCTTCATATCGACTGCTCTCTTCTTCCGTCTTCTGTTATTTGTATCAGCAAATGGTCCATGTCCTCTGCTGTAATTTCTGTTCCTAGAGGTGTTTTAGCATCTGTTTCCTGTCTTCTAAGCTTTCCCTCATGTTTTACCAGGTGAAATTCTGTTATAATAAGCATTTTAATTACTTCATGTAATACTCTAACATCTGTGTCACCCTGAGGTCAGTTTTGACTAGTTGATCATTACCATTACGTTTGCTATTTTCCCTTGTTGTGTGCCCAACAAGTTTGTGTTGAATGCTTGTATTGTGGATTATTTATCATCAGGGTTTAGGAGTCTTAATATTTCTGTATTTGTGTAAAAATTCCTCAACTTTGGGGTGAAGCTGGTCTTGTCTTAAGAGTGTAAGTTTCCTCTAGGGCCAATTTAGACTAAGATAAGACCTTTTATGAACTCTGCCTAGTGTCCCCTAGTTTTTATAAGCCTTGCCTTCTGGGTTGGAGAAATAGATGTTGCCCCAGCACCATGAGTTGCCAGGATCTTTTCCTCCAATCATTTAAGTATTTCTTTTGTTAGCTCCAGAAATCTTTTTTCCCTTTCACAAGCAAATTGTGATCAATGCTGTGCTGAATTTTCATGGGACAGTCTATGTGGGTTCCTAGTCTTCTCTCTCTATGTAGTGATCTTCTTTCTGGCACTTTGACCTGTAAACGGTAGAGCATTGGTGCTTAGAGAAAGCCATTTGCGTTGCACTAACAATAACTCAGAAGTCACACTTGAAGCCCAGTGCATAGAAATGACTGTAGGAACAGAGGAAAGATGGGCTTTCGCAGAGGAAGTGCATGTGATAGGAACTGACGAGTTGATGGCCAAATGGTAGTTTTGGGGGCTGAGAAGGGTTAGTGTCCATCAACTTCTGTCCTGTCAAGAAAACAAAGAGCAGTCTAGATTTTGAACTAAGAAGAATTTAATTTAGATGCTGGGTATAGCATATTTTTTTCAATAACCAGCACAGCAAGATGGGCGTTACCAAGAGACTAAAAGCATGTGCTGCCTCTGAGGTAGAACTTGAGATGAAATTCTCTGCATTTTTTACTAGAAGACAGAATTACTTTGTTGAACTATTATTTATGTTACAACACTAACAGTAGGAAAATGTGGCTGGGAAGTTACTCTCTGCAGAGATGTCAACAGAAATATATGACAGGCGTCTAGCTTCCTCCCGCCTTTGACACCATGGAGAAATTACTCTGGAAGATCCAGCCTGGGACCTGGCTGGCAAAGGTGCCTGTGTGATGGAGTTCATCAGTTTTCAGGTCCAGTGGGACAAAGAAAATGAAAAGCCCATGGCACATATTTGGCACAGAGTTTGAGGAAAGTCTGGGTGTGCCCATGGCTTCTGATTGTGCTAGAGAAAGGGATGCAAGAAGCCATCTTTGGGATTTGCAAGTGATGTCATGCATTTTCATTTTACTGTAATGTCAAGATCATCCCTTGGCTTAAAGTGATATAACATAATATCTGGTCTCAAAAAATTTGCAATTCCTAATGGGTCAACAGCCCATTATGAGACGCCTTTTCACAATGGTTCCCACTGCTGTCTTTAAATAATACATTAGACAAGACTGTAGTCTCGGGGGGTATACAGTGCATTTGCCAGCTCATCCTTATGCTCTCAATGTCTAACATGTAGTTAGTAGTCCATAAGCAATAGTTGAGTCAAATGCACAAGTAAGACTTGCATGAATCTTGCTAGGGACAGCAGACAAATATGGAAAGCAAGTCTGATGCAATTCAATAAGGCCCAGGGCTGCACTTGTTGGCAAGCTTTGGTGTGGTCAGGCAGATCCAGGGGTGAGGGAATGGGATGAATGAGGGGGAATCCAAGATGCCTGGTGGAAGTGTGTCTGTCTATCCTTTTCCTTGGAAATTCCCTTCAGGAACAGACTGAGGAGGGCACTAGGTCTTGAGTATACAAGGTTATCTACCCTCCAAGATGGGGATTTTCCATCTTTCGTGGGGCTATACTGAGACAGGAAGTCTTAGGCATGGAGACAATTATGGATATATAATAATAAAGATCATTTAAGAACTGATAATAAATGTTTATTTTTAAAGCACTAAAATGCAAAAGCCCTATGCTCCACTGGAGGAAAAGGCTTAATTAAAAGCAGAACGTTCCTAAAGGGCAATCAGACCCAGTATCCACATAAACCCCTACACTGGGCATAGGAGTCACCAGCAACCCCAAAGCCAATAATAAATGCACCCTGTAAAAGCAGAAATAAAATAAGCTCTGTCTGAGGTATAAGCGAGGGGAGGGCCAGCCCCTGGGGCTGGGTAACTGTCCAGCCCTCATCTCATTTAGGTCAATTACCTCAGGAGGAATTAGAAACTGACCTGGAGGTGATCACTTGTGCTTTAATGTGAAATGCTAAGGCAGAAAGGGCCCGCTCAGAAGTGAGGGTGGAGGTGGGGTGAGATCTGAGGCCTGAACATGGGCAGCATTTGGGGAGCTCTGCTTTTGTCTTCCCAGGAAAGGCAGGGTGGATTTTCTGACTCATCTGTGAAGGGGGCAGTAATCTCTACATTGGCAGAGCTTCTTGGCCAGAACCAAAAGGTGGATTTAAGCCTTCTGAGTCCTGAATAGAGGCACAAGAAATCAGGCAGAAGGCTTCTCCAAGAGTCAAGGCCAACAAACATAAGCAGAAATGGCCCTTACTCGATGTACTATGCTGCAGCAGCAGGCACACCAGCCACACTATCAGACAGATGTTATTGAGAACTGTCTTGGCACCCTCCAGACCTGCTACGACAGACATAATCTGCATGAGACCCTCAGGTGGCCCATGAGCGCATACACTTCACACGAGCTCGCAGAAAGATCAACGTTCCCTTTAGAACCTGCAGAATGGACACCCACTCCCAGGATGCCTGGACTTCCAGGGAAAACGTTGAGGGCAGAAAGTAAGCTGCTCCAAGCACAAGTGTTTTCAATGGTAGACAGGTTAGATCCTCAAGAAAGACGACAAAGCTGCCCCTACTGTTGGGGAAAGGAATTGCTTCAGATGGAGACTCAGAGCAGTCCTCAGGGAAGCAAGAGGACAGAGCAGAGGTATTTATCTAGAGTGACAGGCTTGTGGAGCCACGGGGGTGGGTTCTGAAGCAGACTCATCTAGGATTTACTGACAGGTTGCTGGCTGCTTTGCAGTCTTGGCAAATGCTTTGCATCCTGTCTCTGGGTCTGAGCTTCCAGCATGGGGCTACTGAAAGGCACTGCAGGAGTTAAGACATAACACACTGCAAATGATCCAGACCAAATGCTCTGGAAATAGCATCCTCCGTGACTCCCTCAGGGATGAGTGAGGCAGTGTACCTTCAGGAACCTCACTGAGCTGTGGGTAGGATGAGCTCCATAAAGAGCTGCTCTTGCTGTCTGGGAGGAGTGAGAACTGAGTAGCTGGCCATTGCAACTGTGATTGTGGCTGCTGCTGTTATTGTCACTGTCCTCACTTGGGGTCCTGTCCATAGACCCTCCACCCACATCTTCGCTGAGCATCCTTAATGCTCCCTTACTGAAGCCAAGAAGATGCTATTCACAAGCAAAGCCACTGCCTACATGTACATGCGCGCGCGCGCGCGCGCGCTCACATAAACACATATACACATGCACATATGTTAGCTTTAGAGTCCTGGCAGAATATTAAAATGACCCTCATATGAAAAGATGAGATGCCAAGGCCAGGGAGCAACAGACATCATACACCTGTGAAAGCCCCTCTATATGGCGCCTCTGCAGGACTGCTGATTGCTCTAGGACCAGTCATCAAGTGAGCTAAGTTGCTAAGGGAGGCAAGCCCCATGCTGCTTCTCAAGGAGAATGCCACTGCCCCAACACTGGCCTGTTTGTGGGGATGACACCACAATTTTCAGAAAAATTTTCAAAAAGATTTTCAGAAAAATCCTACAGCTAGCTGGATGTGATGGTGCATGCCCATGATCTCAGCACTCAGGAGGCTGAGGCAGGGACATCATGAGTTTGAGACCTCATAGCTACATACCTAAACTGGCTTCAAGGAAATCCCATAAAAGACCGTATACAGAGAAGCCACCACAGCCATCCGAATCTCTTCCCCGGTGTGCCTTCCTTTCCAAAGTTCATGCCATAGGTGGACAGCTTCCTGTAACCACAGCAAGCATCAGAGAGAAGGTGGCTGGGGTGTTCTGTGTTCACAAACAAGAACAGACTGGGAGAGATGAAAGGGCACAGCAGGAGCTACCTTTCAAGGTGCAGCTTCAGCCAGGCCTTAGCCTAAGAAGACCCATGTGGCTATACAGAATGTCTCCATCACCCATCACAATGCTGGAAACACAACAGGACCCTATGACATGTTTTAAGAAATAGTGGACAAATTCCCAAACAAGACCCTATTACCAAGCAGAAAATCTGGACACTATTCTTAGAAGAAAGCATGAAGAGGTACTCAGCTGGACTATCACATCTGCCCATGTCTAGCAATGGTCACTTGGGGCAGACACCTGTGACTTATCTCTCAGCTCACATCTGGACATAATAGACTTACCAATGATGTTTGAATTAATAGCACCAGCTACTCTTAACTAAGCACAAGGCTCTCATTCTGAAATAGACATATGTTTTGTGTTCTTTAGACACCACTAGGCTTCCATGTACCATAGCTGTTGTCCGGATTTTAAGGTGACTAGTCGAAGACTACAGAGGATGTGAAGGGCATGCCTGCTGGTCTCACTCAAGCCGACCAATTCAAAGTGCTTTTCTTACCTTCTTGTGAGAGGCGTGGTCATTGCTGAGTTTCGAACCATCCTCCACTCAACCTCCATGAAACAAAAGTCAAGTCCCCACACAATGCAGACTGCCATCAGATTTCCTATTAAACAGATGGCCTCCCTCAGACAGGGTGTCCTGATGGATGGAAGGAGCAGGGCAATGGGGAACAGCCTTCCCACTTTTTCCCTCCCATCTACTCAGCTGTCTGTATATTGCATAGGCACTTGTTGACATTTTGGAAGTGTTATGTCTGAGGGGAGGGTGAAGAGTGAGGATGGGCTTTTGACTGTGACAGGTTAGCAAGGAAGGCTGGAGGGACAAATGCTTCCTGTCTTCAAGGACCCTGCAGCCTGTAGGGAAAGAGACAAACCACCTTATCTGTGATAATACTTGGCAGAGAAGATTAAGCACTGAATAAATTTATCCTTTCGAGAGTGAAAAATCAATTTTTTTGAGGTAGAATCCCATGTAGCCCAGGCTGGCCTCAAATTCCCCATGTAACTGAGGGTGACCTTGAACTTCTGATCTCCCCTACTCCCTCTATACTCCTTCACCTCTACCTCCTACAGGTTGGGATAACAGACAAATACTATGTAAGGTTTATACGTGCTGGGGATTGAACCCAGGGCTTTATGCACAGTAGGCAAGCACTCTACCAACTGATCTACATTCCCATTTCATGGAGAGTGAGATTTTGAGTAACCTTCTCAAGAGATAAAAGGGGAATTCCTGGAGACTCGGAGCTGGAGCTTCGGATGCAAGTCAGATTTTGGTAGGTGGAAAGTGCAGGATGCAAAAAATAGCATCGTAGCTAGAGAGCCTGGTGCAGTCCAAAGCTGTGAACACCATGGGTTACGGAGTACACACCTCGCACAGGCCAGACCCAGGCTGGAGTTCTCTGGCTCTGTTTACTCTTCATGGCTGCCTATTTGAAGTCAATTAGATTACAACTGAGCCTCAGTGGAAGAGGCATCTTCAAAATAGATGGAAGAAAACAGGACAAATGACAGGCGTGCATCATTAGTGATGCCATTTTTCTTTCTGAACCCATGGCAGACATTAATAGACAATGGGGTTTCCTTAGATCCCTTTAAAACCAGGATTTCCCCACCTTTTGCTAGCACATTAGAATTCATAGATGCAAAGCATCCTGTTTTCCTGCCTGTGACAGTGTACAGAGCATCTGACTGGGAGTCTCTAGACATCCGATGATTCAGTTCAGTCCCAACTTTTCTGTTTCTTGGCTGTGTTACTTGGGATGTCTGTTCCCTCTGAGCTGTTGCTTAGCCATCTCTAGATGAAAAGGGAAGGGCCAGCATTTCTTGGCTGTTCTAACAGAGGCCATGCTACATGTTCATGTAATCCATCATTTCTTTCTCTCCCTGGCTTTGTAGAAAAGGAGCCTTTTCCAGGGGTGGTTGGCTGTGGCCTGTGACTGTGCCGGTAGCAGAATGTAGATGGATGGGGACAGAGCTTCCTGCTTGATCCTGACCACAACAGCCTTCCAGTGTTCTGCCCATCTCTGCAGAGGGTTCCACAGAGGCCTCAGAGGCCTCAGGATGTGGGGGAATAAAGTGGCATAGGTGGCCAGATCTTTGAGTCATCACCAGGAAGCCTGTTGAATTCCCCCATGGGAATCCACCTGAATGAAAATCAGCTCCCGCTTGGAGACACCATGAGCATTTGGCATTTGTCAAGGCAGACGACATCACCTGTCCTCACCAATACAACCTCAAACTTGTGATGTCACGTTTTCCTGGCCCTTGCAGGAAGGTCCAATTCTCACTCATTTGTAGTTCCACTAACAAAAAAAAGGAGAAGATTGTTGGCTTTATTATGGCTCCATTTTTGGAAGATGGAGTTCCTTTCCACCAAGCCCTTCATCTTTATGTGGCATCCTAGTTTGGGAAAAGCCTATGTAGGATGCAAAAGCTTGCAGGAGATTTTGAAGGCTACCTGAGTTCTCAGAAGGTGAACAAACTTTAAAACCCTGGGGAAATACACAGAGGCGGCCCATGATAAGGGCTGTGATAGGCCAGGCAGAGAGTTTACACTCTGGAGAAGCACTACATTTAACTGCCTCTGCAGCAAATTACACAGAGGGTCAGGGATGGCCTGTCATGCTCTCTGAGAGGAAACACTAGAATCCTGGAGGGCAGAGAGGATGGGCAGGATGCGAAGCAGGAGCCACAGCTATAATAGTACACAGTGAATCATCACACTTTCAAATATTAGCCAATTTACAGGCTCTGCCTCCCCACTCATCAGTCTCTTCCACAAACTTTGCACACTCCATGCATCATGGGAGATCATAAAGAACATATCCCTTTTGCAAATTATCACAGGTAAAAGGCCTCTTCAAGTGTCAGACACTCAGGCCTACCCCATGGAACCAGTATTGAGTTTGGAAAGGACAAGGACCTTAGGTGAGAGAACCACCTCTCTCCTGGTCTCTGAAGCTAGCCCAGACAGTACCTGGTTCTGAAGGAACCAGGAAGAGACTCCCAGGCCTCAGAAGGAGCTCTAGCTTATGGGTTTCTCCCCACTTTGCAGACAAGGCCATGTAGTGAGCTGTGTGCGTCAAGCCCAATTTAGCAGTGCCAAGAAGGGAAACTCACCATCAAGTCCCCAGGGTGTAATCAGAAGGGAGTTTCTGTCCCACTAGCAACTCCCAAACACCAAGCAACTGCTTCCCAAATTATCACACAGAGGCTTATATTAATTATAAATGTTTGGTGGGTAGCTCAGGCTTATTACTAACTAGCTCTTACATTTAAATTAAGCCAGATTTCTTATCTATGTTTTGCCACGTGGTTTGTGGCTTGTTACCTCATTTTCTACATGTCTTGCTTCCTCGGTGGCTGCCTAGAATCTGCTGACTCCACCCTTCTTTTTCCTTCCTGAGTTTGGTTGTCCCACCCATACTTCCTGCCTGCCCACCAGCTGTAACTGGAGAATTTCTCTCCAGCTCCCGTCAAGTCCTGCCAGTTCCAGAGCCCACTTACAAAATAAACACACAGACTTTTACATTATTTAAACTGCTTGGCCATTGACTCAGGCTTATCATTATCTAGCTCTTACTCTTATATTTAGCCCATTTCTATTAATCTATACTTTGCCACGTGGCTCGTGGCTTATTGGTACCTTACATCATTCTTGTCCTGGCGGCAGCTGTAGGCAGTGTCCCTCTGTCTTCCTGTTCCCTCAATTCTCTTCTCTGTTAGTCCCACCTATACTTCCTGTCTGGCTACTGGCCAATCAGTGTTTATTTATACAGAGCGATATCCACAGCAACCAGCCAATCAGCTTTATTATTAACAACTAGAATAATACATATTCATAGTGTATGAAAAGATTGTTCCACAGCACCAAGGTGATCATAATTTGGAGAACAAGAAGCCATGCTGAGATGTTCAAAGACAGGAGAGACTTTGCTAAAAGGATAGCTTTGCCTGCTTTAAAGACCTGGCAAAGCTGCCCTTACATCTTAGTTTTGAGTGTCTGGGTATTCTCAACCATAAAGACAAATAAAAGATGGTTCTCCTGGGAAAGGTGCTTACTGCCAACCTGAGTTCAATTCTTCAGAACCACATAGTGGAAAAGCATCCTCAGGGACTAAGGAACATGTTTTTGAAATGAATGCACTCCTTAAACACATATCCAATTACCGTCATAACGATGAGAGTTCACGATGATTTAAATATCATCTAATACCCAATCAGTGACCTTAGTCCCATTATCTTAAAAATATAACACAAAATAAATATCTTCCAATTAGATCCATGAACCTATGCTGTGTGTAACTGTTCCTTATGATATTTTAAATGCCTCTTGTTTTTAGCATACAACCTTTTTGTGGAGGGAGCCATACGGTCCATCTTACAAAGTTTTTCACAATTTGAGTTCATCATGTATGTTCCTTTGGAGCCTTAAAACACACTTCTCTATTTGTGATTTTTCTGGTTAATTATTACTTCTAAGAGCTTCAGCAGACTGAAATTATGCAGGCTTTTTGGTCCAGATTTCATCCTCAGAAATGATCCATTCTTCCAATAGGAAGCACCTAAAATTTGATGCCTTTTTTTTTTCTGTGGTCTTAGAAACCCGTGACAATTGTTGCCTGGACCCATTTCCTCATGAGGGGCCACAGGTGATGAAGTTCTGGTTTTATCTCTCCTTGTTCATTCTAACTGAAATATCTCTGCAGAGAAGCTTCCTGCACTGTGAATGTGTGGCTACTTTAGTGACATTTTATAGGAGAAAGGGAATAACACTGTTCCTTTTTCTTTCATATTATTTTTCAAAAGACATTTCCTCCCAATGGCTAAAGATGGGCACAGGGTTGTTGTCTTATTTCTCTGTGTGCTGTTTTAATGCGTTATGAACCTGTGGATTCTGATATGCATGCCATGTTGTCATCTAGTTCACTTTTTCTATCTTCCACACTGCGGTGGTCCCAGTTTTGATCTACAGTCATTTTGTGATTATCTTCTGACACTTCCTTTACTAGCCTTCAGTTTACTGTGTAGCTGAGGATAACCTTGAACTTGTGATTCTCCTACCTCTGACTTCTCAGTGCTGGGCATGCAGGCATGTACCACTCTACCAGACATAGGCAGTGCTGAAGACGGAACCCAGCCCTGAGTCCCCTGGGCACAACTCCAGCAGTCTTTTGTACCTTCCTGGATTCTGGAATAACAAGCTGTCCTACTCATGTCTTGTACATTGTCCCCATTGCTGGAATGTGACATTTCTCCACAAAGAGTTGGCATTTACAGACTGTACTCTAGCTCGTAGAAATGTGTACAACCTTGCTTCTTCCTAGAATCAACAGTGGTGTGTAAATTCCAAGCTGAAGACCCGTTCTGCTTGGGCTTAGTCCTTGCTGCGTTGAAGGAAGAAAGAGATTCCTTAGTTCTGTTCCCAGGCCATGGAGTGGCCATGCTTTGACTTCTTCTTTCCCTTTTTAAATTGCCATTAGACCTTCATGGAAGTCCAGACTGACAAATAACAACACAAATTCACTAGAAAAGCATTATGAACTTCCGTAGCCCACCCTCCATAAAGGACTAGAAACTAACTCCTTGATCGTATTGCTATTGATGTCTAAGAACTATCTCTTAATTTGAGACGTAGAGAAAAAGCTCCGAAAATATCATCAGTTTTCCTTACATGTTTAAGATAGATTTTTTTTCTAGCATTCTCTTTTTAAACATATGTCATTCTCTGAAGTTTCAGGATATCAGCCATCCAGTAGATGTTGATGATACTAACATGTCTTCTAAAGAGAGTTTTCAAACTGGAAAATGGAATACACACTCTGGGGAGCTTTCATGGTTAGCTGCCTATGTCAATATTCCTGAAGCACACATAGCTGCACAAATCTTCGTGTGAAGCTTCTGAGCCCCAGGAGGGGTGAGAGATGTCTAGTTATCCACGAATGTCCTTGTTCCTTATTCCCCCAGAGCTCCCAGATTCCTCAGCCTTTCTTGAAGTCAAGCCTAGCCAGATAATTAAATTCTAGTCACTGGATTATGGTGGGATACAATACAAGTCCTGTCTTTGAGGGACTCTTCTGAGTTTTCATTTCCCCCAGGTGGATGGAATGGAGACAACATCATCTTATAGCCACCATGCTGGAGATGGAGAAGCCCTTTGCCTGGATCCCTCCAGGTGTCCAGGAAAGCTGCTTCTTTTCAACAGGAGTCCCCACAGGGGTCTATATCATGAAAAAAAAAATAAAGTATATGCTTATTAAATGTGAGCCACTATGGATGAATGGGTCAATTTGTTATAGAAGTTAACATCATCTCACTAAGCCAGGAGTTCTTGTACCAAAGTGGAGCATCCTCTGAAAGGACCAGATGCTCCAGGTTCATGCATCCCTGCCCACACCGCCCATCAGTTCTTAAGATTCCCCTTGAATATTAAATTAGAAGGGCATTGTGCATATTTTCTATTCCCAGGGTTTTCATTTGAGAAAATAAAACCATGGTTGAAGATGTTCAGTATCTCCTTGGAATATCCATAGCTGTGGTTGTCCCTGGTTACTCATGGAGAACTGGTTCAAGGACCACAGAGGATGTCAAACCTTTGGGCTGTTTGAGTATGTCATGGAAAGGGTAAGATACACATGTTCACTGGCTCACAGTGAAGTTCCATTCCAGGAAATCACCACAACTTGAAAACAGCATGTCTGTAATATAAATGTATTACCCTCACCCTATGAAGCGTAACAGCCCAGTAACCCTGTAGGGCACAGGGTGTTCACATCATGAACATGTGGCTGACTAGTGGCAGGGGCTTGCTGTTGCTGCCCTGGGTCACAAGAACAGAGCAGAATACTTGCCATTTGCCCAGAGAGGGGACACAATTCACACAGCAGTCACAGCATCGCCAAGCGTAAGAATCACAAGCTGGAGACCGTCCTTATTGTACATGGTCTGTGGACATCTTGACAGGATGCCATGACGGCCTCTGAAGGCCCTCGGTACCTCACAAAATGGAGGTGCTCTGTAAACAGTGCTAACTGTGTTGTTTATAAGAGCAGAACACCGTCTGTGTACGTTCAGCACAGATGATGCACTTTTCAAATATTTGGATCTGAGATGAGCTGAATCCACAGACCCAGAACCTGTAGATGAAGAGGGCTGAAAGCACCACACTGGAGTCCAGATGTGATTCTTCAGTCAAAAGTCCAGAGCAAGTCTTCCCCAGGAAAGACTCTCACGTTGGTTATCCAGCACAAGTGCAGAGCCCTGAAATGATATACATGCAAGTAACGTGATAGCAACCGGGGTGGTTGTGATTGTATATTTAGGAATTGTTGCGTGCGTGTGTGCGTGTGTGTGTGTGTGTGTGTGTGTGTGTGTGTGTGTGTGAAACAACACTTAAAGAAATGAAAGCCATGGAGTTGAGAAAGAGCAAAGGGAGTACACAGGAAAGATTAAAGGGGGGAAAGGGAAGAGGGAAGTGATGTAATTATATTAATGTCAAAAACTTTAAAAAATTAAAACCAAAGCAAAACCAAACAAAAAATACTGTAAGCGCTGTAGTCAGCTAGGTCACTGTTTTACTGCCTGTAGAGTCAGAGAAAACAAAGCGGGGGTGGGAGTGGGGGTGGGTGGGAGGGGGGGCCTCCTGATAATTGTCTCTCGAAATGCTTCCTTCAGAGTGGCCATGCCAGTGCCCAGGGAAGGACCAACTGTACCTGGGCTGAAGCATTTGTAGCCGACCAAACTAGAAAACCAGCCTGGTCCGGGTATGCACCCTTCCACGTGGTGACGCAGAGCTGGCTGCCCTGTGTGGATGAGGCCCCGGCTTGCCAGCTCTCCTAATTTGTCCAGAGTAAATCTTCACACAGCACTTTCCACGCTCAGGGGGAAATCCATCAGCTATTCCATAAACCCAGATTTTTATATGAAAATTTCCAACTTCGAAACAAATTCTTTAAGAAATGTTTTTCGACTGTGCCTGTGTCCCAGACCCCAATCTGTGAGTGAAGTCACCCCGACAGGTGGGTTGCTCGGAAGCTTCTGGCTTGTTTGCCTCAGAGGAGTGAGGATGATGTGGGGAGGTAGAGAGAGAGAGACTCGTTGGTGGCAGAAGTTTCGTTGATAAGAAATAAAAAGCAAGCATGGGACTCGGGGAAGGAGACCCGTCCACCCTCCTTCTGCAGAGAGGCCGCCAGCAAGCATGGCGAGGGAGAGACGCCCGGCTGAGCCGCCTCCCGCTTGGCACATCCCCTAAATCAATGGTTTTCTCAAGGGAGAAAGGACCCTTCAGAGCCATTTTAGCAGTTGGAATTTTGTCCGAGCAATTGTTGGGGGGAATACACAAACAGACTGCAATAAAATTAAAAATAACTTTGGAAGGAAATAATATATTGGAAGGATTCATTACAGAAGTTCAAACAAGGACCCATATGTTTCTTTCCTCTTTATGGTGGAGTATACACAGGGCCTGTAATAAAGTGAGGGGGTGGAGCAGGATTCAAAGGATAAGATCCAAACAACAGATAAATAACCAGGATATCTTTACGTTTCATAGGAACTGCCTCCTGAGCTAGCAGACTGGCCTCGCTGCTGTACATCTGCAATGATGTTTTAATTAACGCTGCCTGACTGTGATAAGAAATGAATCATTTGTCTGTCTCTATTTTTTTTTTTCTGTCCATCTCCACAGCCCACAACAGTCACTGTCTCCTCTTCAAGGAACCCCAAGAATTTAGTCTCTCTGGATAAATGTCTCTCTAATTTTATTGTGTAGAGTCAAAAGTCCTTTGGGATTTCTGAGTAAATGAAGGATGCAACGGAGTTGATACAAAACTTACCCAGAAGTCATGATAATTTAAGGGCATTACACTTATTCACCAAGTCTGGCCTAGGCTGTATACAATGTAAAATTTTTATTTTATCTTTGAGATAATAAAATTTCCTATAAATCTCCGAACACATTAGCTGTTTTAGACAAGTTTTTGAGTGTCTGAAGGAATAGTGGAGGGGGAGATTTTTCATGCATGCACATCCGCACATGTAGTTGCACTCCGTTCTAAGCACCTCCACAGTGCATATGTTAATGCTTTTTGATTTACAGCTGGAGATGACGCCAAGAGATTTGAACCTACAGTTCAGGCTTACTTGGGGACAAAGAGAGGCTGTGGTGAGGTGTACCCCGCAGTGTTAGAGAATTCTCTTTAACAAATTTATTTTGTAGTGAGAAAAACACCTGTCCGTGAGGGGAGAGGAGGTAGAAGAGGACGAGGAAGTCAAGGAAAGAGAGAGAAAGAGAGTGAAGGGGAAGAGGAAGGAAATAAATGAGACCTTTTCTCCCAGTCACAGCGAGGGAGGTGTGGTAAGTGGCCGCAATCCCTGGACCACCTTTCCGATTTTCCCTTCTTTCTTTCCTTCATTTCCTGGCTAACCTTAAGTCTAAGCCCTAATAAACCCCGAATTTATGGGGATCAAGGCTGTCACCAGCCTTTCATTACTGTCAGCTTCTCTTCAGTTTCGTCTAACTCAGTTTGGGGGCATTTTACTGTGCTTGTCACACTCGGTTGGGGCCCTGTGTACAGTCGCCGGCCGGTGAGCCCGGTAATGACTGCTTTGACACAAGCCAAGACCCAAGTCTAAGAACGACGGTGGTGATCTGGGCCACGCAGCAGAGGAAGGCCTTTGCAGGGCCCCAGCCCCTCGTGTTTGCATCAGGAAAGGCGGGGGTAGGTCACGGAGGTGAGGTCGAACAGTCCTGATATACGCTGGGTCCCTGCCCTTTCGGTCCTCCAGCAGCGTGAGAAGGCATTCTTTCTGAAACCCATAAATCAGACCAAGGTCTCCTCACAGAGCACAGCAAGATGACAGAACCCCACGAAGTCAAATGTTTCTCCCCAGACACAAGATTTTTATTTATTTTCCTTGGAATGTTAAGCCATGATAGGTGGGTCAGTGGGAGTCCTGTACTTTTTTTTTTCTTAAATGAAAAAAAAAAAAAAAAAAAGGTCTAGTCATGAATGCCTTCTGCTAAGATTTAATACCAAAAATCACCCAAGTGACTCTTCCTCCTTTACATGACTTTTTCAAAATCCACTAAGTTACTTATTTAAGTTCTGAAAGTTGTATACAGTGTAAATCCATCTGGGATGAAGTTAAGAAAAAAAAATACAACAGGAGTTGTAAAGCTGTTTTCTGTATTGTTTGGACATAATACTATTCTCAAGTGAAGTCATAAGGGAATAGGGCACTTAAAACGGGGTGTCACATTTCAAGGTAATAAATAGCAGCTTGATTCCACCTCCCAATTGATCCTGCAGTTTACTTATACACAAGGTGGAAAATAAAGTACCAAAGGCACAGTGATTTACTTTGTAGAAACCAGACACTCCACATTAGCTAAAGTGAAAGCAAAGGCCTGCGCCGACAATTTATTACGGGCTCAGTCCAAATGCCGTTCGTTCTTCGGATCAGGATGGCCACTGGCGCACTCATATCCCCTGCTTTTAGCATCTCAACAATTAAATGCATTTTAGGCCTCTTTGTGTCTTAAAGAAAGTACATACTCTTCAAAGAGCCAACAATGTCATCCAACGACAAATTCCCTCCCTTCCTTGCTTAGCACTGACCCATTAAACAGCTGGCATCATCCTTCCCTCTCCACTGTTCAGCCACTTGTTGGCCTTTGTAATTCCTGGCAGTCTTTTTTTATGTTTATATTGTGGATTGAAAATACTTTAATGCCAAAGATGTTTGAGGGATACTCTAACATCTTTTAGGGGGACTGTTCATTGCTAAGGTAGGATTAGCTGAGCTAACCCCAGGGGCTGCCCACTTAGCTCATGTCTGAAGGTGCAATGTGTTATTTTATCTTGGACAAACCAACTGAATTGCACCAATGGTGAATCTTGATCCTAGGGATGGAACTCAGGTAGTCAGGCTGGCCAGCAAGCTCCTTTGCCTGCGGGGCCATCTTGCTGGCTTACCCCTTCCTTGTTTCGTTTATTTGAAACTCTAGTAAGATAGTTCAACTTTGTTTCTAATCAAGACTTTTTGGCCTTCTCTTAGGATAAAGACACTTACAGTTATAACAAACACAGTTTGCACAAATCCTTAAAATAAAAACAGACATATTGTCCAACATGTCTGAGAATTTAAATTTTTCCTTGTCTCATTGGACAAATGAGACTACATGAACATGCATCTATGAGGTATAAGAAAACAATTTATTTGCACACATTAAAAATATTTGATGCCATTGTACAATGAGTACTTTTGAGAAAGATTACGGCATAGAAAGAATAATGCAGTCAAAAGGCTTCCCGCTTTCAGAAGCATGGCAGAATACATTACCTACTCCACACACACACTAAACAATAGCTTCCAAAACAGGACACATATAGTACAAAACTCTCAGCCTTGAAGCAAAGTAAAGCCTGTCATTCACAATGACGTGGATGATCCTGGCTGTTATGCTCAGTGAAAATAAGCCAGGCACATGCTTACTCTGAAGATACAGAACTCACAGACAGAGAGCAGAGTAAAGATTGTTGGGGGACGGGGGGGGGGGCTGTTGGCTGAAAGCACAAAATTTAGTTAGACAGAGATCTACTGTGTGCTGTGGCAACTGGAATTAATAGTATAACATAGACAAAAATTGTAAAGAGAGGAAACTTTAAGTGTTCTCACCCCCAAAGTGACCAGTAGCTGAGTAGATTGGTATGCTAATTAACATGATTTAATTATTCCATAACGTTTACAAATATAAAAGATCAGGTTGCACCCCATAAATATATGCAATAAAGGGAAAGTGAAAAGTTGGGCAGGAGAGGTGGCTCACCAGTTCAGAACTGGGTACTTCAAACTTGCTGCTCTTGTTAGTTAAGAACTTGCTGCTCTTGTTAGTTAAGAACTTGCTGCTTTTGCTGAGGACCCAAATTCGAGTCTCGGGATCCCCCGTGAGGTGGCTCAAATGGCCTGTAACTCCAGCTCCAAGATACGCGATGTCCTCTGGTTTCCGAAGGTATCTGCACTCATGGGATGTACATAAACACACACACACACACACACACACACACACACACACACACACACACACGAATAAAAATCATAAATAAATATTTTCCAAGGAAGTGAAAAGCAGCCTATAGAATGTGATACAACCTACAGAAAGACATGTATCTGACAAAGAATGAATTGAGGTATAAAGAAAGCCAACAGTTCAAAATAAAATAAACCAATTGAAATATGGACAAAAGAAATGAACAGACATTTCTCCAAAGGAAATACATCATTTGCCAGTAAGCACATGAAAAGATTCACAACACTGGCCATCAGGGGAATATATGCAAAAACGACACAGGCCCACCCCACAGCCTGTTCTGTGATGGCTCTAATCAGAGGATAGTTAACAATCAGAGCAGACAAGGGTCTGGGTAAGCACTGTTCACAATATAAAATGACCTAGCTTTTGCATGCCAGCCTAGCAGCTCTTTAGACAGCTAAGCAGGCAGATGAAGCATGTGTGATCCAGCCCTCCTGTCCCAAAAATTGTAAAACCAAGGTCTTACAGTCCTTACAAAGAGTCCACAGTTGGAAATTGTTCCTCAAAGAATTCTGTTTCTAGAAAGTCTCTTAGCAAGTTTTCCCAGCTTTAAGAAACAAAATGATTCCCAAGTTATGCAAAAATCTCCAGAGCTGGATTAAAGGAGGTTGATTTTGAAGAGAGTTCCAGAAGTTAAGACATTCTAATAGTGACCCTACAGAAGGCAAGTGAACCTACAAACCAAAAGCAAATGGCAGAAATTGACACACCCCCATGTGGAAGCCACAGCAATGGCCCCTGACCTATGAAGTTATCCCTCTGTGAAAATAAAAAAATTCAGCTCCTCTCCTGCTTCTACAAATGTCAATAGCAGGTAGATTCAACTTAAATGCAAAGAGCTGTGTTGTAAAATTTTTGCATGAAGATTTCTTGACGCTTTTGTGAAAAAAAAAAAATGAAGCAGTTAAATAAGATTTTAAGGACAAGGCCTGGGAGAAAAGATTGACACATCTCCTGTTGTCCAAAAACTCTAGAAAGAGAATGAAAAAAAAGCCTCTCAACGAAAGAAGTAGTATATCTATGAGGAGGGGCGGGGAGAGGGATAGACAGACAAACAGAGAGACAAAAGGGAAGTGTACTAAATGTATATAACCAACTGTTAGCAACGAGGAGAAGATGAACACCTCATGGGTGAAAAAGAAGAATTCTTGTCTAGAATCTTCAAAACAAGAATCACACATTGCTAATAAACGTATGGAAAATATTAATGATGATGTCTAGCACTCATAAAAACACCAATTCAAGCCACAGTAAGGAGCTGTTTTGCACCCAACAAACTGGCAAAGTTTTTAAATGCTTGTTTGTACCAATACCTGGCACGTGAACATTATGCACACCTCTGAGGGGAGACTCAGCAGCTTACTCACTTTGAAAAACAATTTAAATGTCTGATTTGGCAACTTTGAAAAAATTATACACCCGAGGAGTGATATTTCAATCCTAAGTGCTCACCTAGAACCATCTCAAAGTGAATATTAGTGTGGTGAACAACCAACAACATTTACTTTAACAAAAGCAAAAAAAAAAAAAAAATCTGAACAAACAGAAATATCTGTGGATAAACAGGAGAATGGAGATTGACAAGGAGTGATAACTACTGTCTGAGTCACTGAGCAGCTGTGGATGGACGGATGGACGTCGGTGAGGCTGAGGAGATGGTGCCGAGAGAATGGTGTCATGGATGATTACCTCATGTGGAAATCCTTTGGCTCAAAACCATGCATGACTATGTCAACTAAAGCCAAAAAGAGAACAAAAGACTGGCCAGATATGTAAGATGCCCGAGTATTATATGCATCGCTGATCTTTTTCTTAAAAAGCTAGTGATGAATAGTTTATTATTTCTTCTAACTTGGTATTCTATTTGATAATTTTTCCTAGTCTTAAAAATTCAATGTAACTATTTTGAATTTTTAAACACAAGTTGAGAAAGGCTTTAAAGGTATCTAGAGATGTATACAGATAGTTATAAATAAGAAAGAACTTAAGGATGATCTTTGGCAGTGATTCTCAGATGAAGCCTTGATAACAGGAAAGATAATGGTGATGACAGTGTCAGCCATGGGCTTACTCTATCACACTTTAAGACATTCCTTATTCTTGATAATATCATCCATAACAGGTGCATGGTTTTTCCTCCAAATGTTATCCATTAGGGCAGAATTGAGGTTCTTTACACTGTGATGTCACCTTCACAGGAGAGATGAGTTATCTGTTCTGTCCCATGGGGAAGGGGACATGGATACTCAGACGCAGCAGGATTCAGCAGTCACACCCCAGAGCTAATTTAGCTGTGCCCCACTTTCCACAGACCTTGGTAAGAAGATTTGAACAACGGAGGTACTTGAGTACACAATTAGATTGCTTTCCCTGAAATAACAGTTTGAATTTTTCTTCTTACAGAATCCGAACACAGCCCTGGAAGTGTGTTACTGGGGCATATAACACTCTTTCTATCCACCCTGGCCTAACAGTTGTCATTTAGGACATAATTAGAATTTATCAAGTGAGTGCATAGGCCTTGCCATTGACATCTATCAGCTCATTTAATGCTGATGACAACCTCCTTGTCACCAACCTTAGAGGTAGGTACTTTATGGATGAAAACATACATGCTTTATTGTCATGAAGTGTCACAAAAGCTTTCCTTTCTCAGAGGTGACTGAGTTGTAACTGAGCCAAGATGTAACTGCTTGCCTGGACTTCACCCTATGCTCCAAGAATTGAAAAACCCAAACCCGATTATTTCAGAGGCATGTCCCTGAAGTCCCAAAAGAGTTACTATGCAACCCGTGGAACACCATGCAACTAATTTCTGCCTGTTTTCATCTCTACAACCATCAGGGAACCTCAAGATTTTCAGGTCACAGAATCCAACCCTATAAGGAAATCCACAGGTACATATCCACGCAAGACTGGCACAAGATGCCAGGGTTATTTACGTCCTGCCAGTAATCCACCATCCCACAGGAGTTCCTTCCAGCAGAATCACATTGTTATCCAAAATATTTCTCCAAGCAGCTACCGAAGGAAACCTTCTTGGGTCTGTGGGGAAGGCCGTCAGGCGCCTTAGGTTGCAGACCTCCACTCTCTGCAAACTGAGAAGCTCAGTGGGGCCTCGCCAGCGTTTTAGTGTCTACCAAGGAGGGCTTTGTGTCAGGCTTGTTGGCGGTAAAACAGGAAATGAGGACAGGAGCATTAACAGCCTTTGTAAACAGCACCTCCAAGACCTTCAATCGCCAATTTGAGAGCATTCACCACCGTGCGGGGCGGGGGAGAAGCAGAAAAAGCCCAACAGGAAATGCGACAAAGGGAGATGAAAGCAGATCAATAAAGGGAGAAACATTTGGTTTGAAGTTTTGCCTTTAAAATCACGGGAGCCCCCTGGCCACCCCTTCCAGAAAGTAATTTGGGGCATTACTGCGGGTCTGGCCCTTAGGTGTAATTGTCCCAGATTCCAGCCACCCAGAGGTTTAGAATTCCAGGGTTTGTGCAAATAATTCAGCTTGAGGATGTAGATTTATTACCGTGTCATAAGTGGATTTTAAAAAGAGATTTACCTGGTGTTAGAATTAAAAACTATGGATTTCATTTTTCCCTTTTTAGTTGTCAAATTAAAGAAGTGGAAGAAATTATTTGGTAGGACCCATGTTTGGAGGACACTATGCTAGATCTGGATATGCATCATAAGATGGACTTTAAAATGGGTAGATTTTCTAGAGCCAGGAATCAATCAATCCCTCAGAGCCTTGAGATGGACCCAATGGCCCCTGTGGTTCTCTGGATCATTGAGAATCCAACCATTTCACATGTCCTCCACCCAAAGAAGCATGAAGTATGGTGAGTGATACTTAGAAATGCCAGGACCCTGGAAAAATCCAGCGATATGGAGTCTGGAGGGATGCAAGTGCAGAAGGGAAGGAAACACCAATACACTGCACCTCGGGCCTTTGCTTTCTTAAGACACTCATTTTGATTTTTAACATTTTGAACTGGACGCCCACTTCATGATCACGGTTTTCCTTTCTGCTTTGCAGATATTAAAACAGAGAGGTGGAGAAATTCCAGAAGGAAGGCAAAATAATTGGAAGCTCAGAATGTAAGAAGACAGAAACATGCTTTAATTCCGTGCTAGAGGAACCATAGGGTGTGAGCAGATGGACAGCTTCAATCCCAACCCTAAATGGATTCCCAACTTCTCACACACAGAGAACTCACCCATTTTCCAGTGGGGAGAATCTGCAGGCAGGAGTGTACACTTGATAAGAACCCCAGATACACTTCCAAATTGGATCTTGCAGATGGAGCAGGACCAAGTCACCTTTTCTTCTACCTTGTTGCCCTAGCTGTGTTGAAAGTAGGGACCCCTTTCTTAGCACCATCACAAAGCAGAAGGCAGCACCCCAGGAATTTTGAGTAGAGATTCCGTCTCTCATCACTGTCTTTACAAACAGTGAATGGGGAGCGCACAGTAAGCCTTTCTTCCCACCCTCCTTCTCCTCTCCCTTCCTTCCTGTATTCTGTAGACTTTAGGGCAGGACGTAAAGCTGGAGTTAGGTTTGAGGTACACAGTTCCCCTCTCCACACCTTTTGTTTGGTTCCATGTTTTTCTTTTTCCTTTAGGTTGGGGCAGATGGGAGATAAACATATTAAAATGGATGCTTCATGGCATCTGAATCACTGGCCCTCTTCCAGATCTCTGTGATTTACAAGTATTAATTTTGCAGCTATTCTGTAAAAGACTTGCCCTCGGTGGTTCACATTCCTTTGTTTGGGTCACAGTTTCTGTGGTCACCAGGTCATAGAACAGTCACTACTACCATAAACTACAGAGTCATTACCTCTGGGGCCAACTTCGGTGAGGTCTGTGTGTCACACCTGAGTGTGTGTGTCACAACTGAGCACACATCCTTGAGTGACTTGAAGACCCTTCCACCCAAACCCCACTGAGCACAGCTCCTGAGTCTGAGTAGCATGTTAGACGTTACCCGAGAATTTCTGGAAAATATCAACGTCCAATCCTCATCACAGAGATGAAGATAAATGGTCTGCTGTCCTTGTGTATTAAGATATTTGCAAGTTTCTCAGTCAATTCTACTTCCCAGCCAAACTTGGTGACCATGATTTCACAGCCTTTCATTTTTCCTTGATTTTGGACTTTTTTCCTGCTCCATTGACATGAGTAATGACGTCCCTAAATACAGGAAAATATCAATGTACAGTATTTTGGCACGTTTCTAAGACAGAGAATTTGAACAGCTATCAAATGACCCCTCTTTCCCATCCACAGATCCTAACATTGTTTATGGAAACAGCACCCATGGCATTATTTATGATGGCACCCAGGTCCAGAGGCAAGCCTCCCCTTTGTAGTCAAGCCAGTGTTTTAACAGAACGTGTTCTCTTCTCTGGTTCCCTGAAGTCTAGATCAAAACCAAACTTCTCAAATATTGTGATGGGATTTTGCATCAACAGAGGAATTCTTCCCTGCTGTGGCTTGGTGCCCCACTCCGTGGTGTCTGATGGCACCTTTGTGAAAAGTCACCTTCCTTGTCAGCCTGTAATTAAATCAGTGCCAAAGAGGCTTCTGTTCAAGGTGCCTCTAGTTGGTGTTTTAAGAAATGATGGCTCAAGCTGAGGGGGGTTGGGGGCGGGTGGCGTGGGAGACTGTGAGGCTCTCTCAGAGGGAATTCTGCTGGAAAGGCATTCAGCAGACTCAACTGCTCTTCTTTACGCCAGGTGCAAAATGGCCTTGACACTCAGAGATAAAGTATCTCTTACACTGTAAAACACTGTTCTGGGTAAACATGGAGAGGTTTACTAGAGAGAGTGTTAAACCTCCCAGAAAGATTAGATAATGGCTCCCCAGCAGGTGCGGCCTCAGACTTCTGTGGCCATGACTGAAGAAATCTGTGCGTGACTTGATTTAAATAGCCACCACAAAAACCTTACTGGGGATCAGGTAAGAGATGGAGGGAGCAAAAAGGAGCAAGAAGAGCAGGTATATGAGATTTCATTTGTCCCAGAGGTGCCTTACAGACCCCAAGACCAAGGTAAACAGCAGAAAGTCCGGAGTGTGAATGTGTGTGAATTTGCAAGTGACAAATTGACACCTCAATCATGGTTAATAATAGAAAAGGAAAACTTCCCCTGTGGCACACTCTCAGGGCTTGTGAGTTCTCAGAGGGACTTGAGGGATGGAGAATGTACCAGAAGAAGTACTGCTGTCTTG
Organism: Peromyscus eremicus; assembly: GCF_949786415.1. Taxonomy (NCBI): domain Eukaryota; kingdom Metazoa; phylum Chordata; class Mammalia; order Rodentia; family Cricetidae; genus Peromyscus; species Peromyscus eremicus. Next base: position 130,809,020 of record NC_081420.1, read on the forward strand.
CAAAATGTTTTGACTCAACACCAATATGGCTGTGTACTGATGATCTGGTAGATGTGGTAGGCTTTTGGTTTGCCCGAGATTCTATGGCACTTACTGGCACATGATCTAGCTCCCTCACCCTCGTGCATATAGTCTCCTCTACCATGCTAGCACAGGTGGGAATGCCATCCTTCATGACAGTGAGGACTTTGATGATATTATAGGTCTTCATAGTGATTGCACCCGACTTGGATTAGACACTTCCAGTTATGGCCTTTGAAACTTCGGGGATAAGGAGGGTGACCAAACATTTAAAAGAGATGTGATTACCAAAGCAGGAGGAGAGAGAGAGGGAAGAATGTAGATTTCCTAGGGTCTTTGGAAGGCCACATCTACAACATGAGATTTTGTGATCATGCCATGTTTTTTAGATTGCTGGTAACATACAATGGGCAGCTCTTGGGGTCATTGCCCAGCAAGGGTAAGTGTGGGTGAGGTATTGTATATACATTGCCATGAGTCCAGGGTTTTATATCATACTTTCCTGTACCAATGGCATGTCGTGATCTAATCTGTAGAAGATGAGTTTGTGTGTTTCCTTATTAAGAAAAGATTTTAAGACTCTCAAAGTGACTGCAGAGTTTTAACCAGACACTAAGTAAGACTGCCCAGGACACAGGATCCTAAAGCCGGTCTGAAGCACATACTATTGGCACGTTACTGTCAGTACCCAGTGCTACTGTGAACCAATGAGGGGGCGGAAGCCAACTAAGGCAGTGAAACGTGGCTAAGCGGGACCAATGGGAGTTGAAAGCCATATTTAAACCAGGTACAGAGAACTTTCAAAGACATCAATGTGTTTGTAACCTTGAGCCTCTGAGCCCCTAAACTTTCCAAGGTGGTGGTAAGGGATCACTGTGCACGTCCCAATGGTATCCTAAGAAAGAAGCTGGCCTGGGAAGTGTTTAGAATGGTTGCACATTATAATAATTCAAAACAAATCATAATTCTTATCTTGGATTATGAAACACCATTCAGGATGAACTTGCATATATGAATCAGGTTTATTTATTATAAGTGTGTCTAGTGAAAATAGGAGACCTACTTAACATTATAATTAAAACTGATACATATCTAGTTGAAAAACTATCCAGTACCTAAAATACTGCCACAGGAGATGGCTACATACTTTGGCACAAAATCTCTCTATCCCTTCCAAAACATTTCATTTTTTTCTTCTGAAGGGAGGTTGCACATTTTCCCACAATATCATATCAAACAGGAGGGTAGCATTATTCATTCAGAGTCCCAGTCCCTGGCAGTCCCAGCATCAAATACACTTGTGTTGTAAGCGGAGCTCCAAGGAAACATTTATTTATTTAAAATATTTTTACCCATAAGTTAGATAAACAGTAATATTTCACTTCATGGCGTTTCAAGACAGCCCTGCAGACAGAAATCCTGCCGGCCCCTTATGATCATTCTTACATTGGCAGACAGATTTCATTTATTTTTTTCCTTTGAAGTCAGATATCTACTGAGAATTTAACACTTGAACCTTGTTCACTTGGCATTGGCCTATAGATACCAACTATAGAGAAACCATACAGACCCTTTCCATTACATCCATTATTTTCTCTAGAAATTTGGTCAAGTGCTCTACAAAAATGGGAGCTACTTGGGCTGGAGCTCAGCTGTTAAGAGAATTTGCTGCCTTTGCAGAAGACTCTGGTTCTAGTCCCAGCACCCACAGGAAGCTTACAATCATCTATAACTCCAGTCCCAGGGGATCTAACTCCCTCTTCTGGCCTCCATAAGCACAGCCATGCACATGGTTCATAGACATACCTGCAGGCAAAAAAAAAAAAAAAACAACAAAACAAAAACAAAACAAAAACAAAAAACAAAAAACAAACAACAAACAAACAAACAAACAAACAAACAAAAAACCACTATACACATATAATACAATAATAATTTAAAACTTTGAGAGTGGGATCTGTGGGTGTAAAAGATCTTCTGAGTCCTGAGTTGGTTAATAAGGAGATGTAAGCAGGCAGGTGCAGAGACTGGGTGATGGTGACTCTGTAGAGTCTTCTGTTGTCACATTACAAAGGAACAGTTTAGCAGTATCACCGTCAATTACCCAAGGTAACAACATTTTTTTCTTTAGGCCCGATTTTTCCACATTTCTTTGGTCTTTACACTTGATCTCACCCAATGATCCCAAACCCACAACACTCTAAACTCCAAAACCTGTTGAATGTCAACATGTACCACAAGTAGGAATCACATACCTAATCTCACCTAATCAGCTGCAGTCAAACCAAGGCACAGGTTTTGTACTAAGTTGCCTGCAGACTGTGTGCATAATAAGTTTATTAAGGTACACAATATTTTGGGGAACACAATACCACCACATTTCCTCTCTTTTTGTCTAAAATTAAAAAAGGCTTATAACTAATACAAGAAAACTATCCAATAAGTATATACAATATATACAGCCAAAAATTACATTAATGATGTCTAGTCCATTAACATTTGACAGATTCAGATAAAAACTCCATTATATATATTAACAATGTCCAGTAACATCTGATAAACTCAGACCAAAATTTTTTCATTTATGAAACACGAATGATATTCACATTTACCTTTGAGTCTCATCCCTGAGACATCTCACTAGCTACATGCAAATATTAAAAAATCTGAAAAAGCAAAACTACTTCCAGCCTGGAGCATTTTAAGAAAGGACTATGCGATCCTTTTCAGGACCCAGAGCAGTGGTTACAGAATACAGCCTTATAGCTCAGTGGTATCCATATGAGCTGACTTGAAACTCTGGCTTGTGGGCTACCAGTATGTTCCAGAAAGTTCTCCAGTTGATTCTGATATAGGTGAAGTCCTATGAACCATTGGAATATAAGATGAGAACTCAGCTGTGGGTTCTCTGGAGAAATGCCAGTGCTTGGGTGATGTTCTGCTCACATCATTGTGGGGATGTCTGTTAGGTCTCAGATGAAAGACTGCATGACATGGTGGAGAAGAGAGAGATGTGTGCAGGTTCATAGCTTCCCTTGTTGTCCATGTACCCTCAGGGCAGGTGTGTCCTTAAAGTGAACAGACCTCTTTAAATCAGTGGTCATAGCTTAATGGCTGATACAGAAGGCATATGGCACCCAAAGTCATGGGTACATTGGAATTGCTTGCAGAGCATGTAACACCCCTTAGCTTTTCAACACTTATATTTGCCTACTCTAGGATAGGACCATGCCCTTTTAAAGTTCTTTAAAAATATTTTTATGTGTGTGTGTGTGTCTGTGTTTGTGAATGTATGCCACATGTACGTATGTCCTACATAGAACAGAAGAGGACATTGGATCCCTTGGCGTTGGAGTTACAGGCAGTTGTGCACCACATGACATGGTTGCTGGGAGCCAAACTAAGGTCCTCTGGCAGAGCAGCAAGTGTTCCTATCTACTGAGCCATTGCTCCAGTCCCTTTCCTGAGACCTTGGTGGTGCCTGGGCCAGCCTGCAGTAAGGCAGTTTGGGTGATCTCCAATGACTGAACATCACTGAAACCTCTGCTCTGTAAGACAACCCCTGACTTAGACAGACCCTATGGAGCCCACTCAACTGAACACTCACTCCAGAGTCCTTGAAGAATGGATGGTGCCTTGTGTTGAGGCCTCCATGTGTTAGAGATCACTCTATTTTCTTTCTTTCTTTCTTTCTTTCTTTCTTTCTTTCTTTCTTTCTTTCTTTCTTTCTTTCTTTCTTTCTTTCTCTCTCTCTCTCTCTCTCTCTCTCTCTCTCTTTCTCTCTCTCTTTCTTTCTTTCCTTCCTTCCTTCTTTCTTTTTCTTTCTTTTCTCTCTTTCTTTCTTTCTTTCTTTCTTTCTTTCTTTCTTTCTTTCTTTCTTTCTTTCTTTCCTTTTCTTTCTTTTTTCCCTTGTTGGTGTTTTTGAGACTCCTGGAACTTGCTCTGCAGACCAGGCTGGTCTCGAACTCACAGAAATCTGCCTGCCTCTACCTCCTGAGTCCTGGGATTAAAGGCATGTGCCACCACTGCCCTGTTCAGTCTATTTTCTTAACAAATGTTCAACACGCAGAACTGATATATGAATAGATGCTCAGGTCCATTTGGAAGAAAAGGGCGAAGGAAAACTGTCAACGCAGCTGACGGCAGTGATGCAGTGGACAGACAGCTTGCCAAGGGATGTGCACTGGGTGATTTACAGTCTCGTTTAATCCCAACCAACTGGTGAGGTAGTCTGTAATTGCCACATGATACAGGGAAGTCCGGGACTTTAGGAGGTTTGGGACTTGCCCACAGTCACTGGAGAAAGTGGTAGTGAGAATCCCAACTCAGCTTTATCTGACTTGGGGCTCTTACCATTCTGCAATGGGATGCTCCACTTCTCTCTCCACATGCCTATGGGACATTTTTTCCCCTTAAAAATGTTTTTATTAGTTCTTCAAGACTGTCACACAAATGTATTTTGATCATATTCACCTGCCAGCTCCTCCCAGATTTACCCACACCTCCCTACTCAGCTACCCAACTTCACATTCTCTTGTTTTTGAAGCCCATGGCGTCCAATCTGTGTTGCCCAAACAGGGTTCAGTGGGGGGCCTGCTCTGGAATGTAGTTGACTTACAACAGCTCAAAACCTTAAAGAGAGCTGAGCCCCTCTGCCATCACCTATCAATGTGCTAATAGCTCTCCAGTAGGGGTGAAACTTCCTTTTCCCCTACGCAGGGATTTGGCTAGCTTGAGTTTGTGTGGGTCTTATACATGCTGTCACAAACACTTTGAGTTTGTGTGTGTGACTTCCCTGGTATGTCCAAAACACAGTTTCCTTGTAGTTATTCACACACACACACACACACACACACACACACACACACACACACATACACACACACACACACACACACACACACACACACACATGCCCCTTCTGTGATGATCCCTCAGCCTTGGGAGGAGGGGTGTGATGCAGATGTACATGTAGGGCTGAGCTCTCCTGTCTTTTTTTAGTCTCTGGTTTACCAGGTGTGGGTCTCTGTGTTAATTGCTGTCTACTGAAAGAAGCTTCTCCAGTGAGGATTTCGATAGAATTAAATGTCTAACGATATTTATTATCAGACTTTACACCAGCTCCAGAGATGTGAAAGTGGGACTATGTTTCCACCATCAAAGACTTTGCAGTCTTGTTGAGGGCACAGACATGTAAGTTATCAAATGTAAAGTGTGTAGGGTTAGAGCGGAAGGATTTGCAAAGAAGAAAGCCCTGGATTCTACCTTACTTATTTGATGTGGCCTTCAAATAGTCAGAGAAATCAGGTGACTGATCTTAGTTATGCTGCATTACAGGATAAGATTAAGGTTTACAAAGAGAGGTGAGAATGCACACACACACACACACACACACACACACACACACACACACAAACATCTGCCATGTGTTTACACATGCAATATTGTATGGATACACACACCTGCAATGTTTCCTAAAATGTCCTGACTTTAAAAGCTTCTTTAACATCCCAGAAGAGATTGTGCCTTATCAACAGCTCCAAGCTTTGAGTGGTAGCAGGCTGGAAAAGAAGAATACTTCTATCACAGGTTTGCTGTCTTTTTCCTTTGAAAGTAATTGTCAGTTCCAGGTTATATTTTTTTAAGAAGCCTTCTTTTCTGAATTCAGTGTCATTTGGAATCTGACATACCGCAGGGTTAAAAGGACTCCTTGAAATACATCATATAGGTAAAACCCTAACATGGTGAGCTGACAATGGAGCTCTGTGTTACGTTCTACTCAACACACACACACACACACACACACACACACACACACACACACAGAAACAGAGACAGAGAGACAGAGACAGAGAGATAGACAGAGGTAGGGACTATATATTTCTAAGCATAGATTCTCAAAACATTTTGGTCAAATCTGATAAACTGCAAACAGTTATCTTTCAGCTAGCCAATTATTCCTTAATATTAGCATTATGAAAAAATCATCTCAAAATTGCTATGTATTATGTAACTCATGCAAAATGATGAGGGACTCTGCCCAGCTTTGCTGTCCTTGCTGATCCCCTTCAACAAGGCACCTAAGTGGCCATCATCACTCAGCATCTCAACACTCAGCATCTGTGGTTCCCAGTCATACGTGTTCATGTGTAATCTGGATGACGAAGTCTGCCTTCTGCTTTATACTTTCTTTGGTCCCCATCTGTTTATAATTTCCAAGTGTAATTAAGGAAGGCCTGCAAAAGTGTCATATATTCATAACTGATTTAGAATTTAGCTTTGTGAGAGCTACTTCTGGCCATCATTTTCACAGGATTTGATCTACCTTGGCAGGAACTGATAGAAACTGACCAGGTATCGTGTCTGTGTGCCCTCTGTCTGTCTAAAGCTGTAATGACAAGGATGGAGTATTGGGGTTTAACACAGGTCTCTCATGGCTGGATCTTGGACAGAACAAGAAAGATTATGGGGGTGATGCTGGTCAGGGAAGATCACACTGTGCGTTAAAGCCCCCTCTAGCTACACTTTATGTATTACACAAGTCAGGGAGAGCCAAGAACTAAGAGTCCCTTCTACAATTTTACTTTTAAAAATACATGGATTCTGGGTCAGAGAGATGGCTTGGAAGGTTCATACGCCTAATCATTTATAGTTAAGAGTAATTGACTATAAATTGTTAACATGTATGGCTTTTTTCAAAGACCAGAGTCTTGTCCCCAGAACACAAATCAAGGTCTCACAACTTCCTGTAACTCTAGCTAAGGGGAAATCTAGCTCTCTCTTCTGGACTGTGAGGGTACTGCACTCACTTGTGTGTGTTCACACACACACACACACACACACACACACACACTATTAAAAACAAAATAAGTCTGTCTCTTTTATGAGATTTTGTGGATTTTGTGCCATGTTTACTGAAAGGGTAAGGATGAAGCTAGTGTTACAGTAGCCTCCTTGCTATGCTATGAATTTGGAAAGCTTCCCCTTTTGATTTTAAGTAAGACTTAAGAATGAGGGGCTGGTTTTAGGAGTGTGATTAAGTAAGACCCTCCCTTTTACACATAGTAAATCAACAACAACAACAGTTTGTTTCGATTAATACACATTGGGGGACTTGGCCTCCTGTCTTTATTTTATTACTGTTTCAGGCCCCTTTTCATCAGCTGGGTCTCCTTTCTGAACAGGTCAGCAGCATTCATTGCCCTATAGACTATTCTTTGCTTAAACTCAGCAGAAGATTTCTCTGTTCAACCAAAATTCTGGCTTTGGCTCTCATGGATTGTCTTGCCTGGATCAGTCAATCTCTCCACCCTGGTGGGGTTGTGCTCATGGTCAAGGTCACACTCTGACTGGCCATGCACCCCCTGCTGTGGAAATGTTTTGAGCCCTGCTAGAAACACAGGAAGTAAAAAGCTTAGGAAGGAGCATTTGCTGTTAGCAGCAGAAAAGAAAATGGTCCCGAGCAAAGACCAGGAGTGAAGAAATTTGCATCTGCATAACCCTGCTGGGTGAAATGCTCACCCACCCACAGCCATCAGGCAATGTGATTATAGCTCACTGTTGTTAAAAGGCAATTTTCCAAAAAAGAGAGAGAGAGAGAGAATGAAGATAAAACTCTGACTCTCATACAGCTATACAGTGAACACATGTCAAAATTTTTATTTAAGTCATTAAACAAAATGAGGGAACAATGCAGATGTCACAACCAGTTCAAAGGAGAAGTCAAAGAACAGCTCCAGTCTCAGCTGGGAAGTGTGGAAATGCACTTGCCAGGGGCGCAAAGCCTCCTGGGCTGGAGGAGTGCTCTCTGGGAGTTCTCCATGGGCAGCCCAGGCCCCCAGTGTAATCAGGTTGCTGATAGGGTCGGTGCATTGCATCAGGTCTCTAGACCCCACACCGCACAGCAAGGATGGTAGAATTAGAAAACCTGGAACGCTGTCCCCACAGCTCACATATGAAAGACCCTTCATGAGTTCTTCAGTTTATTTCAAATTTCCTTACACTCTCCCCTCAAAGAAAGGTGGGTCATGATCACAAAATCAGGCTGGTCTCATTAACTCTGGCCTGATTATTTACATAAGGGCAGGGAGACCATTAATTTCCCACGTAGGCTTTCTTAAGTTTGCTTTTCTGGAAGTTTCCATATGAAATATTAGATTGGACTTTTTAAAGCCTCTATTATTTGATATCCTGAGGCTAGGAAGCCAAGCCCGAAAAATGCTCTCCACCAGCTTTCACCTGCGGTACTTGTGAATGCTGAATTCCTCTCTCCAAAATGTGCTAAAGTTTAGCAAACTAGAAAGAGCTGTCCTGAAGACTGGAGCCACACACGCCATGCCAAATGCTGGCCTCGGGAACCCGGAAGGGGTTTCTGAGCCTTGGCTTTGTGAAACCACCCTCACTCCTTAGACAGGGCATTCTCGTTGCTTCTTTTTGTTGTTTTTTGATGGCTTGATTCTTTGTTTTTGAGACAGGGTTTCACTCTGTAACTCAAGGTGATCTTGAACTTATGGCAATCCTCCTGCCTCGGCCTCCTGAGCTCTGAGATTATACGCATGAGCTTCTTTATTTAGCACCATTCTTGATTAAATGGCATTATTCTAAAATAATGACTTTCTAAGCAAGGTCTTGATCACACAGCCAATTTTCTCATTTATATCATGGCAAAATGATGACAGATTCTTATTGAACCCATGCAAAAATAAGAACATACAATAAATGCTTATAATTTGAGAAAAGAATCAGCGAGAATAAGATAATATTTTAAATGTTCTATTCTCCTGCAAAAGCGGAGTCTGCTAAGTATTTTTAGGCCATAGATATCTTGTCAAGAGAAAGCACCAGCTTCCTTATATATCTCAAACATGAGACATTCAAATAACAACAGCATATTCTGAACCAGTAACTTTAATAACATCTGTTCCGTCACTCACTGGTCCATTGTTGTCCCACAGGGTCTTCACTTAACAACCTCATAAAGACAGCTGCTTCCACACTAAAAAGAAGTCCTGGGGCCCGAGGAGATAGCTCAAAGTCCCTGCTGCTCAAACCTTAGGTTAGATCTTAGCACAAGCACAGATCTGAAAGCTGAGCACAGAGGCCCACACCTGTAATCCCAGTAGTGGAGGCTAAGGGGCAGGCAGATGTGGACCCCTAGAGACATGGATGAAGTAAAGGGTCAGTGAGAGAGCCCATCTCAAATAATAAGATGGAGAGTGATCAAGGATGACATTCAACATCACAGCCTCTGGCCTTGGCACATATGTGCACAATCCTGCACAAACAGGTACATATAACACACACACACACACACACACACACAGAGAGAGAGAGAGAGAGAGAGAGAGAGAGAGAGAGAGAGAGAGAGAGAGAGAGAGAACAGGACATCCAGTTTTCTATTCCAATTAAAAATCTAAGAGAAGCCTTCAACACCCAGGAGAGACACAGACGGAAACAATCATGTTATTGTTATTGTTTACAGAGCCTGGAGTGTAGCTCTTAGGACTGGAAGCCACATGCACAGAAGTCAAGACACATAGAGAGAGAAGGATCTGTGGGCTGACACCTCTCCAAACAGATTTTCAGTGAAAAATTTTAATTCCAAGTGGTCATGCTGTGACTGAGAGAATGTCGTTAAGGATTTCTGCTCAGCCCATGCAGGGTGTGACAGTCCAAAAGGCCATCGAAGTAGACTGATCCAGCTTTTCCTTGGGAAGGTGGACCACTGTGTAGGGCAGATCTCTAGAAAGCACAATGGGGAGCTGAGGAAGGGCACAGAATGAACTCTTTCAAGAGCAACTGAGCTGCTTCTGGCATGAGAAAGGGGAATTTAAAGTCAGAATGGATACTGAAGCAATATCGAATTTTGGGAATTCACTACTTGCCTAATTGGAAGGTTCTGGAAATTGTGTAAGCCATGGCATCAGATGCCTTCACCAGAGTCTCTAGTCTTTGGAGTTTTAATAGTTTGAAGTGCTTGACATGGTCATTTCCCAAGATGGTTCATTTATTTTGCACCTCCCCCCACCCCGTTTTTAGGGAAAACGTGGACTCTATCTAGCCTGGAACTGATTACATTGATGGTAGAAATAAGAGTGGAAAAAAGTTATCGACAAGAAGGACTTTAAATGACTATGGTTAACTTATCACTGGTAATTTTCAAAAGTGCAAAAGTCTGACAGGCGCCTGTAGTAAGAAAAAAGAGTGAAGTGAATTGACAGAGGCATGTGATCATTCCTGCGACACACGAGAAAACAGGAAGGCCTGGACAGTGTTGGACTTAAGGATGATCCAGCCTCTTCCCAAAGAAATCGGTAATGTTACATCTGACTTAAGACTCACCGCTAGGCAGGCTGTGTTGCTATGACAAAGCACCTGAGACAGATCAGCCTAAAGGAAGAAAGGTTTATCTCTCTACATGGTTTCAGAGACCTTAGTTCATGGTTTCCCATTCTCAATTCCTCCGAGTTCATGAGGAGGCAGTACTGATGATCAGAGGTAGAAGCAGAGAGAGAGAGGAATAGTAGAACAAAATAAGCATGTTATATATCAATAACATGCTGAACAAATATAGCAGGTAAATATATTTAGTCATTATGGAGCATAAACAAAGCATGTAATTAAGAAAAAATAAAATAAAAACTTCATAGGTAAGGTATTAGCCATATGCTTCACTCAGGAGGCAGAGACAGGTGGATCTCTAAGTTTAAGGCCAGCCTGGTCTACAGAGTAAATCCTAGGACAGCCAGGGCTATACAGAGAAACCCTGTCTTGAAAAAACAAACAAACAAAAAGAAACAAAACCAAAACCCAAAAACCAAACCAAACCAAAAAATAATATGCTTAGAAGATGCCAGACTCATATTAAAGTTCAGTTACAATGATACAACAATTTAAAATAATATCAGAAGCATGACAGATGACTCCTTACTCTTTGACCTCCAGGATTTTGGTCAAGTATGCCATGAGGACATCCACAGATATTTAGAAATGTCACACAAAGCTTATATTTTCTGAATTATGTATGTTAGTCACATTTCACTCAACAGACTTGGCAAAAGAAGGCTAACCATCTCTTCTGATTCGTGTGCCTTTCCCATACCAGTTATCAGTAGCAACTTTTTAAACACATCCAGTCATTTGTAGAACTTTATACCTTATAAGGCAAAAGAACCAATCTCTATGATTTTCCAAGACATCTTAGTACAATTTTAGATGTAGTAGATAATCACAAGGGCTTTTTTTTATGTTTAGGGACTTAATTCTGAGATGAACATAATTAAGAAGGTGTCAAAGGAGACTTGTTGACTCTCAGTAAGATTATGAATGTCTAAAACACCATGCTCAGTGAGCCATTTAGCCAACTCAACAAACAAACAAAAACCAGTAAGAAATAAACATTAGGTGATAATGTGCCTACAAAAGACCTTTGACTCTCTTCTAATTGAATATTTATTTTTCTAATGAGCCAGGGCTTAATAGCATTCAATTACTTCAGGAAGATATCGCATCTGTGTTCCCTAAGCAAGTTCACACAGAAACAACATCCCTCCTCGGCAAAGTCGGTAGACTGAGGAAGGACCCCCACCAAAACTGTAAGAACCTTCCCTAAGACTTTAGCCCACTCCGCAGCATTTTAGATACACACTTGGGTCTCTGAAATCAGAAGCAAATACGGACCTGTCCTCTTTTACGCTAACTTCTCTCAGATATTTTGACACAGCGATGAAAATCTGACCAACACTGAGTTTTTAAGTCAGTCGTAACACAGCATCCACTGAGGTAAATAAAATTCATGTTCCCCATGCTGTCTTCTCTCTGATCTTTCAGGTTGGAGATCAAACTGGCAATTTAAAGCAGAGCTCAGAGGGCTGTAGTGTCAGAACTAACATCATAACAATATTACCTTAGTCATCTTCATAATAACTTAGTAGCATGCAATGTGCTCATTATTGCTTTCTCCAAATTAATTAGTTACCATCTTCAAGTTTAAATTTCTGTATATAGTACTGCATCAGTACTGAAATCTCCAAAAAGCAAGAAACAAAAACAAAAACAAGCAAACAAACAAACAAACAACCCCCCCCCCAAATCTTAAGGCCCTTTGAAGCCTCAATTAGGTATTTTGCATGTGAATGTGTGTGTAGTGTGTATATGTGTACATGCATTTATGTGTATGTGCAGGTGTGGGTGCATTTGTGTCTGTGTGTATGTGGAGGCCTGAGGTTTTAGCTGGCCCTGCCCCCTGAGTACTGGAATTATAGGTAGGCTGACACACCCACCTGACTTTAATGAGATGATTCTGGGGATATGCATTCTGGTCCTTACGCTGGTGTGTGGCAAGCGATCTAACTGCTGAGCCATCTCCCCAGCCCTAGGCTCAAGTCTAAAACATTCCACTTCCCTCTAACACCACTACATGGGGTGTGTGTTAAAGGCAAGGGAGGAGTCGGGGTAGCCGGGTAGGCTTACAGTGTGTCAACCTCTGAAGCACATACTCAGGACACACAGGGCACATATGCTCAGTTATATGTCTCTGTTGTTATGAGTCATCATTTTCATATTTATATTAACTAAATTGCAATTAAGTAACTGACTTCCATTTCATAGAAAAAAACTAAAGATGGTTAATGAAAACCTCTGGTGCGTTGGTCACCAATAGTCATGTGTTTCTTATACAATTCCCTAAGTGGGCAAAGGAGACTCACTCATTCCCCTGTCCCTAATAGGGAAGCATCTCTATGGTAAGGAGAGAGGAAAGTAAAAGCATACAGACTTAAAATTATGTAACCAAAGCTCTTTATTTTTGTTGAATTTTTGTTTGTTTGTTTGATTGGTTTGGGTTTTGGCAATTTCAAGACAGGGTCTCATTGTACAGCTATGACTGTCTTAGAACTCATGTGTAGACCAGGCTAGCCTCCAACTCACAGAGATCCCTTGCCTCTGCCTCCTAAGTGGTAGGATTAAAACTATGTGCCACTATGCCCGGCTACCAATGTTCTTTGTAAAACTACCATTTTATCTGGATATAATTCACATAGTCTACAGGTCACCCAGTTAAAGAGCACAATTCAGAAGGGGTTTAGTGTGTTTACAGTTAAGCAACCATCATCACGTTGATTTGGGGTCACTTTTATCACATACAAAAGGACCTCCAGAAACACTACTGGTCATTTACCATCTCTCTTTGCTCCAGTTTCTGCCCCCATCCCCCTGTCCTTTCCCTCACCGAGCCCAGGTAATCACTCATCTCCCTTCTGTCTCACACACTTGTTCTGGGCAATTGAAAAGTATTCATCTCTTAACTTATGCATCATTTCTCTGTCCTTATTCCCCAACCATTCTGTATTTGTGCAAGACTAACTGTTTTTAATTCCACATAAGGGCCAGGCGTGGTGGCCTGCACAACCCTGCAATCCCAGAATTTAGGAGATGGAGGCAGGAGGATCAGGAATTCAGGATCAAACTCGGCTGCATAGCAAGTTCAAGACCAAGACTGAGCTAAGTAAGACCTTGAATTAAAAAAGAATGTACATATGAATTTTATCATGCAATGCTTGTCTTTCTGTATCTAGCAGCTCTCACTTAGCATAACCTTTTCCATGTTTATTCATGTTGAAATTGACAAGATTTGCTTGTTTTTCATGGATAGACTATTCTCTAATTTTACACACACACACACACACACACACACACACACACACACACATTCTTTTTACCCATTTGTGTGTTGAAGGACAATTAGGCTAATTCCATATATTTCTATGGATAGCTATTATTTGAGGTAGTACTGTGATAAAGATGGGAATACAGAGATCTCTTCAAGCTACTGATCCCACTACTTCCTTTGTATATATATCCACGACTGGGATTTCTGGATCCTGTGACTGTCTTTAATATTTTTGAAGATAAGATCTCCCACATTGCTTTCCGTAGTGGCTGCACTAACTTACATCATTCCCACCAGTGGTCTGTGTGGTCTTCTCTTTTCCCTACATTTTCCCAGTAACTGTCTTTCATGCTTTTGGTAGTAGTCATCATCCCAACAGTTGACCATGCCTAGTCCCCATTGTAATGGCTTCTTATCAGTCTGCTATTGCAACATAGTGAACTATTTAATGCTGCTTATGCAAAACAAACTATTCACTCAGTTCATAAATATCTTGGCTGTTGGTGGAGTTTCTTTGGCTCAAACTGGTGACTCAACACATTTCAGCTGAGAATGCTCTTACACGCTACATTGGATTTACTCCAAATGTGTATTTATCTTCCAAAGTGAGAATGAATTACAAACTTCTTACTTCCAATTCCAAGGTGACTGTGGGGACTTTGGTCACCTAGTAGATTAGTTGAGGACTGACATGTCTTTGGTGTGTTCCTTACAGTAGTTTTGCCTCTGTGTGGTCTTCCATCATCCTTCAACTGGACAACCTTGGCTTATTCACATACCATCAGTAGTACACTACCGAGATTGCAACGAGTGTGGAAGCAAGCAAAACTCCTCTGTAACAAGGTCCCTTCCGCTACATCCTATTGCCCAAAGCAAGAGACGAGGCCAGTCCAGAATTCAGGTAGACAAATCGACTTTGCCTCTTGATGTGAGGAGGACATCGCCAGGACAAGGATCCAAGAGGAGATGCGTGATTAATGCAATTAATTTACTGCAGACCCTTAACATGTGAAAATCTTCTCTAGGGCAGGAGGGAGCCATGACATAAATACCTGTCTCACAAAGTAGACTTTGATAGATGCTGCCCTGCAGGCACCGACCACCGCCATCCGATGGTAGAATAGGAACAGTCTAACTGGAGAGCGATTGGGAAGGCTGTACAAGAGTGTGACTGGAAATGCATTATGAAGGGCTGCCGTGGGACTTCTTTCACACTCCATGAGACAGGGCACTGCAGGTGTTGTGTGTGTGTGAGGGGGTTCATAGGCCTGTGGGTGGCACAGAAAATTGGTGATTCACACATTTTTTGTGCATATTTATAGACTACAGCCACAGTCTTATCTCCAGAGAAATAGTTTAGGGGGCTCAACTGATGAACTGATTCTGAACTGTGGTGTTTCCCACCCCCAATGCATGGCAGCATAAATCTGGACAAATCACTTCCCATCTCCATTTCCTTTCTTCTTCACAGCATCCCATTCTCAATGACTGTTTAACGGGATCAAAACAAACAAACAAACAAACAAACAAAAAAAACATGTGTGGGACCCTGTGAAACGGAACAAACGTTAAACTCTTAGGAACAAAATGAACTCGATTTGATCAACAAGGAGTTAATGTAAGCTCTAGAAATTTGTAAGAACACGTGAAGCCAGTTAATATCAACATCTGTAAATAATATGAAGAAGCAATTCGGTGAAAAACTCGAGCGACTACCAAGCTTCGGCAATGTACTGCTGCCCATTACTCACTGCAGAAGACACAGCGATGAATACCTTTTGGTTAGCTTCCAGTTGGGGGAAAAAAGAAAGAAAAGATTGACATCCTTTAGAACTAGAGGTGTGGAGACCGCACCCTGTACATATTCTAGAGAGCTCCAAATTAGTGTGAACCCAGAGGCCTATCTGACAGGTTATCCCCCAAATTTAAGTTTTATAAATTTTGATTAGAAAAGACTCTATTTAATGAAAAACTTATGAGTAATTCTCTTTTTGCCTGTGTCTTCTCACACACATCCACACACGTACAAACAGCGTGTATGTATATATATGTGTGTATGCATGTATGTACTCACCCACAAGAATATTAATTTAACATTTTTATAATGAGGGAAATTTGGAGGTATTATAAATATCCCCAATGAAAACAAAATTTTCTATACCAACATGAAAAGTATGCATATGTTACTGAAGGAGAAAAAACATATTAGAAAAAACCTGTGCACAGCAAATACATATGTATATATGATGTATGTATGTATGTATGTCAACATGTGATGTATTAAAAACCATGACCTGCCTTATTGACAGGTGAAAGAGAGCAGATTTTAAAGTGTTTTGTAAGCTGTAAAGTGCTAGAAATGGTCCACTGAGGTACATCGATATCTGAATGCAGCTTCAACATTTGAAAAGCAGACTGATATATTTCAAAGCTCTCTGACTATGGCTCCCACTGAAGATCCACACTTGCTTTTCCCAAAAAGATGGAAAACACACAGGAAGATTCTTGGCAAAGGCTTCTGGGGACATGGGAAGTGCAGAAACAATGGGCCCCACCATGCCTGGCCAAGTTTTCTTTCCCTGAGAAGAGATGTTCAATGGCGGTGATGCTTCCCCATTTCTTCTCAGGCCCGATATTCTCTGAACAAACAGTTAAACTACATAACAAACTAATAAAAAATAATTTGGAATCTAGGGCATGATTATGGCCATGGAAGACGCTGATGATCATTTTGTGTTGTGGTCTGGGGAAAACCTAAAATAGAGCACTCTTCAATTACCATAATTTCTACTGTCATCGCAGTTTCTGTACATAAAAGCATTTGGTCTGAGGCACGACAAATTTATCTGTAAATTACACAATAAAGGATAAGGAATGGACTTTCCTTTGAAAGAACAAGCGGCATCAGTCATTTAGGGGGACATCTTCATCTTAACCGACATATGAAAGCTACCAAATGTGTGCTCCATTACTGTGCAAACTTCTGGAGACTGTCACCCCAGCCCACACCCACCCTTCTCCCAAGTTTAATTAAACCAGTATCACACTGAGATTGGAAGGAAAACACAAAGATACAACAATAAACAAACATTAATCATGATCATTACATACATTTTATTACATGAAATAAACAATACCGTGGAGCCTTCCCCAGACGACGGAGCTCTTCCTCTTGGCTAACATCCGAAGGCAATTGAGGGGTAAAATAATACTAATAATGATAATAATAATTAGTATGAAAGGGGGAAAGGGCTTATCAACACATAAAGCAGAAACCCTACCCCTCCTCGGTTTATATTAATCTCATATTTGCTCATGCCTTCTTCTTAGGGTCTAATAAGCGTTTCTTCTTGCTGAGATAAATGAAAAGTATTTTCTTATTTGTCGCCTGGCTTTGGTGTTTGTAACTCAACTGAACTGCCCTGGGGCAAGGGGGTACTTGGATGATTCTGTCAATATTTGGTCTGCAGCATGGAATTCCACTAGGAAATGGCTCAACCTAAGACTCAAAACCAGAGGGAGAAGGAACGACCAGACTCAGGGTGACGCCTTTGTCCTGATTTGGGAAAGACCAGGCCGCTTTCTCAACAAAACGGAAGATCTTCCCACTTGGACTCTGATTCAGGAGTAAGCCCCCTTGGGAAAATGCCCTTTTGTCTCTCTCTCTCTGAAGGGCCTCTGACATTCTTCAGTATAAAGAACTTGTTGGGAACTACCACTAAACATATAACCCGCCTATCCAACCCCACTGTCCCATCTCCGTATGGGAATGACAGGAAATCGGCCCTCTCCTGCAGAGATGCCCATTAAGGGTCACGACACCAGTCAGACATGAACCCCACTTTGTGACTTCACTAATTGTGCTGTCCTGAGGTAGGTTTGTTGTGTGTTGCCCATGCTACCATCTTAGAGACTCTGGCAATGTACAGAAAGACTCAGTTTTGCAGGTTCTGTGATATGGGGGCATGAATCTGAGTAGGAAGTAGTCTGTGTGCCTTCTTGAAGATGCTTGGACATGTAATCGCTCAGAAAGGTGATGGGAGGTTTCAACCCAGACTTCTCTGGGGCTTTGAGGAGGAAGCTCCCCTGTCTCCCATTGTGAAGGAAGAGAAAAGATGACTAAGCAGAGAAAGTCTTCTCTCTGACCTTTGTTCCTGCTGGGAAGAATCCGAATGTTAATGGCTTGCAGGCCAGGAGGAGATCCTGCTTCTAGGTTCAAATGGTGGCTGTGAGTGGAGCATGCGCACACCCTCCCGTGGGTGGTAGCCTGCTGGGTGGTCCACTGGAACTTGTTAGGATGCCCCTCAGCTCAGGAAATAAGAGAAGGAAGGTTAATAGGGGCTTGTCCTTCCTCAGACCAAGTTTTCACTTTCCTCTCTGAGGAAGCTCTTGACGAGAAGGCTGGGGAGCCACTACCACGGCACAGAGGCTGGCACACTAGATACCAGGGGAGAAATCCTGAAGAGTGTACACTTTGTCCTGGCATCCTGTGCATCCTGCCCTCTCTCCTGGAAATGAACTGGGATGTAGCCAGTTACATGGAACTCACTAGAGATCTTATTCCCCATCGTTCCCCAGACACTCTTGGACAAAAAAAAAAAAAAGAAAAAACAAGGAAAGGAATAGGTGAGCAGACACCCTCTTAAGCCTCCTCTCCACCACAGTCCCTCAGGGAATGTACCCTACCCTCTGCCTCTATCATAAATACTCTGATTAAAATGTAAATTTAGCCGACCTATCAGCTTCCCATTAAGGGGACTCTTTAAAAATGCTGTTAATCAGTCGAAAGATATGTAGTGAAATGCCACTCATCAATTGTGACTGCTTATGACAGTTAACAAAGCTTTATATTTGCCCCAAACATGTGCTGATCTATCCATTATGCCAAGGTTCACTCTCACGCTAATTGTACATTCTCTTCTCTAATGCATTTTTGCTGTTATCTCATAGGCTAATGAAAGCCAGGAAATCAATAAATATAAATTATACATGCAAAGAAGGACTGCTACGAACATAAAGTTTCTAATTAATTGCACTTGATTAATTTATATCCTTTAATTATCTTGCTAAGCCACAAACAACATAAATATCTTTGCAATCTGGTTATTGCTATGTCAGTCATAAAAAAGCAGACACAGTAAATCTATGAAATCTAGCAAGCTGTATTGCCAGAAAACATGAAATGGCATAGCCCATAAATATTATCGAACTCACTCAAGACACCGATGAATAATTTCAGTGTGACAAATTAACACTAAATATGTTGCATGGTTATTTGACGAAGGTTATAGTGATGTTATAAGTTTAAATGGTACATATGGAGTAAGCAAAAATGTGGATTTCCTACCTCTGGGCTTATAAAAATCTTCTCAGGCTGGGGAGGAGTAGAGGGTGTCAGGACTCACATGCAAATATCCCGTGTATTCTGAAAACGGAAGAACTCTTTAGCAGCCCAGCAGAAAGGCAGATTGTTAGTGTTTGGTTTATTACCTTTCTCTTTGATAAGCTTGGCCAATAAGGAATAATCCCATGTCTTTCTGCAAAAGGCAAAAGTAAAATGTGTATTTGAAAGAGCGATTGAAATCCAGAAACTGAATACAGTTTGGGAAGAGCTGGATGCTACATGCTCCCATTGTCTTAAGGCATGGAACTTTTACATAGAAAGTGGTTTCTTTTTAATTTTATCTGACTCTGCTAAGCCAGCCATCTGTCACTTATCTGAAATCTAATCCTCTCTGTCCACCGAGCTTGCTCTTTGTCCTGGCCACTGCATATTACCAAGCATCTATATCTACAAGTTTCATAAGTGTGTAAAAAGAAACTGTCTGTCCTCAGCTACTCCGAGACAAAGGCCATCTGTCAGCAACTGAAACTATTCTTTCTTCTTCTTCTTCTTCTTCTTTTTTTTTTAAGCATCCGAAGGGATTTGCCCTTCACCAAGTAAACCCACTTAACCCTTCCAATAAGATTAACTGTTATTTGTTTCCATTAAATAAAAATGACCATACTAATATACATTTAATAGTTCCATAACAGTTGCAAAAAGATCAGCTCTCCTGTGGATATCTTTTGTAGATAAAACATACGCGCATATAAATAAAGGAATTATGACAGCAATTAGATAACCCGGAAGGCAGGGGGATGTTTTTACTTCCTTTCTCCAGTCTGGGGCCGTGAAAGAGAAGGCAGCTTAAAATATAGACGCCAGAAAGTACCATGCTCTCCCCACCTTCAATTTTACAGTAAATAGCACTTCTAGATATAAAGTATGTCTGAATACACACAATTATTAAGATTCAGAGGCCACCCTGTGACTCCTGCCCTCTTCCCCCAGTACATCCTCAGGGACAGTTTTATAGCCCTCAGGCCATGCAGTTTCCAGTCTGTGTATGTGCTCTGTCCAAACAGCCTCACTAAGGATTGCTGTAATTATGGGAATTTGTTGGTGGAGGGGAATAGCAGTGTTTAGTGACGCTAATGTGGCACCACGGTAACATTTGGGGAGTCCTGTCTCCTATTTCCATCCTCGAGATTGCCAACATTGTTTGGATTAGCATTTCAGAAGCAAAATAAATAATGCGTTTGCTTTGGTGGAAGGGCCTAGGAAAAGTTCTCCAGTGTTTCTCAGCTTTCTAGTCATTTGTAAATAGATTGCTGGAGATAGAGCTGTGCTGCCACATACTCAGACTAGGAAGACCACACTCTTGTCCACAGGGCAGCTGAAGTCTGGGAACAGACTCAGTTTACCTCCAGGTTCCTTCAGCCTTCCTGATAACTTTCTCTGTGAGTTCTAAACTCCGTATTTCCACTAGGCACTCGATGGGGAAAGGGGCAGGATGTTCAGGAGACGACAGGGTGGGATAGGCAGATGGAGCAGAGGGCATGATGTAACACCGTGGCCCGGCATTCCCAGCTGCTGGTGTGTGCAGGGAACCGAGACACCTTTGTTTCTGCAAGGAGGTAGGGCGGGCGGGAAGTTGTTACAAAGCAAGCAAAGGAAATTTCTTTCTTCCTCGAAGCTTCTAGATTTGTCTCCCTTAGACTATCTTATGAAGTCCTGACTGTTGAATTTCATGGCTGTTGAAAGTCCAATGAAAAGGTTCCCCAGCCCCCACAGATACCTGGCACTGGTCAGTTACACTCCTTTTCCTCTCTGCCTTGAGCTGGGACTATAACTTGCTCTGGCAATTTACCCTCCTCAGATGCTCAGGTGGGTATGGGAGAACCACCACCCATCCCATCCTGCCTCAGTGCTCTGCCTTCGGCTCTAGCCGCTCTTCTCTCAGAGACTGCAGCCCAGGCCTCAGACTTCAAGTTTCTCACCCAGTGGGTGTCTAGGAGAAGAGAAAGTAGCGTGGTGATGTGCTCTCAGCGAGAGTGGTATAGTCCCCAAGGAGACAGGTAATCTCTTGATGTTGAAATCAGATGGGTGAAGAGCCTTTTGGATGTAACTCATCTACTAGTCCTCGAAGGTAATGGTAAAGGCACTCGGAGCAGGCAAGTCCCTGATAAGTATGGCCACCCAGCTTTCTCCTAGCTGGAGCATGGCAAAACACCGTGTGTCCGGCAGGAAGTATGCACCTCCCACTGCAGCTCCTAGCTATGTCATTTTCGATTTAATGTACCTATGTAGCAAGCCGACTCACTAGGTTTGACTGCAATTACCTTATCTTTCCTATTTTTAGTGACAGGACCAGATTATTTTAAGTGCATTTTATAGAAAACCCTTCTTTACTGAAGTATAAAGACTGTAATAAAGACAATACAATGTTTTGAAACTGTTTTAAATCCTTCACTCAGCATTGCGTCTACAGATTTAACATGTAGGGGTTCTAATCTTACTGCTACTAATTAGAGCTTTCGTGTAATTGTGCCAACAGGGCGCTTGGCATAATAATTACTATTGAGAGACTCTGGTGGCGCAGTAACATGCCTACATAATGCAGATATGTCTACGATTACAGTGCAGTCACCTTTGGATGTTGACTCAAGTTGGATTTTAACCAAGTAAGGGGTTATTTTGCCTTTATAATAAAGCTTAAAAGGCATATACATATGTATGATTTAGGTATCCATTTTTCCTCTTTGAGTCTTTTGAATATTAATTAGCAGGAACTTCAGAAGGCAACAGGGACACATTTTGTTTTAAAGATCTCACAATTTGGGACACAGGACTCTGAGAGTGGAGCTCTCCATGCTGCTGAGGCAGTCCAGCTAGACCACACAGTGGCTTGCTTCTGGAATGTTTGGTGTGTGTGTGTGTGTGTGTGTGTGTGTGTGTGTATGTGCATGTGCATGTGTGTGTGCACTCTGGAGCAAGATACCATGCCTTGAGACAAACAGCGAGAGGGGAGATGGGGGGTGGGGGATCCATGGAGACCTCAGAGATGGTCTGCCCCTTACATCTTTAGAGTTACAGTCTGTGTTGAGAAACTCCATTTGTGCCCAGGCTAGAGTATACATCTGGGATGACAATGATCGGCGTGTCCTGCTGATTACTCCAAGGGGAGGTCTGAAAGGTGTGTCCAGTCGTTACCTATGGCGTGTGGTATGTGGGACTACATATATGGGGAGCACTGTCCACTGTCATCTTTCTCCGGGTGGGATACACCTGAAATTGGGCCACTGGCAAAGGCCACTTCTGTTGGTTTGTTTCGGTTTGTTGCTGGGGCAGGGACAGCTGAGGGCAGGGCCTGTGTCCAACATGTGGCACATCTTCCAGTCTGGGCACTCCATGTGCTGCTAGTGGAATGCTTTTCGGCATGAATGCAGCCATTCCTCCCCCTAACCCCCTCCCGTGTGTGTGTGTGTGTGTGTGTGTGTGTGTGTGTGTGTGTGTGTATGTGTGTGTGTGTGTGTATGTGTGTGTGTACATGGCTTCTTGTATGAGTGGCTTTTATTTTCAATGCAGGTGAAAGAGTTTCTACAAAACTGATTTCACAGAACAATAAGTCACCAAAGAGGGTCACTGGTCACTTAAAGTGCTCCACAGAGGGTTCTTTAAAAAAAATGTAATAAATATATTTAAAAGGTAGTGTGCGATGGCCAAGAGCCCGACCCATAACTCCATTTTTAGCTCAACAGCCTTGTTTTTATTGCCCCTTAGTGCCTCACTTTTAAAGTGACAGGAAACCAATTTCTGATTACAAATCAATGGGTTAGGATGTCCCCCTCGGACACTGAATGCAGCTGTAAATCCTCTGAGTCGCCCATGATGCTGGGAAATTGGGGGTCAGGGAGTAAAGACAATTGCTTTGTACCAGGAGGGTGGAAATGCCGGTGTTAACACGGGATTTAATATCTCCATCTCCAGGGAGGACCCAGGCAGTGCCTGGCAGGTAGCTGCTTTCAGCACGCTAGTCCAGCGGCTGACAGGGCGTGTTGACCACGTAGGCCAGAAGTGCCCGTAAATTTCCCATTTTGCTCTGGGAGACCATGACTTTGTCCCACTGGCTCACCAGTGTCCCCCGGACACATTCCACCTTTGCCACATCATGTTAACCAAAATACCTGTCCTCTTGTCGCGTAAGACACCTTTTGATGCTGCCCCTTTCTTCTTTAAGCTTTTAAGGTAATCTTAGAGAAATCATCAAGCTATAAAAAGAAATCAATAAAAACAGAAAAGGTTCCCATCACCCCGAAAAAATCCATAACGTTTGCATTTTAATAGAGACACTACAGGGTCAGGTCCGTCATTTTCTTTCTGATGTGTTCCTTTGATTTCCCCCGCAGCGCGCAGGGCTCTTGACTTCCTTGAGAAAAGGGATTATTGAATTGTGTGTCTCCCTCAGATGTACTTGATCACTCAAGTATCTGTACTTACGAATGTTAGAGTCTGTTCAGCCATTGTTTCTTTGGGAGCTCATCATGCCTGTCATCTTAATATTAATTGGGTTTTGTGTAGGAATCTCAAGCCTCACATTGAGTGGCTTTCAAGAGAGAAGATTATACTCAAAGCCAGATACAAAGACAAGCAAATTTAGCACAACAATTATCATAATTGCAGACACATTCTGTCGCAAAATAAGCAAATCTGATTAAGAGCCCTTCTACGTTATCAAATATTAATCTGGTGTCTACAGTCTAACCTGGTTGAACCTAAGCGGCTTCTTATGGGTTTATATATTCACCGGCTTGCATAAGCTGAATGGAGACAAGCTAATAGCATGAGACAGCCATGCCAGGATGGTAAAAGGATCTCTGCCGAATGTAATCCACTTAAATTGAAAGTAGTAACAGATAGGATCATAAACCTGAAGTCAGAATTAAAACACATCCTGCCAATGAGATGTTTTTGCGTAATTCCAACCACATGGTCACTGTGAACCATATTGTGGAAAAGCATTATTACGATGCCGATCATTTAAAAAACAAGGTCAATATCTTTATGGCCGATCATCACAATAAAAGGTACAGCCAGTCGAACCTTCCTTCCCAGGCTTTCTTGATAGCCACACAACGTTGGAAGCTGTAACATTCCTGCGAAGCCGGAGAGTTAATTTTATTTGTAATTTTCAGCTGCTTTTAGTTTAATTGCGCAATTTCCTCAATTATTAAAGTTCACTCTGCATGCTTAAGTTCATTAGCCATTGTCAAATGGGCAAATTACTTTGCAATTTTAATATTTGTTGGACAAAGCTGAACTAATAGAATCACTCTCCCGACCCAGCCTTTACTTTGCCGCAGCTCCCACCGCAGCTGTGATAGGTGCCAGCAACGGCATCCCGGTTTCCTCTCCCTTGAAGACTGTCTCCCCCTGTTCGTGACTTCAGCTGCACAGGTAGACTTCTCTGTCTGTTGGCTTCAGAGGGGACGAGTCTGGGAGGCAGACAGTACCACTGGTAGTGTTGGAGTTGCCATAAACGCATATGAAAAAGTACCTAAGGTGGTAAAATTTCTCAGACAGGAGCAACTTGCATAAGTAAGATACAGTCAGATGTTTATATCAGCCTGTGGAAACACAACTAGATCTCTCAATAACCAATAAGTCAGGTTTTCAGTCATCAATAATTTTAATCACTGCACTGTACGTATCACTATATTATCCATGCTAACTAACATATGTGTGTTACATCATGTACATATGTATGTATATATATGCATATTTTAATTTTTCCACAGTCTAAGTGCTGACAAGATTCTCTCTGACTCTCTGTCTCTCTCTCACACACACCACACACACATACATGCGTGCGCGCGCGTGTGTGTGACACACACACACTACACTACACTGAGCTATTTAATGTATGTGTATATGCAGGCTGTACTTAAATATACATGCTTACCCTTGTAACAAAAACACGACTTTCTACTTGCTTTGCCCCTTGCATTTCCGAGGCCCCCATGCCCCTCCACAGACCTCATTTGATTAATGATGAAGGACTTGCCCCCTGGCAGTGCCGCCCCATCCTCTGGGGATGCTGATGGCTGAAATGTACCAGTGTCGCTAATCTGAAAACAAATGTCCCCACCTGCTGCTGACTGTGTGCCCTGTGCACAGACTCAACTCCAAAATGCCTGGGTCCTGAGACTTCCAGCCCTAGAGGACAAAACCCTGGCAGCATGGCTTATCTCCCCAATAATTAGGCTTGTGTTTCTGCTTTATTAACTCCAATACAACAGCGCCCTGCCCTCTGTCACCAAGGAGACTAATAGACGACAGTCACTCTGATTTGGAAGCCATACAAATTAAGTGACTGAAGTGAGAGGAAGCGAATGGTTAAGGCAAATGGTGTCAAGATAAGGCAGTCAATCATTTGCATAGGAGTTTTTCAAACATTGAGCGGGTGTGTGTTGGGGGGGCGGGGGGGGGCACTTGATTTTCCATGTGTCAATGCAACAGTGTTAAAACAAATCATCCCCGCTTCCCCGTCCAAGCTCAGTGACGGGGAATTCCCAAAGGATGCTAGGAATAATTGATGGCCTACGTCTAAAGCCAGGGTCACCTTTCCTTCTCCCGAAGACCATGCTTTTTCACTTTTCCTAAGTAGGGGTTTCTTCCGGTTCCTGTGGGTGTGAGTCCATGTGCACAGTCTCCCACAGGTAGTCAACAGGTCTCTATCTTCATTACCCTCCAGGAAGATTGGTTATGCATTTTTAGCCTTGTGTTTTTCCTTCCGGGGGTAGGGGGGGGGGGAGAATCACACACCTTATATACAATTAAAATTACCTAAGGGAAGAAAATAAAACGGAAATATTGTGGTGGGGGAGGTGTCCAGCCGCGCCGATTCCCACCAGTCTTCTGTGGAGCTGTAACGGTATGCTTAGTGATATGATTTAAGGAGCCACGTCAGCTCTGGCTACGTAGCTGCCGGGTTTGGAGAAAGCTGACGAGCCGTGATTATCTCCGTGCAGAAATACCAGGGTGGTGAGAAGATAGTTTGAAAAGAAGTTAAAAATGAAGCGACACCAAGCTTCTCTCACACGTGTCACAACAATCACATTTTTCTCCTTTCTTTTCTGCCCCCCTTTCACTCGGATGACACTGGCTCCCACTGGGGGTGGAGACGTGCCTCCTTGCAAACTGTAATCCTTGGCTAATTTTAAATTTGAGATGATTCTGTTTGAAAGACAGCTCTACATTTTGATCCAAAAACCAGCTTCTGGAGATTGCAGATGGAGGATGCCACGCTGGCAATACTGAGTAAGCCTTAGACGTCGCTGTGACTCACAGACCTGAGGTTTTATTTTTCCCATGCTAACAATATTCAGGTATGAATAGCACGTCTTGGTAATAAGTGACATTTGGTTGAAAAAATGTCTTTGAACTTTATCTTAAAAGAAGTGAATGAAAAGGGATATAAAGAGGCATCAAATGTTAAACATTACATTTATTGAATCATTGCAAATGGAGTTACTGTGTCAAGTGACAAGTTTTAAAAACTATGTGAATATTTCTTACTTCGAAAAGATGTATAATAATGCTAGGTATATGTCTATGCTCAATCTAAGCTTGTAGCCATAGTGATTTATAAAATCAAACCAATAAATATGGATTGCAGCCATTAATATCATCTCTGTGCACAGATATAATAATCAAACCCCTTGGTGAAAACCAATGCAAGAGTTCAATCTTGTGCTTTTGTATAAAAGCGGTTGGGTTCTTCTGCAAGCGTCAAAGGTTTAAGCAACATTGTTGGAAAAAAAAAAACAAAAAACTTTGAAGTTACCCTGCCCAGAACAGTACAGCTGTGTGCTCACTGCAGAGTGGGAATCATAAAAACTGATTTCGTGGGGAGGGGGGCGTAGAGGGAAAGCCTTTAGAGCTCAAGCCAGCCCAGCGTCATCAGCCAGTTAAGAGTAGGGTCTGCAGTGGCCCCGTTCTGCCATTTTTTTCCATTCTGCAGTGCTGGCGATGTTTATGCTGATAGAAAGAGATGACAATTAGTTATATTTATCCCTTCTGGGTCCATTTAATCCCCTCTGTTTTTACTCCCATCAAACCCATTATCCCAAACAAAGCTACATATGTCTTGTTGGAGATGCATTCAGACTGGCCTTGTTTACTTTGAGAAGACGAATTTTATAGCAACATCAAATGCATAGTGAAACCTCACCCATGGAGCCACTTGGCATGGTGAATCCACACTACTGGCACCCCTATCTGCCTTACTCCATTGCTCTTTAGCTTGGTCCTTAAACGCCGGGTCCCTACATTTTCGCCACAGTTTTACATTTATGATCACTGTGCCCATGTGTTCCCAGCAGTCTCACAACTCAGCCCTCCCTATCTTCAAGCAGCCAAAGGCTTTTTTTACTCTTTTCTTGAAAAGGGCTTGATTTTCCTCCTAACACGTTTCAGGGTTTATTTATTTATATATTTTAGCCCACCTTTAGAAGAGAAAAGAGAGAAGGAGGAGGAGCAGGGCTAGAAGAAAAAGGACTCCCTTGTTTGTTTAGAAAGAAAATCTTAGGTGCTCTTCTTACATTTTTTTTTTTTCAGAACTTCTTTGTCTCCAAACCAAGTTGGCTGCTAAAATGGAAGCTGCACAAGTGATGTGATCAGATAATGCAGACCTCTGCTAGCAGACAACGACACTGTGAGGGTGAGGAAATGTGTGTTTGAATCTCATGGTTTCACCGGAAAAAAGATTACTATATGGCAAACGTTAACATCGAAGCCTGAACACACGGCCAGAACGAGAGGAGCAGACTAAAGGAAATCACTACTTAATTCCACAAATATTGTTTCAGCCTAGGAATCGCGCGTGTACACACACACACACACACACACACACACACACACACACACACACACACACACACACACACACACACACACACACACACACACAAAGGAGAGAAAAAAAAAAAACCCACCACCCTTTGAGTGGTCCCCTCCCCAGCGCCAGCCCGCACACCAGGATCATAACGTGCGGCGCAGCGCCATCTGCTGGCGGCGGCGCACCGCCCAAAGCGCCCTGCGTTGCTGTGGCCTCTCTTGTAAGTCACACGTGGGGGCTCAGCACCTTCCTCCTTTGGGGTTCCAGCTGCCGACCAGCCCTGTCTGCACAAAACCAGAAAGAGCAGGCGAGCGACGCTGTGCAGGGAAGAAAACTGTGAAGGAGAAGCCGTTTCCCAAGGCCTGCTGAACGTGTAAACGGGGGAAGTTGGATAGGCTTGCAAGCGGTCCCCAGAGATCTTGCCCAGGTTTCCAGCACTAAAGAAGTGGGATTTCATCGCGTGCAAGCACAGGGGTGCCTCTCCTCCTCTCTTTCTGTCTGTCAGGGCCGTACCCGCAGGCCTGTCTTCACATCCTACTCTGTGCTCCGGAGTGGCTGAGCAGTTCTCGGAGACAGCCTTGGGGACTAGGCCGCTGCTTCCCAGCTGGCTTTAGTGGACAGAGGAGATGTCAGGCTGCCTTTACTCTGCTAGTTCACGAACCCCTGCAGGGTAGTCTTTCCCAAGGGTAGAATCCGAGTGCCCTCAAGGGTCAGGAACTCCTCGCGGATAAATGGGTAAAGACCTGGACTACCTGGACCAGTCGATCTAAGAAAGTGCCCCATCCCACCCCGACTTCCCCCAAGTGAGCACTAGTGATGCCTTATCTGCAATAACTTTTTAAGGCCCGTCTGTGTGTGCGTGTGTGTGTGTGTGTGGGGGGACCTTAGCATTTTCATCTCGCCCTTTCAGATGGTGGTCTCCATCCTATGGTCTCCTTTTTTGCCAACTCTCACTCACAGCACCCCAGGCTCACACAGGCTGGCGTGGGTGCTGTAGTTAGAAGCAAAGGCGAGTGCGCTCCATTCCCACCGTCCACAGGCCAGTCGAGTCTACCCTGGCGGGGTTTCTCTGGGCCTTGGTGGGAGGTGGTGCGCAGCTGGGGTCACCAATTTCCCCTCTCAAGCCCAGTTGCTCCTCCTCTCTCCCGCACCGCGCAGGATTTTTAGAAAGGAATCCAAGGACTTGAGCAGCCAAGCCATGCAAGCAAATTTGAATTTCAGATAAAAAGCAAAGGTGTTTTGTTGCCACAAAAATGTCCTTCTTTCTCTGTCTCTTCCTTCCTCCCTTCTTCTCTCTCTCTCTCTCTGTCTCTGTCTCTGTCTCTGTCTCTCCCCCCCCCTCTCCCTTCCACCTTCCCTCCCTCCCCCTTCTTCTCCCCCTTTCTGCCCGCCTTCTCCCCGCCCACTTTGACCTGGTGTTTCTACTCTTTCCCCCTTTCCTTCCTTTCCTCCCCAACCTTCTCTCCATCTCTCTGTCACTCTTTTCCTCTCTCCCTTTCTTCCCCCTCTCTCCTTGTTTCTTGCTTACTTCCTCTGATTTTTGTTTTGTTTTGTTGTTTTGTTTTTCCCTAAACTCAATGCCCTGTCAGGGCCCTCTAGTACAGTCTTTAGGTGGGAACCGAAGTCATTTGCTCCACTACACAGTGGGGTCACGGCAGCGGAGTCAGAGAGTAGGTCTTCAAATTCAGTCTAGGTCCTGGTCACCCATAGAACCTCTTCTCCCCCAGGACGGCCCCCAGGACAGGGCACCCAGTCACAGAGCCAGGCCTTACAGAGTCATCCCAGGGAACCAAGAACCATCAAGTAAAATGACGCTCATTTCTAAGTACCCCTCCAGGTATCTATAAGCAACCCTGCTGCAGTAAATTGTTATGTAGCATCCCCTCTTTGGAGAGCCCCAAACTTCTCTTTTCCTGTGAGTATTGTTCCAGTTTGTTTTAAGGATTTGTCTGTCAAGTGATTCCAAACACGTTCTTACAAGGAAATGCTAATTCCTGTTACCTCTCTCTCTCTCTCTCCAGACCAAAAGTCTTGCTTTCTTGGATTGTGGGTAGAATACCATTTATGCAGCTGTCTAGGCTCCCTGACGGCTGTGCTGTGGAAACAGCCTTGGCTGTGCCCCTTCTTATGTCTAAGTCTTGTTTTCCTTCTTTGGAAACCGAGGGATCAATTCTTGTATCCAATCTGGATCTGAAATTCTAGGTTTCTAAAATCCAGTCCCTGCCTTTATAATTTGTTGTTGAAGTTCTAACCGGAATGTAGCAGGGAGAATTGCACCCCCCATTCTCAGTGTCACCCTCCCACCCGGGACAGTGGCAGAGCGGCTTGTGCTCCCCAGAGCAGTGGGCACTGAAATCACATCTGTATTTAAAATATACACACCGAGGAAGGACAGAAAATGGTGCCGATGAGGCTAATTTAATGCAGGGAAAGGCCAGCTCAGCCCGCAACACTGAAGTCCTAAGGTAACCATGTGGCTGACAAAAGAGCTCCTGGGAAGCAGGGACTATGTTCTGGGTCTCTGAGCTGAATCACTGCCTCTGGAGGGGCTAAATGGGCCATAACAACAAGTTGCAGGGCAAGGGGCTGGGTCTTTCAGAGCCACATCCCAAAGGTCCAGGTGTGGATCCCCACACAGGACTGCCCCTGTTCTTTCCAACAGAAGCAAATGAGCTGGCAAAAGACGGTGTAACACTGTTGTGTCCAAGAGCTGTGGTTCCAGAGTTTCCCAATGCACCAGAAAGAAAGCAAGTGATGGGTGGGGGAGGTGATTACGGTTGTGTCTCCTTCACTCTCTCTCTTCCTTCCATCTTTCCTCAGTCTCTCTGCATGTGTCAGCTTTGAACTTCCTTCTGTGACAAGCCAGAGTGCTGGGGAGCACAGCTGCATTTGCAGAGCCGTGTGTCTGCTGGGTCTGGTTTCCCAAGATCAGACTTCTGTTCATATCCATGACTCCATGACAGGAACCAAGGCCTCGAGTGCTCTCAGCACTCCGACCGTGGACTCCACAGCACTGCAGCTGCACACAGCACTTCTTCGGAGATGTCTTCCGGCCACTGGAGTCATCCTTGGAGCTTTCCCTCCAAGTAGGGACTCTGTCTCTTTTCATATTCCAAATTTTAAGAGGCTATTGGCCAAGTCCGGACCTAACCAAAACTGCAGGCAGGACTGGGCTACTTAGTGACTAATTTAGTTAACTATTTAGTGACTAAGAATTTAAGAATTCTCAGAAGTGACTGAACAACCTGACCAAGCAGACAATTAGGGCTCGAAAACTAGAAAACTCTCCCTTGGTGCTATTGGTTAATACTTGAAAGACCTTGCTGTGCACGATGCACTTTGCATTGAGCCCTTAGTGGACAACACTTGGTTCCCACTTCACAGAGGTGTAAATTGAGGCTTAAGGAAACTCGGAAACTTGAATAACCAAAGTGCTACTAAGGAGTGAGTCAGGGACTGGAAAGTCATTTCATTAACTGAAACACCCACACTCTCAATGGATTTGGAATAGGAAGTGTTAACTGCTATGTGACATTCACATTTTCACATTTTGGAGTCTTTTCTTTCTTTCTTTCTTTCTTTCTTTCTTTCTTTCTTTCTTTCTTTCTTTTCTTTTCTTTCTTTTTTCTTTCTTTCTTTCTTTTTTTTTTTTTGATTTTTTGAGACAGGGTTTCTCTGTGTAGCTTTATGCCTTTCCTGAAACTCACTTTGTAGACCAGGCTGGCCTCGAACTCACAGAGATCTGCCTGCCTCTGCCTCCCAAGTGCTGGGATTAAAGGTGTGCGCCACCACTGCCTGGAACATTTTGGAGTATTTTCTGCTGTGGCTTTGGTAGTGCTGGGATGAAACTTGGGGTCTTGCATGTAACAGAAAAACGCTTTACCACTGAGCTACCCCCAGCCTCATTTGCTGCACAGTGTCTAATAGCTCCCCAATGATCTAGTGAAGTTGTTTGACCATTAGGCCAATTTTATGGACTCAAATTATGAAGCACAGAGAATAAGTGAAAGGTTGGAGACTTCCGTCACTAACTTGTACATCCTGATGGATTCAAGGAGATTGTCAGTGTCTCCTCTGGTCAAATGTGTAGTAAAACCCTAGCTAGTTAGTGCACAACCTCTGTCTCTCTCTTTCTATGTCTTCTGTAGTCCTCCTCGTTCTTTCTGTCATCTACAAACAACACACACACACACACACACACACACACACACACACACACACACGGGAGAAGAAAGAAAGAAGAATGGATAAACAGAATCAGATAGAATATATTAACTCTTCATTGATCAGGATATCTTGCAAATGCAATTTCTGGAACTTTCCATCACTTTTACAGGTAAGCAACAGCAGCATTCCATTTCAGGATAAAGATACTGAATCCATGGCTGCTGAGGTCCAAGCTCCAGTAATAACCTCCAGACTGGCTGGCTAAGTCACCACCCTAAGAGGCCAGTGTATACTGTAATCAAAGCTCACTACCACCACCATGAGCACAATGACAGAGAGAAAACTGTCACCTTTCACAGATCTTTTCAAGTCAGGACATTCTCTATGGGGAAATCGCCAAGACATGGGAAAGGAGGGTCATGCTTAAAAAAAAAAAAAATCCACTCACATCACAACTATCTGTTTGCTACCTGTTATCTTCCTTGTTTATCTGATTTCAGGTGACTCGCCCCCACCCCCATTAGGGTCTCTACACTGGGGGACACCAGTCTTGGGAGGAGATAATAGTTTCCATCCCAGAAAAACAAATAGCTTCCCTTCAGGAGACTGATGCCTGACAGAAAATCTTAGGAAAAGGCCCAACACTTTTCTCTTAGGTTTCCAGAGCCAGGGAGCAGCTAACACTCTGCCAGAGCCAGGGCTCACATCCAGTCAGTCTGGTGGAGCCCACTCAGGAGATCTATCCTGGTGGACAAGTTCCTCACTGTCCCAGTTCCTACAATGCCAGTGATTTCTGCCAACCATCCCCAGCTACCCATCTCCCATCAGGGTACTAGAGGGGCTTCCTGGAGCAAGCCTGAGCCCTATATTAGCCCTTCAACTCCAGTGACCGGTGAAGAAAGAGAGACTCATTTACTCATCACGCAGAAGCACCAGGCACGCTGACGTGGGACTATGGGAGCAGGTTCACTGTACTCTGCTTCTGGTGCTGCCGCCCTGTTCTCTCATCTGTCACGTAGGGATAATTACACACACATCCCTGGGGATTTCTGGGACAAGCGAAGACCATCACTCACAACAAGCCTACCCAGAGCCTGAGAGCCAGGGTCATTGAGCAATTTCTAAAAATCAAGATGGGAACAATTTCAGGCATTGTGGACCATGTAGTGTTGACTCCAACTGCTTAGCTCTGTTGTAGCCTGGAAGTAGCCATGGACCATATGGAAGTGAGTCATGTGATGGTGTTCCAATAAATCTTTATTTACAGGACAAGTGGTAGGTAAGATCTGGCTCTTGGCTTCTAATTTTCTGATACTTGTTTGTTAATGTGACTAATAGCTAAATGTCAGCAGCATTTATGAGAGGTACCATGCTAAGGAGCTGTGATACACAAAGAATTGTGAGTAAATAACAAGATATGGTCTCTATCTTTTAGCAACCTGAAAGTATGAGAGGAAGGGAAGCATCTTGTCAGAAACTTATACAAGGGCCCACTCTACCCAAAAGAGGTACTAAAATGAAAAGCTGTAAAATCTGGAGCCATATGTTGTTAATCCTACTGGGAGAGAATAAGACCACTACCACAATTTTGAGCCAAATTTGAAGCAAGCTTTAATTTAATACTGGCCAGGATGATGAACTCTGGCCAGGACCCTTCTGGGGTTCTCAGAAAATGGTGATGAGTCACATTTTGCAGAGGCTTATAAAGGAAAACCCATAAGGCCACTGTATTCCCATCAGATCCAATCAGGGGCAAGTGTACATCCTGACGTATTTCCTGCCCACATACCTCCCGCCTACACGTGATTAAGCACATCATGTGCAGTTGAGTTAAACAAACTTGTTTAGGGGAGTAAAAACATGTGGCTTATTATTTTCCATAAACAATAGCCTCCAGCATTTCAGGAAGTATCTGTCCTTGGGCAAGGGGCTTACAGGTTAGAGGCATTGTGTTTTAAGGATCTCTTAGACACAAGTATTTACAACTTAATACATTAACTTTGGCTCTTACAATGTGTCACTGGAATTATTATCTTTATCTTGTAAAATCTGAACTTCACCCTAGGAAAGCAAATCAGAAATACTTTCCACTTGCCTGGATGTTACATTACTTGTATTTAGGAACTTTCATTTTATTTTTCAAGAAAAAATACAAGTGGACATCACTGTGTCTCACAGTGACTGGAGTGGCTCTGGGTGAGATAGATCATTGGAGGGGAAAGCTGGGACGCCTGGTCTGCACTCTGCCAGTTTGCCCAAGTCAGTGCTGGGGCAGTCAGAACAGCAGCTTGGTGGGTTTGGAGAGAGCCCTGGAACTCAACCAGGGACTTCAAGATGAGGTAGACCGAGAACCTGACTGTGAAAAATCACAAGTAGAACGCAGCATTCAGAACACCAAGATGGAACTCCAGAGATGTCTAAAACATCTGAGGTCAAGAGGTGTGTCAAAGACCACCTACTAGCAGTCTATCATCTATGTGTCTGTCTGTCTGTAACAAGCTTTATTGGGGTACACAATATACAACCACAATCTGTCTATTGTCTATCTCAACTAGACTTCAAGGTCAGTGAGGTCAATTATACACAAGTAGCTAGGCTGTTGCTTCACCCAGCCCCTTGCCATCTGAGCAGAGATGAACCATGTTTGGTTTGATCGGAGGCCAATTGGATAGTTTTCAAACTCACTCATCTCTTCCTGTTACAGCTACTGCAGAACATATAATGTCAGCATTTCCTAGACATACATGCTAAGAAACCACAAACATAAGTTAAGGGTGGAGCTCACACCCACTACAGGACAGTCACAGAAGCTCCATGGAAGGCACGGTGTGGCTGTCTAGCTGAGAAAGCAGCTAGACACTTGACTCACACGTCACCCTGACTTCGGGTGAACTTTCGGTACTTACCAAGGTCAAGTCTTTAGAAAAAGACAACGTTAGGACTGGGGTGTAACTCGGTGACAGAGCCTTGGCGAAGTGTGCCAGGCCCTGGTTCAGAAAATCACCAAGGCCAAAGAAAATGAAAGTGCCTGAGAGGACAGAGAGCCTGTGTCACCTCGGATGCATTTCCTGTATTGGCTTTTCCCTCGCTCCTGGACTTCTCCCCTCATAACCCAGCCTGGGCAGTACCTTCTTGCCCACCTTCCCATGCTTCTCACTCCTGTTGTTCACCTCAGTGGGCTTTGCTCTTCCTGCCCCTCCAGTTCCACTGAGCGATGCAGGCTTCCCACTTCTCTCTGTCACCCCACCCTCCAGAAGAGTACCCAGGCTCACCAACACCTCTAAGTGCCATGGACTTTCAACCCCTCCTCCCTCTTCTCTGGACGTTTGTTCTCTGTCCCAGATGTGATGATTGCACGGTAAAGCAGTGCAGTTCTACCATTAAGCAGGCTTCTGGGAGACAGAGGGCTTGGGGCTCCGGAGTTCTAAGCCCCAGCCCAAACTTAGCCAGGACTCTCATTTTCAAAGGCAATCACAAGATGAATATCAAAGAACCTTGCAGAATCCACATTGGGAAACCTGTCAGAAAATTGTTGGGAAAATAAAGTGAATCAATAGAATGTCGAGAGACTCAAATGGAAAAAATATTGAATATTCATTTTCTCTGTTTCACAGGGAAGGGGATTTATCAGGACCAAGGCAGCTGGGGGGATTTCCGGCTTCCCTTGCAATGGTTCAAATAATTTTTTGTGCTGCACATTGGATTAGTATTCAATTAACTCTTTTAAATTATAATGCACATCTTCAACACACTTGTTAACGAGTCTACAGCACAATTAGAGTATTTAATAGCCACCAGGTAAAACAAATGCATGCTGAATTCCTATAAACAGAGAAATCTAAACCAAATTCAGCAAACATGCTTCCATTTGCATATTTATTCCATGTTCAGATTTTGTGATACCTGCAGACACCAGAGGAAAACTATGGTGGGTCCTGTTATCCAAGTGTCGTTATCGAAAGCCTGATATCAAGTCCATGTAGAAATTATGTCTAGGGGCTGGGAAGATGGCACCGTGGATAAATCACTTGTGCAAATGTGAGGCCTGGAGTTAGATATCTGGAACCCACGTAAAATTGAGTCAGTAATGCAACTGCTTATAATTGCAGAGACAGGGAATCAGGGTTGGCTGCCTAGTTAGACTACCCAGAGTTGGTAAATTCCAGGTTCTGGGAGAGATGCAGCTTTAATAAACAAATTGCAGAGAGTCTGGGAGAGATATTCAATGTCAACTTTGGATCCCCTCACACACACTTGCACAACATGTGAGTCCCTACACACTCAAACATACATACACACATGTTCATACAACATATCCATACTTTTAAGAAGTGTTTCTTTTTGATGTGGTCACAGTCCAGGAGATCTGATAAGCTAACACAACCAGCGCCAAGTAAGGGAAGTAATTGATCCAGTTTGTTATGGGGGGCAACTGTATCTCAATGCTTGACCAGCATATCAAGTGTAACCCCTCCATGGACTCTGCATAGGCCATTTCACAAGTTTAAATGCAAAAGGGGATCATCTGAATGGTGCACCAGACTGAAACACTACTTGATACACACGCTGGCATTTTTGTGAATTCTCTTATGCACTTCAGATATCTGCTCTCTCCCAGAGAAAGAGAGTGAACAGAAAACCCATAGGAGGGTGGGAATTCTGGGGAGAAGCTAAATGACCTCTTTTTCATGGAAATGTGTAAGAAAGTCTATGCCAAAGTAGAGACACCAGCTTTCTGTGTGTCTGAGGTTCCTTTGCTTTGTGTTGGTGATAAGGTTCCACCCAGGCTGGAGTTCAAGCTGGCCTCACATTCTGACAAGCATTCTGCATCAACTTCCCACAGCATGTGAGCCATCGCCCTGCTTTGCTACATTTCTTTAATATTTTGCTACATAGGCTCTTGCCTCCACTTCTGGACAGCTGTCATCCCCTATACCACCACATGTCATGCCTGTGGATCATTTCTGAATTTTCTCAGTTTGGACAAGTACATTTTAAGACCTTTTCAGCATTTGGTTCAATGCTAAATTAATTGTCTCCAGGTAGGAATTTTGCATCTTGATTTGATATACTGTAAAATAACTATGGAATCCAGATTTTAATCCTACACATTGCATTCACCAACATTTTATTCCCAGTAGTACCTGGTGGCCTTTTATAAAAGAGTTTAACTGTGTGATAGAATGGTATCGTGGGGAACACATTTTTGCCCATGCATTGGGGCTGTCACTCACCAATGCAAACTATCTTATCTTCCTGTTCTCTGCACAGGTCCACACAACCATGAAAGCATCACATTGCCACTTAAGCTCATCAACTGCTCCTGACACTTTGCAGAAGAGAGGGGACATCTCTTTCCACATAACTGTAAAATCTTCTCACCATTCTTAAGGAACCACACCAATAGCAATAAAATCAAAAGGAAAATGGACAGTTTAATTTGGTTTTAGAACTATTTCTTCTCTGGCCTTAGATAAGTTTTCAAACCAATGGCAAAGTCATGGATGTATACCTTTACATGTCAAGAGGAAAAGGATCACTACATACCAAAGAGTTGCTCTTTGGAGAAGGGAAGGGGCTGGGCTGCCACATCTGAAGAACGAACTGCAGTCCAGCTAGTCATCAGCTAAACAGGACCTCCCCCAGGTCTAGATTTTGTTGAAGTTCTCTTCCCTAAATTAAACTTCTTTCCCCAGTTAATCTTCCAGTGTTATCCACTGATGTTTCTGCATGATTTGCTACATGAAACTTGCAAAAAATTTTTTAAAGGGAATCCAAACCTAGTCCATTTGTGTACCCAGTTTCTCTGACATTAAAAATGTACTGAAGGGTTATTCATCAGAAAGTTATTTGTTTTCTGAACTGGACAAAACATCCAGCTATATGATTTCAGATAAAAACACTGCCCCTTTCTCACAAATGTAGAGGATAATTCCATCATACTAATAACTTTAATGTCTCCAAATTAGAGTTTAAATAATCTCAATTTCTCATGATGTTTTCACCATATAATAGAATCACAAAGCTTATGAAGAAGAATTGACCCATAGCAATAATCAAAAATGTTTGGGAAAGTAATAAGGGAGAAATAAGTTGTTATACTACAAATTAGAATATTTTAGGAAATAATAGCTGAATCAATGTGGTGTTGACACTAGACCAATGAAACAAATAGACATCCCCAAAACATTTCTAGGAAAATATAAGAACTATGATAAAAGTAACACTGAAAATCAGCAAAAGATATGCATTTTATGCAATTTTAATTTTGTTACATCTAATTATTCTCTTGGAGAAAAGAGTAGGGTTATCCTAAGTCATACAATTAGAAAGATAGAGCCACATAAAAATATTTGTAAGTATGCAAAGAATGTTTAAGAATATGGAGGTGAGTATTTGTATGCTATTGGATTGACAAAATATATACATATGTATTGTGTACATATATATGTATGTGTGTGTATACATGGCAGCAATCATGAAAGCCATTAATAAAGTTTATACATGAATATTAAAAATATCTTCATTAAAACATACCAAAAATTACCAATAGGAAAGGACAAAATAGTTATGTAACTATGTTCAATATAGAAATAGTTTGAGCAATTTAGTAAGAAAAAGATTAAAATAGACAATTCATAAAAGAAAAACTGCAATGTCAAATAACTTGTCTCCCAAGGAGCATTTCTAACAGTTTGATATTTATGCAGAGTGATGCTATGGGAAAATGTGAATCCCCACACACTGGTCATGAGAAGATAGAGGGGTATAACTTCTTATAGGTAATAGTTTATATTTGTGCCTGTTTGCTAGTCTAGTAATGGCCCTCTCAGAAGTTTTTGTTAAGGAAATAACCACAGATATAAATAAAATTTAACTGTAAAACCTATCTAAATATGAAAGTGGGTTGTTTACATCTCCCACAATTACTGTCTCAGATCTTTTGTGGTCTTTTTATGCCATTTATTGTTAATTTCATGAAATTGAGAGCCCCCATGTTTAATGCATAAATACAATGGCTAAATCTTTACAGTTTGGGCCTTTTATTACTGTGCAATGGCTTTTTTCTCTTCTGAGTGGTTTTCATCAGTTATAATAATGGTGATGCTTGTTTGGTGCTTGCATTTGCCGGTTCAGTTTCTACCCTCTGACTCAGGTTTTAGATGTCTTTGCCAGCTAAACAAGGTCCTTAGCTACAACAGATAGTTGGATCTTGTTTTTAATCCAGTCATCTAGTCTGTGTCTGTTTTCTGGTAAGTTCAGGCCATTCACATTTAAGGTTCTTATAAAGAGTGGTTGGCTATTTCCTGTGATTTGTTGGTTGATGTCATGGTTGGTTGGCTATTGGCACATCTTGTCTTCTCTTGTTAATACTAGGGGTGTGCTCTGTTGGGTGTGTTTGATTTGTCTAGGCTGCCCTCTGTTCACCTCTTCCTCTCATGGAATGTAGCCCTTCCTGTATTTCTATGGGTTTCTTGGAGGTCTAATTTCCCTGTTTGGATGCTGATTTCATTCTCTAGATTTGGAAAACTTTCTCCCGTTTCATTTGATACATTCCCTATGACTTTTGGCTTTATCTCAACTCTTTCTGATTCTTAGGTTTTGTTTCTTGAACATATATCCTTGACTTCTTGGAAGCCCAGGTCATGTTTCTTATTTAAAAGGTTTTTTGCTAACATAAGCATTTCTTATGTATATCTTAGTTTTGCTGCTTCTCGGGTCTGTCTGGCTTCTGGCCCCGGGTGTGTCCCCTGTCTTCCTCCCTTGTTTTCTCTTCCTTCTTTTCCTTCCTCCTCCTGAGACTAAATTTCTCCTTATTTATTCTCTCTGCCTGCCAATCCTGCCTATTCTTTTCCTGCTTAGCTATTGGCCATTCAGCTTTTTATTAGACCAATCGAGTGCTTTAGGCAAGCAAGGTGAAACAAATGCAACTCATCTTCCCATAATTAAACACACATCCTTACATCTGGTGTTTTCTTCAACTTCTTACATGACTTAAAGTTTTCATTATAGAGGTCTTTCTTTTCCCTGGTTATGTTTATTCCTAGGTGAAGGGACACTAGCCCACTAGAGCATGTGGCTCCGGCAGGCCTTGCCCTTGGCCCCTGTCCCTGACCCCTTCCCTTTCTCCTTCATTCCCTATCTCCTCTACCACCACATCCTAGCCCATTCTAACACAGACCTCCCCTTTTCCTCCTCTGAAAAATGACACCTGCAAGGTCATTTGCTGCTGTTTTCTGCCTGACTCAGAAAGCAGCCACTTTAACTTTTCCTCCCTGCTTTAGAAAAGATCTCTCTGTGAAAGCAGGTGTTTGGGTGTGATTTGTGCCTAATCCCAGGTCTAGGAGCGAGCCCCTGCTGTGCAGGAGTCCCCTTCTCTCGGTGTGTTATTATTCCTGTGGCAATTGTGAATTAAATTATTACCCCGATTTCCTTTTCGGTATGTCTGTCATTGGTATACCAGAAGGCCACGACTCTGTGTGTTTTAGTTTTGCATCCTGCCCCTTTGCAGAAAGCGCTTATCAGCTCTAAGAATTTTCTGGTGGTCTTACTTTTAGAATCATGTCATTTGCAAACAGGGATACTTTGACTCTTTTCCTATTTCTTTCCTTTTAATTACCTTTTCTTGTCATATTGTTCTAGCTAAAACTTCCAACACTCTATTGAATAGGTGTGAAGAGAATAGGCAGCCTTGATTTGTTTTCTTCCTGATCTTAGTGGGAATGCTTTGAGTTTTTCTTTATTCAGTATAATGTTGACCAAAGGCTTATTGGATATAGCCTTTTGTTGTGTGACAAGACTTTTCCTGGGGAGATGAAACACCTATGACTGCTCACCCCAGATAAGGAGCCCACAACAAATGAAAGTCTAGGTACTCCAAATGTTCAACTTGGTGAACCAATGAGTTTTATTGGGGGTACTTACAGGAACACAACTGACTCAAAAATAGCTGTGTCATCAAAGCCTGTCCTGGCATGGCTCACAAAGCTGGATATCTGGAGTATACTGTGCAGTCTACAGGCAGTTCACTGGGTTGGAGAGAGTCCTTTCCAAGTTCCTTAGTTGGTCTAAAACTCTTCAGGCAGCTAGGCATTTCTGTTTCTTCCAGGCAGTTGGTGTGCTTTCAGAGTCTTCTTTGCCCCTTGTCTTATCTCAGAGTATAAGCCATCTGGATTGTTTACTCTTGGAGGAAGGGGCCTAGTGAATCTGATCAGTTTTAGGGACTTCCTGAAGCTGTTTTGAGTTGTTTACCTTCTATCTTAAAGAGCTTCCCAGCAGGATGGAAGGCTTCAATCTTGGAAAACACTGCTACACAATACCTTTGATATGTTAAAAATATGGTCCCTCTATCCCTAGTATCTCCATGAGTCTTATCATGGAAGGATATTGAATTTTATCAAAAGCCTTTTCTACAGTTGTTGAGATGATCATGTGATTTTTCTTTTTGTATCTATTTTTGTAATAGATAACATTAATTGATTTGTATATATGTTAAACTATCTTTGCAAGTCTGGAGTGAAGCAGGCTTGATCATGGTGAATGATCAGTTTGATGGGTTCTTTAATTTGGTTTGCAAGTATTTTATTGAGAATTTCTGTGTTTATGGTCATCAGGGAGATTGGTCTACAGTTTCTCTTTCTTTCTTTCTTCTTTTCTTTCTTCCTTCCTTCCTTCCTTCCTTCCTTCCTTCCTTTCTCCCCCCCCCCCTCTCTTTTTGTTGTCTTGTTTTGCTATCAGGTAATGTTGTCTTAGTAAAGCATTTGGAAGCCTTCCTTCCTTTTCTGTTTCATGGAATATCATGAGTAGCGATGTCAGTTCTTTGAAACTTAATAGCATGATAGAAGTCTGATGTGAATCCATCTGGTCCTGGGTTTTTTTTTTAGTTGAGAAACTTTTTATTATTGTTTTGATACTGTTGCTGATTATGGATCTATTTGAATGATTTTTTTCTTGCTGGTTTAGTTTTGGTTTTCCATATGTATCTAGACATTTATTACTACTATTGTTATTTAGATTTTTCCAGTTTAGTGGAATAGAGACTTTTAAGGCACAGCTTTATAATTTATTAAATGTCATTGGTGTCTATTATAATGTCTCTCTTTTTGTTTGTAATTTTATTAATTTGGGTCTTCCCTCTTTCTTTTGGCTAGTTTGGTTAACAGTTTGCCAATCTTGTTTATCTTTTCAAAGAACCAACTTTTTGTTTCATTGATTTTTTTTTGTTTGATTGTTTCTATTTCATTAATTTTGTCCTGGTTTCGATTATTTCTTCCTGTCTTCTGCTTTGGGGTTTGATTTGTTTTTGAATTCCCAAGGCTAATGTTCATCATTGTTATTAGTTTGAAATTTCTCAATTTTTTTATGTTGGCAATTACTTATCTCCATAAATTTTCCTCTGAACAAGTATCCTTCCTTGTATCCCCAACATTTTGGTATGCTTGGCTTCATTTTTATTCAGTTGCAGGAATTTAATTTTTTTC
Source organism: Peromyscus eremicus (assembly GCF_949786415.1). Taxonomy (NCBI): domain Eukaryota; kingdom Metazoa; phylum Chordata; class Mammalia; order Rodentia; family Cricetidae; genus Peromyscus; species Peromyscus eremicus. The sequence goes on from NC_081420.1 coordinate 130,851,580, forward strand.
CTTTTTTACTTCTTCAGTGACCCACTTATCATCCAATAGTATATATTTTAGTCTCTATTACTGTGTAATTTTTTGTGTAGTTTCTATTGCTTGATAGATAGCTTTATTCCACTGTGGCCAGATAGAATATAGGAAGTTATTTCAAATTTCCTGTAGTTGTTGAGAGTTATTTTGTGTTTTAATATGTGGTCAATTTTAGAGAAAGTTCCACTGGCTTCTGAGAAAAATGAATACTCCTTGGTGTTTGTGCAGAATCTTTTGTAGATGATTGTTAGGCCCATTTGGTTTATGATATCATTTGACTCCAGTGTTTCTCTGTTTAGTTTTTGTCCAGATGATCTGTCTATTGGTGAGAATGGGGTCACCTACTATCATCATATTATGAGGATTGTTCTTTGATTTTATCTGGTAGTAATAAAACTAGATGCTGTGTTTGGTGTGTATATGTTTAAAACTGTTATATGCTCTTAATGGATTGTTCTTTTAATGAGTATCTAGGACCTACCTTATCTCTTCTGGCTTGTTTTGCCTTAAAGGCTATCTTATCAGCTATTAGACTGGCTATGTGTACTTTTTTTTTCTATTTTCTTGAAATATCCTTTCTCATCTTTTTATCCTAAGATGATGTCCACATGTTTATTAGTGATGGTGAAATTTATTTCTTAGAGACAGCAAAAAGATGGATCCTGTCTTCTAATTCCAATCTGATGGTCTATCTTTTTATTGGAAAAATTGTGACCATTAATGAGGTTATGAAAGTTGGATCACAATGCTTGTCTTTAGTTGTGCATGTATGAGGTATTTTTGTAGACTGCTCTTGATTAACTGTTGTGGTATTGCTTATTTGTCCCCTGTGGCCACTTAAATGTGTTTATCCTTCTCTTTAATCCAAAGTATTCTTTCCAGTATCCTAAGTAGATCTGGCACAGTGATCATAACTTTTTTTTAGTCTATTTTTACTGTGAAAAGTTTAAATATATCCTTAAATTTCAATAGATAGTTTTGCAGGGTATAATAGTCTTGGTAGGCAGTTGTAGTCTTTCAGAACTTTAGACTCATCTTTCTAAGAATTTCTAGCCTTAAAAGTTTCTATCCAGTCTCCAAAGTGAGTTCCAGGAAAGGCGCAAAGCTACACAGAGAAACCCTGTCTCAAAAAACCAAAAAAAAAAAAAAAAAGTTTCTATCCAACAATCAGCTGTTATTCTGATGGGTTTGACTTTATAAACAACTTGATTTTTGTCCTTTGCAGCTTTTAATTTTTTTTGTTTTGTTTTTAGTGTCCCTGGGACACTAAATGTCTTGGGGAGTATTTTTTTTTTCTGGTCCTGTCTATTTGATGTTATGTAGACTTTTTATACTCTAGGTTTAGGAAATTGATTTTTATTGAAAATATTCACTATGCTTTAAGTATGTTATTCTGCTTCTATGCCCATAATTTAATAGTTAGGTCTTTTCACTATTAGCATCCACAGTTAGTCCCATAACGTCCACAGTTAGTTCCATAAAAGACCACCAATCATGTATGCAATCAACAACAATGCTTATTAAAATTTCCAACATGTTGGGGTGGCAAATGGTCACCCCCCAGAAAAGCTCATAGTCCCCTTTTAAGCAGAGTTAGGGGAATTCCAGGGAGGAGGGATTAGCCTGGGAGCTGACTGGTGGAGAAAAGATTAGTCTGCGGGCTGATTGGTGGGAGGCTGTAGTGGTTAGGGACTGTCTAGTGGCAGGGTAGGGAGAGCTATCTTTAGCTATCAGAAGACTATGGTCCACCTGCTGAGTTAGCGTAAGGCTGTGGGGCACCTGCTGATTGGTTGCTCCTGAGTTGTGGTCTTCCCCAGAACAGCTTGCTCAGCTCCAGCCAGTTCCAGTAAATTGAAACTGAGGCCTGGTCCCTGACAAGGCTGTAAGAAACCTGTCATGGACCTGGTCTGGCTCCCTGGCCCTCTCATTCACCATTTCTCAAAGTTTTCCCATGTTTCTTTTCTTTCTTTCTTTTTTTTTTTTTTTAATTTCTCATTGACTGACCTGGAATAGCAGATCATTCTTTAGTGATAGGGCCCTGAGGTGGGGGCAGGGGAGACCAGGAGATGAGAAAACAAAGAAGATAGGAAGTTTGGGGACCTGGAAGTCTTACATAAGCTTATGACTTCATGCAAGTTTACTAGGAAGTACAAGTTTACTTATGTACAGTTGGTAGAGGAAAAATGGGACAAAGTCAGCAGAGAGCCTTTATGGCATAATGAAGTCAGCAAGAAACTAATCAATCAGTGTTGTGCCAAGGAACACAAGGTATTTCAAGTGCATCTCAGAACACGCACACAGAGGCTTTGGGACTGGCAACTCCAGTCTCTTTAAGGGTTAGGGGTTAAGCCAAGTTTCTGGAACCAAAAACTTAACTCCTTTGTGGCCTTGGATCCAGAATCACATTGAATCTTGCCAAGTCTGCCCCTGGGCAAGGACACAGAACTGGTGTTCTCTTTGTCCACTCATGAGGGCCTCTGAGAAAGCCTTGGATCAACCTGGCTCTCAACAATTGACCTTTCAGGGTCATCTACTTCCAACCTTTATACTCTGCTTTCTACTCAGTTCTACAGGTCAAGCTTCCACTGAGGTTATTAGTTGCATTACTGGCTTTTTCATTCTAAGCATCATTTCAGTTAAGGTTTTCATCAGCAATTCTATTTCTTTATTGAATTCTATTTTTGTATGGTGGTTTGATTTTCTTATTTTACTCAGTTCTTTTGTTTTGCTTTCTTAGATCAATTCATATCTTCCTTGAGTTGTTATAATTGTTTTGAATTCTTTATCTGGAAGTTCTTCCAGATCATTCTCATTGGAGGTCACTGCCACAGGATTAGTAAATTCTGGAGGGCACATGGTGTCATGTTTTTTTCTTTTTGTTCTTGTTTTAGGGTATGTGTGCCTTACTTTTCTTTCTGTGTTACAACTTGTGTATGTGAAGTAGTTGTTCATTGGGTCTCTTCTCCGCCTTTATTTTTCACTTTTGTTCAAATTGCCTTTCTTCTTTCAATGGAGTTACATAGACCATTCATAAGAGAACTAAGTTGTAAGAAGGTTGAGACATTTTCCTCTGTGGACTGGTAGTCAGGGCTGTGGGTTCCACCTCTAGCCTTCCTTAGGAGTTCACTACTCCCTATGTTAAAGTCACTGTCCAAGGGTTAGCACATCCCTGGCTGGTCCTCTCCTATGCTGCTCTGCATGCCTGGGTACCTTATCTTGAGTCCAGCTCTGGTCTGATCTTCACTTCTCCAGCCTCTCACTCCTATCCCATGAGCTCAGGCTTCTTATTCTTTCCCCTGAGCCCATGGTTTTCTCCCTGAGATTTGAACTGCATGTGCCTATACACTCTTTCCCTAGGTGACTCCGAACTTCTCTCTGGACCCACAACTTCCAGTGCTCCAAGGTGTGGAACTCCTGGCCTCTTTACCCTGCTGTAGTTTTACTCTGACTGCCTCTTCCACTATTTTTCCTTAATGTGTTTCTGAGTCTATTGTTGACCCAGCTTCATCCTCTGTCCATGTAATTCATTCTTCTCCTTGGTCTGGGCTGTTGACGATGATTTCTGATGTGTTTTTTATTTGATTGTTTCATTTATTTCCATAATCTCTGTTTCTTTCAGTGTTTCAGGTTCCTTCCTGGGTGTTTCCTCCATGTCTTTGCATTTTTCTTCCATGTTGCTGTTTTCTTCACTTTGATATTTTTCTTGGGTGGGTCCTGAATTATTGATTTCCTTACTTCATTTCTCTGCTTTTTTTTTTTTTTTTGAGTCCTCTATATGGTCATTGATCTTAATAGTAAGACTCTAAATTCATTTTTGTTGTTATTTCAACTATCTGAATGTGTTTGATTTCTGCTATTGGGGAGTTATGAGATTAAGGATCTGTTTTAATGAGTTGTTGTCTCATATTCTTTGTGTTGCATTCTTTTGTGCATCTGACGGGATGGATATGTCTTCCAGTTTTTAACTGTTCCCCTTTCCTCACTCTTATTTTGCTTTGTTTTCTGTGGGTTCTCCTGGAAGAGTGTTGACACAGATTACATTTCCTGTTGATGTTATTTTTTCAGGGGGTGAGGGCACAGTTCCCTGTACTGATTTACGGGAGTTAATGGAGAGACAACTGTGGATATAGAAACAGAGGAAGGGAGAGTTTTGTGAGTGTAGAAAAGGAACAACCACGAAGTCTTTTCTGCTGAGAGTGAGGTTAAAACATGGTAGCTTAACAATGAAAATTCTAAATTGTGAGTAGTGATGAATAACCAAGTTTGGAAGAAAAGAAAGGTGAGCTTTGAAAAAGGTAACAACAGAGACGGAGTAATGGTCTTTGCTCAGCTTTTCCCTCCCCCGAGACTGGCTGTGCTTCCTCCCCCCCCCCTCCCCCGCCCCCGAGACTGCCATTTGTATCAGTGTGCAAAGGCAGTGGAGACTGTCCTAGGTCCAGTAATTCAGACACTCTATGCCAGCGTCTGATGAGGATTTCTGCAAGTATAGACTGCTTCCTGGTGGAATTTCCTGGCCAGAATCCCCCTGTGCCCCTTGCTGAAGCAAATGCAGTCTTACCTTTAGTGAATCCGAGAGGGACCTTTCAGACACCCAGGCTCTGAAGGGGTGTGGCAGGCTCACCAGCCTGAGACCCCTGGTGTGCTGGCAGAAAGCTGAGCTCCACAGCACACTTCCTGTGGTCACGCCTGCCTCGCCCTCGGCAGAGCCGAGGAAGGGAAGCCCGTTCCTCTGGCTGTCTGTCACGTGTTCAGGTCTCTGCTCTTTCCTGAGCGTTTTCATGCGTGTGTCTCCACTGTCCCAGTCCATTCTCCGTGTTTGCGTTTTCTTCAGTCCAGTCCTTCCCTTTCTGAAACTCCTGTAAGCCATTCTGAGACAGAAATGACGGTCGGGTGGATGAGGTGACTGTGGGCCCAGTGGCGGCGGGGGTCCATTTGCGGGAGAAGATGGTGGTGGTGTCAATCTTGCAAGTGGTAGAGATCTTGAATGCTCATCAACAGAATAGCTACGGTGGTCACAGCCCAGGAGCTATCCTGTGAGACAAATGCTGTGGCAGAGCCCAGTAAATCTGCCGTCTTAACTAGATGTCCCTGTGGTGATATTGTGTTCCCCAAAATATTGTGCACCCTAATAAACTTATCTGGGGTCAGAGAATAGAACAGCCACTAGATATAGAGGCCAGAAAATGGTGGCACACATGCCTTTAATCCTATCACTTGGGAGGTAGAGATCCATCTGGATCTCTGTGAGTTCAAGCCCACACTGGAAATAGTCAGGCATGGTAACAAAAGCCTTTAATCCCAGGAAGTGATGGCAGGAGGCAGAAAGATATATAAGGCGTGAGGATCAGGAACTAGAGCTGGTTAAGCTTTCAGGCTTTCGAGAAGCAGTTCAGCTGAGATCCATTTGGATGAGGCCTCAGAGGCTTCCAGTCTGAGGAAACAGCATCAGCTGAGGAATTGGCGAGATGAGGTGGCTGAGGCTTGTTCTGCTTCTCTGATCTCCCAGCGTTGACTCCAGCACCTGGCTCCAGGTTTGTTTTTATTAATAAAACCTTCTAAGATTCATGCTACATGTCCCTATTCTTAGGCCCCTTCATGTGTTCCTTTACATCAGATAGCCTTTCATGACTCCCACACAGAATTTCATTTCCTCCATCATTTTAGGAACCGTCTGTACTTATTTCCACCTGAGTCCCAGGATCCTCTGCAAACTTAGATAGCACTCTGAGGAAAGGGGAGGGTCTACACAGCAGAGAAAATTCCTGGTCTTTTGCAGGACACTTCTTTACAGAGCTTCTACATCAGTGAAGCTGCATCTGGCATTGCCAGCATAATCCTTGTAGTGGTAATCCAGAACAATTATCTCTCATCTCTTCAAATGTCCAGTTTCTGGGGCCCTGTCTTCACACTGAGATAAACAGCACACTTCTTCCTTCCCTTCAGAAACCAAAGTAGGCCTCTGGGGACAGTGACTTCAATTTTATGTTGGTACCTAGAATCCTGGTTTACCTAGAGCTCTCTACACACAGGGTGTAGACAGTAAAATCAGGCTCATCTGTTGTTTTATTTAATCTTTGCTTCCTTTGCCCATGTATTTATCTGCGTGTGTGCTTATGTGTGTGCGCATGTGCTTGTGTGTCCATAAGTATGTACCCTACTCTAAAAATCTGAGCCTCCGCCCTCCGCCCTCCGCCCTCCACCCTCCACCCTCCTCCCTCCTCTCTCCACCCTCCTCCCTCCACCCTCCACCCTCCACTCTCCACCCTCCTCCCTCCTCCCTCCACCCTCCACCCTCCACCCTCCTCTCTCCACCCTCCTCCCTCCACCCTCCACCCTCCACTCTCCACCCTCCTCCCTCCTCCCTCCACCCTCCACCCTCCTCCCTCCTCTCTCCACCCTCCTCCCTCCACCCTCCACCCTCCACCCTCCTCCCTCCTCCCTCCACCCTCCACCCTCCACCCTCCTCTCTCCACCCTCCACTCTCCTCCCTTCACCCTCCTCTCTCCACCCTCCACTCTCCTCTCTCCACCCTCCTCCCTCCGCCCTCCGCCTATAGGTTGCAGAGGCTGCAATTGCCTCCATTCTCTTCTTCCTGTCCCTCTTCTGAGAACTCAAGGAACATTCTCCTGTGCTGAGGATTCACAGAAGTGGAGATTGCTTTTTTCTCTCTCCTTTTCTGTTTTTGCTTCTGCCTGGTTGTTTTGACTGTTTTTACATAGGATGTGGTTTCTGCCAAAACAAACAAAAAAATCACCAACCAAAAACCTAGGAAGTCTTTTAAACATTTTAAAAATAAGTTTTATGAAAATGCCCAAGTTCTCTGTAAAAAAAAAAAACAAAAAACAAAAAAAAACTTGCATGGCACACAGTTACACAAAGCACAAACTTCTCAATCCTGCACCCCAGTAACTCCTTTTAGGAATGACTTGTTTAAGATAACTGTGGTATATGCTTATTTTTGGTCCTTTTTCTACATCATTTTACATATATATCTAATCTATATATCTACAGGATAGAAAATAGCTCATGGAAATATATAAAGTAACTTTTTTCTGCACGTAAGTGAACTTCCCATATTTCTATCTTTCATTTTCTCTCCTACTTAGCCCAAAACAATATAAAGAAATGCTGCAGTGCACAGGCTGCTTGTAACATGCATCAAGTTCACTTTAAAGACATGCTCTCCAAAGTTGTAAAGCATTGAATCACGTGTATCTATCTACCTATCTATTCATATCTGCTCGCGCAAACCAGAATGAGCGCCCTTGCCTTTCTGATTGCAGAGGGCGCTTCCAAGAGAGACAGAGACTTAGAAGCACACAAATCCAGGTTTCCCTTACGGGCTAATTTCAGGCAGGTTAGATACTCAGCCTGTCTACCAAAGCTTTCAGGATAAACAGTTGATGAGCACAAAAGTATTGTTACACACACACACACACACACACACACACACACACACACACACACACACACTCCAGAGCCAATCTTGGTGTTAGGCACATTTTGTTCTATAATACATTATCTCCACAATCCATGTGAAGATCTGATAGTTACATACAATTACGTTCACAACCCTACAGTGAAGAAACTGAGGTCTACGGGGTGCTAAATGAAACAGTTTTAACTTCCTTTCATTGCGCTCCAAGTCTCATGTGCCAACCACTGCACACATCACTGGGAAGAGTTCCTAGTATTCTCACTGGCTACCAACTTTGCCTTTCTGTCTGCAGCCATTTTCAGAAGGGCTCTAGAGAGCATACTTTCTCTGCGGAAGCACTCTTCCTCAGCTACCTCATCTTCTCTAGGAACTGTGATGTAATGAAGAGTAAGAATGGCATCTGGACACACCTCAACTCAATACCCGCAGTGAGCCTGCGAGCATTATCTTGGGACGGGCCACTTCACTTAGCAGAAATCCCATTTCTCAGTCTGTGAAATGGGGAAATGTAAGCTGCTAGATGGTGAGAAATGGACATTCCTCCTGCAAGACTCTAATAGGGACAGAAAAACATGGCTTCCTTTCTTCCCGTTTGATAAATCTCTGTCACACATTACGCTGCTCTACAATTATCCCAAGAGAGTGACACAACACAGCCAAGCTAATCATAGCTTGTTTCCACACTCCACCTTCACAAGGAAAAATATCTTGTAATGGGAATGGGAAGCCAGATACAAGGTGTAGGAGTCCTCAGCTCTGGGTCTCCTCCAGCATGCTCATCCACAGCCTGATTGTCCATGCTTCCATCCTTTCCTGTCCTTTGAGAGATTGCTGATGACCCTCTGATGACAGGTCTTAGTCATCAAGAGTAGGAACTCAGTACTCCACCCCCACAGCCCTGATGTTCTTAGTAACATAGGAAAGCAGTAGACAAGTTGAAAGCAGCTGATAAGAAAATAATATAACTGTGGAGGCTCAAATAGCCACAGAATCTCTTTCTTTGATGATATGATTATCTGCCTGAAGTCCTTGAATGGATTTCAGGAAGTCCAGAGTCTCTGTGAGATGGTCCACCATGCATGAATGTGCCCTGCGTGCTATGTCTATGACCATAGAGTCTATGACCTCCAAGCACTGAAGACCCACTAGTCTAGAAGCTTCTCCCCCAAAATTATGCAGGAGGGAAAGTAACACCTATGCAATAGTGGGGGTTTGCTATGAAGTCGGGAGGGGAGTGGTCATGAATGAGACTATGTACGCTAATTGAGGGCAGAAGTGGGAATCACATATGCAAAACAGCTGTATAAATCTTTTCTGGAGAGAGCTCATTTTGAGGTCTCAGTTCTTAAAGAAAATAAGACACTCTATATCGAATTATAATCCTCCCCTGCTACCCCAAAGCACCAAACATTTATACCTTGGAGGACGCACTACCCTGCTGGCTAATTGAGCCTGTTTCAGCCATGCGTCCACTTTTCCATTTAACACACTTCTCTCACCCCCACTTCTCATTTCTTGCCTGGGTTCACATGGCCCATTCCTTATCTTTTTTAATAACTGGCCAAATTATTACTATTAGTAATTTAGGGAAAAGGAGGAAAAACATAAATAAGGGAAATGGGTTTCCATGACAACCAGAGCCAGGTGAGACCATTTTCAGCATCCCTTCTATGACTGATTCATTAGTGTTCTCCCAAGAGCCTGAGTCCCCATTAACCCATATGTGGCCAAGTAGTCCTTTCAAGATGCCACTCAGATTTCTCTCATGCTTTGTAGGATGACAGTTTATTGTTCTTATGGAATTCATGAATTTTGTGACCAAAAGCAAAAGTTGCCCTTACCTGCCTCCTGTTTGGAAATGCCCTGCCTCTCTCTAGCATGTTCCAATCTTCCATGAAAAGAGGTGCATGGAAACTTGTGTTGTTAAGAAAAAAATGTAACATCCTTATAATTGTAATATTTATGGAATCTACATTTCCTTTCCTTTGAGGAGGCTAGGTGAAGAAGCCAGTATCGGCAAGGGGGTAGGTGGTTAGTGAGGTGGTAACAGGCATCCCCTGTGATGTTTAGTTGTCTACTTGGAGGCTGTGATGCTCGGTTATTTGGTCAAAGACTAGTTGTATAATATGGGAAGGTTCAATCCCTTCAGGTGGCCTTTCAAGAGAAAAGGCTATAGTCTCCTGAAAGGGACAACATTCTTTATCCAGATTGGCTTTAGATCAAGGGTACTTTGGTGTCTGTTGGACTCTCCAGTTTACCAGCCTGCCCGGCACAGTTCTGAGCTGCCATAGGCCGTAGCTGTATGGCTAATTCAATATTCATTCTTCTTCACTCTCTTGCTCCTCTTCCCTCTTTCCTTTCCTCTCTCCACATCCAATTAAACTTGGTTCTCCATGTTGCCTGGCCACAGCAACTTAGGACATTCAAGTCAATCACTCAAGAGCCCTAGCTAGAGGCCTTATCTCAACCATGCTCCCAAGATCACAGCAGCAGGGGAGTAGGCTTGGGAGACCCCGCTCTGCCTCCCAGAACTTCTATCTGGAAGTGACATCATTGCCTTTTCACTTGCATTCCATTAGACAGAGCAAATTTTCTGGTGTCTTAGTAATAAAAGGAGCTATAATCCTGTACAAAATGTGGAAAAGGAAAAGACAGGTGAAGGGTCCTTATGATTACCCCTCGTGTGGACATGGCTGGAGCTATTTGTGCTTCTGATGTGTTCCATTAGGAAGTGGGAATCCAGAACTCTGAGAAATCTGGTTTTTGTGACCGTATGCTCATTGGGAAGTGACTCAGAGGATCCATTATCATTTTCCCCAACACTTTTCTCCCCTTGCTACAGAGACAAATTCCCAGCCTCTTTTCACACTGTCTCCATTCACGCCAGTGATGGCTGTGATTCTAAACAACAAAACCTTTTTCTCATTTACCATCGATGGCAGCAGTAGCTTCTCTCCTGGCCTCTGCCATGATCTTATTCCTGGCCTCCTTCCTTTCTGCTCAGGCTTCTGCTGTAGCCTCGAGACCAGAGACCAGTTTCCTTGCTTCTATCTTATGTTGGGTCCAATTTGTTTTCTTTAGAATCCAACCAGATAACATGCCCATGAGAGACAAGATACAGCATCACGACTCAGAGGACAGCAGGATCTCAACAGACATTTCCTGGCGTTGAGTTTCCACTCTGCTGCTCGCTAGCTGTGTGATCTAGCAAAGTCACCCTAACGTTGCTGTGCCTCAGTCATCCTCATATGAAAAATGGGACAAATCCTGTTACTTACTTCCCAGGATTGTTATGAGTATTCAGTTGATCCACAGCATACGTGTAGAGATGCTGAATACTGCATTTTTCATTTCTATTTTCTTCTGGGAATTTTTATAATGATACCTTTCTGCTTGCTAGTCTATCTTTGCCTTCAAATAAAAACAGGTATAGTTTTATTCAGTAGTCCTTTGTTTGTGAAGCAAATATACCATGCTATGAAAAATGAATTCATAGGTGTAGACAACTTCTAACCTGGTGTCCAGAAACCTCTGCCTGCTTACATTTATATTGTAGAGTTCAGCTAAACCTAGGATGCATCTTACAAATAAAAGTCAGCCAAAGTGAAGGGTTGGGGTGACATACAGGACCTTGGCCTGTGTCTTTTACCTCTCACTGCTTTTTTCCTGCAGGTTCTCTTCCCAGTAGCCATTGAGGAATGAAAAGTTCTGCCGACAGCCATCGGTAGACTTGGTAGTACGTCCTCCAAGCGCCTTTTGAGACAGAGGTAGATGTCCTGATTGTAGCCTCCTGGAACACCTTGAACCACAGAATGCAGTTAAGTTCCTGCACCTCTAGATTCCTGCACCACGGAAACTGTGAGATAGAGAATTTCCTTTTACACCACTGAGTTTTGGAATCATTTTTATGCAGCAAGTGGTAATTAGTTCATTGATGAAGATGACTGTGAGGAATAGAACTTTCTGAGAATTCACAAAGATGGTTTCTTTTAAATCAAGGAATTCCTGTTCCTGGCTCATGAACAATTGTGAAGCCCTCTCAGAATCTTCATACCCCCACCTCCTTATTTCTGTCTTCTCACTACTTTGTTGAGATGTGGAAGCAAATGGAAAAGAAACCAAAACCCACTTCACTTGACTCACTGTATGAACACAGCTAAGTTACTCCGCAGCTCGGAGCAGCGTTCATCACTTGTGAAATGGAGGTGGTGATGTCTCGTTCACCGTTCAGAGGACTGTGAGTACTACGGTGGCGAGACCATACAAGATGCCACACAGAGGATCTGGGACACAGAAGACACACAATAAATGCTGGCTCCTGTCCTTCAGAGCCATTCTGCCACATTTTAAAACTGGAATTATAACCAGCATCCTCTTTGGTGTCTTCTGTAGGGAAATAAGTCCAAAAGTCCTCTCTTAGCACACAGGCAGAGAAAAAAAATTGTCCATCTCGGAGGTCTTGTAGGTGCCTAAGGAGCTGCAGTAAACACGGAGCAGCAAAAACTAATGATAGGGGGAGATGTTTTAAAGTTCGAACCTATGTACCAGTTTTCCACAGGTACGTTCTGAGGATTGGCACACAACTTGCTGTGGTGTGACTATAAAAATGTCGCCACAAGCTCACGTGTTGGGTGCTTGGCCCAGCTAGTGGTAAGATTTCTGGAGGTTCTGTGGGGGATCCCCAAAACAGCTTGACCACACAGGTGCTATGACAGGCTTAGAGGCCCAGACACAGCTTCTGGTAGGCAACATCTGGACCTAGGAAAAGCCATGAGCTGACCCCCAATCGGTGGGGTCTGCATCTAAAAGGAAATACCTGACATTCCAAATATTCCTGATACCCCTAGACAAATGTCAGCCAATCAGGGTCCTGAATCCTGGGCATCCCCTCACCCCAACCTCTGCTGTGATAAAAACCCACCCTGCCTGGGATCTGGGCTCTCTGCTTTCACAGCTGCATCAAACAGAGAGTCCAAGCTCTGAGCTTGAAAATAAAGGCTCTTTGCTTTTACATACAGGTTGCGGTTTCCATGGTGGTCTTTTGGGGGTCCCTGTGATCTTGGCATAACAGTTCTAGGCACATTGAGAGATGAGGCTGAGAGATGGGGCTGAGATGGAGGAAGTAGGTCACTGGGAGGGTGTGGGTCCTTGAGGACATTTTATTTCCAGCTCCTCCTTTCCCATCATTCTCTGCTTCCTGCACAATATGACATGAGTCATCTCTGCAACATGCTCCCATAGCCATGACGAACCCACACAATGCAGATTAAAATCAATGATGGACTAAAGTCTCTGAAACTGTGAGAGGTAGTATATCCTTCTTCTCTTAACTTATTCATGCTCTCCCTTCCTATCACCCCATCCTCACCTAACCAACAAGGCTGTTATAGGATGCAGGATAAAAGTGACACTCCTCCAGAAACAAACCCTCTGTTGGGGTTTGGAGAGGCCATAAAATGTGTGCTACTGCATGAGAAGGCTAGGTTAGTGTATACTACAATTCTAGCCGGGAGCTCAGGTTATTACAACAAGCAAGGGAAGGCAGTGTTCATTTACAACATGAAAGCTTGCCTTTCCTGGACATCAATAACCACAACGTAGAGTTTGCTTTTTAATAAGAGCAGTCTTGAGCATGTAAGGGCCAAAGTGTTGCTCACATATTGTTTCCTGCACCACTCAGCTCATATTAGCTGACTTAGGAAAGCATCAACCACAAACATGTTGCTGATAGAAATTTCCTAATGCGAGCAGTCTTTATAGATCTCTGCTATTTCAGTGTGGGTCTCTGAGGACCATTTGAATCCATATTAATTTCCTTTCTGGCAGTTATGCCGCTGAGTATGAACTGCACTATTTCACTTTTAATCTGTCAGTAATTTAGTAATGTGTAAACTAATTATGCACAGATATTAATGTAATCGGTTTGGGGAGCTATAAAATCAATGTGTTTTTACAGACTGCATTAAAGGGAACTGCAGTATTATAATCACATGTCAGTTACAGAAAACGTTATGGAATTAAAAAATGAATCTCACCCACACTTCAGGGAGAACCCACAAACTCCATCAAATAAGGAGAGTCTAGCCTCTGCATCTTTCAGTAGTGTAGAAATCTTTTTTTAAAAAATCATAGCCAAACTCCCTTGCTTTGCTCTGACCCTGATAACTTCATTAACATGACGACCCCTCCTTTCTCTTCCTCACTCCCTCTCCCCCTTTTCTCTCTGCTAAATAAAACCTTGGCATTCTGAATCTCGGAAGATGTCACCTGTCACTGTTCTTCAAGGGGCTATGCCATGAGATGGAGAATGGAAATGTCTTCCTTGGGTGAAGTCTATACTGGTAGATAGAGCTCATTGAGCAGAGAAGAGAGATTGGCATGGAGCCCAGGGGTTAAAGAGTTGTAGATGCCTTTGTGGAATGTTCTCTTGAGAATGTGGCCTTACAGGTAAGATATAGGCAGATCAACAGGACTGAAGACTGTTGCTTTGCTCCCTGTGTGTCCAGTCAAGATTTCTGCCTCAAGTCGAAGGAAGCTCACTACTCCTTGATAGCCCCAAGATCTCCAAGGAAGTTCCTTTCCACTGAGGTGTTGGGTGGGTTTGAGAGACTAATCTTGTACCTGTGTTGACTTGCCTCCCTCAGAGTAGTTTGCTGTACCCCTTCTAAAGCTTAAGACATTCTCTCTGTAGCTTTAAACATGAGTGATAGATTACATCCTCACTTCTCTCTGGGGACACTGAAAAGGTCCCTGGTAGATTACCGGCACCTTGAGGACACATGGGTGTGGAAAAGAAAGAAGATGAGGATAGGAAACAGGTTCAGCTTTAGGGCGACAGCTTTGAGTCAGGCTGAATATCCTGCCAGGGATCACCATGATTCTGACATTTCCTATGTGTAGTTGCAGTATCAGTTTGAACCTTGTTTTTCTTACATCTCCAATACTTCACAGAGGATACGGTTAAGATCTTTCTATATTTGAGTCAGAGTTACTATTCAGTAAATACAACTATATGTAGCAGCAATGGAATTTGACTCCCTGTACCTAACTGCTTTAGGGATGACTAAATAATACATAGCCCCTCCCACTAGGAGGTTTTGAGCCCTGGAAGTGATGAAATTGGCTGTACCAATAATTCACCTTTGAAGAGGATTCTCATATGGTAGATGAAGTTGATCAGCTTGTAGCTTTCTGGACTCTTCCTATAGAGCATCCATTTCTATCCACACGTTGCCACATTCTCTTTTCTGCCTGTCACTACATAGTTTTATGGTTTAGCTTCTCAAGTCTATCCTTCCTTCAGCCTTTTAAAGCATCCTGGGAAATGTACATGAAGTTGATTGGCTCACTCATTCATTTGTTACCCAAATACCTATTGACATGTCTGAGGGCAGAGCAGGATATACAGGGGGTGTTCACTAGATTGCACATAACTTCAGCTTCTGCACACATAATTACTGTTGGCAAGATAAGAGAAGACCACAGTAAATGTCATTTGTTATGTTTTTCAAATCCCTCTCTGCACTGGTTGAAGTCTAGAATTCCCTTATATGTTGACATTTTCATTTCCTTTCTAAAGGAGGCTATGCCTCCCTTCACTGCCCACACCCTTAGATGGCTACTGTTATAACACTCTTTGCATTTCTAGGTAGTATTTCCTGTGCTATTACGTACACTTTACCTTGTTCCATGGATTATAAGGCTGAGATCCAAGAGTCCCAGCCAGAGGGATTGTGCTTGTTAGTTTTTATAGTTAACTTGACACAGTCACCAGGGAAGAGGGAACCCCAATTGAGGAATTGCCTAGATCACACTGACCTTCGGGTGTGTCTGTAGGAAACTGTCTTGATTGGTGATTGATGTCAGAGGGCTAAGCCCAGTGTGAGCACAGCCATCCCTTGGCAGGTGGGTCTGGGCTGGATAAGAAAACTAGCTGAGCTGAGCCTATGAGCTGGTCTGATAAGCGACGTTCTTCTGTGGCTGCTGCTTCCAGATCCTGCCTTGGGTCTCTGCCTGATTTCCCTGTACTTTGAATTGTGTTTTGGAAGTGTAAGATGAAATAAACTCTTTTCTCCCATTGTTTGCTTTTGGTCAGAGTGTTGGTTACAGCAACAGAAAACAGAGCATGGTGATATTTTCAGAAAGCATTTTTAAAGTCGCTTTCCCATCGTTTCTCTTCATTCCTTACTGTTTCAATGTCTGTTCACCTGTCTTACTAATCTAAACGTCTGCTTTATTGGTTGCAGTGAAGGTCAAGGAGCCACAGGCCAGCTGCTGAGCTCCTGCACTCGTCCTCCATAAGTGAGATAATGTGTAGAAACTATGAAGAACAGTGCCCGGCTCTTGGTAAATACACAGTGTTGTCTCAGCTCCGTGTTCTTCACTTCTGTTATTCAGGAGAGTCGCATGCTGCCCATCAGGAAGCTACACCAATTATGTAAGTTCTTCTTGGGGACAGGGTGCTTCTCTTGTCCTAGGAGCGGAGAACGGAGTTTCAGAAAAATCGCATTTGTTATCACTGTCATCTAGGATTGTGGAGGGCTTGCTGAAGCCACGGTTTGGTGACCTTCTTTAGACCTTCCCCATTTCCCTTGGGAATGAAAAGGTGGCCACAGCTGGATCAGCAGGGCGTTGTGATTCCTTTCTGTATCATGAGTGCACTGTACTAAATAAACCTGGCTTTATTCCAGACCTCCTTTCCTGCATTACCTGGTGACCAACGTCAGACCATTGTAGAAGCTGAACATCAGTCATGGAGTAAAGAATACAGACTAGGGTGTATCTTCACACATTAGGCTTTTTATAAAAAAAGTATTTTATTTTATTTTTTATTTATGTGTGTGTGTGTGTGTGTGTGTATGTGTGTTTGTGTTGTAAACTGCATATATGTCTTTGCATCACTCATGTGCAGTGTAAGTGGAGACCAGAAGAAGGTGTTGGATCCTCTGGAACTAGAATTACAGATGATCGCCAGCTGCCATGTGGGAGCTGGGAACTAAACCCAGGTCATCCATGAGATCGAAAGTGCTCTAAACCCCTGCGCCACCTCTCTAACCCTACCCATTAGGCTTAAAAAAAATCAAGTTGAGTTACTTGTACAAAAATTAAAAAGAGAGATAAAAAGAAAATGAAAAATCATTATAATGTCCCAATTTAATTTCTATAGCCCATCTGTGTTTTATATATGAACATGGACCCATAAACTATTTCTATACATATTATACTATGTATATATAGTACAGGGATACAAATGCAGAATCATCAATTTCGGTCTCTTTGGATTATTTAAGGAATGTACATGAGTAATATTGGTAATGTATCACTATGGATGCATTTAAAATCTAACTCATACAAAAGACATTTTCCCATCACTTGAAAGTATTTTTAGCACATTGGTGAAATCCCTAAAAGGTATCAGTCAACCAGAATCCAGAATTATCCAAGTTATCTGAATTATCAGAATTACTTCTGTCTCCCCCAAAGGTTCTGTGAATCGTGATCCTTGCTTATTGTCGTGTACTTTTTGTTAGGAGACCTCAGGCATCACCAGAGATATCTGAGTGGTGTCACTAACCTGAGGTGACTGATCTCCTCTCTCCTCCCACGTTCATCTCTTTGGATGAAAGTGAGGCTCCGTTCCACCCATCTGACCCCCACTCCTGGCTGCCAAACGGCTGTGTACAGTTTCTTTCCTCTACAACGATCACTCAAGGCCGGTCCTGAAACAATTACCAGTAATAAAGGCATACAACGAGGGCTCTTCGTATCTTTCACTAAAGCAAATTAGGAGAATGGCTTTTCCACCCTCTCATCAAGAGTATCTCCCAGGATGGATTTTTCTGTGCCAGGTTAGTAAGAAATAAGCCCCCAAGGGTTCTGTGTTATGATTGTGAGGACACGGATTATTGAGAAAGGAATGAGAATCATCAACTCTGGCTGAGGAAATCTGAGCAGCTGAGGGGATTCATGGGCAGTGAGGACTTTTATGGTGAATGATTGGGCCTGCAGCCTCAGCTCCTTTGCTCTGCTTCACTGATGGAGCTATGAACCTGGGGTTTTACCTCATGCACTGCTGAAGTCAAGCCCAGCTAATTTCTCCACACACAGGGAACTATCCTCAAGTCAGACATTTGGATGGCCCAGAGTGATCTTATCCCAGGCCAATCTGTACAGTTACAAGAGGCTGCTGGCTTCATGTTCAGCACAAGTGGTCCACTGGAGTGGCCATGAGTCACAAGGCTTCTTTTGCATTTAGAGTTGTTAGTTAAAATCAAGTGCAGTTAAGAAATCAGCTAGATGTAGCAACAGATGCATTCAGCCCCAGATACTCTGGAAGCTAAGGATGTTCCAAGCCAGCTTAGACAAATGAATGAGTTCTCCGGTAGATAAGAAAGATCTGTGGATGATGTTCGCCTACCATGCACAAGAACCAAGGTTAAATCCCAGTCTCTCTCTCTCTCTCTCTCTCTCTCTCTCTCTCTCTCTCTCTCTCTCTCTCTCCAGTTTCCTAGTTGCACTGGCTGTAATTCAAGTGCTGAATAGCACCATGTGTCTGGGTGCTACTGTTTGGATAATGCAGCTCTAGTGTGAAGACAAATAAGCTTTCCAGGGCCTACTTTCCTCTAGTTAAATAAAACAAACAAACCCTGTCCATGTACCCTGTAAGTGTGACATGAGACAAGCTAACACGAAAACCTCTCTATATAACGACTGGATAGAAAGTGAATTTTTAGTAGTAACACAATTATGTGGTGTCCTGACCTTTACCAAGCAGACACAATCCTATATTCATATTTAAATTATTTTGTGGGTTCTTTGAAAATCTAGCTGCTTCCAGTTATTGTCTTCTGAAAAATGGGAATGAGCTAACTTCTTCCAGATTTCCTCTGGCCCTGATGCTCAGTGTCTTCAGATGCGCATCCTGGTGTCTTCAGCGACTTTTCATTGTCTCACTGTGTTTTTATAACTTAAAGGCCAGCAGCCGGGGCCCGAGCAGAGTACTATCTGAGGTGGATTTTTAATTGCAAGAAATTCCACAGGTCACTTGAAGCTCAGGTGGCACCTGCAGAAACAATGGGGCCATAATTCATGCCAGTATCAAATTACAGGGAGGACTGCTGGTCGCTCAAGTCCAGAGGACCATCACAGGGTGGTGACATTTCTCTGCCTCTTCCTGGTTCCCCAGGGCACAATGGAAACTCTGTTGTATTTGGGGTTTGTATTCCTTTACCTTTAACTTTGTCTCAAGATACATATCCGTTCCTCCACTGAGCTGAACTTGTTAGTAATGCCAACCCCACTTCTGTAGGTAGGTCACAGGTCTGCCACTCTTTGCTTCATGGATATCAACACCTTGAAGAGGATGACTTTAAGACATGGGTGCAGGGGATGGAGAGATGGCTCAGCATTTAAGAACTTTACTGCTGCTGGTTGGTGGTGCAGTGCTGGTGGCGCACGCCATTAATCCCAGCACTCAGGAGGCTGAGGCAGGCAGATCTCCATGAGTTCAAAGCCAGCCTGGTCTATGGAGCGAGTTCCAGAGTAGGCAGGGCTACACAGAGAAACCCTGAAAGAACTTCACCACTCTTGCAGAGAACTTAGACTCAGTTCTCAATGCCAACATCAGGCAGCTCAAGTCACTGATACTCCCGGAATATCTGATGCCCTCTACTTGCCTCTCCAGGCACTTACGCATGTCGTACACATAAACTCATGAAGATACAAACATAAACATACAAATAAATAAATGAATTCTTTGGAAAAGTGAGTGCAAGAATAAATAGAGTGAACAAAAGATTTCTGGGAGACAATTTGGGAAATTTTGCCAAGAGTTGAGAGGCAAAGTGAAGACAACTGACAAACTCTCCTAATTTTCAGAGGTGGACAGTGAGTATTTCATTGTCAAATGGAGGCAGGCCGAGCAAGTGTGGCCACGCCCAGTGCACACTCAAGGCCCATCAGCACATTTCCTATTGTCACCTACCTTGCACTGACTAGTAGGTCTGAAAGGGCCTTTATGAGCACGGCATTACAGCCGTGCTCATATGTAGGAAGTGCACCACACCACTTGGGCTTTTGTCTGCTTGGCATTCTGACTTACTCTGGTAACCACCTTCATTTGCTCTGGGCAGTCATCCCACTCTCAATTTCCATCTGTAGGTTCCAAGTGAGGCTAACCCATGCTAGATCAAAGCATTATGTCACTTCCCAGGCCATGACAGGTCGGTAGAGGACATCTAGCTAAGTTCAGTGGTCAAGTAATGATGCATGTCTGTCCAGTGAAACATAATTCTGGTTTCACTTGAGACTGTTAGGGAAGGGAAGGGCTTGCATTGTGGGATCACTAAGCACAGGACGCCACTGGAACTTCATGAGAGTTGTCTGGTGAGAGACGGTTCAATAGCCAAAGGCTGGCAAGGGAGTTAGCCACGGTTCTGAGGACGTAGTCTAAGCCCTGTTGATTCGCATCAGCACAGGGTAGTGCTATCTTGGACCTTTTGTGTTGGAACCAGTTTGTCCTAGTCTTTCTGTTGACAGAGATCTGGCTATTAAGTCCAACTAGAAAAAAAAAAAAAGATTAAAATCCATTACTTTTTGCAGATTGAAAACTACTGACCAGGATAGCATCCACTCAGCCATGTGCCGGGCCATTTCATTGTCTTTGAATGTGAACTTTACAGAGAATTTTCCAAGTGTATCCATGGGGAGGATGGAAGGGAAAGGGTTGGCAGACTGTAGCCACAAAGAATGTTTAAGGGTCTCATTAAAAGGAAAGTGAAAGGAGTAAGAACAGAGCTAGGCTTATGGCATTATAGGTCTTCTGGGACAGCGGAAATGCTGAAATCTGCAAATACATAAGAGACAGCAGAGGACGAGAGTTGAGTTTACTAAAAGAAAGTGTCTGAAAGCAGAATGGACTTCAGCAAGGCTGGAGCATACATTCTCAGGGGAAAGCCCACTGCCTGGATCTCTTCGAAGTATTTTATAAATAGATGTATACAATGCACCACCATATACAAAAATATCCCTTAATATCCAAACACAGCATTTGTGTGTGTATAAAAATCTCTAAATACAACATGAATTCATATAGTGACAGAATACAGTGATGTTTCTGATGGGAAAAGTTCACGTTGCTTCTCAAAGTCCTGTTCTTGGACCTTCAACATCTGCAGCACTTGGGAGATCCTTAAGCCCCATCCCCCCAAAACCTCCTCAATCAGAAACCCCAGTGGTCCCAGCATGACATTCTATGTGATTCTGACTCCTGCTAAACCATAAGGCTCATTACAGTAAGGGAGATGTGGTTGTGCCGTGTGTGTGTGTGTGTGTGTGTGTGTGTGTGTAACAATATTTTTGTGCTCATCAACTGTTTATCCTGAAAGCTTTGATAGACAGGCTGAGTATCTAACCTGCCTGGAATTAGCCCATAAGGGAAACCTGGATTTGTGTGCCTCTAAGTCTCTGTCTCTCTTTGAAGCGCCCTCTACAATCAGAAATGCTCATTCTGGTTTGGGGGTAACTAGTCCAGTCATCTTGTCCTAGTCCAACACTGTGTGGTGGACAGAATCCTAAGCTACCAGGATGCCCTTCAAGATCCCTATCTCAGGGACAAGAAAGAAGAGGGCATTTGGGTATGGAAGGAATATGTTCTAAGTACATTCTGTATTTGCTCTCAAAGGAGCTTACGCAATCCTGTATCAAGAAGAGAAAAAAAAAAATGGAAAATAATCCTAAATTCCAAGGCCTTAAAAACATCCCATTTCCTGCTTAGCTAATCAGCTTTGACTTAGATATAGAGGTGAAATGAATTCTCAAATGTCATACAAGTTCCCCTTGTATGGGGAACTTGAGGGGAAGGCGGTTCCTTGGATGGACTAGCCCCAGTCTTGTGAGTTGAAGAGCAGAGATCATGCTCCAGTTAGCAACAGAAGGGCAAATGAGAGAGGTTTGAAGGCAAAGACTCATTATGTTGCTGCTAACTTGGAAGATGGAGGTAGTCACCTGAGAAAGAACACAGAAGTGGGACCTCAGTCCTCCAATCTCCGGGATCTGGATTCCTACAGCAACCCCAGTGAGTTTTCACCTGGGTTTCTTTGAAAAGTCGGAGAATGGAGTCTCAGCTTGACTGGTGCCTTGATTTTTGTTTAGTTATACTCGAAGCCCAGAGCCCAACAATGCTGGAACTGACGTCAGGGTTACTAAATTAACTAATAGACAGGTAGTGTTCATTTGTGGTGAGTTAAATGAAGCAGCAGGAAAGAAATACAACTCGAAAGAGAATATCACAACTGGAATATGGAATTTAAGCTTTTGGATTGACAAGCTATCCAGTCACTTAGGACTGCATGGGGGCTGGGCTTCTGGGGGGAAACACAGCTTAGCGAAGAAGACAAAGAAATTGGAAGGGAAAGGAAACCCAGTAAACTAATGGTTAGATTAGAGATGGCATTGCAAACCAGAGAGAGGTCAGAATTCCAGAGGCTTCGGGCAAAGGGGTCACTGACGCGACTCATGCTGTGGCTTGACACAGACTATGTAACCAGCTGATGACTCAGAACTACGCCCTTACAACACCCAGTAATTCAAAGGCATTGCCGAGGCTGTGGAGCTTGATTCTTTATTTCTGTTGGGAAAAATTTTAGATGCCAAAGAACGATATACAAATCCAAGGTTAATTTCTGAGTCAACAACTAGACTCCCATCTGGTACTGCCTCTCGGTTCTGTGGCACTTTCTGCATTAGAGCAAGCCTTCAACATGGAGAAGGGGCAGCATGTCTAGCCACGGAGACTAGAGCAGAGGTCTGTGGAAAACAGTCACACCGTGAGTGCCTCTGGTGGATGAATTCAAGCCAGAACCCGACGGCCTTTGCTCCACGGCCATCCACAGTGTTGTTGCAAAGGCAAACACAATTAGCAAGCAGGGCATGCACTTCCATGGAGCCTCAACCCTGCTTAACAGATCAGAAAGCAGAACTCCTGGAACAGGATAGGTGGTGCTGGTGAAGCTTTTGTCTGGCAACAAAGGGGCTAGAGTGACCAGGTTGGAAGACAGGAAAGGAGAGAGGTCTGACAGTCACATAAACTGAGCTGTATATCCTTTCGTGCATGCACTAACATATGTTTACATGTGCACGTGTGCACACACACAGAGTCTGGACCAGCTAAATCACTCCTCGTCTATATGATTTTGTTTATTAAATAAATGATGGTTTATTAACCCCCATAGAAGCCCCCCTTTCACCCCTAAGGAACTAAACAGAATATTAGTCTGCAAAAGAACCTTTGGCTCAGATGGGGAGAGAAGTCACCCACCGTCTGCTATCTGTTTCTGTGGCAACCAAAAATAAATATTGATACTGCGTTAATGGTCTGTGTCTCACTTAAGCTCCATTAAACTTGGAGCACTTGCAAGAAAACAGCCCATTGATGGCTCAGCCGAGGGAGGAGGAAGAGGTTTTATAAAAAGCAACAGTGTGGAAGGCACATGGGGTGCAAGTGAGACTTCTAAGCACTTCTCAACCAGGAAGCTCTTTATAGAATTCTTCCAACCGAGAAGACCACTTAGGTGCTGGCGAAGTTGCCAGCTGAGATGGCAGGCCCTGGATGAATGAGTTCCTGTGGACTTGTCCCTTTTACATAAAGAATAGTTTGTGTGTTTTGGAAAGCTTACTTGTAGAAAACATTTTCCAGGAACACAGATGCCCAGCGCACAGTGATCAGATGAATTGAACATCCAAATCACACGATTTCTTTCTCTTCTATTTTTCTCTCAGTACTTCAAGTACAGACGTTGGGGGGTCAGCATTGTTGCCTTTCATATTTATAATCCTGCTTTTAAGGAGCAAACTATTTGATTTATTGCGTGAAAGTATTTTACAGCTTTAAGTAATGTTACTCCTTGGAATGAGGAACATCACAGTCTGCTTAATTTACACTAGGGATGTTAGGAGTATTTAATGGCATGTAAACATTTTATGAGGTAAGTTCAAATTGCAGGTGATATTTAATGTACATTAGCAAAATGGACCACAAACAGATTCAACTTCTTATTTATTGGCCCAGTCTTTCTTACGGCATCAAAAGTGAGCTGAGTCTTAAAAGGTGTTAAGACTTTTCAGTACCGTTTGTGACACTGGCCACAATAGATATATCTGCCTTTAAAAGCAGCATGTGAATTAGCTCCAGAATCAGCAAGACTACAAGCTTCCAAATTAGATTTTTATCATATGGCTCTGGGGCACCATCAGATGGGGGTACTGTGTCCTTGGCCCTGGCAGAGCTTGGTGTCAGAGGACCACCAGGATAGCTACCAGGAGAGAAGATGTTTCAGAGATGCGGGCTTCTCATTAGGAGAAATCACTGGGGCACACCTTCATCAGTGGAGTGGAGAATTAGGGACTATCATCAAGCTAGACCTGAGATGTCTCACTTATCATGAAGAGTGTAAGATGCTGTGAAGGGTAGCCTGTGCTTCCTGCTTCCCTAGAATGACTTAAAGAACACCATCCACCTACCGCCCTTATCAGATGTATGCTCTGAGGGGCGGGACTGCAGCAGGACTTGAGGATACTGTTAGCATTGAAGGTGCAGGACAAGTTGGTGAGCAGCTTGTGCAGATGTGACTGTCCATCTGGAGAAAGGTTTATAATGAAGAGCAGCTCTTGGTCACTTTGTGTGGTGAAGAGAATGCAGCCAGCTCCGAGGACAGCAGGGCCGAGAGAGACATCACAAGGGCACTATAGCAAGTCTGGATTTCTCTATGAAAGTCTTTACCTTTACTCCTGGACACCCAAGTTTTCTGAGCCAATGCATCCCATATTTGACCTTTGTATGGTGCATTTAGTCAGGACTTGTTAGCTATCATCCACACAGAACAATCCCATAGGCCATCAGTGAGAAAGGATGGGAAGCCAGCTCCTGGGGTACTAAGGGTTACTCACGGGAGACACTCCTTGTTGCGTTAGAGGCCACACACTCTTGTTCTGGCCCTCATTTCTCCCCGTGTCCTGTGAAAAACAAGTAAATCCTGGCACTTCTCTCAGGCAATGACTCGGCTTTCTCTAGCCTTCTTGAGTCTGTTGCTGGCTCAGACACTGATCTTCAGCTTCCGTTGGTCCCTCTGAGCAGTTGTCTCAACTATAACAAACTTTACACCAAACAGTATGCACGCATCTAAACCTTTTCCCGTGCATGCTTCCTGCTTGTCCAGTGAAGGAAGTAATTCAGTCACCATTTCAAAAATGAAGAGATAAAGCCAACCTTCTAATATTAGTGAAGGGCGGTGAGTAGGAGTGGAGTGTGGGGATATTGTGTTCCCCAAAATATTGTGCACCCTAATAAACTTATCTAGGGTCAGAGAACAGAACAGCCACTAGATACAGAGGGCAGAAAATGGTGGCACTCACACTTTTAATCCTAGCATTCCAGAGGCAGAGATCTGCCTGGATCTCTGTGAGTTCAAGGCCGCACTGGAAACAGCCAAGTGTGGTAACAAGATCCTTTAATCCCAGGAAGTGATGGCAGAAAGCAGAAAGGTACATAAGGCCTGAGGACCTGGAACTAGGCTGGTTAAGCTTTTAGGCTTTGAGCAGCACATTTCAGCTGAGATCCATTTGGATGAGGACTCAGAAGCTTCCAGTCTGAGGAAACAGGATCAGCTGAGGAATTGGCGAGGTGAGGTGGCTGTGGTTTGTTCTGCTTCTCTGATCTTCTAGAATTCACCCCAATACCTGGCTTCAGGTTTGCTTTTATTAATAAGACCTGTTAAGATTCCTGCTACAGTGGAGGATGGAAGTAAGGGGTGGAGGTGGGGTGGCTGGAACAAAGGGTGGTGTTAGCCTTTCCAAGCCCTGATAAGGATATGCTAACAGGTCTCTCCAACGCCCTTTTCCCAGCTATCTCATGAAGGCCCTCACAACATCACGTCATCCTCTGTGTTCTACAAATCAGGAGACTGGAGCCCAGGGATGAGCTACTTAGGTTCATCAGAATGTATACCTAGGTCTTTCTAGTCAACAAATGCTATTCTACTTTGTCATTACTAGGGAAGTGGACAGGTCAGCATGACAAAGTCCACTCACCTAGTAAGTCACTCTAGCTGGCCATTTATTGAAAATGCCAGTGAGTGGTCTTTAAGGTTTCATCAATGTACTACATGCATAGAAGCAAAGCAGACCCAGGGAAGACAAATGTTAAAATGAATGACGTATTGATAGGACATTAGATAGTACTCCCCTCACCCCACACTACCGCTCATGCCTTGGCTTTTCAGTTTCAGTTATCTGTGATCACTATTATCTGAAAATATTCAGTAAAAAATTACAGAAGTCAACAGCTCATAATGCTAAAAGTGTTCATCTGGAGTGGCAGGATGCCTCCTCATATGGCTCCCTGCCAGGAATGTAAACCATTCTTTTGTTTAGAGTATGTAGACCGTGTATATCACCTGCCTGTCAGTCACATAGAGGTCATGTCCGATGACAGACTGATTGTATGACATCACATTGCTTGTGTTTATGTGACCCTCATACAGTGTGTAGCCTGATACCACATCACAGTGCCTATGTCTTCCACCTCAGTTCATTTCAGTATATAGATATCATGCTACCACACAATCCCAGAGAGTACAACACACAAAGACAGCATTTTATTGGGGTATTTTCCTATAATTTTCTATTTTATTTTTAGTTATTAATCATCCACCATGTCTAATTTATAAATTAAATTTCACCATAGCTATGCAGCTATAGGAAAGACACAACACACGTAGGGCTTGGTGCTGTCTACCGTTTCAGACATTTGCTCAGGGTGTTGGAGTCCCCTGCAGATATGCAGGTACCATAGGGCAACAGAAGAGCAGAGGTGTGTGGTGGAGAGGGAGGATGCTGGGACAGTTATGGAAGGGACACAGGGAAGTGATGTTTAAGGTGAAGCTGAAAGAATTGCACTGTATCTAATCCTAGGTAGGGTTCTAGAGGCTTCTTCACGTGCATTTTCTTTCTTGGCTTAGCTTTACAGGTCAAAATGATCCTATGTGTAGTCATTCCTCCATTTTGAGTTTCTCAGACTTGCTCCTTATTTGGGCTTCAGGAAGCACTTTGATGTGTGGCTGTCAAGGCTTTTGCCTGGGTACCCTGCCTCAGACTGGTCTATATTGCATCCAAAATCGGAACTCAAACTAGGAGACCATTAGCAGTCATGTAATTAGCACTGCTGAAGACATACTGCATATGAAAAGAGAAGTACAAATGCCAACTATGGAATTTATGAAGTATGCACATCCAGCGAGTGGGTGATTATTGTGTTTCTTCAACGCTCTGATTGAGTTAAAATGAACAGAGACGGGCAATCTGTCTGTCTCGCCACACCCTCCAAGGAGAAGGTAAACCAGGCAATTTCTAGCTCTGTATTTGGCCACTGACTCAATCTGGAAGGAGATAATGAGTTTGTGTTTGCACGTGTCAACGTCTCCTATTCAGGACATGGTGTGCCCTTGAAGGAAGCAGAATGCTATCACATATGTTCTTTATCTAGGCATGCCTGCTACGGAGAGGATTTACTTTGGTCAAGACCTGTGTGACGTGGGATGTGTATGGTCAGTGGGCTCTTGCTTTATCCCCACTGGTTTCCTCTGGTATAAAATGACAACAGAGTGGAAGGATACACGTTTTTCTTATGTTCCCACCACCAGATCTCTCAAAACAGGCTGTAAGGTCACACAGGCTATAAGGCAGACCAGCTGTGTGTGCAATCCCTTGGGACCCTCAGCACTCTGGTACACAGAAGATGCTTCCTGGCTTTTCTGTTGCAAAGTCTATTTCACTACCAGAAGCCACGTCTCAAAGCCCAGATAATCAATTCACTTATTAAGGAAAATAAAATCCAATTTCAGAAATGTCTAGAAAGCAAACGTCTAGTCACTTAAAATTGGGGAAAGCTTACTATTGTCTTATGAAATCAGGTGAATTTTTCTTTCTCTGAGCAAAGAGTTTCACTAGATCTGGTCAACAACTGGGGATGAATTTTGCCCCACAAAGGGCATTCTGAAGACATGTTTATTGTCACAACAGAAGGTTGCTAGAGGGTGAAGAATGGTCAAGGATGTTGGTAATTATCTTACAATGCTCAAGACAGTCACCATGACAACCAAAAAGGATCTGGTCCAAAATGTTGATGGTGTAAAGGCTGTATTATGGGTTCAAAGAAAAAGAGGATCGTGCCTTAGGTGCTTGGATTCCTGTAGTATGGTCAAATAGCCACTTTTCTGTTACAGCACCTGGGGCCACGGACATCCGAACGGAAGTACGATCTGGCCATGGCCACGGGAATGAGGAACGAAGGAACATAGCTAGGGGTTGTGCTGATTAGGTCATGAATGGTGGGACTGAAAGGTAGACCATGTCTACCCTTGACACCATGTCTAGAAAATTACAGTGAGATGTAACTGTCCCTTTCACTGGACAAAATGAACAGACAGCAGAACGCAATGAACTAAATTCAGAATTGGACAATTTAGTGTTTTCTCAGGACTTGATCTGGAACTGTAAACACACACTTTATATATTTTAGTATATACATATATACTAATATATATTATATAAACATACATGTAATATAATATAAATACATAATATAAATATAAAAATATACATTAATCAACTACCCAATAAGTGTATCCTAATATCAGTAACACAACAGCCTTTGTGACTGGAACATAAATAGTTACTAAGTGAGAAACTGGTGACCACTTCACGCTGAACCCACAACATAACTACTCTTTGCTCATTTCACAGATAAGAAAACTAAGACATGGAGAATGAAGGCAGAGCCCCAGATCATGGCAGTTGCTCAACCTGGTTCCAGAGTTCATCCATGTTCTTCTTGACTCCCTGGTCCTGCTTTCTTCCTACGGATGAAGCGGCCTGTGCAGAAGAAGGGCAAGCAGACTGCAGGCCGCATCTGTACCTGTGCACGGCTCCATCCCTGCTGTGCTGGTTGGGCTCCTCCACTCATGGAAAAGAAAAGGGGGAGAAAGACAAAACTCCAGTACATGCTGGTTTCCAAGTCCCCAAAATGTTCAGCTAGAGGTGGCAGAGAGACCCAATCCTCCATTATCCATTAAGCCTCTAAAACTTCTCCTAGTAAGTCTCTAGACTTGGGTTTACCCCCTTCCTTAGCACACCACTTTCTGTCTCATAGGAATTGCCACATATCAATGGTAATAGAATGTGTCAGGGACAGTGGTCACATCTAGAACCAGGAAGCACGGGTGTGATGATGACAGCAAGGGACAGAAGGAAAGAAACCTTTAAGGGCACTAACTCACCAACAGAAGGATCTAATACTATGTTCTGCCTAAGTCTGTTTGGAACACCCCCAGTACCAGCGCTTTGGGATCCAAGCTTTTCCATATGGATCTTTGAGCCCGCCCTCATCCAAACCACAGTGTCAAAGTTGTTGCTAATATGAAATTAGGAGAATATGGTAGAAGTCAAATTGTGGGAGCAATGCTTGCTGCACAGAGAAAATTGTTGAGAGCTCTGGGGTCCTTATTGGCTGCTTTTCTTGTTCAGAAATTCCTTGGGACTATCATGAGAGTCTTGTATCTTAGATAGCTTTGGATTTGTAATAGTTGCTTATATACAATGATAGATCTTTGGAAGTGGACCCAAATCTAAGCGTGAAATGCTTGATTGTTTGATCAATACCTTATACACACAGGCTAAAAGTAATTTTAAACAGTGTCTTTAGTGGGGCTGTATTACGACTGTGACCTGTCACACGGGGTTGAGTGTGGGCTTTTCAACTTGGAGGTGCTGTTGGATGAGCATTCAGTAAGTTTTAGGTGCTGGACTACTTTAGATTATGCGTTTTTGGAGTAAGGATGCTCAACCAGTATTACTACAAATTGTTCACCAGAACCATCTGGAGGTTAGAATACAGAGACAAACTGCAGGAACTGATTATAAATGGAAATGATGAGAGTGGGCCTAGGATACCCAACAGGAACTGCTGGTAGCCACGGTAGAATGAAAAGTGCACACTGGTTCCAGACATCAAAGCGACACTGTTAATAACGCTACAACAACTACAAGTATCTCTGTGTTGCGTGGCTCAACCACCAGTTTATAGCCACCCCTCTAATCCAATCTTCACTGTAGTTAGGAGGAAAGAAAGACCGACCACCGGAGAGAGGGAGTTAATGACAGAATCGGCTGGGAGATGCAGGGGGCCCAGCATTACATCACTTCCTTCCACAGCCACCTCTTAAAATTATGAAATCTCCGTCACTCACATCTTCTCTTTAAAACCAAGGGTGGGAAAATCTGTGTATGAACCCAGAGAAGCAAGTAAGGTGAGCAGGCGTCACTGAGGCAGGATCATAGAAGTGAAGTTGGGGGACTCATTTTATTTTTTCTTTTTAGGGAATACATGGCTGTTCTCAGTAGGTGCAAATGTCAGAAATGTTTGGAAGACAGGAACCTCCTTGACATCCCTGTTGATACCAAAGATGAAAAGAGGCTACAATACATAATTCTAAGAACTTCAGCAGAGGTGATCTCCTCTATGGCCCTATTCAGGGGTTCTCACCTGTATCTCAAAAGAACGAGATATTGATTTGACTGTGAAGCTGCAGCAACTGTGGAACAATGCTCCCCTGACTGCCCTGCAGGGCTGCGCAGTATTATTTATTGAAGTAAGCTGAATAGCAGGGGGAACGCTCTGCCCCAGTAATAAGTGGTAATTGCCGGGAAGTGAGGCATTGCCGTTCTCATTGACCCCTGCATCCTGGTATTTTGATGGATTCTATGTAACTCCATTAGGATTGGCATTGTAATATTACACCAGCTGAGCTGTAGAACAACAGACCTCCGTTTGGATCATTGATTTTTGATTATACAGCTCCTCAGCATACCCCACAAGCAATTCCCTTTGCTGGAGCCAGGATATCGGAGACGATGGCGGCAACAGATGGAGACTCCCTACGTTTCGTTAACTCCACGGGGCTACAGGAGAACTGCTCGCCCTGGAAGCCTGAACCAGGGAGTGCCCACAATATCATGACTATAGTTTATACATTATTATTCACCCCACCCTTAACCCTACGAGGCTCATGGATTAGAAGCTAGGTCCCCAAATGACAGTGTTTGAAGGCGGCATGGAACCCTTAAGAGACAGTGACTAGGGGTAGGTCTTTGGTTCTCTGAGGGGAGGTGGGAATATTCCTTCAAAAAGGATTAAAGTATTACTCACAGGAGACTCTACTTATTTGTTACCTAGGCCTAAGCCTGCTCCACCCAGGCTCTTCCTTTCTTCCAATTCTATGCGACTGTTCACATACGTGGTCCCACCACTGCAATCCACGATGAGGTAATGCAGCTCCAGGGAGGCCCTGGCTCAGCCTGTGCCGTGATGATTCTACCTTCAGCCTCCAAAACTGTGGCCTTATGAAGCTCTTTCTTTACTAAGTCAGTATGTCTCAAGTATTTGTGATAGCAACAGAGAGTCTAACGGCCTTGCTGGTGGCTGAGAACTAGAACGTCTGTAAAGTTATATCCACAGGGAAGGTGGGACAATTGGGGGTTGATTTTGGAAACTTTGGGGGGAGTAAGTAAGTAAAGTGTGGGCTGATTTTGGTTGAATTGGCAGTCTTCCTCTGTAGGGCACTAGTTAGATTTTTAACATCTCCATAGTGACTTCACCTGGGTGTTTGAAATTCATGTCAGACGGACAAGCTTCCATATCTGTTTGTTGACCCATCTCTTCCACCTCTTCCTTTACCCTTTCAAACAAGGCAGTTACGTAGTCTGCAAGCTAACGTTCCTCCTGAGTTGCCTTTCCTGAGAGAAGGAATACTCAGGTGAATCCATGAAGCCCGCCTCTTGGCAGAATTCTAGACAGGCTTCCCACTTTTTTTTTCCAGTGCTGGGAATTGAACCCAGGGCCTGATGCTTGCTAGGCAAGTGCTCTGCCACAGAGTTCATGCTGAACTCCTAGATTGCCCCTTTTGTTGGCCATGATTTTTTTTTAAAAAGTTTTCTTTTTGATGATTATTTTCTATGTATATGGGTGTTTTATGGGCATGTATATCTGTGTACCATGTGCATGCATTCCCCTTGGAGGCCAGAGGAGGGCATTGGGAACCCTGGAGCTAGAGTTAGAAATGGTTATGAGCAACAAAGTGGGTGCTGGGAATTGAACCCAAGTCCTGTGGAAGAGTTCCAGTGCTCTTAAGCACCGAGCTATCTCTCCAGTCCCTGGATATGATTTTAATTGTGTGGCTATACACGCATCAAATGCAACTGTAAAAACAAAACAAAACAATAATGGAAAAAAGAATTTAACTGATGTGATGAAACTTCCCAGAAGGTGCTTCGGAATAAGAGAAATGAATGTTCTCACCATGAATGACTTTTGGCAATCATCCCCCGGAAGGGACAGTCTGTGAGGACCATGTGTACTTGGTTAGATCTTATGTAACAGAAGCAGTGGCCTGATCTGAGCAAGTCTCATGTTAATGTTCCACAGTGTGAGTGGCTGACCGCTTAGGAGGTGTGTTGTCTTCAATAGTTCTTAAGAAGCCTTGTTGTTTACTTACTGAGAACTGAAAGTTAGCATGGGCCCAGAGGAAACTCTGGGATAAAAGATTTTCTTGGAAAAAAGAGCCCCAGACTCAGGAACTTTGGTAGCAAGAATCAGATCTTGGCAAATTCAGAACTCCCCAAAGTATAACACAATATAGCTCAGGGAAGGGGGTGCTAATCATCTTCATGGGGTCCAATGAGGCATCTGTGTGCAAGGTGGAGGACAGCAGAGCTGAGGCATGGGGCCCACCTGACACTGTCCTGTTGCTGTCTCCATCTTCGTATACACGATCCGCTTCACTGAGTTCCTTATGGTCCCCTCTCGCTGGGATACTTTGACTAAGCTCTCAGTGCTGAGCTGCTCTTACCTCTTAACCCATGCCTAAAGGTGATATTCAGCCTTTTGCAAATGGATTCATCTAACTTATGCGACTTGGGTTTAAAAGACATCTAGGAAGGCCCATCTGGTTTTGTTCCCAATGCAGACTTTTATGTATAGAGGTCTACAGAGAGCCGTCTTCCTGAGCATCTAGGCTGCTCTGTAGAGTTACGTGTCTCAGTAGGGATTAATAAACCTTTATTTGGCCTGAAATCATCAGTATATAACTATTGTGAGGATGCGGGGCTCCCCCAGGGACATCCAGCCTCCAAAAAGACCCATCTATATAGACTGAAGTTTCTCCCTCCCATCCGGTCCCGCCCGAGCAGCAGCCCTTTTTTATAAAATAATCTTTCAGAGGCTTAATATTAATTACAAACTGTTTGCTCTGTGGCTCAGGCTTATTGCTAGCTAGCGCTAACATCTTGAGTTAACCCATTTCCATTTTTATATGGCCATTTGTCTTGTGGCTTTACTTGTGTTCTATTACATCTTGCTCTCCCTACAGCTTGCAATGTGTCCTCTGACCCTACATTTAGTCTCCCTGTATCTTTGTTTAGATTTCCTGCCTAGCTCTTATCCTGCCTTACCATAGGCCAAAGCAGCTTTATTTATTAACCAATGGGAGCAACATATATTCACAGCATACAGAAAGACCATCCCACAGCACATCTATTTCCCCTTCAGATACAGTTACAGGATTCTGCTCAGAGAAGCTTGTTGAAGGAGATTCATGGACTTGTACCCAGCTCCTGTGTTACCACTAAGCAGGACTCCTCCAAGCCAAGGCAAAAACACAACTATGAGTCCTGAAAAAATAGTGTGTGTGTGTGTGTGTGTGTGTGTGTGTGTGTGTGTGTGTGTATGTACCCAGTTAACTCTGCATTAATTGATAAGCCATTTTTAAAGGGAAGCCAGGATAAGAGGTACTTTTCATACAGAGGCAGGCAGGTAAGTGGGCTGTGGGGGCATAAGAAGTCACCCCACATCCTCTAAATACTTGGACCAATCTACTTCTGCTTCTCACAGAGGTTAAGTGGGCACAAGTCATGTTTTCGTGATTTATTTATAGTTTCCTTTGCATGAAGGAAAAACCTTTTCTTACTCATGTTACTAGAGGACTGCTCAAAGTCAATACTTTTGTTTAAGTTTTTGTTTTTTAAAACCAAAAATTAGTTCTGCAAGAAAATCCTATCAACTTTCTCCTTGAACAAACCTTTTCCTCCTCTCGGAGAGTCTCAGTGTGTCGTAAGCTCTGAAGAGTCCATCTTAGCAGGAATTTTCTTTATGATATATTATTTGAACACATGCTCTCCAGCCTATTAGATGGTGCGCTTTCTCTCTAGCAACCAACTCCTCTAACTACAGCATTGGTGGTCTACAGAACATGCTTCAGGAGTGACCCTTTCTTGTCATGTTCAATATCGATTGCTATTTTCTTTGAACCCCTGCAGAACTCCATTTCCTTATTTCCAGGCATTTCCTGGGGTACCTTGCTGTTGTGTGCTGTGCCACCAGGGTTATTGGAGCTTCTACTGTTATGTGAAATTAATGTCAAAACTAAATCTGTGTTGCCACATGTTGGGTCCTTTAGCATAAGCAAGGAAGCCTTGTTCCTGTGGACTCCTTCCTAAATGCATTTGCTAAGGGGCATTTTAAAAAGGCACATTAAATTTTATGAAGACTGTAGCAAACAAGTCAGTGAGTGTGATTTCAGTATGAGCAGCAAGCAGTTAGGAGAGAGGCTGGGAAAGCCGTGACGTATAGCATTTCTGCTCAGAGGTAGAGAAGGGACATCAGTGACTCCCTAATGCTATAGTTAAAACATAGATTCTAAGTAGTCAGTCTAATGAGTCCCAAATTAAAATTGGCCTGGCCCCTGGATGCAGCTAGTAATTAACTTGTAATTTTATACAGAAGCAGATCTGGCTTCTGACCCTTGACTCTATTTAGTTCTCTCCTGACATTTTAAAAGCATGATGTGCTCAATAAGGTTGTTAAAATTAGTATTACAGGGAGAAGTAATCAAGGTAAATATGCATATGGAAATTATAGCCAGAGGGGTGCTTCATAGAGAAGCTGTCTCCATGAACTCAGATTTGACTAATTGCTACTGTATCTTATTCAAAATTACAAATCATACTATTAGTAAATGGAATTCGGTAAGCCCTCTAGGACCTAAACAGTTATTGTCTAGAGCCAGGAACTATCACAGCCGAAGGAGAATTTACAGAGTATCTGTCACTACCGTCCTCTTAGTTGACAACTGGGGAAACTGAGGGAGCCTCTTGTCGTCACCTCTTGTCATTCTAATAGCGAGAAGGGTTCTGTTTTAGCTAGCTGAAGAGTGGGGTTGAGAATGGGACATTTTCATTGTTGTTAGTTTTTTTTTTTTTAAGAAAACATTCTCAAGTTGAACTTTAATCTGTTCTTTACTCTTGAAAATTGGAGCGAGAATACAATTTAATGTGTAAACAATAAGAGTGTGTAGAGGCCAGATGGAGACGAGAATGTCTGTCAGCAGCTAAGAGTTCGGTACTTACACCAATTTTTATTTAATATGGTGTATTAGCTTTGTGTTACTGTGATGAAATACCGGATACGATTAACTTACAAAGAGAAAGTGTTTATTTAAGTCACAGCCCGAAGCCTCCAGTCTAGAATGAGAGGACCAGACGACAATGACAGAAGAACGTGTGTCAGGCCTGCGCTCCTTCGTTTCTGTCAGTTTGACATGAGCAGAATCCTGTGGGACGGCAGCCCCTCAACTGACAAAACACCGCCATCAGATTGGCGTGTAGGCAAGTCTGTGGTACATTTCCTTGGTTAGTCATTGACGGGGGAGGGCCCAGCCCACTGTGGGTGTTGCCAACCCTGGGCAGGTGGTCCGGGGTTGTAAAAAAACCTCAAGCTGAGCAAGTCATGGCGAGCAAGCCAATAAGGAGCCTTCTTCCACGGTCTCTGCTTCAGTTCCTGCCTCCTACCTTGAGTTCCTACCCTGAATTTCTTCAGTTGATGGACTGTAATCCAAATAACACCCCCTCGCACCCCACCTCAGAGACACAGAGAGAAACAGAAAAGGGGGAGCAAACCAGGTTTATGAGGAGTACCATCACTTTGTGGGGTTGCGATTCAGCATATGAAGTTTGTGGACATGTAACTCAGTCCATAACAATATACACAGCAACTGTAGCAGCCTCAGACCTAACATTTTGATGTCCGCTCTGGTGCCTCTGAACCCTACAGTTACTGAAGGAGAACTGTAAATTCCCCTGACTTTTGCCGGCGATGCTCCACCCCCAGCTGAATGAACTGTGCTTCACCCCTCCCCACAACCTGGGAAATTATTCAGATGAATGGATTTTACTCCTTTGCAGGAGTCAGGACAAAATTTGGGAAGCCCTGCAGCTTCACCCTGCTCCAGTGCAGTCATCATGTGACCTTGTATAGCATGTGGTGTTCCCAGGTTTGGGGTGGGGTGCAACATATTGCCAGTCCAGCAGTGCAGTATTGGGAGTTCCTTCTGCTGATAGTGGGACGATGAAACACTTCAGTCAATAAGACCCCACCTTCATGGATTGTCCTAGCTGCTCTGTCCTGTCCTACAGGAGTCTCCCTCCCTCCCCCACATCTTGCAAGGGACTTTCCAACATGTTCATATGCCTCTTTCCACATGAGAGCCCAGCTAAACACACTTTCCCCCACCTACTGACATTTTCAGAGATGTTTTATCTGCTTTATTGATTGGCACTCTGGGAAGCTTGCCTTAATATTGTGTGTGTGTGTGTGTGTGTGTGTGTGTGTGTGTGTGTGTGTGTAAAGAAAAGAAGCTGGGGATATTAGAAAAGCCCGAATCAGCAGCCAGACTCTCGTAATCCACCAACTAATACATTGAGGATAAGGGATGAAGTCTGGTCTCAAACAGAAGGAAGCTCTAAACCATGGATATAAATTTGGCATCATGTAAGATCCGCTTTTGAATCGACCTGAATTTTATACTTCTGTTTCAAAAACAATACTACTTAAAAAAGAAAAAAATCTACTTCCAAGTTGCCTTCTCTTCTATAAGTAATCTCAGCTTTCAAATGACAGGCAGTATCTCAGAGGTTCATACATACATTAGCTTTATGGGTGACCTTGGAAAATGCCCTCACTAGTCAGGGGAAGCAATGCTACACATATCTGCAATTGAGCCTGAAGGCAGGCTCAGTAGATGGAAAATCAGACCTGCAAGAATCGTAGTACAAAATAATAACACTTTTGGAAATTTTCAAGTGTTGAAACAGCGTACCATGCCCCCCCCCCCACTATCTTTTTCGCTCGTGTCTTAATTTTCTTGTCGGGAAAACACATGGATTAAGTAACATTATAAATCACACTCAGCTTGACTTTAAGATTACTAAACACAAAGTATATTTCATGAAAATCTCAAGAAGACATACTGAGCAATGCTTCTGTCCTCCTTCTCCCACTTCAATAGCTCATGTAAGGGCAATAAAAGAGTCAAGTCAGAAAAAACAAACAAACAAACAAAAAAAACAAGAAGAGAATAGAAAGAATGCTGTTAGCGGCCGAGAGATATCATCGCTGAAAATGTGAGAAAAAGACTCGTGAGAAGTAGGCTGTTATTCAAGTATTCAGCACCCTACAAATATGGACCGCAGGAGGAAAATTCTCTGTAAAAACTTAGAGCTGAAGAGAAGGAAGAGTCTTCCACACAGCCCAGCAGTGAAGTCTCACAGCCAGGAACATCACTGTCAAACTTAGATCAATAGAAATAAGTAGAAAGTAGAGCGGGAGAGCTGGCTCAGAGGTTAAGTGCACTTGCTGTTCTTGCAGAGGACCTGGGTTCAGTTCCCAGAACCTACATGGCGGCTGACAACTATCTGTACCTCCTGGTGCAGGGAATCTGATGCGCTTTCTGGCCTTGGTACTGTATGCATGTGGTATACGTATATGGAAGAACATTCAAAGTTTTTGTTTTAACAAACTTAAAACCCTCTAGGATATCCTTGAAGTTTAAGAATAAGTAGAAAACCTTAAAATCTCACTTAAGTGGGGGCAGCACGACTCTAGGTTATCCACAAAAACCTGAATTTTGTAATGTCTTTCGTCAGTGCCGATGCATACTAGAAAATAGAAACTTGTATTTAAAAAAAAATCAGAGCAAAATCCTTTGTAAGCAACAATTTGATATCTAGCCAAGCCCTTATCTCAGTGGAGGGGGTAAGTAAAGCTTTCAGATGCCTGGTCAACATTCAGAAAGATCGTCGCAAATGCACCCATTCTAAGGAAAAAGTTCCACAGAAATAAACCCTGCTCTGGCAGCTATGCAGAGAGCCTGGAGACCAGCTGGTGCAAATCAAGTCACTGCCTCTTCTGTCTGTCTGAAGCTCATCTCGATCTCTTTACTCTGAAGCTGCACAGACCTTCTCTCCAGCTTAAAGCCACCACCCACTCCACCCTACCACCTCAGGTTCTGCCCAGTTCTTGGTAAGATCGGCATACAGAAGACCTTCCTTGGACTTGTCCTTAGATGCCGTTGAGGTCCCTGCTTCTCAGGAACTCATCAGGAGGTTTTTCTGATGCTCCTAGCTAGACTGCTTTCCTACCACTTTCTAAGGGACTCTTGGTTCTCTTAAAGATATCTTTATATAAACAGTATGTTCACAATAAATATATACATTTTAATTAATAATGGATTAAAATGGAAAGAATTCAGGCATCTCAGATCTAGCAGATGTGCTTGGCTGCTCATCTGGATCTCTATATGGTTTCACCCCTTTCCTCCTCAGGTTCAGTCACATTGCAGAATTTTATGTTAATGATGATCTTGCTTTGATTTAACAAAGACAACACACACATACATGTTCTCAAACATTTCTCTCATTCAAACTGCCTACTTGGGGGCTGTATATAAATAAAAATCACTTGTGTCAATAGTCACTAAGATAAAGTATAACAATAACTTACCAATCTATAAAATTTACATTGAATTAAGCTTCCATGCAATTGGAGGATGATTTCAAGGCTATAGAAGGATGTGCACATGTTCACTCCTTTCCTTCCTTCCTCCTTCCCTCCCTTCCTTCTTCCCTCTCTCCCTCCCTTCCTAACTTCCTTCCTTTCTTCCTTTCTATTCCTTGCTTTCTTTTATTTCATGCTCTTGCCCCCATGTGGTTCCCTCTCATGTATTTTCAGGACACATGCATTCCATTCTCCATTTGTTATATGCAAGGATTATTGCCATTTTATATAAGGCAGATATGGGATTTGGGGATCCTCAGGGGACATGGAACCAATCCTTCAAGGATGCTAGGGATCATTGTAATAACATAACAGGAGGAGAAGGCAGTTGGAAGTCTGTCTCTGTCTCAGTCACCAAGTGGCAGGATGGCCCAGGATGGTGCAGTTGCTGTCTGCTGTCTGTTTTGTTGGGAGCTAGGGATGAGAAGACAACTATCAGTGACTTTCACATGATTCATGGGTGCAGGTTAAAAACAGAAGCAAGCTCATGGGGAGGTTTGCAAGCCAAGAACTCATCGTTTGGAGACTATATATTGCCTGTTAGTAGCCTATACACTGGAATATTAATAGGCAAAGCTACAGACAAATGTAAATTTTATGTAAATTTTCTTTACACTTTAGTTCCTAAAACATCCAAAGTTTGTTTACTTAACAGGTCAACTGATACCATATGTATCTAATATGGAATATGTTTTTATTCATTTTTTTCTAACAATAAGACTTCAGCCATTAGAATAACATATAAAACCCTTCCTGAATTCAGGTTTAGATGGACAATCAGTAGGTTCTGAATCTGAGATATTTCTGGTCAGATTTGATGAAGAGTTGATTGCTATTTACTGAAGTTGGGATCAAATAGATAAACTGCCTACAGTCTTCAGGAGGAAAGTGTAGGTCGTTAGCTTCCCAGAAGTTGAGCCCCCTGGTGTGACTTGGCTGATGAGATGAATGAAGGATTCCCGGTGCCAAGTTTAGTACCTAATCAAACTACATGGGCTCTTGGTGGTGAACAGAACCCCAGCCCATCAGAGTGAGCCTATTTACCTTTGATAAAATGCCATTTCCTCTTTCTAATGAAGAAAAAACAAATGATGCTTTAGGACACCGTTTTGAAGAAAAAGCAGTGAAATGGGCCTTAGATGTTAAATACCTTTTCCTGAGCAACTTCACACATAGAAGGATCAAACAACCAACTTGGGGCGGGGGGGGGGGGGGGGGGGGGAGGGGGGAATCTGGGAAAGTGTTAGAGCACATAGGAATCCTCAACCACGATATCTCAGAATCTAAACACTGCGAAGGTGGGCAAAGGTGAATGTCCAGAATCCACAGAGACTCCATCCCCCTGACCTTGGGGTGCTGGCACTCCATCCACACGAGGCTAGACTACATAGCAGTTCCAGGCTCTCAAATGCTCACTCTGCTTTGGACTGCTCAGGCCTAGGGGATCATCTTCAAAACCATGCCTGCCTTCCCTCCCCTGGTATGGTTCTGACCAAGCCACTGATGATCCTGGGTCTGATTTACTTCTTATGAGCTTCCATCACTGACCTCAACTGAGATTTACAGACGGCAGGAATTCTTTTGCCTACAAATGTTTTCCTAACTTTGTACACAGTGTACCTCTGATCCCAAGGGGTTTGAAAAGCACAGTAATTACCCAGAAACTTGATGCTTGCACGGTTTTATTGCAGTTACATAATGAAATGTATACATAAAAATCAGGAGAACCACTAGATGCGATGTATTAACTAAGCATTATGGGCATCCTGGCAGCAGCCATGACATCACTCACAGCCAATGAGAAGTCTTCTGACAACCTGCTCCTTCCCACAATTCATAGCCAGACTGTTTCCCAGGGACCACCACTTCCTTAGAAATTATTTAGAAGAGGAAAATATAGGTCTCTGAGTACACAGCGCATTTCTGATCATTTTATTTTATTTTGGTCTCCCTTCTTCTCAGGACATGAATTTTTTTCTTTTTGAAAAAAAAATTTGGGGAGGGGAATCAAACCTGAAAATGTTTAAAAATTATATTCTAGAATAACACTAAAACATGACAATTTGAAGAGCTAGAGGAAGGAACTGTGTGCCATTATGGAAGAATAATATGCATAATAATATAAATGACTATACTGTTCATGTTATGAAAATAGCTTGTTATATTTGCCTCTGGAAAATAAGATAATGTTATCACCTGAATGATTCGTTTTCTAATGACAGGGTAGATTATTATAATATGAGGGGGAGATTCGACACAAGACGAACTAGATGTACTATGAACTGCATTAAAAATAGTCGGTTTCCTCCAAGTGTTGAGTCATACACTCATCATGTAACTCAGTCTATTGCCTGCCAGTGTTTAAATAGGACCTTTTAGATATGATTTGTTCTGAGCCATTAGAGGTTATTTTAAAACTGAAGTGTATGTGCATATATGTTTCATATATATATATATATATATATATATATATATATATATGGAAAGTATTATAGTAACATGGAATCTCTGAACATTGTGTAAAAGTTCCATTTTTTCTGTTCTTTAAACATCCAATTTTTATTTTTTCTTTAAAAAATGTGTGTAATTAAATTTTTACCTCATTTCTCTCCCTCCTTCTCTTTCCTCCAACCCCTCCATGCTTTTCTCACTCCCTTTCAAATTCACTTTCTCTCTTTTTTTAAATTATTAAATATATGTGGATTGTGGTGGCGCACACCTTTAATCCCAGCACTCAGGAGGCAGAGGCAGGTGGATCTCTGAATCTGAGGCCAGCCTGGGCTACAGAGTGAGTTCCAGGCTAGCCAGGGCTGCACCAAATATATAAATACAGCCTTCTGAGCCCACTTGGTGTTACTCCTGTGCTTCTGTTTCTAGGGCTGACCACTTGGATAATCAACTTGGAGGTTCTTGCCTGGGGAAGACATTCTCTCTCTCTCTCTCTCTCTGCAATCATTAATTACTTGTTGCTCTTCACCTCAGGATGGGGGCCCTTGAGATTTTCCCCACCGAGGTGGGGGTGTCAAATGGTGTTGGGATTGACCAGATCTTATTTAGGCAGCTGTACTGTTGAGATTTCAAGGGTGTAGCTTCACTGTCATATCTAGAAGAGACAGTCTTGTAGCAGACTTCTTGATCCTCCCTCTTAGAATTTTTCCACCCCCTCTTCTGCACCATTCCCGAACCCTGAGATGCTGGGGTTGTTTGGTAAATGTATTCACTCAGGCCATGCCCCCCAAGTCACCTGTTCTCTGCATTTTGACCCATTGTGGTTTTTCTGTAATGGTCTCCTGCAAAACAACAACAACAAAAACAAAAAAAAATTCTTTGATGAGGGATAATCTTGCTACACTATCTGTGTGTGTAAGTATAGGTATTTGGAATGCAGTTAGGAATTATATTTGTTTAATATAGTGGTGGTAGTAGATTCTCCTCCAAGTTCCATGACCTTACTGGCCACCAGTAGTTGGCTAGGTTTCAAGTATCAGGCATGATTTCCTCCTGGTGAGTGGGCTGTAAGTCCAACTAGACATCTGTTGGTTACCACCAAGCTATATGCCATTATTACATTTCTTTAGGGATATACTGCTGTGTTAGTCATTGTCTTGGTTCATAGTCATCTGAGCTTGGTAGGACTTTTGATTGCTTTCCTCTCTTGGCAGCTCACATACCCCCCTCTGATACTATGAAAGCTAGTCCTCAGCAAAGAGGCTCTGAAATGTCATATCCAGCTTCAATCCTCTGAGTCCTGTGTCCGAGGTTCATGGTGTCTTAGGCAATAGGTACTTACCTTCAATGTCTTAGAGGCAATGAAGGATAACAGCAATAGCCATTATGGTTTTAGAGTCTCTTGGACTTCCCTGACCAATAACTCCAAAGGTGTTTTCTTATGTCTGGTACTGGGGTTTTTTGTTAGATAATTTATGGTCCTTGTGGGGAGGAGCATTATCATCTCAAGTGGTGTAATACAAGACGAACTGCTAAACTGTCTTATTAATAAAAACCTGGAGCCAGACATTGGGGTTAAAACTGAGAGATCAGAGGAATAGGACAAGCCACAGCCAAACTTACCTCACCGACACCTCAGTCTCCAAAGAGAGCTAATTCCTGTATACCCACACCTATATGCCTTTTTGTCCCTGAAATCTCACTTCCTCTTTCCACCCAGCTACATCACTTCCTTTTCCTGCCCAGCTCTGTCATTTCTTGTCTGTCTGTACAGACCTCCAGACCTTTATGGTCAACTAGTGTTGGAATTCAAGGCTTGTGCCACCATGCTTGGCTCTGTTCCCATTGTGGCCTTGAACTCACAGAGATCTGGATGATCTTTGCCTCACAAATGCTAGGATTAAAGGCATGTGCTATCATTGCCTGACTTCTATAATTAATATAGTGGCTGGCTTTTTCCTTTGATCCTCAGATAAGCTTTATTATGGTACACAACATTTTAGGGAACACAATATATTACCACAGTGTAACTACATTAAGAAGGTGTGTGTGTGTGTGTGTGTGTGTGTGTGTGTGTGTGTGTGTGTGTTTAGGTAATTTTAGGTAAATACAAAATAATATGAATTCCTGTGTTGTTTTTCAAGCATCCTTCATGTTAAGTTTTATCTATCTTCTGTCTCTTCCTCTTCTACATCTCCCTCTCCCATCTAAAGCCCCCCACCATTCTTCCCATTTCCACTTCCTATCGCTTGTATCCAGGGGATTTCCCTCTTTGCAGCTTAGTCTCCACACCATAGTCTCTTTTGAAGCACTCCAGACCCAGAGAGACAAACATCACATGTTCCCTCTCATTTGTGGTTTCTACCTCCAAATCTTCAGATGTGAGTGCATATCCTGGAGAATCCACAAAACCAGAAAAGCAAATATCCAAATTTTATGTTAGCTGTTAACACAAGTCTTAGCTTAATTTCATGTTAACAAACCTCAAATCTCTCTCTCTCTCTCTCTCTCTCTCTCTCTCTCTCTCTCTCTC
Source organism: Peromyscus eremicus (assembly GCF_949786415.1). Classification (NCBI taxonomy): domain Eukaryota; kingdom Metazoa; phylum Chordata; class Mammalia; order Rodentia; family Cricetidae; genus Peromyscus; species Peromyscus eremicus. The sequence goes on from NC_081420.1 coordinate 130,895,017, forward strand.
TCTCTCTCTCTCACACACACACACACACACACACATACACACACACACACACACACACACACACACACAAACATGACTGTGGGAAGGTCTTGTAGGGAGGAGGTAAAGGGTTGAGAGGGAGATGACAGAGGCTGGATGTGAGAGTACACAGAATGTACTATATATGTATGAAGTTGTCAAAATAAAATTAACTTTAAACAGAAAGGAAAATTCTGTTTTCAAACACATTTTCTCATTTTCCTGTTGGCATTGGCATTGTTAGAGGATAGGAAGGAAAAGCCTTGCTGGGTAACCATTGGAAATTCTTGTCTTTTTTCATAGCTTAATTTTGGTTAGCCACAAACATGACTTTCCTGTTCATATTTATAGCTGAGTGAGGGCATTGCAGGTGACCAAATCCAGGCCAGTGAGATATGGTATGTGGTAGAAATATCCAGAAAGGCCCCTCAAATACAACCTTCAAATGTTCATAAAGCTACCATGCCATCTGATAATATCTCTACAAATAACTTTCGAGAAAAGTGAACTTGTGTTAATTTCAGCTTCTGAAATTTCAGGGTTTGTTTTTTTCTAATATGTTCAAACTTGATTTGAAATGTGTAGGGGCTAACTGCCTACGTTCCTTATCACTTGGAAGCTTCCTCATGTGTTTCTAGGGAAAAGTTAACCACTGTGGTGTGGATGTGAGCAAGAACATACAGTGTACATCTTTCTGAGCCTGGCTTGTGTCACTTAATACAGTATTTCCCAGTTTTGTCTTTTTCCCCTGAAAACTTAATAATTTTAGTTTTCTTTATGAAGGAATATAATTATGTTGTGTAATATATACCACATTTTCATTATCTATTCACCAGTTGATGGTCATTTAGGTTGATTCATTTTCCTTCCTATGGTGAGCAGAGCAGCAATGAACATGGGTGAGAATCACTGGGGTAGGAAGTGGTGTCTGTTGGGTCTATGCCCAGGAGTGCTATGATGGAGTCTTATGGCAGTCATTCTGTTTTTGGGCTTTGGAAATCTCTTCACACTGAGTTTCCACCTTGGGTGCACCAGGTTACACTCCACCAGCAGGGTATCCTCTCCCCCGTTTCCCCAACCCGTCCTCTGCTGGGGAATATCTTTCTGTACGCTGTGAATGTATGCTATTCCCATTGGTTAATACATAAACTGCTTTGGCCTATGGCAAGGCAGCTTAGAGGCAGGTAGGAAAGGAGAGAGATAGGAAAGAGAAAGGCGGGGTCTGGACAGGACGCCATCCTGCCATCCAGAGAACAGCATGTAATGGCACACAGGTAAAGCCACGGGACAGTCCTCTGCCTTTGCTGACGTTTGTTTTCTTGATGACAGCCATTCTGACTGCAATGGCCTCAGAGGAGGTGGAAGTTGAATTTCCATTATGACTAAGGATGTGGAACACATTTAAAAATGTTGAGTGGCCATTTGCCTTTCTTCTTTTCAGAACTCTCAGTTTGGTCCCTCTACCTGGTCTTTGATTGTTTTTCTCTTGGTTTTAGGTTTTTTTTTTTTTAGTTTTTTTTTGCATATTATAAATTTGAATTCTCTATCAGGTACATAGCTGGAAAAGATTTCTAGTTTTAAAGTCTGTATAATATTCAACTTTTCCAATAGTAAACAGAAAATCATTACATCCTTGTTTAGAATTAGTGTGCATCCAAGTTGGTATTCATACAAGCTAAAGAATACAGGGTAACATGGGGCCTCAGGCCCAATAAGCTGGCTGGATGAGGCTCTTTCTGTTCAGTCAGCTGTACCAAACTTAGCTATTTGCAAGTGTTTCTGTTGGTTTATATTGCTTCCTGCTCTACCTTGCTGAGTTCTTAGCCAAGCCAGATCCCTCTAGCCTATGACTGCTCCCATTTTTCTGGTGCCCTACAGACTGTGAAGAGGCCCATGGTGCCGTTCAAGGCAAAGTCTTTCTTCTCCACATGTAGCGCCGTGTCAGTGGGGATTTATTGTTCGCTAACTGACTCATAAACTGTAAAGGCAGGAAAACCAAGCTAGTTAAGCGTACACTAGAACCATGTAGACTGGGTTTCCTTGTTCCTGGTGCACATGGGTAAATAGCTTGGCTCGGGTCTTGGACTTCATTGAACCTCTTCTGTAAGATGGAGACCAAGTTTATCCTTTCCTGAAGGGTTGATGAGTGATCCAATTGTTCTCTAGAATGGACTTAAGTCACTTCTGCTTCCTAATGCTTTTTTGGGTGGACATCACAGGGTATCCTACCAGCAGGGAGTGCTATGGAGCCAGCCAACCTTCCAGGAAACACTGAATTCTGATCTGGATTGTTGAGAATGCTTGACTACTCTTATCATCTTCCCTCTCCCTCCCTCCTCCTGGAAGACACGGCCGAGAGCCCTCCCAAGTGTTCTGTGCACATCTTAGGAAGATAAGTCCAAAACTACCCTTTGTTTGTCAGCCTGAGTCAGACGGTCAGTGTCTCAGAAGGGCCAAACAAAGGCTGGAAGCTGTCATCCTGGACAGAGATGCCAAAAAGTCCACCTGCAGCCCAGTTGTACCCTGATTTCTATCTCTCTCATGCCCTGTGACAAGGACTAACGTTAGACCTGCACATCAACCAGGTCTCCGAACTTCTAGAAGCTAATGTCTACTCAAGAAAGATTGAGTAGATGAATAGAAAAAGTGAGTTTGGCAAATCGGTACATTGTCCCAGAATTCACTTCACCCCTTACTGTCTTTCCCATAATGAACAGGAGTTTCCTAAAGAAATAGGATGTTTCCACTAAAGGAAATCAGTTTTACCATGAGATATTAAAACTTTCCACTTCCAGAGCTGGATTATTATAAAATCTTCCTCATCAAGTAGAGAAAGAAAAATAAAGTAAGAGGGGTGAGATAGAAAGAGGCTGGCTCACACTACCCACTCAGCCTTCTGTGCAAATTCAGAGCCTTGAACAGAGGCGCCCCTGAACTGGCCAAAGCAGTCGGAAAGGCTGATAGAATTTGGATGTTGAGTGTTCCCAAAGACCCATTTGATGAAGTCCTGGTCTCCTGGGACATGCTGTTTGGAAGAGGCAGCTGGTGGGAGGTCCTTAGACTGTTGGTTCAAAAACGCCCAAACCTTTGGTCTTTCCTTTCACCCTTGCCAGGAGGTTTCTGCCTTTGCCATTCTACACCCAACAACAGGCCTAATGGCTCCACCTGATTATGGACTTGGAGTCCTAAAACCATAAGTCACCATAAACCTTTTCTGTGAGTTAAGTTTCTTGGTAGTTTGCTATGGTGACAGAAGTCTGGTTAGTGCAGCCTGCTGCAGTTTGGAAATCCCCAATGTTGTGCATCCCACTGTAGAGGTGACTTCAGCTTATGGGTCACATCCAAGAGCACCTATGGACCATTAGTCTCCATCATACAGTTCCACTATGAACGCCGATTAGTCTTACGTGATGTACCTAGTGCTGAGTTGCAGGGTGGAGACAAACACAAGCTCATTCAGGTTCTTGAAGATGCATAGTGATTGCTCCAGTTCATTCCACTTAATAAAAGCGAGTGTCTTTTGGGGAAGAGTTTTGAAAGCAGACCAAGGCTTCCCCAACTTCCGAATGGGCTCTGCTCTTCCCAAGCCCAGGCCACTGTGGCATGGGTGGCCGTTAATATGTTATTTCCCTTCCCTGTATCACAATATAAAGGGCTTTAGCAGCGACCTTTCTATCAAAACATCCTTTGTTTAGAATGAAAAGCTATTCACGGTGAGAGCCTTATCTAGGGGGTTTGCGCAGAGGATCAAATCCAAGAGCAAGATTGGTTTACTTTGTATTAAATGAGCTTGGTTAAGGAGTCTCTTTGGCAGAAAGGTGCATTAATCACAGCAGCACAGATCTCTCTTTTCACAGCTTCTGGTTTACTTTCAGTACAGTTACACAGGGAGCCTTTTGTTCCCCCAGAGTAGCACTGTATTTAAATACAGTAAATATAGCAAAATTGCCTTCTTAAAATGACACAAGAGTCCCTCCAGTGCGGGGCGCCCATAATGGCCTCAGTGTTGCGGGACCAACTTCACGGCTTCGGAAAGCCTCTCAATTAGTTTGGACAGATGGGTTTTATCCTGTGGAAATCAATGAGTTTTTGTGAGTTTGACTTAATTTTTATGCAGCTAGCACTTTGAGATGAAATTAAAATATGTATGAAAAACATATTAAAGTTTCCCTTGGGTCTGTAGCTGTTTGTACATTTACAAGGTGTTAAAGAGATGATTTAAAAACTAACTCTGTAAGGGATCAATGCAAGCGGACCATGATTTATGGTCTTTCATGACATTTTTGACACTTTGGGCTTAATGTCTTGTGTGTGTTGAACCACTAATTATCTTTTAATTCGTAACGGGCTTCGTGGTCTTTTATAAGTGTAATATAATATACGAGACTGCATCATATAGGAAAGCTAGGAGAACAACATGCTTTACATGCTTGGTTGAGTGGGGAACATGTGTAAGCAAATTTGGGCCGAACCTGGCTGAAAAGGCTTCTTCACGGTGCTGTAAAGCTGGCACACTGCTTTGTCGGCCCGATTTTAGAGAAGTCAAAGGTTTCCTCCTTAAAGGTAGGTGTGTGATTAAGACCTTCAAAAACTAGACGTTATTACAGTAGGAACCAAGTCAGACAGTGCCTGCCCATGGAGTAGGGGCCCCGTAAAGAGAGGTGGAATAAATAAATAATTAGATGGTAACTGGACCCATCCATCCTATGTTTGAGTCCACCTTTTCTGGAACCAAATGTCTTTCAAATTAGATTACTCAACGAAGTTCTGGGAAGGGCAAAACTAACTCAGCGGGAATCCTGAAGAAACAACAGGGAATGCCCAGGTTAGCAGCAGGACCCAGAGATCTGCCCCAGAAAGGGGGATCAGTAGGGAGGGCTAAAGTCTCAAAGCAAAGACAGAAAGAACATGGCAGTATTCCCATGGTATAGATGTAAGGATGTGGAGGCCCATGACATGAGAGCTGGCCTGTAACTGTGCAGTTCAGGGTGAAAACATCACCAGGCCAGCTTTTGACACCTGACTATTGAAACCACTTGGAAACAAAATCCTGACCTAGCACCAAGCCTGCAAAAATGACCTGACTGTGGATGAGGCTGTCTTTAGTCATCCCTGGTTATTGATCCCTGCCTTGGAAGTGAAAAGAAACCTGAACTTCCATTCTTCTAAGGAGTTTGAGACTTAGTTTTCTTGGCTCTGGAAGCATCTGCTCAGCTCAGGGTAAGGACCAGTGAAGAGGAAAAGGCCTCTTCTAGACACATTTTATTGTCGTTGTGCATTCCCACCCTATGTACTTGCACCTTATGTAAAGGGGCGGGGCTTAAGTTGCCGGAACTACTTCCTCTACCCCGTGACTTCTGAGTAGGAAAGTGCAGCTGTGGGTAGGAGGTAACAAGTAAGGAAGATAGGCATTTGTACGTGATCATCATTGAGTTATGGGGCAGTTAATATTGGATTGATCAATTTCATGGATTATTTTATTCAATAGCAGAATCACCTTCGAAGGTAAAGATTAATATCAAACCCATAAAATGGGATAAAGCAGTCATAGGACTGAGTGCCTGCTATTAGCTAAAACGTGAGAGGTTGAGGCAAGAAGGCTGACCATGGAGCCCTTCTCCTTACCACCTCATTCATGTCCAGCCTTTGACACTCTGCTTGAGCTCAGCCTCTGAGCCAGAGGTAAGGGCAGCAGGAGAGGCCAGGCACTACCAGCCAGGCTGGGAAGTCAAGCCCATGCCTCATCAGCCACAGTACAGGGTGCCTGGTGTGACTTGTAAAGCAAGGGTACACATAAAGTGTCACAGATGGAGAGGGAGAGTGTCCCAGGTGGGGACGGCGGATTTCAAGAGCAATGCATCTGGAAGTGTTTGGGTGGCAGTCACACAAACCCAACTGACGACAGTGCTGTTACACCAAGTCACTTGGAACATCCACCTGTCTCTGTGCTTGGGTTATAAAGCATGGGCCCAAACAACGTCCATCCATCTGAAAGGTGCCCTAGCTTGATGTGTAACCTAGCTAAGAGGAGATATGCGTTGGGAACCAAGCAACTGAGTTGCAGCCAATCACAGGCTGCCAGCTGCTAATCAGCAATGTCTAAGTTGCTTCTGTATGTCACTTTCTCACTGCTGGCTGTAAATAGGGTCTGCACAAGGCTGGGGTGGGCATCTGGAACCAGCTTTGGTCTGGAATACTCACCTATATGTTACAGTCTTTTCTCATTTCAGTAAATTTTGTGAAATGACCCCCAACTAAGGTTTTTCTCTAATGATGCTGTCTATCTTTCTCATGAAAAAATAAAAGGACTGTCACCCCCTCCTTAATGGTGTCATCAGCTACCAGGCTTCTCTGAGCCCCTTCCTCCACTTTCCATGGCATATGGCTCTTGTGATCTGGTCATAAGGTGGCTTCTGCCCCACTAGGCATTGTAGTCCCTTTTAAGGCAGGAAAAGAAAAGGAGAAGGGGGAGGAAAAGGAAGAGGAGGAAAAAGAGGAAGAGAAGGAAGAGGAAGAGAAGGAAGAGGAGGAGGAGGAGGAGGAGGAGGAGGAGGAGGAGGAGGAGGAAGAGGAGGAGGAAGAGGAGGAGGAGGAAGAGGAGGAGGAAGAGGAGGAGGAGGAAGAGGAGGAGGAGGAGGAGGAGGAGGAGGAGGAGGAGGAGGAGAAGAAGAAGAAGAAGAAGAAGAAGAAGAAGAAGAAGAAGAAGAAGAAGAAGAAGAAGAAGAAGAAGAAGAAGGAGAAACAGCAGCAGCAGCATGTGCTTCCACAACAGCAAGGGAGAAAATACCAGACTCTTCAAAATGATTGCACCATTTTACACCCTGCCCATAGTGCAGGGGTTTCTGTTGTGAGGCATTTGACGCCTGGAACAAAACTGCAGTTATGTTGATAAGTGGACAGAAGTAAGCAAGTACACCACAGACAATAAAGAAGTGGAAGAAGTTTACAGCAGGCAGGAGGGGCCACGTGTGATGGCAGGAGAGGTGGACCAGTAGAACTCTAGGCTGGAGTGGAAAGAGTACAGTGAGAATTGAGTGTGGAAATGTCTACAGGGTGATATTGTGGAGAGTTTTGCCTTGAATACTTGCTTGCAAGTGTTCCTTTTATTCTATAATTAACAGGAAAACATCGGCAATTTGTGTGTTTTCTTTGATCTTTGTTGAAGTAAGATTCATATACAACAAATTAAACTTTTTTTTTTTTTTGAGACAGGGTTTCTCTGTGTAGCTTTGCACCTTTCCTGGAACTCACTCTGTAGCCCAGGCTGGCCTCAAACTCACAGAGATCTGCCTGCCTCTGCCTCCCGAGTGCTGGGATTAAAGGCATGCACCACCACCACCTGGCCAAATTGAACTTTTAAAAACACAACTTTCTGAGTGGTTATATATAGATAAGACCCCCAAGCCATCCTCTCAATCAAGACAATGTATATTCCCACCCCCAGCTTCAATTGCTCTCCTTTCTAATCATCCTTCCTCCACATCCACTTTCTAAAATCCTTGACATCTACCCATTCTATGGCAAAATCATTTTTTAAACAAGAAATATTTTGTGCAAGTTTCCAGTTTCAGTTTTAACTAAGTTGCTGTACCCTTCCTGACAAGTGTTTGTGTGGACATACTCCTTCATGCCCCTTCAATAAATGCCCAGAACTAAAGTGGCCGTATCACAGCTGTGCTTACCTTTCCAGGAAATGACCGCGTGGATTTCTAAAGTGGCACCACTGACCATCCCCCTGGGGGTGCAGACTTTCTGCCGCTCCATAGTCATCATGCTTACGATGGTCACTGTTTAAACGTCAGCCATTCTACGACTCGTCGTGATTTCTCACTGTAGTTTTAAGATGAGACTCTCTCAAAAGCAGTGCTGGGAGTGGTTTTTGTTGACTATTTTTGTATCTTCTTTATTGGGGCGTCCGAACTTCTTTTCAGGGTATGGTGACACATGCTCTTAATCCCAGCACTCAGGAGTCAGAGGCAGGAGGATCTCTGTGAGGACAGCCTGGTCTACATAATGGGTTCCATGATAACCAGGGACAAATAGTGAGACTCTGTCTCAAAAATAGATAAACAAACAAATAAACAAATCTGGCTATACAAAAAAAGTCAAATTTTCCATCTTCCTGGTATTTAGTTCCACATGTTCATCATAAACTTCAGATATAAACCTTTCGGGTGGAATACTTGCTCCAATGTCCCTCCCAGTTGGAGCTGTCTTTGTGTTCTCTTAACTGTATGCCTGGAGGAGCAAAACATTTTAGTTGTATGGTTTATCAACTTCTCCTTGTTTCCACTTTGTATGGCTTTTAGAAATACACGTGTGGATCAAAATCTCAAGACTTCATCCTAAGAACTTTATAGTTTCAGATTTTACATTTATTTTCATATTTGCACTAATTTTTATAGATGAGGTGAAGTAAAGGTTAATGTTCTTTTATTTTTTTCAAAGTAAAATTGTATTGATTCAGCAATATCCATTCAAAAGACTTTCTTTGCTCCATTGGGTGGTCTTAAAACTCCCGATGAAAATCTCTTGGTTTTGTGCATGTGCATGCATTTGTTTCTGACATCTCTAGTCTTCTTCATTAATCTCTGTGTTTATATATTTGCCAATAACAATAACTTTGTCTTGATATCAGACAAAGTAACTCATCGAAATCATCTTTTCTTTCTTAATTTAAAATTATTTTTTTTGTTTTTGTAGCTGCAAGAGGATTTATTTTAACATTATTTTTAAAGCCAATATACAATGCAATAGATTTCATTATGGTGTTTTCATATATACATGCCATTACATTTTGTTCTGGGTACTTGTTTTCCCGCACATTTTAGAATTAGATTATCATATTCTGTTTTTAAAAATTATATTGGGGTTCTGATTAGAGTTATTTTGAATTTATAAATCAACACAGAGGAATCATCACCTTAGCAATACTGAGTTTTCTGATCTGTGAATACGGGCTATCTTTTCATTGAGCTAATTACCTTGTTACCCCAGTGATATCAACTGTCTTTAGAGTAGGGACGTCAGATATCTTTTGCTAGACTTACACCTAGTTACCTTAAATGATGGATGGTAGTGGACAGTGAATGACTTTCGGAAAAGTCATATCAGAAATCAATGGAGACGACATAGCACTGGTCCCAGGGACAGTGTCCAGTTGAAAAAGCACAGTCTTCACACGCCTGGTGGTGGCAGCAAGCACCTCCATGGAGACTTTGCTTTAGGAGTGTGGTGGCAGGCATGAATGCCATCTTGGAGCCACTAGGAGCTGGCGGTGTGCAGAGTGAGGGTTTAATTAATTAATTAATTAATTAATTAATTAATTTATATGTACGAGTGTTCTGTGTGCCTGTATGCCTGCATTACAGAAGAGGGCATCAGACTCCATTACAGATGGTTGTGAGCTGTCATGTGGTTGCTGAGAATTGAACTCAGGACCTCTGGAAGAGCAGCCAGTGCTCTTAAGCACTGAGCTATCTCTCCAGCCCTGAGTGAGGGGGTTCTTGAGTGAAAACCAAGTTTAAGAACATCAAATACTGCTGCTTTCTAAATCAGCTCCTACAGAATTGGAACCCAGGGTCCAACCTAGTGGTTTCTAAAACACCTCTTCTGCCAAGAAGCCCTCTAGGTCAAAGGTGGTCTCTCCCCTTAGTGACTACTGATGATACAACTTGTACCGAGTGTTTCTATGTTTGAGTCAAGAGCTCCCAGGAACAGTAGAGCCAAACAGTCCACCCTCTTCAATTACCAGCTGGGAATCTGATACCCCAATTGATGTACAAAAACCAATTTTCTATCTAGGACTATATGTATATATGAATGCAGGTATTAATATTTGTATTCTTAAATAATAAAATATGTACACTACATATTTATGTGGCTTATATATGTACAAATATTCATGTTTATTCTCTTACTTTAAGTATATACCAATGTACATAGTCTTAGATTAATGCATATTATGTTACTATGCAAATGCTTGGATCATATATATGTATATAAACATATACATATGTACACCAATGTGTTCACATAATGACATACATCTTAAGACAGACCTGTATATATGCCATTTCAGGTCATATCAAGATGAAGCCGAGGCACTTCTAAAGGAATGTTTCGAAAGGAAGGTAAAATCAGGAAGGCAAACCTTGGTGAGGGAAAGTGAATAGACATGCATTCAGCATCTACTATATGCCAGGCTCTGCGCTAACTATGACCTTGAATATCCAAGCATTAACATGGGTTGTAGGTAGACATTAGCATTCCTCCTTAACAGGCCAGGTAAATGGAGTTGCTCCCATGAGGTTCCAGTGAGCATTAGGTCTGTGGATACCAAATCTACGTATCGTTCCCTCTGCCTCGCTGATAGTGAGCTTTGCTGTTCACAGCATGGAGCGTCACCACAGCCTACAATCTCTTTTGCCCAGTATCACACCTCAAGAAAATTTTTATTTTATTCACCCACATGGAAAAGATGCAAATGAGTAGCATACCTGCATTTATAGCTCATTACTTCCTAGTTAGAGCAAGCCGTTAAACTGTGTACTCACATTTATGAGGCTACAATTTGAATTTTTATGTATCCCAGTTAAATGGAGAGCATTTTCCTAATTTTGTGAGACTATGGCACCCATCATCAAGAGCTTTCACAGGAAGGCAATGTGGGGGAGAAGACTCCTGGCCTTCATTATTTTGATTCTCTGCCTCTAGCACCTACGCGCCACAGGGGGTGGTAGTGGGCAGCTGATAGGAACCACAGTCACAAATGGGTTGCAAAGAGTTGTCAGACCTGCCCGTGACAGTAGAAACATCTCCAGCTTTGCATATGTTATTCCCAAGGGGATTACAAGTAGGTTTTTGATGTTTGTCAGTTGAATACAGTGTGGATATTGACCACTCCTGATATATATATATATATATATATATATATATATATATATATATATATATATATATATATATATATATGGTGGTTTACCTTTGGTTTGATATATATATCAAAGGTAAACCACCTTAGAGATAGCCAGGGACTAAATGGTCGAGACAGCTAGAGGCTAGGTAGAAGCCTCCTCACATAGATTGCAATGCCTTAAGAAATTGTTACCCTCTCTCCTACACTGAGATTTGGCTCTACCACAAATACCTCCTTAAGAATATTAAAATATTTATGTGCATAAGCTTGTTGGACTTCTCTGAGGTTTTTTCTTTTCTCTTTGTGAAATCAGTTTTTTCTTATCTTTATTTTACTAGAAAAGAACTGTTGTGTTTTGGTCATCTTTCTACAAGGATGAGAACAGTTTAAGGCCGAAGAGACCCTATCTCCAGTTTCCCAGTTTAATAAGGAAGAGGCTTATTCTGTGGAAGGGGGGCCAGAATCAAGTCTCTTGGCCCTTGTATTATAGTGTCTCACATGGTGAGCAGCTAGTCTGCTCAGGACTAGGATGTAAGTGTGTGTGTGTGTGTGTGTGTGTGTGTGTGTGTGTGTCTGTGTGTCTGTGTGTGTCTATGTGTCTGTGTAGCGCAGGCTGGCCTCAGGCCTCAAAATCATGATCCTCCTGCCTTTGCCTCTCAAGTGATTGGAGTAAAGACGTGCTCTGCCACACTCATCACAAAAAGTCATCTCCAAAGCTTGTTTCCATTCTGGTCACTGGAGTCACTGGTCTAGATATCATGCTTTAACTGAAATTAGTTATCAAAACAGATATTCAAATCATGATAAGTGAGGTTAGAAATTAGGCATTTAAGACTCTCCAATCACTTTGCCTCTGCTTCAGCTTCGGCCAAGGTGTTCCTGGGGCCAGCTTAGTGTTTGCTTGGAGTCTTTTCCATACTATGTACTATTTTTTGATTCCAGACAATCCATCAGGAGGATCCTGAGGGCAGTCCTGTGATCACTGTGCAGCTAAGGAAACAGTCCCAGGTTCTAGTCAAGAATGAAAATACCCAGGGCAGTACAAGCATTCCCTGGAAAGGTAGTCTCAGTTGATTGTAAGTTGCTTCTGTTACTTGCCAACGAGAGATCAAAAATTTATTTGACGCTGGTTTCTAGAAGAATTTTGGTTCTTTGATTATTTGCTCTAAAGTCAGCCAGGGAGTTTGAGGAGACTGAGGCACTGGCTAGGGCAGGACTGGAAAGAAGGCAATAGGAAAGATTAGTGTGCTTAGGAGAGTAAATGTCCAACACAACAAACTTAGTCTACATAGGAGGCAGTCCCTGACTGTAAACAGCACTCTATTGTCCCCAACTCTTTCACACCAGGTACCCTGCAGTACAGCACAGGACTCTAATGCGTTCCTGTCTAGTCCTCATGGCCTAGAACCAAGCTCCTTTTCTCTCCCTTCCTCCTGTTTCAGGATCTTTGAGTGAAATGCTCTTCGTAGTTCATTCTTTTTACAGTTTACATTCTCTTTCCCTTCACTTTCTCTTCACCCATTAGATTCACTCTCCCCAATGTCTCACAGTTTCTTGGGAAATCTTACCTGCAACACTCCCCTCCTATTCTGCCTTAGATCCCATCTTGGTGCTGACCATTCACACCACACTCTACCCTTAATGCAAAGCACTTATCACGTATGCACTTTCTCATGTGATTATTTGATGAATATGTCTTTCTTCCTTACACAATGACCTGCTGAGGCCACACTCTGGGAACGCCTGGTTTAAAATTGCATTGCCTCAGCCTACCACAGAGCCTGGCACACACAACAGTGCTCAGCAAATACCTGTTGGAGGAAGTTGTGCATGGCCCCACGAGACTGTCACGATGACAGGGACCCTTTACAAATCAGCTGGTGAATCTCATCATAAAACCCTAGCTAGAAAGTGATAAAATTTACCCCCAATCACCAGCTATCATAACTGGGGTCTGGACTTCCCCACAGTCCCAGATCAGCTGCTGTGAGCTCGGCCTCTCATTTCCTCCAGTGACTTAAAGCCAGAGCATGCTTTGTGTTTTAATTTCCTCTTCTGAAAGCCAGTACTATAACTAAAATAGTGAGGGCCAGCACACACTCTCCAGCCTGTTCTTCGAAGCTTAGCTAACAGACACGGGGAGATTATTAACACAATAAACCATAATTCTGCAAATTTGTACTCAGGGACTTTTTATTGCCTGGTTGGGGACTATTTAATCTATGGCTTGACTCCTTGGTTACTGGGTTACTTGGTTACTAAGTAACCAGGTAATTGACACATGAACCAAGAGGTTTACAAAGATGTTGTGTCCAGTATTAGATTTTATGAACTTAGTAAAAACTCCAGTTACATATTTAGAATTTTAATGAAGTTTATGGCATTTTAATAATCACATTCCATATCATAACCAATTTCCTAACAGCTTTGAGTTTCCTTGTAATACTGGCTCTGAGAATGTTTTTTGGAATTTTTGCCTTTATTGATAATTTTTAAAAGCTCCCCAGCACCATATAAATGACTCTAAAATTAAAATAGCTGAGAACGTTTGCATGGAGCACATGCCTATCCTAGGTCTCATTCTCCTGCTAAATTTGTATCTGTGATATGGTTCAAGAGGTTTTAAACTCACCATTCAGAGATCTGTGTTGGATCTTGGCTTCACCACTGCTGTGTGAACCAGTGATGCCATGTAATCTCTGAGCCTCCATTTCCTACTAAGAAGCTATAATCATTTCTTAATTTGGAGGGCAGAGTTATGAATTAAATTAAACGTTATATGAAGGTGTTTCATACCCTATAAAATACCACATATATGTCTTATTATTAGTCGGCGCCATCTCCTTCTGCTGTTCTTACTGGTGGATTTGCACATTTTTGTCTTTGATTCTGCTTGTACTGTAGTCCCAATAACAGCCTTGTAACCACGTTACTGTAAATTGCAATCTCTTAAAATAAGATTTTGTTCAAGCACTGCCTTCCAAACTCTAACTCAAAGCTAAGTAGGAAGGGAAGTGCCAGTCTCATTGGGTTTCTTTTGGCTTCACTGTGTATAGACCTAGCATGGGCTCCTGGCTTCAGGCTTTTACAGCTTCACTACTTTCAGGCCCAGCAAGGGTCCATGATTTGGGCTTCACTGTGGGTAGACCCAACCTGGGTTCATGACTTACCATCACCTTGCTGATCATCCTTAGGCCGGCTAGGCAGTGGGACATGGATCCACTCTCCTGGACTAGGCAGAGAAGTGGCAGACAGCCACTGTAAGAGTGCCATGGTACCTTTGCTGAGATGGATCCTCTCTGGCAGTCGCTGCTCTGAGTTACAATTTTCTAACATCGCAGTCCTCTCTTGTTCCATTTCTTGTATTTTCGGAGACACACAGATACTGTTGTGGGGAAGAGAGGAAGTCCTGAGTGAATGTGTAAGGAGTAGATGAAGTCCTGAGTGAATATGTATGATTGACAAGGACCTTAATGCTTCAGACCCACCGAAAAGTCTTCCTCTGGTAGCTGTGCAAATGTTGACAAAGTGTACAGAAAGTGGGAGCAGAAGCTTTCTTCCTCCTCAGATGTTTACAGTCTGTGACTGCCCCTGCAGGGACCTCCCACCAAGACTAGCTAACTCCTCTTCCTGGGCTCTTCACAGTAAAGACGCCAAGGTTATGGGTTGTTGTGTGGTGTAGTAGGTGCCGCCCCTTCAGAACATGCAGGGACCATCCAGTGCCAGTGTTTTTGAACGTGCGTATGCATGCCTATCTTTTCTGCATTCTTTTATTGCTCCGATCAGGTCAGGTTTCTAGGACCCAGCCTTGCAGGACACAGTGATCTGTCATCAAAAAATCAGAGAACAGGAGACATAGGGAGTGGAAGATGTTGGATCAGCCTAAGCCTCTGTTTAGAGTTCTCACTGGGATAAGAAGGCTGAAGTTTGTATGATGTGGCCCTTTGATGGCACAGTAAATCCAGTTCTTTCAGGGGTGAGCAGCCACCTTTCAGGCTCTGTACATGGCTTAGATGGTGTCTTACAGGATGCTTGATTGGCAGAGAAACTGCCTCATGCTGGGCTTCCCCAAGACTTACCGAGAACAAGCAGAGGCTGTCATCCACGTGACACATGGTCACTGTTCATTTTTTTTTTATTTTATTTTACCCTCTTTTAACCCTAAAAGATGGTATTCTGATCTCCGTGAAAAGTAGAGGTTCGGATTAAGTGGCAAGACTGAGCTCATACAGCCTGGTGTGAGCGGGTCCTAGGCTCCGCCATTCTTCTTCCTACTGCGTTATGCCGTTCACCAGTCCTGTTAATATTAGTTCAGTCTCCTATCTTGCAGATCAACCCCTCTCCATAGCCACACCCCCCGGAGTCCCATTAACATGAGGCCTAAATAAGAACTGTAGGTGCATTTCTTTCTTTTCTAAATCTAATTGAAACAATCTCCCTGGCTGCTACTTAGTGTGTGACATGCCCCAGTCATCGGTCCCCAGCCCATCCTCAGAGGACAAAGAAGTCGCATAAAATAAAGCACACTTTTTTTTTCAATTCCAATTCCACCATCGTACAGATGTCTCCTGGTCACTGCTGCCGCGGCCAGGTCCTGCTGACATCTCCTGTCCCTACTACTTGTAAACTGTCCTCTCCAGGGGAAGTTCAGCAAAGAGAAAAGTCAAGAGATGGATTCTGTGACACAGGCTTCACAGTTCTAATAGCAATGACATTGCTGGTGGCGCGGGAAGTCAGAACAGTCTGACTTAGCCACTTGGAGTCTTAAAACTGATTAAAAAATGACTGCTGTGCAGTGTGCAGGAAGAATGGGCACCCTTTAACGCAGCTTTTATGCCAAGCATCTCATTTGCTTTCTGCCTCCTCCTCTAATGGCTATATGTTATTAATACCTTTAGAAAACTCACCGTATTACAGGAATGAAAAGCAGAGGAAAGAATGAGGTGCCCTTCATTCACCCTGGCACTTTGTGAAGACTAATGCCCACTCCTGTGTGCTCAGCCTCTCCCGGAGAAATGTAAGGACCCCAGGATTCTAGTTACACAACTTCCTCAGGGCTGGGAGAGAGCTGAGGCAATCCAGGCCCTAGGCAAGTGAAAGGTGTGATACCTTGAACTGACCCAGCTCTCAGGAGCCATCCCTCAGGCCGTTGGGGCCATCAGGGAGCTAAACACAGAAATACAGAAATGGAGTGCATCGATGATTTTCAAGATGCTTTCTCATTGTCACCATAGGCCTGGCCCACTTGGGAGGCTCCAAGGGCACTGAAGATACATTCTAAAATGGGTTTATAATGATCACATATTGGGTTTGTTTTTGGTTTTGTTTTGTTTTGTTTTTTACCGTTTACAAGAATGAAATAGAGCCTTTAAGACAGAGAGCCCACACAAATGTGATCCATTTAGGTTACGTATTGATAACAGAACTGCAGTTTATAAAAGTTACCGTGGAAGCCAGGCATGACGGCATGTACCTGTAATCCGAGCACTTGGAGAGGTGACACAAAGGTATAGTGAGTGTAAAGTGAGGCTAGTCCAGACTAACAGCGAGTTCAAGGTTTGCCTGGTCTGTAGTGAGACCCTGTCTCAAAAAAGAAAAGGAATTGAGTGAGAACAGGGAGTATTTTCAAGGCTTCATAGACAATGTGGCCCCATGATGTGACAGAGGCACACTGTAGTAACAAACCGAGAAAACGCTCATCTACCCTCTCTTACCATAGTGCATCTCCAGACTATAGATAGAAAGATGAGAACTGTCTACAAAGGGAAATCATACGGAACGAAGGTTCTCTGTCTCCACGATGGCAAGCCGACTGCAAGAAGGTCACACTTGAATGGCTCCTGGATAAAGTTCTCATTCTGCTAACCTTCCCAGAGCACCCCATCAGTGTTTCGAGGACATACACAAGAACTAATAGTCTCCAAATACAACATCATACCCACTTGGAGAAGTATACTTGCCCAAGCTACAGTCTGATGAGTAACTTCACATGCTTGTTGACAGGGGTATAGTTACAGAGCAATGGGAAAACCCAACATCCAATGAGGAGTGTGGTACTGAGGCCTTCATACAGTGCTTCATGGGATTTGATCGTTGTGCTAAATTGAAAGATCACTGTAGGGTTCTCAACCCTCTGGAGTTAAATCTCCCATTGTCAGTTGAGGCATCAGATAACCAAAGTGAAGACCAGACACTTGTCTTCTCAAAGATAGACATAGCTTAATAAAATGACACACTTGGTAGCTGAGGTCAGTTCTTTTTTCTAAGGAGCTGAAGACTGAGGGTCTCCTATAGAGAATTTTTGGGTCCACACAACGTTCAGAGCTTTGATTATTTGAGGAGCTAAACTGTATTCAAATCATCTTAAATAAACACAAGAAACCTATGACCTCATTTAATAAGAAGGTAAGAATATAGGCACTGATCATCACAGCACAGTCCCAACTTCAGCTCTGTCCTCAGCGCTGGTCGTGGGTCTAGCCTCTTCTCGGGGTCAGCATGAGTCTCTTGTGTTTATATGTACTTCGTAAGCATGGGTTCTGACTGTTTTTACTCCCCATTAGGTGTGTAAGGATGTTAGCTTGCTGAATAGAATAGAATGTACACCATCTTATCCTGCATCACAGAATGGGTACTCAGCTGTCTGTTAGAAAGGATGTGGGATCTTGGTGCCTGTGTAGCATCTCTTCATCTGCTTTCCCTTGACCCATGGATAGTGAACTTAAGGACCAGACACCAGTATATGTATGGCCATATTGTTTGATGTGCCATGAATAATAAAGTCCTTTGCTTATGATCCGGGAGTCTTGCATCTTGTGGTAGCATTCATGCAAACGGTGTCAGTATAATTTGTAGCTTACAGATGGGATAAAATCCCAGATCTTCCATAATACATGTGTAACCCTGTTCTTCCAATTGGATTTTGGTATGGGAAGACAGACCGTAGCTCTCAGTAGAAAAAGGTGACAGGCCTGCTTGCTTAAGGTCTTTAGGAGGAGGGAGCCATTCTTTTAATTGTAAATATCAGCGCTAACCTTCATTCACATTAGATCAACATAGTCTGGAGCCTAACCCTTGAACAAAGCACTTCCTAAGAAGAATTGCAGGTGGTCCTTGCTTAAGCATGGTTCCTGATCTGATTACTGACAGCCAGGATGAAGCTGGCCCTCAGGAAGTTCATAGGGTGAGTGTGAACTGGAAGGACACACAGCTAAAGCCTGGGTTCTTCAGGGTATGAGAAAGGGGTAGTGAATATTGTGAGGGCAGCGAGCATCTCTGAAGTGGTGAAAGAGCCTCCCATTTGAAGGAGGCTCACCCCAACCCTTTTGTTCTTAGGAAACCTGTGAGTGCATACCCTCTCTTCCAACACAACATGGGGCCCTATCCATTGTGCTTCCCAGATGTTCGTATTTCAAGCCACAGTTATGAGTTTAGGCATTAAGGGATCTGGTTCAGATCATAAATGCTATACAAATCAACCCATATGGATTAAGTGCTGCCACAGTCTATAACTGCTAAACGAGGGTCATGATTTCAGTCTGGTTAATAGACTGTAATACACTCAATGGTTTTATGAAACCCAAGTCTTAGCCATTCATCGTAATGTGAAATTTTATATGGTCTCGTAGAAAACCAGCAAGTCACATACAATTCTGCTTTCTGCTCATAGGGGGAAGGTGGAGTGCAAACTGGAGGCTGACTTGGGTGGTCATGCTCCTGGAGACAGGGCTGTGCTGGCCTTTCATGGAACCCAGTTGTGTCAAACAGTGTCTCAGCAACCCCAGGATGGGATACCATGCTTCACTACTCTGAGGACTACTGGATACTGGGCTCACGTTTCTTGGCTTCGCTCCCAATAACGACTACAGTGTACTAGATTGAGATTGTTCATAATCTCCCTGTCTCCCTGTTGGTCTTTGGGGAGAGAAAATCTCGTTCCAGCACACAGTGCCTCACCTTACAGATTGGTCAGTTGATTCAAAAGGTATTATTCTCCCTATCAGGTTGGACTTGAGCTTGAAGAAGAATCTAGAAGCGTCCTAGTTATTCTGCCTCCTCCCCGTGGAACACTAGGAATATTCCTTCTATTGTTTGAAACTGTCCTCGCCTTGTCTCTAAACAGGTAGTTGTGGGTACACCGAGGTTACTGTGACTAGAGATGGTAATACATGTAAAAGAAAAGCATCACCAAAAACAATGTCTAGGTCTGGCAGGGCCCCCACAAATGCTAGTTTCTATTTCATCAGTCCCCGTGAGTGTGCCACCAGGTATGGTAGTTTCATAGCCAAAAACTATATGCTATCTTTTTTTTTTTTTTTTTTTTTTTTGGTTTTTCGAGACAGGGTTTCTCTGTGTAGCTTTGTGCCTTTCCTGGAACTCGCTTTGGAGACCAGGCTGGCCTCGAACTCACAGAGATCCGCCTGGCTCTGCCTCCCGAGTGCATCCCAGCTATCTTTTAAAAGAGTAAATGCTCAAGAATACAGACTCATCCCCTCAAAAAGTAATAGTTCCAGATTATTGTACCCCACGCCGAAAGACTTGTTCTGCTTTGGAGTCTGGAGAGTCTTCTCGTTTTAATAGTACCTGGGCCAAGGAAGTATTAGATGCAGTAAGCAGAATGCCTGCTTCCCTGGGACCATGGCAAAAGGGACTCTGTAGATGCAATCAAATTTGCCTCTCTTGGCTAAAAGGCTCAGACTAACACTATGAGTCTTTTAATCAGATTCTTTTTTCCAGCTGTGGTTAGAAGGTGGTGGGAATATAGGACAAAGTCAAAAGCTGTTTTGAAGATGAAGAGAAGGAGCTGTGAGCCAAGGGATATGGTTAGCTACTAGAAACTGGAAAAGGCAGGGACTTAAAATTTTCCCCCAGAACTGACAGAAGGGAACACAGCCCTTGGGGAAATGTAATTTTATACCCACAGAAACTTTTTAACCTCAGCAAAATATAGGAATGCATTTTCAATGATGTAAGCTGCAAAGTTGGTAACTGTTTGTTACAGGAGCAGGGGAAAGTCAACACCACTCAAGACAGGAGCTGTGCTGCACACTTCGTTTGTGTATCTGAGGCTGTCCTCGTCAAAAACTGGAGAGTAACATATTCAGACAGATCCAGCTTCATGGTGTGCCCATGGTCTTCAGTCAGTGCCAAAGCTTGGTTCTAATTCCAACTTGTTCCATGGTTTGTTTTTTTTTCCATTGTGGGGGTCCCTTCCTAAAACTCAGGAGTTAGAATCAATGCAGCATAAAATTGAAGAATTTCTATCGCAAAACTGAGAAGTTCCCTCAGCACTGTTGGGCATCCCATGAAAGCAGCGTATGCTGGTTTTCCCTGTCCACAGCATCCAGTTTCCCTGGTTGTTTTTTCATGAACCTTACCGTGGCTCTACTGGATTTTCTCTAGTTATTGCTGGCTACTTCTCTTAATGGGATATTTTCAGCAGAGAGACTGTCACCTTAAGTGGGGCCACAGCCATGAATGGTGCTTAGAGCTGTGGTTCTGGGCATCTGCCTCCAGACCTGCAGGGACCATCTCTTGGCTCTTGCAGCGAGATCCTTTAATAACATCTGCAAATCTCTAAAATCCCCAGGCATTCCTGGGTAGGGTTTTTATTGTTGCTTTTGTATTTATAGTCTAGCTTATGTTGAGTTGCTGTTTTTACCTCTCCTTTCTTCAAACTCTATTGCCCTGGATGGCTTGGCACCCACTCCTCAGCTGTCCAGCACCCTGTCCTCACGTCTCATGTCCCACCTTTGCAGAGAAGGATCACACGGACTCCGGTCTATTTAATGGGAAGGTAGCACTGCTGGATTTTTCTGTCTTCCCTCTGCACCCACTCCTTTCCCCTTTCCTTCCCTGCTTTCCCTCACTCTCTTTCTCCCTCCCTCCCTTCCCCTCTGATGCTGAATTCAAACTGTTTAGGAGAACACCTTTTCAACCCCAACCCCCCCCCCCCCCCCCCCCCCCCCCCCCGCCTGTGCACACCACCTGCCCTTGCACATCACAATGCTGTTTCTTAGGGTAGGCATGGTGGTGTGCTGGACAGAGCTCAGCTGGGCAAGTGGGAGATGCTAGTTCCACACTTGTTTGCCTGCAGCGTTAGCAGTAACTGTCCAAACAGTCGCAGAAGACAGAAAGGGAACTAGAGAGATCATCACCCCAAATCCCTAACTTAACATGAAGATTGAAAGCTTAGAAGGGAGAGCGGCAGGAGGAGCCGACATGGGGGTTATACAGGGTTCCCTGCTCCTCACCAAAGGTTCTCCCACTCACGTGTGGTTACACAAACCCCCGTGGCCATGTGGTCAGGCTTTCCACGCTTCATGCCTTCGTCTCTTTAGACACTTGAAGTTTTGACACGTGCCCTTTCCATCTGCGGGTTTTCCCGGATTATGGCTTTTTCAGGAACCGTTGGCCAAATATGCAAGCAAGACCCAAGTGGGGTTTTGCATATCCTGAGTGAGTGGAGTGTTCCAAAATGTTTGTTTTGTAAAATGGAGACTCTGTTCTACTTCGTGTAGACTTCCTTGCCCATCAATCATTTTTTTCCTGGGTAGACAGTTATGAGAGGATTGTGACTTGGTCCTACACAGAGGTGATTAAGTCCCTGAACCTCTAAACTTCACTGGGGGGTGGGGGTTGTCATGGCAACATGCTTCTTTAATGACTAACTCATTTTTTATTTTAAGGCCACTTTGTCCTTGATGCCACTGGTGGGTGATGGTGGGCAGCTGGGCTAAAGTGAGGACAGGCAGAAGGGCTTCCGAATGGCGGGGGAGGGGAGGTGAAGGGGGAGAAGAGCACCAAGAGAAAGAGGAAAGCGTAGAAGTGTGGACAATAGTGGACAAAGACTAATTCAGGAAAGAGAGAAATAATGGAGGAAAAGACGCGCATAAAAGCTATCAGACCAAGGAGAGAATTTCAGGACAAGGGAGCAAGAAGGGGCCAGGGTTGCATGGAAGAAAGGCCAGTTTTAAGATAGGAAGTCTGGACTTTGGGGGTTTGCTTGCCTACTGAATTTGCATTGCTGCACACACACACACACACACACACACACACACACACACACACACACCCCTGTGTGACTTATTAGGAAGCGTCAGTGTTTGTGACCTCTCTCACCACTGTGGAAGAATTCTTTATGGAATCCACTTACTGGAGAAAAGATTGATTTGATTATCATGGTGAGAAACAATGTAATTCCCTGTGAAAGGAAGGGATGACATAGCTCAGGACAGTGGGGACATGGAGGGAGACTCTTCTTACATTGTTGGATTGGGAAACGGAGAGCTGGACCATGGCTGGAAATGGGATATCCTTGACTCACCTCTGGTGGCTTACCCTGGACAACCAGGCCCAGTGTTCCAAAGTTCCTCCATACCCTCAAACAGTGCTACCAGCTGGGGGCCGAGGGTTTAAATATGTGAGCCTATAGAAGTCATTTCTCTTTCAAATGGTGACATTCTACCCCTGGCCCACAAAGGCTCAAGCTCATCTCCTAGCACAAAATGTATCCAGTCCATCCTCCAGAGTCCTCACAGTCTATAGAGCCCCAACACTGCGCAAAGTCTAAAGTCTCCACTTCTGGAGTGGCTGAGCACTTAGGGAACACCACAGGAGAGACAGACGTCAGGGTCATGGAGGACCCGGGAGAAGCAGCGTCTTCCGGATATAACAGGACCACTGCGCTCAAAACTCACACCAGCTGTGCTTGCCTTTCCAGAGCCTGCACAAAATCAAATCAGTCAATATTCCTTGCACGGAAGGAGCGGAGGCTCATGAGTCCCCACCCCTAGCTTAGAGGTACTGACAATTGATAATTGCTGGTTCAGGGAAAGTCAGTGTTCTTTAAGGGTATCCTCCTTAGTAAGTAGACCGTTATCCAGGGAATGGCCCCATACCCATGTATATGGGTAGCCTGATTAGATTCAGGGAGTTATAAAAGCAACAATACCAAGAGACCACGAAGTTGGGAGGAGGTTGAGGAGTGGGGGTGGATCTAGAAGTTAAAGGAAGGAGTTAGGGTGAAAATGATCAAAAAATGATCAAAATACGTTTGATGCGTGAAAATCTCGAAGAATTAGTAAAACCATTACACACACACACGCACACACACACACACACGCACACACACACACACAGCCTCTTCTGAGACTAAACATAGTAGACTTTTAGCCATGAGGCCCTGGGAAATGAAATAGACAAGTAAAATACACCTAATATACAATGGCATAAACATTCCCATTCCCAAAAGGAGAAACCGGGGAAGAGGAAGGAAAGGCCAGACCAAGTGTCTAAGTGAGGGTTTCTATTGCTGTGAAGAGACACCATGACCATGGCAACTCTTATAAAGGAAAACATTTAACAAGGTGGCAGCTTACAGTTAGAGGTTCAGTCAGTTATCATCATGGCGGGAAGCATGGCAGCATGTAGGCAGATGTAGTACTGTCTACATTTGATCAGAAGGCAACGGGAAGTGGACTGTGACACTGAGCAGGGCTTAAGCAAAAGAGACCTCAAAGCCCACCCCCACAGTGACGTACTTCCTTCTACAAGGCCACACTTACTTCAACAAGGCCACATCTCCCAACAGTGTCACTCCCTGTGAGTTTTTGGGGGCCATTTACATTCAAGCTACCACACCAAAGAAAGACAAAAATCCACAGGGCAAACACCCAGCGCTACAACTTCACGACTAGTGCCTGAAGCTTGTGGTAGCATTGTGTGGATCATCCAGTTATCTCACTCCGTCATTCCGCTGCCCACAGCCTCAGCATATACCCCACTAACCTGCTCTGTCCAACAGCCTGGGGTCCCCATTGCAGCTTACACTTCACCGTCACAGCTTCACAAGTTAGCCCCTCAAGGCATCTCTTCATGAAATCTCCTGGCCTTGGTGCCTCCCCGCACCCCCATCCAGAACCTTGGTGCAAACCCCCATCAATTTGAGATTCCTGCATTCTGCATGATTTCAAGACCAGCATCATGTGGATGATGCCGAATTCTGATATCTGCTGGAGCTTCAGCCTAGTCTCCCTGAACCATCAAACACAGCCTCTGTCTGAATGTTTTCGAATGTTGTTGCATCATAACATTCTGGAGCTGTCAGTGAGTCGGGGGAGGGGGCTTGTCCTTCATGCCCACATTTGTCTTGTTCCATTTCGAAGTGTGTGGTTTCTCTTCAATGGTGTTTATCTCTCTAACAACTGCCCCTGC
Source organism: Peromyscus eremicus (assembly GCF_949786415.1). NCBI lineage: Eukaryota > Metazoa > Chordata > Mammalia > Rodentia > Cricetidae > Peromyscus > Peromyscus eremicus. Next base: position 130,919,168 of record NC_081420.1, read on the forward strand.
TGCTGCTAGCCACCTTGTCTGCCAATTTTAAGTAAACTCACTTTCCTGCTAACCTGCATGTAATTTTATACCTTTCCGATATATTTTTGCTTTGAATCCCCACCTGGAACTTGGCTAACAGCAGAGAGCAGCAACCATGCCACAGCCTGGATACTAGGCTGTCTTGAGATTTCCTTCACCAAACAACTTAATCAATTACTTTTGAATTTAGCACCATTCATGTTTTCAGGATATGGGCCAGAAGTAGTCAGACACTTTGACGTAACGTAACAAGAATGTCCTCTAGTCCGATTTCTGAGGGACTCCTTGTTTTTAGCTGAAATGCCCTAGGCCTGTCCTTCCTGATCTGTATTTCTATCATCATTCTGACCTTCTGAACTACCAGCACAAATGGCCCATTTGACCCCGTGCAAGGCTTTGACCCCAGCTTTCTAGGCTTCTCCAGTCTACAGCTTCATATTCTCCCACATTCCTCCCTCAAATCATCAGTTCAAAAGCCTACAAGCCCCACAGCCATGTTTATCACAGCATAAACACCATTTCTCAGTTAATTTCCTGAATTAGTTACTCTGCTCACTGTATGCTACTTACGACACCTGACTGAAGAAAGGATGTATTTTGGCTCACAGAAAATGTGAATAGAGCTGTCCATTATGGAGAGTGTGTGGTGGAGTTCATGGCCGCCGCAGTGTTGTTTCCGAAACTCTCCGAGCTGTAGCAGGCTGAGAAACAGACAGCGGAGGTCAGCTGGTAATCCTCCAGGCCCGGGTCTTCCAACCTCATGCTCAACAAATGCAAATAGAGCATCAGGTGAGGGTCAAGTGTTCACACTCTAGCTCATGGAGGACATATGACATCTGCAATACGACACATTAAATCTTTAATTGTTTTTATTTCTGGGCCTAGAGATATGGGGTACCACACTCTCTCCTGATGCTTGGCAGAGGCAGTAGGCTCAGCTCCCACTCAGTCGAGTGATCACAATAGGAAAGAACTGACACTCTATAGTGTGCTGAAGTGTTAAGCCCTCCTGTGCAGTGGCCTAAGTACTGTCAATGCTTTCCAGACATTCACGGTTGCCCACTTCTGATGGGTTTGTTGAAAGATAGGAACATCTGCACACACTACCCAATGCCTACCCTCAGTATACCATCTCTGCTTCATTTCAGAGGCCATTGTACCATATCTAGGGTGGCAAGGAATTGGAGACAATGTTGGGACAGGACAGATTACATTGGAAGTGGGGATTCTTCCCAAACAAATTGGATAACCTCCTCATGCTGCCCCTGAGACAAAGGGAGCTGCCTTGTGGCTGCCCAGGATGACATTCAGAAAAGCTTATATCATTTTTTAAAAACAATGTCAATAATCACAAAATCCTCCAGAAAAAAAGGGAAATGCTGATGCAATGCAGGGCACACACCCAGCATGCTGCCCTCATACCCCTCTGCTCTTCGTCTTACCACGTCCTGCTTAGCAGGAGTCTGGGGCTCCCCTCTGTCTCCTCCAAATGAAGCTCCTCTCGGCCTCAGCCTTTCCTGGGAGCTCTTCACACCAGAGGCTCCATTTCCTACCAAGCACATGGTCTTTCTTAGCTTCTTGGAGTCATCCTCACCACCTTTGTCTAGGCCCAGATGTGCCCACAGACGATTAGAATCTAATAGATTACTGTCCAGAGGTTAGTGACCAAGGGACACTGAGAGGTCTAGAAGGACGTGGAAGGACAGGATGGCGCAGTTGGTCTGAAGTACTTTTGTTCTATCTAAGGTACAGTGAGAGGACCACAAGAGTCACAAAGGCTAACTAAGGTTTTTATATAAAAAAAAAAAATCGATGTTTTTGCAGGGTTTTGTTCGATAAGCATCCTTACCCTGGGAGCTTTCTCTTCTGTGAGTCTTAGCCCTTAAGGCCAAAGGACCCAGGAGAAGGAAGCTAAGAAGCAGGGCGCTGGGCAGTAAGGATGAGGACCAAACTTCAGTAGATGGGTAGTATGGAACCTGATTTCTGAAACCATGGTGGAGCCATCACTGGCTCCTCAGGGTTTATACAACCTTCCCAGAAGGGGATGTGCAAAGAAGCTGGGTGGCTTCCAGAACACATCCCTTCATGGACCTTCTTAACCTGAATCCCAGAGAGGAGTCTCTCAGAAGTCAGGGGTATTCAAATCCACCAGGACGGAGTGATTCTTGTGACCGGGCCCTCACACTAGCCATGCATGCTGCATGCACTGGGACAGAAGGAGCGATAGGCTATGGGAAATGCTCTCAGTGGTTTGTAGTTCACAAGCACAAGTGTGCCCAGGAGCTGGAGAAAGCAGAGTGTGGCCCTCAGGGATGCTAGAGGTGGTGTTGTCAGAGGTCAGAGATCGGGAGAGTTAGCACTAGGAAGATGACTACACATTGAACCCCATTTTCACCTCAGAGGGTGCATTCTCCACCTCACAAGGATGTTACAAAAATTAAATGAGACTGTTTAGAGCAAAGACTCAGTTCAATGCATACTAGTCAACCTTAGGGTGGACCCTGAGCACCCATTTAACCATTTATGAGTTATTCATAAGCACCCACTCTAGGGTGTGAGAGAGCAGAGGCTGGGTATCTGTACCCCAACACGCTTCTAGTCACTTCGCAGTTTGTGTATCACACTCGCTTCCCAAATTTACTTGGAGGGCACATCCTCCAAGCAAAATCAAATTATTTTTCCTCTCATTTTCTTTTCCCTCTTCTGTTCCTTCCTTATTCCTCCCTTCATACTCCTTCCTTTTCTTCTTTATACCTCCTTCATGCCATCTATATCCAGCACAGACAAAACCTCACAGCCATTTGGTCCAATCTAAAAGCCACGCGGATTTGAAGGGCAGATCCTGCCCTCTCAGCCCTGGACATTTGTTGAGCATCTGCTGTCTGTGGCCCCACTATGGGCAGGGCTTGCACCATCTTTGATTCTGGAAGAGGCCAATGCCAGAAACTGGGAGAGGAGTGGGAACAGAGAGGGCTGTAGAGTCAGGAGGCAGGGGACTTCTCTTTAAGAACCAGCTAACTGTACAGTTTTCAAATTGGAAATCACCATGGAGGGCTTTGAGCATTCCCAAGTGGCAGCTGCAGAATATTAAGTTGGTTGTGGTGACATGTTTATTGTCCCAGGTACACAAGAAGCCTAGGCAAGAGGGTTGCTCAAATCCATGAGTTCAAGAGCAGATTTGACAACATAGCAATATGGCACAGGGGGACCCATCCCTGTGCAAAAAAAAAAAAAAAAAAAAAAAAAAAATCCAACAAATGATTCTGATCAACACAACGGCAAGTTTGGCTAGACTATGGCAAATCCCCTAGCATCAGGAATATCAGGAATAGTGGCCTATGTCTGTAATTTCAGGACTCAAGAGCCTGAGGCAGGATGTATTCTGATTTAGAAGCCAGCTTGGTCTACATAGGGAGTACCATGCCTGAACTACAAGAGTGAGAAAACTTCGTCTTAAAAAAAAAAAAAAAAAAAAGTACATCTGCTCTTTCCTGAAGACCCGAGTCCCAAGCCCACTAACCTTAAAAAACAACAACAACAACAACAAAGGAAACCCGTAAAGCCATGAGGCATAGTGATACCTGCCCCCCCCCCCAAAAAAAGGATTTGATTTTAAAATCCTGTCCTTGGAGAATTTTTCTCAGAATAGTACACCTGGGGCCACACTCTGAGAGCTGCTGATCAGGCCAAAGACCCTTGACTAGGCGGGAAAGCTGTGACTGAGCAAGGCCATGCTGCCTGTGTGAACTCGCCACTGCTTACCTACTTAGCCCTCTGCATGGCCTTGGACTTAACGCTGAAGTCTGAGGTCCATACTCATTCCACTCCTCGATCGCCTTTTCTTGCCTTGATCCTTTCAGCCTCAGCCCTGCGGATGAACTTCTCAGAACAGTAATTTTGAAGTAGAGTGGACTGAGGGCCACTGGGAAGCCGGCCCTTTAAATCCATCCACCCAACTCCCGGATGGAGGTTCTGTGTTATTCTTCCCCATTTCGTGTGGACTTTACCTGCGCAGAAGCAGACTGCACCCCGGCCTTTTCCAGCCTGTGGCAGTGCTGAGAATCGTCGGTCAGGGGATTCTGCTCCACAATACTGAGGGGATGGAAAGGCAGGAAAACCAGGGCCCATTGGACGTGGCAGGGGCTTTAAAAACAGAAAAATTTGTTTAGAAGAGAAGCCACTTCTGAGAATTTAGTCTTCTGAGATATTTGCAGAGATACCAGAGAGAGGATTGTTTCTGCTTAACAGTTACATGTTAAGCAAAAAAGTCAAACACGGCTGAAATGCTCATTTAATGAAATACTTCGTAGGTTTAAGGAGGTTGAAAGTGCTGTTTGTCCTGTCTGGGAAGGTCTCCAGGATCCACTATTGAGTTACAGCCAACTTCAGAGCTTGTATGTGTGTGCGCGTGTCTATACACACAGTAACACGGTATTTGCTTCCGTGCACGTCAGAGTTAGGAGGTTGCAAAGAAACAGTTGCGAAACCAGGACGGGTCTGCGGGAGGCGGAAGTCTCACCCTGCGGTCTGGGTGCCTTGTAAAAGGTGCCCCATCGCTTTTAAAGGGTGCCCGATCACAGGAGAGAGGCCCCTTGCCGGTTCCAAGCATAGCTTCTGCTGGGCTGCAGAAGGATAAACAGGTTCTCCCTTCCCCACTCCCCAGGGTCGGGTGTTGGGGAGGGCCCTTTCACTGGGTACATTTTTGGAAACTCTCAAAATGCATATTTGAACAGCCGTGGAGAGTGAGGCTGGGCCCGGGGAGTGAGGGCCGGGCTCCCATCGCATCGCCCAGTTATTTCAGCTGTCCCGTGGGTCCAGCATGCTCCACTAAGCGTGGCGACAATTTGGCCGGAATAAAAAGCAGCAGATTCAAGAACTCATGAGGGTGGGGGCTGGGGGGAAGGATGAAAAAGTAAGCTTTGGAGAACGATTTTCTTCCTACACTGTAAAAACTCGAATGGTTGTGGGCCTGGGGGTGGGCAGAGGGGCCAAACAACACCTTTGTCTCAAGCCATCCAGGCTTCAAGTCAGCCTTTCTGGCCTGCACGAACTATTGAGGCGTTTTCAGCCTTACATTCTGGCTTTCGGAGCTCATAATATCCGAATGAAAAGAACTGGAGGTTTAATTTAGAATTCGGACAAAAAGCCCAGACACATGCGCCTCTCTGAGAATGCTTGGCTGGGGGCTGGGAGAGGCAGAGAGTGACAGCACATGTCACTGGCCAAGGCACTAACGCTGTTTTGGAACTTTGATTGAGGGGATTCGTTCTGATTTTAACAAGTTTGCCAAAAAGACCTTCAGCTGGGCTGCATATGAGGCCCTGCTATTTTTAATATAAATGTAATGTTTTTAAATCCACCGGAGGTGTCCTGAACCAGATTTGGTCGTAAGCAGCTGTGCCGAAATTGTAAAATCTCACCCTGGTGTCTGGTTTAACATCTGGTAAGTCACAGAGACCAGTTTCAACTCTCCAATAGTAATTAAATGTTTTCTTTAAAAGAAAAAAAAAGCAGCCCAATCATATACGGCTGAATGCATTATTAGCAGAGTATTTTGATTCACAACAAGCAAGGGCAGGAAGAATCCAGTGAGAATTTTATAGGTAGTTGGGTACTTTTAGTTACTTTTTCTAAAGGTGTTGATCAAAATAAGTACATGTTACAAGGCAAAGCATCTTGGGATGGGGTGGGCATGGAGGAGCATTGAGAGACCGTAATTGCTACTGAGGAGAATTACCTCTTCTTTGATGTCAAGCCCTGGCTTTCTTTTTTGTTTCAGAAAAGAAGAAACTTCAAAAGCCGTAATTTCAAGACATTTAGTAGTCACTAATATAGGTAGTAACTTTAACTGTTCTTCAGTGTTGAGAAAGGAAAGTTTCAGGGTGAGAATGTGCTGGAAGGAGGGAGGGAGAATTCAAACATTTCTATATTTTCTTCCATCTCACATTTAAAATTTGAATAAATGACAATAAGCGCTGCTTTAAACAGAACCTGAAGGTGGCCCCTGCAGGGCTCATGTATGTCTCAGAGGAAGCAGTTCAGGCACTGTATTTGAAACATGATTCTATTTTGTGTTTCTTTACATCTCTTAATGGGATATGTTGAATAACTGGGTTATCCTAATGGCTTAATGATTCTGGAATCACCACTGGCCACAAAAATTGATAGATCTTATCAACCAACCTTTCTTCCCCCTGCTACTATGTCAGCAAGGTGGGACTAGTAATTTATGAAACACAAATTTCAGTTTGTTGATGGTTATTTATTTACTCCTTTGGTAGTCCTGACCAGAGTCAGGGACCGGGCTGGGACTTGCTGTGTAGACCAGGATGGTCTCAAACTCACAAGAGTTCTGCCTGCTTCTGCCTCCTGAATGCTGGGACTCTGTGGATTATTTGACAGTAACTTTTTCCTTTTATCAATTCTTGCTGAAGTATAATAAACATAAAGGCAAAAGGGCATGGACAATAACTATCTAGAGCTTGAATAATGTTTTGAAGTTGGCTACTTCCACTCCTTTTGAGACTATAACCCAGTGATTATTAATGGCTTTACAGAGTTGTGTAAAGATTGGCATAATCAAGTTTCAGAGGCTAATGACTTTCTAGTTATATGCTCTAAAAATAAAGGAACAGGTGAATTCCAAGAAGACTTTTGAAATAGAGTAAGTTCAGGGCCCAGCCTCAGTTGTCACACTGACTGTCTTAGTCCTTCATGGAAGAATTGAAGACTGTGGAGGTTGCTTGCATTCCATCACTATGGTCCCCCTCACTTTCCTTCTGGTGTGAAGAGGAAAGCTTAGGGATCTAGGCAAACAGGAAGATGCTCAGGCCAGTGTGAGTTCAGAAAGCGTGGATCTCAGAAGTCTAGCTCATGACATAAATGATAGAAGCGTACTCACTCTGAAACCAGTGAGAATGGACATCTGAACGAAGCAGATGTCTCGAGATTATCTAAGATTCAGAAAGCCCTGCTTACGGTGGTCGGGGGTGGGGATGACATGCCTAAGAAGAGCAGTTGTCCCCAAGGAAGGAGGGAGCTTTGTTGTTATTTTTGAAATATGGTCTGAGGATGACTAAAATTCACTATGTAGCCCAAGCTGGCTTTGACCTCACCGTGATCTTCCTGACTGCAAGGTTACAGGGTCGTTAGTGATGGATTTGTCTAGCATACTGTTCTCTTTTCTAGACCATGTTACTGCTGCTTTTCACCAAGTGGGGTGGCAGAGGCATACAGCTTCCGGGATCTGTTCCCAGAATGAAGAACATACAGAGATGGAAAGGAAGCCTCAATGATGTGATGGGCTGCTTTGAGCTCTAATGTGCTTCTGCTCACTTGCTGGGAGAGTATGGGTGCTGAATCATGCATCTGCTTCCCTGGCTGTTGACCTAAACGGTATTTGCCAACATACTATGATTTCAGGCTATCCTGAGAGCCAGATGCACCCCGGAATTGTTTTCACTTTTGACATGTGGACCACTGCCGTCTTCCTAAAGATGGACTTCAGAGCACGAGGTAGTGAGAAAACACCAAAAGGAGATCTGACCCTGGCAGAAGTCCTTGTCCATGTTATGTGGTAAGTCACTCATCCTTATAGGTCACTTAGCTTGAGAAAGAATGCAATGAAAATGCCCTTGTTGTGCATGGGTACATGGAATGTGCAAGGCAGACATTGTCAAGAGCTCTGGGTGTGTAAGAGCTCTGCTATCTATGAGGGTAGTTCCTCCCTGTCTCTCTGGGCTCTGAATTCAATTTCAATTCGTTTTATTTTACGTGTATGGGTATTTTGCTTGCGGGTATGGTTGTGCATCACATGTGAGTCTGGTGCTTTCAGAAGCCAGAGGAGGGCACCAATTCTCTGGAACTAGAGTTAACAGTTGTGAGCTGCCACATGCTGGGAAACAAACAGAAAGAGTAGCCAGTGCTCTTTACCAGTGAACATCTCTCCAGCCCCTCTCTGGCTCTTTCAACTCATCTAGGATGCTGGATTTTACCTGGACATTCTAGGACCTCTCCAGCAATTCCTCCCTGGGCTACTGGAAACTGTAAAGCTATCTGTCATTCAGAGAGGAAGACTCATCCGGAGTCCAGGCAGGCAGCTTACAAGGTCTGCTTCATGATTCTAGGATATGCTACCCACACTACAGCTCGAAGAAAGACTCAGAGGCAAAGCAGCTCTCCTAGCAAGAGAGGACTCAGTGCTTTCAGCCTAGGTTCCTCTCGGGTCTCTATTTAGGGCCCGCTGTCCTTTGAACCAGGCAAAGAAGGCAGTTGCTGTAGAGTGGTCCTCGAACGCTCTTTGTCTTTCTCTCTGATGCCAAACATTAACTGCTAGCTACAACAGGACCACCTGCAATGTGTTAGTCATTAAAAAGGTCACGTCACTAAACATTTTAAACTGTGAATAGCTTCAGATTAAATTAGGTGTAAAAAAAGTCATTTCCTCTCTGTGATAAACTCAGACACCTGCAGTAGGGCTCAAGTTTACCAGGGACATAAAGGGCCTCTCCCACTCACAGACCATTTGGAGATTAAAAAAAGGGAGGGGGCGCATTTTGTCGGCTATCTGTCTTCATCTGGCAATAGGACTCCTGGGCTTGAGAGCTGTGGGCACAGCTACTTGAGATGTTGTGACTGGTTAGATGGGAATTAAAACTGTCATTTGTGTTTACTTCACTGAGCAGTCTGTAACTTGTTGGAAGGGATCTAAGAATTCTCTTGCTTTCATTTCCCATGTTTTATCTCATTTTAATCTGTTACAGCATTCAGCATGTTATCAGCCCCCTAGATTGCTCGTGGCACCCATCCTGTGCAGAGGGAGGGCACCTGGAGGCTGGGATTGATTGGCATAGGTTGACCAGCTGTGGACTGGGTACTAGGTAAGCCGGGTGTCAGCTTTCAACTCTCAGTTTTCCCATCTCTCCCACTCCAGGCAACCTCAGAAAGCAAAGAAGTATTAGCAGCTCCACTGGACAGTGGAGAAGCTCAGGCATTGAGCCTCGGAGCCACTGATCTCAATGCTCCTGGGTGGAAATCTGGAAACCTCCTGTGAGCCCCAGTGTCCAGGTCTCCAGCCTCTCCAGCCTGGTCCACAGCTTCCTCTTCACACACACAGAAGTGCTTTCCCACTGCCCTCAGGATCTGCTCCTCACACAGAAGTCGGAGTGGGACGTTTCGAGACTTTCACTTGGGTTACATCACTTCCTGCGTAGAAACCAGGAGGTCTCATTGTAGTTAAAAATCCAAACTCCCTTCTTGACCTCATGCTTCTCCTCCTTCCCCACTTCCCTTTCCTCTTTCCAGCCAGTATACCCACTTTCTATTACTTGGCCCACCAAACCTGCTCTCTGCTTCAAAGGCTGTCCTCACAGGTGGGTGATGTGCTACTCCTGAAGGAGTCAACTCAAACAACATTGCAGCAGTAGCCTGCCTCTTTCTCACGCTCTGTGGTGGGCACCCTCGCCCTCTGTCTGTCATATTGTCCCCGGTAGCCTTCGAACTTGCTCGCTCACTAGGATGCCTTGCTCATTGTATGTTCTTCCCTAGGTTCAACACTTCTTCGGGGGAATTTGTCTTGATCTCTGCTGTACCCACGGTGCCCTCTTGGTGTCTTGTCTAAGGTTGGTACCTACTGAATGAAAGAATAAATGAACCAGTGTGCTACAGAGTTGAGTTCAGCCCGAGCGGCTCCATGTTGGGGAAACTTTTTGTAGCCTAACAACAAATGCCGTCACGTTAGCTACTGATACCAGGTACGTAGCAGGGATCACACCTGCTTTATAAGATGTCTGTTGAATTCTAAACATGACTATAAACATTCTGGAGGTATGCTCAAACCGGCCCCTTCCACACCCAGTTCTCACACATGGCACTATGTCCACCGCAGTCTTAACCTCTCCCTGCTGGGTCGTCAATATGCAGGTGAACCTCCATTCATAGACTGAAGGTTTCTCTGAGGACCTCCCAGCACAGTGTACCTGCCTATAAATGATCAGCCTTTCATTAATTGTGATTAAACACTTGACCGTTATAGCCTTTTGATTTAGAGAGACTAGTTTCTCTTCTCTCTCTCTCTCTCTCTCTCTCTCTCTCTCTCTCTCTCTTCTCTCCTAGTGTTTGCTATATATATGTAAGTGCTATAGGCTCACAGTGGATACTCAGTATGTGTTTTTTTTGCAACCAAACGTGGCTTCTCTTCCTTATTCTGGTTCCTGGTTTCAGAATATTTTAGTCCATCACAGTGGAGAGAATGGGACAGTGAAAACCTGCAGTAGCCTCTCTGCACACCAGCTGTAGACTAAGGTGGGGGGACAGGTTTATACTCTTCAAAAGCTCACCTCTAGGTTGTGTTCCTCCAGCCAGGCCCCACCCCCAAGAAGCTGTAGAAATTTAGGACACAGTGTCACCAGCTGGGAACAAGTGTTTAAACCACGAGCCTGTGGGGGCCATTTCAGACTCAAAAACACTATCAAAGTCATTGGGAACTCAGAAGGGGAATTGAGGAGAAAGGAAACATTTTCTAGTAATAGTAAGACAATCTACCTCAATTTTCACATAGCTTTGGTTAAAAACTAATCACTTGTATGGAAGCAACGTGAACTTCATTAATAGAAGAAACAGTCTGAGTTAACTGTGGCACAACCCTAGGATAGAATACTATCAGTTCTTGTAAAGAATGAGATAATTGCTTACTGACCTAAAAAGATTCCTTTTTTTTTTTTTTTTTTTTTTTTTTGGTGGTAGGGTTTTTTTGTTTTGTTTTGTTTGTTTGTTTGTCTGTTTTTGGAACCAGACACCAGCCCTGTGGCTTTACGTGTGCTACTCAAGCACTCTACACTGAGCTTGGTCCCTGGTTCTCCTATGGTGCAGTGTTGAATACAAGAGAAAAAACAAATGTCATCTGAAGTGTTTTATGTATGAACCTATTTGTATAAAACAAACATATTCATCAAGTAGAGAGAAATACAGGGAAAGATACACACCAGCTTATTAAAATATGTCATCACAGGCAAGTGAGAAAGATTGTGGTCGAAGCCAGTTATTAAATTTCCTCTCTGTGTACTTACCTTGATTTACTTGTTACAGTAAATGTACTGTTTTTGAATAGAAACACGTTACAAAGAACAGAATTCAGTACGGTGTAACTGGAACGGGCCACACAGTCCAGGCAGAGGACACTGTCGGGGTCCTCAGTGACTGGCGAGTTAACCTTCTTCTCTTGCTCCATATCCCCTGGTGGGCTCCGCTCTTGCTCACAAATCCAGTTATTAAGAATAGATGGCAGGCTGCTGGGGACTGACCCTAAGGCCACAGTCCAAGAAGAGAGCTCAGAGAGAGCCCGTTCCTTGGGGTGATTTATCACAATGCCGCTTTGTAAGACTGTAATATTGGCTGCAACATAAATTGTGCAATAGGGGAAGACTGAAAGAAATGATGACATACTCACTTGGAAATATTCCGAAAATGGGAGCATCTGGTACTTTATAATAGCCTGGAAAATGTTCATTAAAAAGCACAATATAAAAAAATCAGCTAAGTTCTGAAAGTACAAGGATATGAAAATGGTCAGTGTAACATGAATTTCTAAAGGTCTTGTAATAAAAATCATGGAGCCAGATACTGTGGTAAATGCTGAAAGATCATTGACAAAGGAACAAGCCACTGCCACGTCTCACCTCGCCAACTCCACGAATCCTCTGACTGAACACCTCTGAGTCCTCCGCTGAAAGTTCTCCAGCCAAAAAGGCTCTAGGCAAAAGGGCTCCAGCCGAAAAGGCTTTAGTTCCTGTCTCCTTGCACCTTAGGTACCTTTCTCTGCCTAGCCATATCACTTCCTTCTTAGTGCTGGGATTAAAGTCATGTGTGCTTCCCAAGAAAAGGCATGAGATCTCAAGTGCTGGGATTAAAGGTGTGTGATTCCCAAGTACTGGGATTAAAGATGTGTGCCACCACTGCCTGGCTGTTTCTCTCTTAGACTGAGTCAGTCTCATGTAGTCCAGGGTGGCCTTGAACTCACAGAGATCCAGACAGATCTCTGCCTCCTGAGTGCTGGGATTAAAGGTGTGTGCCACCACTGCCTGGCCTCTTCGTTTAATCTAGTGGCTTATTCTGCCCTCTGATCTTCTGGCAAATTTTATTAGGGTCCACAATATATCACCACAGGTCAGAAAAAATAGTGCTATAAAGAGATCTATCCAATAGATTAAAGCAATTTACAGTGGTACTTAGAACCCCTGGCATCAAAGACACAGATGGTAACTGGAATATGCCGTACTTCTGAGAAAAGCGCTTGCAAATGTGTGAAATGCTAAAGAACATCAGTTTTACATTTATCTTGTAACTATTTCAAAGGTTAATACTTTGGCCAATATTTTCAAATAACCGCACAGTATCAAGTCTTTGTCGCCTCCTCTCTCTACCAATTACATCTCAAGAAGGAGTCTGTGCACCTTGGGAAGAAAATGTGAAGGTTTTTGTTTGATTTGTAAACTTGGTCCATGTCTTGTGATGTCTCAGGGGAGGTGATCTCTATTAGTCCTAAATGTCACCAGTCAATGTAAAATCTAGATCAAGTTGTTGAAAAGTTTATTTAAAGGCAACTTTAAGAAGTTGGCCTATAGACAGTTGTAGGCAGAACACCGAGCTAAGAGTTGGAAGGCCTTATATGAATGTATGTATGTATGTATGTATGTATGTATGTATGTATGTATGTATGCATGTATGAATGTGTGCATCAATCCATCCATTCACTCACATGTATTATGTGCAAACCACTGGGCTGGCTGTGGGTATATAAACTTAGTAAAACAATCTGGCTTCTTCCATCAACAACAGTGTCTGAAGGACTGTGACTGAACAAAGGAATTTTGGGGTATGGAAGAAGGTAACTCCAATTCTCTTTAAAACAGTCTGTTGGACTCCAAAATAGAAGCACTCCTGAAAACACCAGCCTGCATCATGCTGGCTACTGGAAGTCAAAATCAGGCAGTGGCTGAAAACATGATTTATGGTGTTGAGTCAAGTCTCAGCCCCATCAGGAAGTGTGTGACTTGGGGCAAATTAATGAACCTCTGTAGGAATGATTTTTCATACTGGACTAAAGAGATAACAGCATTAGGAATCTCATCAGGCAAGAGCTGGGATCCCAGTAGAAGCTGCACATTCAGGCTTTGGTGGAAGACCTGATCCCGAATTCCAACTAAATAAACCCACAGGAGCTTTAGCACTATTAAAGAGCATCCTGACGTCAGCCATTCCAACTAGCGCAAGGTGGGCGTTAGGACACTGTTACGTAATATAGCAGTTCTCTATTTCAGCGCAGAATTTTTCTCTGCAAAGTTTGGACCTAGGTTCATAAATATGTCATCATGTTCCTGTTCATGGAATTCCTGAAACATTTCCGGACTGGCCTCTGGAGTGAGTTCTGTCCATGGGACTGTGGGTGTGTGAATAGTAGGGATCTTACTCATGTGGGAGCCTTTCTGCCCTCCCGTGATGTGACTCAAACTGAAGGGAGGTTGTGGGGCTTCTGTCTGCTCCCAGGGGCCCCTCCAGCCAGGGCTTCCTGACAGCATTGTGGTTTGAGCTGTCTTCGCAAATAACCACTCATTTCTCAACTGACGCCCTGGGTGGCTGCGTCCCGGCAGGGCTGTGGGAACAGTGCCTGTGGAGCAGAAAGAGGCAGGAAGAAGACCTGGCAGGGGAGGGAGGCAGCAAGGGCACCTACTGGGCAAAACTGGGATGATTCCTTTGTTTTCCAGCCCAGCAGGAGGTTGTCTCAGCTGCTCTGTGCCATCCTAGGTAGGTTCTATTCCAAGGAACTTCTGAATTCCTGTAGTCCTTCCTGCCTACCCTGATCACTGATCACCAGAGCTGTAAATGCACTTAGCAGCAGAAGGCTGTATTGAGTTCGAGATTCCCTGCAGGAATCAGTATTTGATCAAGCCCGATTTCATCCTCTACATATAGGAGAGGCTGAGATACGGTCAGATGAAGAGGTTTCTCTGCTTCTGCACACCTAGCATGAGCAGGAATCAGAGTCAAGTCCTGGCTGTAAAGGGTGGGGTGTAAGGTTTTTCTCTGTGAGGTACTGACTCCTGTTAAACCCTGAGTCATCAGCAGGGCTCCTGAGCCAAATGAGACCTGAGAGGGCATCTCCAAGGACTTGAGTTCAGAGAGGTTACCAGAGTTCTCCTGTTCTGTTGGTCTGAGTTGCAAACGAGGAGCCTCCTCCTTGGAATTGGCTTCTTGCCTAGCACGGGACAATAGGAATTTTATTATTTTGCTATCGAGACAGAGGATTTTCCATGGTGGCTTTCTCTGATCTTATCCAGAGGAGCACGGATGAGAAACAAGACAAGGAAAAGATGAATGGAAGAACAGGCCAGCACACCCCAACCCTGTGTCTCCTCCACCCCAGCTGTCCAGGATTGGTCCTACTGCGTCAAAGCTAGTTTTCAGCTCATCCCGGGCAGATAATTCCACCAGGACCATGGTTTCCTAAACTACGGATTCTCATTCTATATACGGTCACATAACTGAACATTGGAGTTGTGAAAAACTGGCCAACATTCAGACTTCTGGGTATATAATGACCAAAAATTCAAAACTAAGCAAGCAATGAATTTGACATGTTCTTGTCAGTGCTTATCCGTGTTGCATCACATGACTTTATGTCTTGGTCTGAACACATGGGTACACTTTGCTCTACACCAGTGGTTCTCAACCTTCCTAATATGACCCTTTAATATGGTACTTCATGTTGTGGTGGTGACCCTCAACCATAAAGTTATTTCATTGTTACTTTATAACTATAATTTTGCTACTGTTATGAAGTGTAAAGTAAGTATTTAATAATGCAGGATATCTGATATGTGATTCCCCATGGGGATCATGATTCACAGAGTGAGAACCACTACTCCACATAGTCATACACAGAATACCCAAAAGCACTACCTAAAAAACCTTGACTCAGATTCAAAATTATTGTGTGTTTTAAATTGCAGTGTTAGGGCTGGAGAGATGGCTCAGCGATTAAGAGCATGGGGCTGCTCTTCCAGAGGACCTGGGTTCAATTCCCAGCACCCCCATGGCAGTTCACAACTGTCTGTAACTCCAGTTCCAGGTGATCTGGCATCCTCACACAGATATGTAGGCAGAACCCCAATGCACATAAAATAAAAGTAAACAAATAAGAAAACTGCAGTGTTTTCACCATAAAAACTTTTCAGCCCTTATAGACATAATAGTTTAATCATGAAAAATGAAGACTAGCAACAAAACTTCCCAACCGTCCTTCCTTAGCACACACACATCAAATATGTCTGTTTTGGACTGTATTGTGTTAGAATGTTTGGTTTTCAAAACTGCCACTTGCGGTGTTGACTTGAGTGTCATAGAAAGTCCTTACATGGATTTTGGTTAGGATTAGTACAGGACTTCCAACAAGTTCCAAGATGGCCCTGAATTTACTTCTACCACTTTTTATTTTGTTTTTATGTGAAGCTGTAATCTCAGCATTGATGATTAGAAGCTCAAAGTATCCATGAGATCTGAAAATACTGAAGATATTCTACAGCCTACAATATCCAATATTCAGCCAAGGTTTAATTCTTTTTTTTTTTTTTTTTCTTTTTCAAGTCAGGGTTTCTCTGTGTAGTTTTGGTGCCTGTCCTGGATCTTGCTCTGTAGACCAGGCTGGCCTCAAACTCACAGAGATCCGCCTGCCTCTGCCTCCTGAGTGCTGAGATTAAAGGCGTGCGCCACCACTGCCTGGCTTCCAATGTTTAATTCTTATGAAAATAGACTCATCTATCCCTTTAATACAAAAATTTGCTTTTGTCTTTATTAAATGGTAAGACTATCTTTATATCAAAGACTGTTTTAAAATAAATCTCTTTGTGATTTATTAGCAGTGTATGTTTGATTTTTATAGCTATTTCATATACTTCTATATGTGAGGCCACATAAAATTTTTTGCACGAAAGGAGACATGAGTAGACAAAATTTAGGAAGCCCTGACCTAGCCAATCTTCATGTGAATATTCTCAAGGTCTATGGTCTAGCAGGTTCCCACATGCTCAAGATGGGTTTTGATTAAAGCTTTGGCCTCAGAAAACAGTAGGTCCAAAGCCACATGGGGGAGGACCAGGAGCAGGCCAGCCCAAGCTGACGAGAATTTAGGGTTACTTAAGTAGAAGCATTATCAGCCTTGGCGAGTGGTTCTGAAAAAGGATAGAAATTGGGGTACACATGCCCAGGAACCACCATTTTGGACTCCAAACTGTTTGGTGTGGGCCATTTGGGTGTGAGAAGTTAACTTGTGAGTGAGGTGAAGCTGGACTTGCTAAGAAACAACAAGAGAAAGGGAGACAAGGAATGGAAGAGCAGAGAGGAGACATCTATTGGTGAGGAAAGCCATTTGGCTGGAAGATGGGATGAAAACGGCTGGCAGACATGTTCTTCTAACTAGCCAGCTCAGAGGAACTGGAACGTTTAACAGTTAGCTTTAGGTTTTGTGTTGTGCTGTGAAGTGATGTCCCTGTTCAGAATCCCTCCCCATACGTGTGCAGGTGTGCATGTGTGTCTCTGTGTAAAATCTGTTGCATTTAGTTGCAGCTGTATGAGTGGCATTCGGGGGAAATCACGATAATGGGACGGAATAGCTTGTGGCATCAGATCGGAGCCTTTGGAGGATACTGAAGCCCTGTGGCTCTTCCCAGGAGTCTGAGTTGGGAGGACAAGGGTTGGGTCTCCACACCTCAATTCTATCCCACAATTCATTGTCAAAGGAGAGGCCATGAGCTTGGGTAAGGCCACTTTCTTTAGACAATGCCAATGTCTCTGCTGGGAGCTACCACTACCCAACATGCCTCAGAGCCAGGAGAATGAGGGCGTCCGTTTCTTACTGGAAGGTGGGGTCTGTCCCATGAGTTTAGGACACCTGTCACAGACCATGGAGAACTTGAGGGTGGCACCAGCCATGCCTTGCACGTTCTAAGTGCATGACCTGAACCCCTGCATGGGGTGCCCAGCTGTGAAGCTCCTCTCGGCAGGGGTTGATCTGGCTGGTAGCTGCAGTGTCCACTTGGCTGTGTGAAGAAGGAAACACAGAGAAGCCTCAAGCTGCCATGTCGCTTTCCAGAGCACAAGCTACCTTCTTTGCAGGTTGCTTCACCTTCAAGGTGCCTCTAACACAGTCTTGTGGAAAAGATTTGTCACCCCTAGGACCCCGTGTACACCTCAGGACTCAGCTCTGGGCATTCTCTTAACTCTGAGCCTTAGGTCTGTATGATTGGGGCCTCAACCTTGTGACACGTGGGCTGGAGAAACATCAGCAAACAGTCAACCTTAACCTTCCCGTCCAGAAGATGGCCGTGCACTGTTTTAAATATGAAATGTCCCCCACAGGCTCACGTGTTGGTCTTGGCCTCCACCTGGCGGCACTATTTGGTGAGGTGGGGCTCAGTTGGAGGGTGTAGTCCACTGGGGCCATGTCCCCCAGGACACAGTCTTGTCCTGGCCTCTTCCTTTATTTACTCTGCCAGCTTTATCATCACAACAAGGTGAAAACTTTTCTTAGCCATATGCTCACATTGCTATGGGGTTCTGCCCGAGTACATGAGGCCAGGCTACCATGAACTGAACTCCTTGAAACCAGGTTTGGAAAAAAAATCAACCCTCTTTCTTCCCTCCCTCCTTCTCTTCCTCCCTCCCTCCCTTCCTTCCTTCCTTTTTTTTTTCCTATTGTTCATGCCACTGTTCTGGTCACAGTGATGTGTAGTAACTAATGCACCACGTGGCCATGCTTCTCCCTCTGGGCAGCAGGTACGTGCAGAGCAGCACAGCCAAAGCCTACTGGAGTTTCTTCACCACCACCTTCTCCTTCTTCCCTGTACCACCACATGCAGCTTGTCCCGTGTGGTTGCCTCTGCCTTCCATGGCTGACCTATTTCTCCTCCTCAGCATCATGGAAGTCCCTTGAAGTCAGTGAAAATAAATGTTTCATTTGATTTTTTTCTTCTTTTTTACTAGCCAAATCCCAGGGTTTCTGGACCCTGTCTTTCAGTTCTTTCAAATAAAACTTGAAGCAAAGAATAATCCCCTCTACAAAACCTATCAGAGTTTCATTTTCTCAGCCTTTTAAAAATGTGTTCCAACTCCCGTTTGAGCCCCAGAGCCTATTAAAGGTGCACAGTAAGATGCAGTGTCCTGTCCTCACTCATACAGGTCCTCTGTGCCAGCTCACTGCCCATTAGGCTCCCCAGCTGCTTCCCAGTTTACTCCAGCTCATGATCGGAAATGTTTGTGATGTAAGCAGTGGATAAAGGTGGCCTTGTCTACTGCCTTCCTTTCCTGCTCTAGGAGGTGTAGAAGAAAATGGACTTCAGATTCAACAGCCCTGTAGGTCCCTCTTCACACCCTGAGAAGGAAGCTCAGCAAGGAGAGTCTTAGATGCGAGCTGCAGCATTACCCTTTCTGGGCTGCGTTAGAAACACGTGGCCTATAATTATAAAGGTTTGTATAAATTTACAATGTTTTTACCCAGGCAATGTTCTAAGGGATATTTATGTATAAATATGGGATGCATACATATTATACATATGTACATATGTATATGTATATATGCCTTTATATATTTATGGTGACTACTGTAACACGTATACATTATGCATGAATACTTAGACAATAGATATAAAAATAAATAACATAGTATATCAGAATAGATATGCAATATAGAAATGTTATGTATATAATTGTGTTCATTTACTCTTTTATAACAATCTTATAAGCTGTCTTAATTTTACAACTAAAATACTATATAAATGTTACATAATGATATAAATGTTATAGAATGATACAGATCACATAGTAAAGCCACTTAGAATGCTTAAACATCAATAATAAGTACGTTTTAATTCCTAAGAATCCTCTTTGGTAATTTTTGTGATGATTCCTATGTCTCAGATGAGAGCATGAGGCCAGAGGGCTGGGTTGTGTAGCTTGCCAAGGTCACTCAGCTGATGTGAGGAAGAATGGGAGCCGTCAAGCTCTAGAGCCTGGCTCCAGCTACCTGCGTATACCATCATACATTTTGTGAATACAAGCTATGAGTGTATGTATGTGGCTGAGCACACGCAGAAAAACTGGAGTAAAAAGGAGAAGGGGGCAGTGTGGTCAGCTGAACGAGGAGGCTTGGGATGCCCTGCTGCTGTGTGTCTGTCCTGTCTAGGAAAGAGCTGCTTCTGTTCTTGCTTCTTCATAGCAGAGGCCTGCACATGATTCTGAAGACAAACGTCTCAGTGGGTTCAGGCTTAGTACTCACCATTTTCTCCAGGAATCCAGAAATTGTGCAGAAAGTTCTAGAAATGATATCTTCTGGGTTTTGCATGGTGGGGATAAGCTATCTTCTGCTATGGTACTCCAGAAAGTGTCTGGTAGGCTAACAAAGATGTGTGTCATTAATTGGGTTGACATACTATGCAGTCAGGGCCTCATGTTTTTGATTTGGCTTTATTCTTGAAGCTGTGATTAGATGGCTGCATCTTCCATCTCCTGCTCTATGTCAAGTTGAAGCCTAAATCACACCTGCTGAGACACCCTGGAGGCACCAGATATGGACAGTGGACCGTAGTGCCTACCATGTCTCTTTCATTGCTCATTCCACTCCGGGTCACCTCATTTCAGTGTGACCTTTGGCACCTTCTTAAATTCCAGGTTGTGCAAATATTGGTTTAAAAATGTGTCATAGGCTTTAATGGGTTTGGAGGATGTCAGAGAAGGCATTATATTACAGTTAACCATGCTTAAAATGAACAGTAGGATCTCACTGTCTAGACTGCCCTGATTGGCCAGGAACTGTGTAGATCAAGCTGGCCTTGAACTTGCAGTGATCCTCCTACTTCTGCTTCCTGAGTGTTGGGATTGTAGGTGCAGGTCATCGTGGGTGGCCCTCACCCTTAGAAATTCTAAGTGTCTCGCACTGTTCCATCCTTTTCTCTGTTTACTTCACACACACCATGTCACCAGCTTCTCAGACCCTCTGCTCCCATTTCGGGAGATCAGGCAAGACCTTCTGAGCTCACACAGGCATTTGCCTTTTGCCAAGGAGTAATTTTTAAGAAGTAGATTCAGTACTCTCCTGTGAAGGAAGTCTGTTCCAACAATGTCAGGGCGCAAAACTGTAACCTGTAAAAGACGTAACACGGCAGAGCGGGTCACTGAGGCCAACTGAGATCAAAAGCAGTAGGGCAGAGCTGAACACCCTCCGATGGCTTCCAGGCAGACTGAAAATCGGGCTTCTTCTGTTGGCCAACCTGGCTCTACAGGTGCGGCTCCTGAAGCCTCCTCAACTTGTATTCCTTCCCTCTCTGGTCCGGTTCCTGATGTCACACGTTCTGTGCCCTCCCCACTTCTCGACACCCAGAGTACTCTTCTCCAGTAGTACTCTGCCCCTGGGCTGGCCCATCCTCATTCCTCAAGTCTCAGTGGTAGGCTGTCTCTCTCAGAAAGGTGTCCCCGACTGCATTGTCAGGAAGACAGCTCTGCCTTCTATCACCTGGAGGTCCTCTGTCTCCTGTCACCTCTTCTTCCCAGACTGGAAACTTGTATCTGTTTGTCCACCATCCTCCCAACTATAATACAAACATTTTGAGGGGAAGGGTCCCAGATGTCCTATCCCCCACCCTCTCCTTTCATAAGACAGAAACTCAGAGTAGATCCTGCACATAGGTGGTCCAGGGTGAGTGGATGTACTGAACAGGCCAGGGTGAGCGGATCTAAGTTTGTTTTCTTCTCTATGCATGTGTGCATGTCCCAGAAACACACACACGTTCTCTCTCATCCGCCATCTTATTCTGTTCATCTCAAAGTCTCCCTCCTGACCCCCCGCATCTAGAGACACCTCCATCCTGACCTCAGCTGCACCTCACTCAGCTTTGTCTCCTCTGGAGTTTTGCACGTCTAGATGAATGCTGCAGACTCTGCACTGTGTGTCCCCTGTCACTCTGTGCCACGTCTGTATTTTCATTATGGCTCGGTATTCCATGACCTTACCATGTTTTCTTCATTCTGTTGTCAGTTTACATGCTTTCTTTCTAGTTTGAGGTTGGTATACCTACACGCTGCCACCAACTTTTTCACACATATTTGGTGAGTACCTATGCTCAATACTGTTGTGCATATACTTAGATGTGGAGTTACTGAGTCAAAAAGGAAAAGAAAAGAGAGGAAGAAAGAAAGAAAGAAAGAAAGAAAGAAAGAAAGAAAGAAAGAAAGAAAGAAAGAGCCGGGCGGTGGTGGCGCACGCCTTTAATCCCAGCACTCGGGAGGCAGAGCCAGGAGGATCTCTGTGAGTTCGAGGCCAGCCTGGTCTACCAAGTGAGTTCCAGGAAAGGCGCAAAGCTACACAGAGAAACCCTGTCTCGAAAAACCAAAAAAAAAAAAAAAAAAAAAAAAAAAAAGAAAGAAAGAAAGAAAGAAAGAAAGAAAAAGAAAGAGAGAGAGAAGCCTGTGTTTGACTGTAGTACATGTGGTTGTGAATTTCCAACCAGCAGGATGTGACACTCCCGTGTTTGCCTTTGAATCCCTACCATGCAGGCATGTCGGGGGCTTTGAAGATGAAGGTACCTACTCTGTAATAAGATATCCACTCCGTGGAGCCTTTTTGTGGCTCCCACAGATAGTCCAGGCCCACAGCTCTGTCGTAAAGCTCTGTGCAGCCATGACTCCCATATGCTCCCTCCCACCACTTGACTTTTAGCTAGCTAGGCAAGCCCAGAGAGAGGCAAAACAATCACTGAAGACTTCATCTGTGTCGTGAGGGTGAAACCCATTATTATGAAAGCGTTAACCTCCCCTCTCCTGGGCAGAAATAGCTCCTTCTGTCAGGGGATGCCTTACTTAAAGAGCCCCGTGGTTTCAAAGAAATTGTGAAGTTTCAATGAGCCACCTACCCCCATTGGTCCCCACCATGCAACGGCTTTTATACTGTCCAACCTGTGGACTTGTGACCTACATCTCAAGTACTCATGGAAAATGTCCCATACCAAAAGCTGTCCCCAACCTGCTTTCCACATACAAGAAAAGATAGTTCCAAGCCAGCTAGAAGCTCTCCATGCTTCTCTGTAATTCGGAGATAGGAAGAACAAGGACCTGGCTTTTCCTTGAATTTTCTAAAAACTTTCATTTTTCACTGAAGGATGGAGACAGGTCCTCAGAGTAAGTTTCTTTGGGCAGGTGAGGTGTTCAATTACTAAGCCAAGAAATTCAGATCGGATCTATACATTTTATGCAACATGAAAGAGCCTCATGCCAGTGGCCTCCCATTATCCCCTGGGCTTACTGTTAGAGCTCTTTGCTAAGTCTTGCGTTGTTTCTCCCTCTCTGATAAGGGGTATCACTAAAGTTCCTCACATGGCTGGGTTGCTCCTCAATGGGATGAGGCCACCAGACTATGCTAGACAAGTTATGAGTAGAAGTAAGGTTATTTTGATCTTGGGATGGATCCTAGGCCCTCATGCAAACTAAGCTCATGTTCTACTCCTGACCCTTTCCAGATAGGAGCTGGCCTTTGTGGTCTCCAACCCTTTAGAGCTCATGCAGGTGGAGACAACAGTTCATTGTGGAGATGACAGAAAGGGGCTGCCTCTGACCATACGGAATGGCACTTCGTTGTTTTCTATCTTAGCCAGAGTCTCAGTCTATATTGTTGATCCAGTCTGTGGTTTACCCTCTCCCCTACATTTAAATATGTAAATATGTCCTTGCTTGCTGTATTTGAGCCTCTAAGTAACCAAAGCCTCAAGATAGGGGTTCTTTCAAAGAAGTTCTAACAAGGAATGGAAGATGCATCAGTTTGCATGGTGGAGACAGTTGGGGATGGGTGTTCTCAGGTGGTAATAGTAAGTAGCATGCATTTGATGAACTCACTACCGTGCAGTAAGTGGTCAGGAATTGACAAGTGACCAACATGTGAAAGGAGCCTGGTGTCATCTGGGCATGCTGGGCAAAGGACGGCATGAAGACTACATAGACTTGATGAGCAGAAGTGGAGGCACTGGGAAAGTCCAGGACTCGTTATTCACACCAGTCCTACAAGGTGGTTTCTCACTCAGCTAGCCACCTAGCAATAAACTGCCTTTTAGGCAGAGTAAGGCACAAAAGGGCAGGGAAAGATGAGCACCTCCAAACTATCGATCCTGTGTGTACCACACAGTCTTCCTGCACAGGATTGTGAGGGAGGAGAGGAAAGAAGGAAGCAGATGGAAGGGGAAGGAAGGGAGAGGGGGAAGGAGAAGACCATGTGGGGATGGAAAGGTATAGGAGAAACAGCCCATCAAACCCGCCCCCCCCCCCCAGTCTAATCGCCTTTGAAATCTAAGAAGGTTCCGTGTAAGAGATTCCTAGGAGGGGCTGAGTCTATGCCTTCCTTGCTCCCTGTTTGGTGCTCAGTGTAATGTTGGCGTGGAGGAAGTCATCAGGCAGCTGGTGAAAACGGATGAAGTATTCTTCACTGTTGAATTGACAGTCGAATTTTCCGGTCTTGTTCCAAAGCCTCCCGAAAGATCTCCCACGAATGTCCTGGTCTGGGAACAACCATTTTCTCCTGAGCCCGAATTTGTGGTGTACCTATGTCAGTATGTCAGTGAGCAGCATCATTTAGTGTTATAGCATCTATTGGCCAGATCTGGCCGAGTGCTACCTCAGGACATCAAGTGGTGATGTTGTGTGGCCACAGTTGTTGAGACCTTCCTCTGCCTTCCTGTGCACACTCACGGCCTCAGACGGAGCGAAGAGCACCTGAAGTCCCTGGGGTGGGTTATGTGGCTTCTAGTTCCAGGTCTATTCCATACTTTCCTTTCTTGCAACTTTTTATTTGCTTCTCTATAAAATAGGAAGTTAGGACGCCGTTTTTTAATAGACCTCCAAGTTGATGTTGCTCAGCACCATTAGATAGAGGCCCTTGCAGTTACTTTCAAAGGGGTAACCTTCAATGGTTCCTTCCAAACGGTTCTGTTGCTACCTGCTTCTCTCCCAGAAGGTATTTTTAGGTGTTAAATAGCTAAGTCTCAATCCCTGTCGCACTGAGATTCCCTCAGCAGCCATTCTACCTCACACAGGACTCTCCTGCTTCTTCTCTCATGGCTGCTGGGGCCCACTCCAGCCTTTGGCTGGCATCTTTGATGAAGCGGGATTCCTTTCGTCTTTTTAGCTCCTCTTCACGTGTCTTTACCATCAACTTAAAAAGGCTGGCATGGGGATTTCATTAAATAAGCTAACTTCTTAAAATTGTTTTGTGATATAGCTCCAAATTCCTTCGGTGTGTTTGTTAAACTCCAAGGCAATATTCTTGGCTCCTGTCAAACTCATGACTCCAATGCTTTGGGAATTCCAAGAAAGAAAAACCATACACACAGCCAAGTGGAGCCCCTGCTTTGTCCAAGAATACCCAGGACTGTGTGGTAGAAAGGGCAGGCGATAAATCCTTGCCAAATACTGAATAAATCTGAAAAGACAACACACTTGTTCACCTTTAGGGGTTTAGAGAGAGGTTTGTGATGAAAGAGACAAGGTTATCTTTTCTCCCACTTCTGCGTGGACCTCTGAAGACACCCACCTCCTTAATCTTTTCTTTCCTAAACGTGTTTGCCCTGACAGATAATTTCCAGAGTCACCTCAGATTTCAGGCAATCTCGAACCCTTTCATTTATCATTAAAGAGTCTTGCTCAGGGAAAGTTGAGATTAACCATACAGACAGAGGCTCTAGATTTCTTTCCCAGAATTCCAGTTTCCAGCCTTAGGCTCCTGATGGGAACTTTGGGCATGGTGCCCATCCCAGTGTCTTGAGCAGAAGTGCTGAGCACCCAAGATATGCAGTGTGAGGTCATGCCCTGGCAACATCCGAAATGGACCCTTCTGGAAAGCATCATGAAATTCATGACCAACTGTCATCATACACGAGAGGAGACGAGACTGAAAGTCAGAGCTTGTGGCACCTGCTTTAGTGTGGCTCCTGCTTTGGAGACTGGCTCCCTGATGATTATCCATGTTGCCTCCTTTGCCTAATATCTCTGTGCTCGAATCAAATATTGATATTTTGCAGGTGCTTCTCCTGTAACAATAACTGCAGTTCAAATTATGTTCCTGCATATGTCAGGTATAGTAAGTCTAATTTAATCTTCATTACACATGGCCATATTGCAATTATACATGCTACCCAAGTGTTAACACATATTTAAACCTGCTAGTCCTCTGTCACTGATTTACAAAGAGGTACCTGAAAAGAAGCAGATGTCATAATTACACGCTTATTCAGCTCATTTTAAACTAAGTCTCAAAGTAAATTACAGACGAGCCAGGCATGTCTTGAAATTAATGTAGTGGTAGGACACTAATGCTGTGATCCATTATGGTTTGTCAATGTGCCGTACTTCTGGAATGTGCGATAAAATTATATTAATACTCTACTAATGAGATTAATGAATATGAACATGCAGGAGAAGAATGGAGTCCTTTGTTCAACTATTGAAAAAATAACATATAGGTAATTAAAAAGAATTAATCAAACCATGTACAGCCTCATTTATATTAAATTAATTTGTCTGGTTTCATTTCTAATAATTAATCACTTTTTACACATTGCCAAGCACTTCAGGCAGATGAAGGCACTACTGAAGGAGTTGTGATTCAGAATATTTAGAGCGATCAAGGTGGTCCCTGTGGGTTCATATTAATTAAGGTTTAACAGTTTGGAAAATTGTAGCAATATTTTATGATTCATGTAATTAAACTCTGTAACAAAATGTCACAACTGCTAGTTACTTCTGCGCCTGTGATTTATATCTTTCCCCCCTTTGGAAAGGAAGCAGCTGAAAGGAAAGCTTAAAAACGCCGACACAGTCGATGGGAAAACAAGCTGGTGGGTTCAGTTTGGACCAAGGTCCTTCACCAGGGGCCAGGCGCACCCTTCTGCTTTCAAATTCCATCTTGGGGTTATGCAAATCAGGCGGAATCATTTGATCTGACATATGGTGAAGTCTCCAGGGTTACTTCTGTCACATTTGCTTGGATACAAACAAAAAAGCGAGAGCTGTGAACTTCCTTCCCAAACCGAAGGGGGTGGGTTGCCACTCCCAGGGATGGAGGCCCAAGTAGAGCCAGGACACAGATTTCCGGAGGGAAGGCTGCCGATACACCCAACACCGAATTGCTTGGTCCGTCTGCTTACAGCAATCCTAGACACCTTGTGCCAGGCCCTGAGTAGAAGGGTAGCCGTGACTGTCTCTGGTAGCATCTGACTGGGCATTTTTTGTCCAAGTGCCAGGGGACACTGAATCAGCAGGCTCTAACGATGCATGCTCCCATTATTCAGCTAACCAGACTTGTCCAGGATATGTATGCTGGCCTTTTCCTTTCTGCCTCTTCACAATCACTCCCCACTCATCTCCTGGAGTATGCTTTCCAGGATGGGAGTGTGGGGGTGTGGGACATCTCTGTCCCAGCCAGTGAACCATGCTGGACTCTGCCAGGCCTGTTGCCAGAAGAAGGAAGACCTACGAGAGGACAGGGCTGGTTGGGGTCCTTCCTTAGTGTCGTGCCCCTGCAGCCGCGCTCCCTCTCTGGTGACCACAGGCCCTGTGCAGCCTGTCCTACAGCTCCTTCCCTTATCCTTAGATGCCAATGGATCCTCACCACGTCTAGCTTCTGGGGGTCTCACCGTCCCTCATAGGTCTCTGCACCTCATTCTCTGCTCTATAAAACACCACCAGGAAAGTATCTTCATTAGAACGAAGTCAAGCCTGGACCCAGATGAAAGATTCCTGTTCAGCTGGCCTAGAGCGGGGCCCAGTGTCTGTATTTTGTTCTCTCTCTCTCTCTCTCTCTCTCTCTCTCTCTCTCTCTCTCTCTCTCTCTCTCTCTCTCATTACTCAAGGTAATCTCCCCCCCCCCCCCGGAAGACAGAGCTTCACTGGGAGCCGAAGAAGGCTAAGCAATCCTACCAATGCACTCAGCACGTTCCAGCTTCAGAGTTCTTTTAACTACATGGATTTGCTGCATCCTTATACCAACTGACTCTTCAAAACAGTGGCATCACCATTCTTGCATATAGACAAAGCAATTGAGGCAATAGAGGGCAAGCAACTTGCCAAGGTCATAGAGCAACTAACAAATCTAAGACTGTGTTCAGAATCTAGACTTTCAATCACCACACTAGGCTGCAAGCAAAAGGAAACTGAGCAAGCAACTAAGATATGTTTTTTCCCCAAGCCACTCCTTAGAAAAAACTGAAGTGTGAGCCTGTGTATTTCTTGATCTACACTTACATTTACTTGTGTGTTTACTCATTCCAAAACACTGTGAAGAATAGTTATTAAGTTGAAGGCCTTTACTGATATCAGACCCTTTCTACAGAACAGGAGAGGAAAACTGAAACAGGGGGCTGACCACCTGGCTCAGCAGCTAAGGGAGCTTGCTGCCTTCCCAGAGGTCTTCGGTTCAGTTCTCAGCACCCAGTTGGGGCTACTCACCGCTGCCTGTGACTCCAGTTCCGGGTGCTCTGGCGCTCTCTCCTGGCCTCCTTAGGCACCAGCATGAATGGGACACACATTCACTCAGACACACAGAGAAACATAATTAAAATGATTTTTAAAAAGAAAGACGAAATGTACAAAGTATATCCATAAACAGCTGAAATGGGACTATCACATGAATTGGGTATATTGTATTGAGGGACTCCTAGAAAGTAAGAATCCTTGCTAAGAGGAGCAGGGCTAAGTTTTACAATCAGTGGACATCTGAGATGACCCCCCAAAAAATGAAGTCCAATCATTAGAAAGCATGACACATGCTGGGCAGGGTGGTGCACACCTATATTTCTAGTGTTCTGAAGATAGAGGCGGGAGGATGGTGAGTTCAAGGCTAGCCTGGGCTACATAAAAACCAAGAAGGAAAGTATAGTATATGGTAAGATCTGACTAGATGGTTCCTAGGGCAGAAAGGCTGGGTAGAGGAGGAACACCATGCTATTAAGGATCACCTGTCCCAAAACGTTGTATTTCAAGTTATCTTTTTAATATAGAGGAGTCAAAACTGTTTTGACATAAGAGAATGCCATGGTCCCAGTGAGGCTAATAGAGTCGTTTCACCAACATGTAGAATTTGTATTGGAATAAGCCAAGGGTCCAGAGTCAGTGTCATCCTTCAAAAAGCTCTCATATTAGGTGAGAGATGACTTGAGGCAGAGGCCTCCATGTGCAGAGAAAGGGGCTGGCCATTGCTGAGCAATCTGACTGGATGGATTTGTCTCCTCTTTGGACCACGACATGGAGCCTGGCTATTAAACCTCCGGTGTGTGGTCTGTAACAGCGTGAGCTGCCTGACTCTGCCAGGGCATTTGGGAAGCTCTGCTCCCTCTCAGTCTACACTCAAATTGGATTAACTTGGAAATGAGAAAGACCATGCTTTTTTCATGTCTGGGAGCAGATGCTGGGAATTTTGGGGCTCCCATGGGAGAGTACCACTTCCCCCCAGCAGCAGCCACGGTGTTACATGTCTGTAAAAAGCACTAATTGGGAACACTTTGTTTTGCTTATTGAGTGTGTGAGCCCATTGTTCCGCCTCAGAACGAAACCCATCCACTTCCTTTGTGGGTACCAACTTTGTTCGTAAGTTGCCATGGCAGAGGGGCTACTAATAGGAAGAGATGCAAAGCCAGCTTACAGACAAATGATGATAAAGTGAAATCTTTACAAAATCATCAAAAAAACGAGGCAGGGCCACGTGAGCTGTCTCTCCAACATGACAGAGCTAAAGAATCTGCCAAGCTTCCAGCCCAAAGCGCCCATGCACATTTATGATTTAATTCCCATTTTGACATCAATCAACACATATTAATAACTTCAGTCAGAGAAAGGAAGGCCCTGGGTGTGCTTTAGGCTGACATACCTACATCGAAGAAGCGTGGCTTTGATTGCCAATTAAACTCCAACAAGCTCCACCTCCTGCACTCATCCACCCCATAACTTTGCCTCATATCTCAAAGGGCACTCAAGGGGCCCTGTCATAACTGGAGTTTGCTATATTATCTCAGAAGCTGACACCAATTTCATTAACCCAACCAAATCTGGTCTGTGGAATTATCAAGTCTTTTAGCTAGAAGATGGGTCCTTATGGGTCACTGGGTCCCATTCCCTTCCTCGCTGCCTGACAACGTCATGTGTACATTAGACAAAAATTTCAGTGCTGAGAAGGTGCACCAAGGCAACCTATGGGGTGTGCTAAAAAAAAAATCCATGGAGTTTAATTCAAAATCTCAGCTTAACTTCAAATAAATGTATGTGTGTGAATGTTAATATATGCATATATTTAACACCCACTCAGGACAATTTCCCCCTAGAGATTTTTGACAAAGACTGGAGATAACTAGTGGGGTATGTGCATGTAGTGGGTACAGGCTAGGGAGGAGGGGAAGCATCCTGCACTGTCAGGGAAGCTCCCACAATGAGGCTGGCCAGGCCACAGATGTGAACGG
This sequence comes from Peromyscus eremicus, assembly GCF_949786415.1. Taxonomy (NCBI): domain Eukaryota; kingdom Metazoa; phylum Chordata; class Mammalia; order Rodentia; family Cricetidae; genus Peromyscus; species Peromyscus eremicus. Next base: position 130,948,720 of record NC_081420.1, read on the forward strand.
TGATGAGGGTGGGAGAGAGTGAGGCATCCATCCGTATAGCAAGACTCACAGAAACACCATGGCATTCTGCACAGTTTGAGGAACAATTCCCTTCCCCATGCTTGACAGAAAAATGCATGGTTCTCTTGAACCAAAAATGTGCTTTTCATTTAGTCCTTGCTCTGCTGCTTGGAAAGATGCAGATTTAGCTGAAGTTCGTCTAATGAGAAAAATTCTATCAAGTATGTGAAATAAATCTATGAAGTCACTTTTTGAAGTAGCATCTCTCCACCCAAATCCTTCGTTTCTTTCCACATCCCCTGTAGGCCAGAGTGTCCAATGCTTTCCATAGCGTTTTTTGTAAAAAAAAAAAAAAAAAAAAAAAAAGTCACAAGGTGAAAAATTAACAGCCACTTAGAAATTTTAAAAGATGGGAAAGGGCAGTAGGAAGAATAGAAGTGAGAGGAAGCCTCCTGAGTTTGAGAGCTTGGCCTCCAGGAAACAGAACATGGTTAGATGTGAATCTAGACAGGGATGAAGGGCTAGGTTTCTGTTTATCTGTTAGAGACTGGGTCTCACTATGTCGTCCAGTCTGCTTGAACTGAGTCCTAAGTGCTAGGATTCTAGGTGTGCACCATCTACAGAATTTCTAGGTTGGGTTTTTTACCAATCATTGACATCTAAGACTAACACGGTATTGGGAAATTTGTAGGCACCCTATAATCAATCCCTTATTGGAAAGAAGGGGGAAAAAAAAGAAAAGAAATAAGGGGAGGAAGGGGGAGGGGAGAAAGAAGGGGGTGAAGGAGAGAGCCTTCGGAGGGGATTCTCATAAAAAGGGGATTAGGAACAATAGGCGGACCTCCAGGAACACTCTTTGTCCCTTTTAGAAGCCACAGTTCTGAGGCAAACAAGGCAAGTGTCAGGGAAAACAAGCCTCCAGCACACTGTGAGGTGCCGCTCCCTCTTAAAGGCCTCCCGGCTTTGAGGCCTTGACTTCTGTTTATGTGGCTGAATTTCTTGCTGCCTCTTTAAGCTTACAACATGTTTTGGGGCTTTGCAACATGCAAGTCTGTTATTAGAGATTCTGTTGAATTATTCAGGGCTAAATCAAGATGCGACGACACCTTTTTTTGAGACAGAAAATTGGCAAACACTCTCTAAGATGCCTTACAGCCAGATTTAAAAAAAAAAAAAAAAAAAGCCTACAAATTCTGCTGCAGCTGGTGTATTTACCATGAAATTGATGATGATAAAAAAAAAAAACTGTTACCTGCATAAGAATGATACCTCACGTTTCTTTGTCTCTAGTGTCAGCACGGGCTTTCATCAACTAGAGTTGTGCACATCTAAGTCGAGACCCAAGGGGTTAATTCTCTTCCTTCGTAGCTTCTGAAACACAAACGGGATAATGTACCATCAATATTAGAAATCAACATTAAGTGAAAAGATCTCCCTCCCTTTGACTTTCATTACAGGCCCAAGAATATTGAAAACCACAGCGACCCAAGGGATTGTGTCAAAATACACTTGATACACATCAAAAAGAATTGCATCAGCAAGGCTGAAAGAATCAATTGTCTTCGCTTCCAAAATGCTGACCCCAAAGCAAACTGCAGTGAAGTTTCTGGAAAGCCTGGGAATACAGTGTAGGTGTGGCGCTCTCTAACTGGTCCTGCCTTGATAAAAACACAGAGACAAAGGTGCCTTCTGCAGGCTGATGAGCTATAGAGGGTGGAGGAAGCAGGTCCTTTGGACTAAGCTCCTTCATGGAACCTTTGAGCCAGTTTTCTGGCTCACTAGCCCCTCCTCCAAGTTATTCCTGCTACAGCCTGATCGGCCACATCACACCCAGATTCCCATACTGCATCTCGACCTCTAAGAGGATGTTATTAGGAGGTGGGGTGCTGGGGAAGTTAATTAGTTATGAAGGTTCTGCTTTTGTGAAATGTTTGAACACACTTATGGGAGACCCCAGAGAACCCTCTAGGGTTCTTCCATTTGATGCAGCAAGAAATAGGCCAACAACTCTACACTCTATAGACTAGGAAGCACGTCCTCACCTGACAGGGAATCCATTGGCTCTGACCTCCAGAATTGAGCCATAATTTCCGTGGTTTATGAGCCACTTCAACCATGCTTGGTGACAGAATCCAGGTGGACTGGCGTATCCCTTCCTGGGCAAGACTGGGCTTCAAGCTGAAGTGCTGAGAGTCACATATGTCAACAATAGATGCTGGTCAGCCATCAGCAACTGTAGGCTTCCTTCTTCCCAACTCTTGATGGAGATGTCAGCTAAAGGCTGCCTTGATGATTAAGGTATTTAGAGGTATTAATGGTGTATCTCTACTGTGAGGTCATGGCTGTCTTCAGCCCCTACAGTATGCATACACTCCAATACTGTTAGACCCATGCCCAAAGTTTTAAGGGTCTCCTCACACAGAAAGCATTTAAGATTCAAAACACAGTCATGTATCTGTTTCTATACTTCAGACGGGCTGAATTTGTGGCTGTAGAGTTGAGTGTCTTCATGTGTACAAAACGGAACTGTTTTTGAAATGAGAAGCTTTGAAAAGTAAGACAAAATTTGTCTGCACTCTTATTGCTCATTTTCATTTACTTCATTATCTGTCTAAACTTAGTAAATAACTGTACCTCCCCACCTCCTATATCATTTCCTAATGCCAGGAGAGGATTGCAGGGTGGGTACCCCTTATCAGTCTTTCCACAGTCTTAGAGAGCTATGTGTAAAGTTGCCCAGAGCGAGTCAACACCTCAGCCATCTGATCACACTGTGCTTATTTTTCTAGAGTCTGCAAGTGCTTAATTGTGCATTAATTTATAACCCATGCTCTAGTACTATTTATAAATTTGTTCATTACTATGTCGTTGAATTAGTTGTACCAGAAATCCAATTACAGTAGCCTAAGCAATAAGTTCATTTGTTCATGTAATGGTATGTTGAGAGGTAGGTAGTCCCGAGCTGGGCAGAGAATCACCAGTGGCTGACTAAGCTTTGTCTATCTTCTGGCCTCTATTTCTGGTAAATGGTTTTTATCTTCATATTCAAATTGAAGATACTATGATTTGGGGGAACGGAAGCAGCATTGCACCAAGAAAATGAAAGCCCCGAGAGCCAAAGAGGAGAAATGGCCGCTCTGCTCCATTTGGGAAAGGATGCTGTCTAGTTGTTTCCGCCCGTGTGTCCTTCAGCAGAGTTCTGTCATGTGGCCACCTCAGTCCACAGTGTAAACGGAAGGTATTTTTAAAAAGCCCCTGAACGTTGTCCTGTGATGACATTAGGATTCTAGTCATGAGGAATAAATGGAGGTAGATGCTGGGTGACGGAAAGCATTTACCATGTTATTTTCCTTGTGAATATTTCCTGTTCTGGGTCTGAGAAGGCATACCTGCCTGCTGCTTTCATCATTGCTTCCTTTCCACCTTTAATGGTACAATGCTGAACACCAAATAAAGAAAAAGGAGGACAAAAGCAAGAGAGGAAATCGGAAAATGAGGGAGGGAGGGAGAAGGACAAGAGGCGATGAATAGAGAAAGAAAAGGGAGAAGTGAAGAAAAGGTAAAATTAGTGAGTGGATGAAATGGTTGTATGCATTGATCCAAGTGTAGACCAAACACCGTCCACTACTTGATTTGCAAATAAAGTTTTATTGCTACACAGCCAAGCTTACTAGGTCTCTGGGTGCCTTGACAATAACATCCCAGAAGAGTAGCTGTGGAAGATGCACCCATTCCAGATCATAGCTGCAGACCTATCATTGACAGTTGGTTTCTTACGTGATAGATCGACATGAGAGTAAATAATGTGGCGATGTGGATGAGGAGGGACCACATGAGCTGGGTTCTTTCCTCTTGCCCACTTTTCCTGGGTCCCTGGCCTGGTCTTGGGCCTGCCTCCTCACCCAGCCCAGCCTACTCACAGTGGAGCAGCCATGAGAGCAGGTGTCCTGGGATTTATCTTAAAAAGAATATATTCATGTTGCCTTGAAGAGCCTCATCTCTCGGTAGGCCTTTGGTCAGATGGCTCAAAATAAAATAAGATGACAAGTTCACTAATCTCATTATGGTACTTGGAGGGCACTGGCTTTGCTGGCATTGCAGAGCTGGGCAAGAGGCAGGGCAGTCTGTCACCAAGGAGCTCAAGAGCCCATCCAGATTTTGCCGGCTAGAAGAGGAGGGGGTGTGGCCAGGGTTGTCCCTGCTACTCTGGGCTCTTTGGTCTTGAAGCAGGGCAGACTTCTGGAGGCAGATGGAGGTCCCAGCAGCTTACAGGGCCCTAGGGAACTGTTTTGGAAGAGGTCACTATGGCTCAGGCTTTCAGTTTCTCACCAGACCTGCAGGAGGCAAGCCCTAGGCAGATCTAAGCTGCATGGGGACACACAGGGCTACTTAATGACTTGAGCTCTCCTGCTGGGGTTTACTGGTCTCTTGCCTGCCTGGGTAGGAATGTCCCACTGGGTCTCAGACTCAGCCCTGCCCTTCTTTGCTTGTCCTTCACATTAAGGCTAAAAATTCAGATACATTTATTATTTAGATACATTTTCATTTGGAAACCAATGACAACAAGAACCGTGGCCACAGCCAGCAAACCTGCATGTCTGCCTTCCCATCCTGTTCACATCACCAGCTCCTCAACTCCGCCCGCCCCCCACCAAAGGGCAAAGGCCAGGCTGCACAAAATGCCAAAGCAGCGTTTTATAAATAAACCTGCGTCCAAACGGCTGTCATAAAACCCTGAACCCCACTCTGATTGAGACATTTGGACTAATTACCAGGGAGCAGCAATGACGGGCCTCTTCTAATGCTGTTTATTACCGACCCTCCTTATGGAGACTCCCTGGGGTTAGTTTCTGAAATAAAGATTTAATTTGAGGGTAAATCAGAACAACAAAAAATGTAGCTCATTGTAAACAATAGTATCCTCAGCCCAGCTGAGTCCATCAATATAAAAACAGAAGTCCTCCTCATCCTCCACGAACTGTAAACACGGTAAATGCTATTTATTGTGACTACATGTGTGTGGCCCAGCGTGAGTGAAATGGGGAATATTTTCGTGACTGAGAGACATAAACATCCACTACTGCCTCCATCATTCTTCCCATTTTAAAGTTATAAAATCCAAATATTAATTTTAATAGAAAAGTTGGGAAATTGGAGCCTGCAATGTGCACTGAAGTCATCAGAACCACACATGAGTCAGGAAGGGACGTCTGCATTCCCAGGAGATTAGAGGGCAAGCGGGGTCGAGACGTGCTCCGTGAAATATGACATATGTCATAAACAGAGGCTTAGGTCCCAGGGCTCCCTTCTCAAGGCAAGCCCTGCCCAGTGCTCTGTCGACGAAGGAGCGGTTTTCGGTGAACCTGCTGTCCCTCATAAGAGCCACTCTGACAACCTTTCATCTGGAACGTGAAAAAGAAGTGGTTCTCTTGTCACTGAGTACCAGTCACAGCTGGCTGGGGGACACCGGAGGAACACATGTGTTTGGGCTGTTCTGGAGACAGCTCTGAATTTGGAAAAGATCAGGTTCTAGACGAGATCAGGAGCAAGCCATTGCCAGCTGCCCATGTGTTCTCTAGTAGAACACATGATCACAGGGGTCTTGCTGCTTTGGGCTGAGGGTGGCTGTCCACATGTATCCTCACACCTCCAACTGCAAAAAGCACGTGGTTTAGTGAACCTCAGCATTGAAGGGGGTCATCATCACCTTGGAGCACCAGATAGACCCGGAAAGTTGGGGTTCTCAATCCACCGTGTGGCTAAGTCTAGCCTTGACTTTGAACAGATTGTTCTGTAGTTCATCATTCATCAACACCAGCCTTCTCTACCTTCCAACCTCCCAGGTTCTAGAACTGAAGAGATCGAGGTACACCAAAGCAGCCACAAGGGCAGAAGTTTCAGTGGGAGTCATTTTGCTCTCGCACCCGACTGGGACATTTCAGCCATCATAATGGTGGGCAAGCTTCACAAGTCGGGCTTAGAGATGCTACCAACCATCCCCAAAGTGCACAGGATAGCCCACAACAGACAACCCCAGATGACATCAGTGGCTGGTTGAAAATTCCTGCATTGCCACACAGAAATGAAGCACAGTCACTAATTCTCTTGACAGTTTTTAGTCTGCCATATGCAAGCAAGTGCATTTGATATTATTCTAAATGAACATGTGTTCTTGATACCATTATGTTCCCAAAGAGAGGCCATGGTTCTACCATTCAAGAATTTCCCCCCCACCACACTGCATACATCTGAATGAGCACTCCGTGTTTTACCTACTCCTATCCCAGGAACTCCACGGAATCTCAATGAAATAGCTTAGATGGCTACAGCAATGTTTAATGGCTATGAATATTTTTAATTAAAATGTGACTGGACTATCAGCCCAGTGGAAGGGAATGAGGACTCTGGAATGGAGGCTTCAAAGGATGCAAGAGGGTGTACTGAGGCAGAGTAGCCAGCAACTGACTGTGGGCACTTACCAGGGAAGGGGGATGTGGGTGGAAGCCCACTAACACCTGCTCTAAGCATCGAAGGCAAAAATGGGTGAGCTGACCACCAGATTTCATTCAACAATAGGAAAGCAGTTTGTGCCAAGCCCAATGTTTGCAATGCAGTTTGAATGGGGCATGGAGAGGTTTAAGAGAAAGGTCCACGAGCACATTTTAGCTGTGTCTGTGGAAAGGAACATATGCCCAAGCACATTTTAGCTATGTCTGTGGAAGGGAACATATGCCCTAAGGTGGGGCCTCCGTCCTGATAGATTTGGAATGTGACCTGCTCAAGGGTTTGATTGCTTTTCCCCATGTCAGATTTTATTACTGCCATCCATCTACATTCTACACTGAACACCGACAGAACCGTTACACTGTGCCGAGGCTTTGTTTAAAAATGTACTTGCACAATTCACTCTTTTCTTGCTTGCATTTATCCACGATCCTCTTTGAGTAAACTAAACGAGAGTTCTCAGGGTTACAAGAGAGGAGGCAGATATGGGATATGATAATGTCTAATATCTGCCGGCTGCAAGAGGAAATGAGTCATCGGGATAACATAAGCAATGATAACTCCGCTGAATATGACTAAGATGTTAAAAATAAGGTGTGTTTACAAGCAAATAAACTTCCTGAAGCCTCTGCTCTTCTCCAGGGAGATGTGAGAGGAACAGACCATGGCATCCCATCAATTCCAGTTTTCCACTTGTCACATGTGGTCGTGCTGGCTCGTTCTTGGTGGCCTTGTTCCAGGTACACAACCAAGGATATGCCCACTGCTGTGGGAGGATCTTGAGACAGACGCTGCAGGACAGTCTCATCACCGCTGCCCTTGGTTCTTGCTTTTCTACTAATTCCTAAAGATCCCAAGCCAAGCTTCCTTGAGGTACAAGGCTTCATTTATATTCATTAGCATTTGATTCTCCTTTCTGCGTCCTTCTCACCGTCTCATTATTGAATTTCAGGACACTACCAGTAATCCCTTACTCATCAGATCCTGCTAACTGATTAATGAAAACCTATGAAAGTACTCTGAACTTGAATGGCTGTGCTTTATAATGACTCAACATTTCTTCTACCCATAGCCAGAGCATAGTGAGGGTTTTTGTTCTTGAACCCCACAGCTGTAGAGGTGATGGGTAAAGACTTTGGACAGGAAGATTTCTGTCCATCTGGAATGTGGTAGTTTTCTCCCTACTGTGGATAGCCCTTTGGTATACGTCGCCACAGCTTGCTACATATGCAACCAAGGATATGCCCTGGGAGGATCTTGAGATGCTACAGGACAATCTCTATGACATAGAGGGTGGGAAGATGCAGGTGAGTACCAAAGACCACGTTGGAACCAGAGCCTTCAGCATGAGCATGTGAATGAAATGTGGCCTGTGAAATCTGGAGACGCTCTTAGGTGATGTTGGCTGACAGGTCACCCACTGGATTTGATTGGCTGAGGTCTGGATTTGTGGGTGTGGGACACTAGTGGAGAAGTAACTATAGAAACCTTTCCCTGGTATGTGACCTCAAAATCGATGGCATCTTCTATTTGTACATTACAGCTCAGGGAAAAACTAAAATTGCAGCAGGAGTGAAGCAGAAATCTATCTCTTGAACTCTAACGCAGCCAAAGTTTTCCCGCGTTTTGGAAATGTCTCACTCCCTGTATGGAATATCATAACGGTGGTAGCACCAAGAACGCTTTCTCTTTCCTGCAGTCTCCAGTGATGCAGCAACGCTCTCTTGCATTTCCAGGCACATTCATAAGGAATTGATTTCCACTTGGTTTGGGAAGCAGACTGACTGACGATGAAATGGACAATGTCCGTGGCTTCCCAGCTGGCTGTCACAGAAGACCTCACAGGAGGAGACAGGACTAACCACATGAAGCGGGCATCGTGAAAGGAATTTGAATACTAAAGATTTACTTGTTCTGGATCAATTCTAGTGTCATATAAAAGTCTGAAACGCCCTGATTCATAAATGTGGCCTCCGTGGACTTCTGTGACAGTCATCCTACCCTTTAAAAGGACTCTTTGGCTTCTACAAGCATCAAAGATCAACTATGTTTCATTTCTACCATCCCTTTACAGTCCTGAATTGCAGCAAATGCATACACATACCAAATAAGCAAATAAATGAATAAATAATCCAAAATACGTTGTGGGAAAAAATTCTCTACTTCCAAATAGTAAGGTGGGTGGGAATCCCACCACCAAGAAGTAGGCACAATATGCAGCTGGTGAGACACAGAAAAAACTTTTGTAGCACAACAGACTCCTTGCACACTTAAAGAACACAAGATAGGATTTCTTATCCCATTTTCTCTGCTTCCGAATTCAACCAGTAAACATGAGTATTTTCAGCTGAAACACCTGCAGTTCCTCTCTCACCAGCTCTTGTGGATGCCTCTCTTCCTGTCGTCTTCATTCAGGGACTGTGGCTTCGGCATGACAGCTGGGTATAAAGGATACCCCGAACTCAGAAAGTCCCTGTGGCAGTGGTAGGAAGACTGGTGACCGTAACGGCTCCTAGGCCCTTCTTCACAAAGCTCAGTAGTACTCAGCGTCAATGATGGGAAAGGATCTCAGGAAGGCTGAGCTGGGGCAGAAAACAACTTGTCAAACATGGCACCAGTCTAGACCCACAGGAGAATTCAATCTGTGTAGATTTCTTCTCTCTGATAAAATTTATGTGTTGTTATTACTACTATTAGCCATCATATGTCAGATACTGCCTGCTCTTTGTGCTTTTCATGGGTTATCTTTAGTACTAAAACAGCACCACTCTTTATATAAACATTTCTCCTTGACAAATGATGGCATTTGAACTATGAAGGTATAACTAACTAGCCTCCAACTACGTAAAGAATAATTTGGAGGACTAGGGCTTGAGCACGGACTGACAAATACGAAAACTTTCACTTTTAAAAGCTCAGGAACCTTTTAGTTTTAATATAGTGCTGGGGAGTCAACCCAGATCCTCACTCACACTGGGCAAGTGCTCTGCCACTTAGTGGAATCCCTAGTCCTTGCCTCATTTTATATCAATGAATATATATTTTCCCTCTTTTTAAAAGCAGTCAATCTATTTTTACATGCATTGGCTTTTGCCTGCATGTATGTATGTATGTCTGTGTGAGGGTGCCTGACATCCGGGAACTGGAGTTACAGACAGTATTGATCTGTGATGTGGGTGCTAGGAACTGAACCCGGGTCCTCTGGAAAAGCAGCCAGTGCTCTTAACCTCTAAGTCATCTCTCCAGCCTATATTTTTATTTTTGAAATTAAAACATAATCACATAATTTCCCCATTTCTTTTCCTTCCCTAACCCCTCCTGTGTATTTCCCTTGCACTCTCTCAAATTCATGGCCTCTTTTTCCTTAATTCTTATTACATACAAAGACACACACACACACACACACACACACACACACACACACACACACTACATATTCTCAAGTACATGAGATACGTACAACCTCTTAGTTCATATAATTATATATACATATATACTTAAGTATATATAAATACAACTTGTTCAGTTCATATAATGATCTCTCTATATATATATGCTATATATACTCTCTCTATACACTTTCTCTCTCTATATATATATATATATGTATATTTATCTATATATCTATCTATCATCTATCTGTCTATCTGTCTATCTATCTATAATCTATCTATATATCTATCTATTCATAACTGACTGGCATTAGATAACCAATTGGGGGCTTTTCCTTGGAGAAAACTATTTCCTCCACTCTCAGTATTCCTTAGTTTTTTGTAGCTTTGTGTGTGTGTGTGTGTGTGTGTGTGTGTGTGTGTGTGTATGTGTTTTTGTTTTTTTGTTTGGTGTGTGTGTGTGTATGTTTGGTGTGTGTGTGTATGTGTGTGTGTGTATGTTTGGTGTGTGTGTGTGTGTGTGTGTGTGTGTGTGTGTGTGTGTGTGTGGCGGGGCCCGTGACATTTTCTGTATCTGTGTCAGCATTGTCTATTAGTGTCTTCCTTCTTCAGGTCTTGTTTAGGCAGCCTTGTTGTTAAGACTTCATGGATGAAACTTCTCTGATGTTTCTAGGGTACAGTCTCACAGCACATTTCCTGTTCCTCCTCCTCTTCCAGTCTTCCTGTCCCCTCTTAGGGGTCCCTGAGCCTTAAGTGGAGGAGTTGTAGAGGTATTTGCTGGGGCTGGGCTCCACGGGCTCTCTTCAATTCATTTATAATAGAGTTTCTGGGGAAATTGAATTTTGAAAGCTAGTATAAAAACCCTAAAACCTTTTTCTATTTAGATTGATTTATTTTAGGTTTATAGTTGTTTTATCTTTGTGTATGTATGTTCATCAAATGCATGCCTGGTGTCCAAGGTGTTGGATCCTCTAGAACTGGAATTATGGACAGTTGTGAGTCAGGAATTGAACCTAAATCCTCTGCAAAAACAAGTGTTCTTAACTGTTGAGCTGTCTCTCCAGCCCTGTCTTTTTTCTATTTAGAAGGTAACTCTAAGGCATTGCTTCTGAAGAACTGGAGTATAAAATAAAGTCCCAATGGATTAGGAAGAAGGGAAAAGTACAAACAAGTACCACCAGTGCTTCCAGGAGATGGTTCGGTGGAACACGACCCCCATGGAGTCACAGCAGTGAGCAGAGGTCGACAGAGCTTGTCAGAACCCCTTTTGTCTGACTCAAAAGGAACTCAGGTAACAACCACACTGGAGAGAACAGGTGTGTGTCTAGGGATGGGCTTCAGTGACAGAGAACCTGCCTACCATGTGTGAGATCCTAGACTCCACACCCAGCAGAATAACAAATGGAACAGCCGCAGAGGGTAGAGAATTATAAAAATCCAGATGTTCTAAGGAAGCCACGAACACACTTAGAACGGAAGTAAAACTCCAGTGCTCCGACAGCAGCTCCAAGGGACATGGATGTGCACAGTATGGATCACCATGCACAGGGTCAAAAGTGACAGTGACCAAGACTATGCCTCCCCATTGCGGGGTTTAAAAATTCCGCGTGCCACATAAAATCAACCTACCAGCAAAGACCTAATGGTTTCTTCAAAGGACCAAAGGTAAGCTCTTCTCAAATTTCTTTGAAACTTTTAAAGCCCTGGGAAAATGTCACAAAATCTATAGCTATTGGAGAGTTCAAAGACAAGTGTAATGTAATACTTTTTTTTAATCCATCTGAGTTCTTTCATGAGGGGTGGGGGTAGGAAAGAGATGTTCTCTAATATGGAAGAGTTCAGAAGACAAGCTTCAAAGTGCTTTTCCCTTCTTGGGAGTATAACCCCAGAAGTCCAGAGACATACCCCAGTGAAGATGGGCAATGCATCAGCAGAGATACTGCAGCTGGAAGGGACCAGCGGATCTCCCCGTGGGATGGCAACTGAGCAGCTCCGCAGTCTCTATACAGCTGAGGGTGTTCTTCACTCTGGCGGGCCTGTGTTCCCCTGAGCTGCGCACACTCAGGCCCCTAGCTTCTCAGAACTTAATGTCCACTTCTCTGTTTTATACAGAGAAAAGCCAAAATTGAAGTCTCTCTTAAGGCATGATGTACACAGCATACAACTGGCTCATCCAAATGGATCAATCCAGTGGTTTTTAATGTTATCCACAGAGAAGTGTACTATCACCATGACTCACTTCCAGAACATTTTCATTTCCTCCAAAGAAAACCCCAAAGCGCTCACTCTTCAACTCCTCTTCCCAAGTCTCAGCTGCAGGCAGCTAACAGTCTGCATTCTGTGTGTCATGGCATCTTGCATCCGCTTCCCTCAACACGATGCGTTGAAGCAGTGTGGCATGTGTGCTCTCGAGCCAGTCTTCTGTCACCGTGGTGATGTGGACACACTGCATTTTGTTTATGTATTTGACAGTTGTGGGCATTTGGGGTTTTCCATACACAATGATTCTTGAGCAAGTGTTACTATTTATCAGAGCAGCATCTTGATATAAAGTCATCATCAAATTCCCCTTGTAGACAACCTCACTCAGGTAGGGCCCACCACTTGTGCAGATAACAGGCTTTAAAACTGGATAGAGGTACAAAGTCAGCGCAGCTGTTTGTAGTATAGATAACAACACTTTCGGTTTTATGTATTGCCGATGCTGCAAGAGATAGTCTATATTAAAGATTGCCTTGAAGACAAAAGGCACATTTTCACGACAGAGTGAGCTCTGTTATACTTATTATGAAAACAGAAGCTTTCCTCTGCACTGTCATTGACCCATCAGTGGAACAAATTGAATACCATGCAAACTTTACATTTCATCCTGCACTGTTTGTTTTTAAGAAACTGAATACAGAAAAGTGTAGCTAGCTAACCCAAGCTATAAAGCAGTACAGAAAATACACACATGTACATGGTCAAACATGCACCAGCTTCTTCAGCTCCTTGTGATACCCACCCGTGTCTGATATTTGAAATTTCCATCACATCCTGGGGCACTGTCCTTCTACCAAATCATAGAGAGTTGTGCAATCTTCCACCATCCATTCAGACATACAGAATCCATGTCGTTTTCAAGGAAAATGCCCTACCCACTGTGGAATTTATGCTTTTCTTAGCCTTTGAACTTGTGGAATTGTCTTGAGGTTTTACTAGATTTCTATGGTGTGTATTTTTAAAAAACACTCTGCCAATGCATCTGAGTGGTGTACACCCCCCCCCCCGTTTTTCTGTACAGCCTGCTGTTTACACTGTGTAATTTTGCATAGTGCAGTGACCCTTAGAAATAGGTATGTTGAATCCCAGCAGGATGCAGCTTTACATGGGCTACCTCCCAGAGACCAGGAAGAAATGGGTACTAAGAGAAGTCAGTCCAAGTCAGAACTTGTACTAAACCTGGGAAATGCTTCCCACTGTTTTCTTTCTTAATGCTTTTGCAAAACAAAATCGATTTTAGGAATAAAGCTCTCCTCTCGAAGTGCCCCGACAAAGTGGAAAGAGAACCTGTTCCCGAGACTTGCTGTCTTTCGGGTATTTGATTCTGATGAACCTGGGAACTGTAACTGGGCTGAGAAATAGAAGACATCAGTTTCGGGCAAAGCAGGAACCCCCTGCCTCTCCATCCACAACCTCTTCAGAGAGATATGATGCAGAGAATTGAGAAGGGTACTTTGCATGAGGAGAAGGTTTAATCAAAATTGAATGCAGAAATGGAAAGTGAACTACAGAGATACCGGGATGAATGGTGTGTAGGGACAGATATGCTGGAGACAAACCCCTAGTGGTTAGTGTCTGAGTGTACACTTTAGGTCAACACCAGCATTCCAATCCTGAACAAGCCGAGGGGACAGTGTAAAGCAGTTACAAGCCAGCAGGGAACCCACACAGTTTTTGTTTCTCACTGTGCACCAGGGCCTTCTAATTATCGCTGCTATCTGTGTGCTGTAAAATAGCTTATCAGTTGCTTCACTTTGCAGCATTTTGTCTAAAGCTCTTTACTGTCATAAATGCACTCAGCTGTCTGCCAACGTGAAATAATAAATAATTATTATGTGAGTGACTGATTTACTTGGAAAAAAACATGAAAGGCCTCTAAACCTGGAGTTTCTTGCTCCACATAATGTGCATGAAGGAAATGAGCGTCAGTAATCACTGTCAACACTCTCTTGTAACTAAGAATTGAATCATTTATCTGTCCAGCATGTGTAAATTATCATCATTGCACTCCTCAGGAATGCCTGATGGCAATTTGTGTTATAAAATAATAAGATATGAGGGCTTAATAGAAATCACTTCTTGTTGCTCTACTTGGGAACACTGGACTTTGGCGTTGGCAAGAGTCACATGACCTACCCATTCTGGTGCACCAGTCAGCTCTTTATCACAGACACCGTTGTTTATATATCTTTTCCTTACTTTCTCTAACCCATCTAAGAGCAAAGAGTTTACTCATTATATTTACCAGATGACCTTTCTCTACTTGCCTCAAGGATACTTTCCTTTATGACCAACAAAGATAATGCCAGGAGCAAATGAGTTCTAGGCATGAATAATTGTAAATGTTCTGACATCCTCTGGAAATATTATCGGAGCCCTAAGTTGCTCTATATCCATCATGTCTTCCGGTCTGACGTTAAACACTCAACAGCCGATGGAGTGTTCCCAGTTTCTTAGTTGACTTGACCTTGAATCTATATAGACTTTTGGACACTCTGGAGAAAAGGCTTTAGGAAAGAGATATGTACATCTGTGGAAGCGCTAGTGTGAGGTGTGACTTCATCTCTTTGTCCTTGTGGTGATTTTTTTGTGACTGAATATTCTGTGCAGAGGAGAAAAAAGTGTTTATTGACCAGACTAAAAGGGACTTTGCACTTTGGATCATAGGAAGGTTTCTTTAACAAGCTCAGAATGCCAGCTAGAGTCCAAGGGGTAGCCACTGGAGGTGTAGGACAGTGATCTGGAGGCTGAGGAGGCTGAGCACTTACTGAAGTTGCTCGAAGCAGTCTGCTCATTGCTGTAGATGCTATGTCCTGGAGCCAGAAAACTCAGGGAGCTTTAGGATGAAGTCCTTACCCTTGGGAAATGTAATTTGGTAGGTGACACGTGTTGGTCCACAGGTAATTTTTGCAAGGTAACAGTGATGCTTTCAAACAGTTTCCCTCACACCCAGGACTGGGCAGATGGCTCAACTGTGAGCCCATGCAAGCCTGAATACTGGAGTTTGCATCCCTAGAATGCACATTAAGAAGCCTTATGCAGCTGGGTGGTGGTGGCGCAGGCCTTTAATCCCAGCACTTGGGAGGCAGAGCCAGGCGGATCTGGCTGTTAGAGGCCAGCCTGGTCTACAGAGCAAGATCCAGGACAGGCACCAAAACTACACAAAGAAACCCTGCCTCGATAAAGAAAACAAACAAACAAAAGAAGCCTTGTGCAATGGTGAGTGTCTGCAATTCCAGCACCTGTATGTCATGGGAAGGAAGACAGGAGAGTCACTAGACACTTGAGGCCAGACAAACTGAAGTACACAGAACAGCAGCAGAGACAAGAGTGACCCTGCTTCAGCAAAGTGGAAGGCGAGAACCGGTTCTTGAACTTTGCCCTCTGACTTCCACACCCAGGTCATGGCATATGTAAGCTTGCACATGCATTCTGCCTCAGGAGTGTACAGAGAGACAGAGAGAGACAGAGAAAGAGAGAAACCATAAAAATTTAGTAAGTAAAATAAAATAAATCTTGCATATGCATGCTGCCATAGGAGTGTATGCACACAAAAAGTTAAATTCTGTTAAATCTGTACTCATGTAAAATCTCTATAGAACTTTCTTTATTGACCACAGGCTAGACACAACCTAATAATCCTTTATTTAATATACTGGAACATACCACAGACTTAGAATATCATGCTATGTTCAGAAGACACTCATTCATATAAACCACGTGTGCTCCCCGACTCCCGCCACCCATGTATTACTCTATTTAAACTTTCGGCTTTATTTCTATTTTCCTTTTTACCTTTTTTATTAATTCTTTCAGAAGTTCATATAATGTATTTTGATCATGGTCATCCCTCCCCCAGCTACTTCCAGATCCATTCCAAGATCATCCTACTCAACCAACTTGATGTTGTTGTTGTTGTTCTGACCCATTGAGTCCAATTTGTGTTGCCCCAGAACTCTTGGCGTTGGGGCTGCCTTAGAGCATGGTTGACCTACGAAGGATTGCATGCTTCAAGAAAACCGACTCTCCCCATCTCAACAGCTACCACATTCCAATAGCTCCTTAGTTAGGGGCAGGACTCGGTGCCCACCTTCACTGCTCCCTTGCTGGGAGTTTGTCTGGCTTGAGCTTGGGTATGTAGTCACATGGTGTGAGTTCATATGTGCAATTGCCCTGTTGTGTCTGAAAAGGAATGTCACTGTAGTCACCCACTGCCTCTGGCTCTTACAGTCTCTCTGCCCCCTTTTCCGCCACAATCCCTGAGCTTTGGGAGGGGGTGTGTGTGACATGTATGACAGAGGACTCTGTAGTTTCTCACTCTTTGCACTCTATCCAGTTGTGGGTCTCTGTGTGAATTGCTATACATTGCCAAAAGAAGCGTCTCTCTAATAAGGGCTGGAATATGCACTAGTCTATGGCTGTAGTGATCAATCATTAGGAGTCGTTCTAATAATGTGTCCAGTTAGCAGAATAATACTTCTGCCACATTATTTCCTTTTTTATTACATTGTACTTGGTTCACTTATCATAGTACATGCCATCTAATATACCATATAGTATGTATTTTGTCATATTTTGATTTTTTTTTTTTGAGACAGGGTTTCTCTGTGTAGCTTTTGTGCCTTTCCTGGGACTCACTTGGTAGTCCAGGCTGGCCTCGAACTCACAGAGATCCGCCTGGCTCTGCCTCCCGAGTGCTGGGATTAAAGGCGTGCACCACCACCGCCCAGCCATATTTTGATTTTCTGATTAAAATTGATCAGAATTGTCAACTTATCATTAAAATAAGTGAAAAATCAATTAGAGTTATTATTTGTCTGTCTTGTGCTGCATGTTCTTAGATGCTAAAAGGGGGTTGGTGTATAGAAGACATTAGTAGTATAATTTGGATGAATGGATATACTCACGTAGAATTATCCAAATGATATATTTTCAATAATTATTTGAAGTGATAAAAATATGTGTGAAGCACCTTCCTTTGTGGACTGAGTGTCACAGATGGACAGGTTTCACAGAGGACCTGAAGGAGGAGTGGTTGGAGACTGAGAAAACATGTCTTCTTTGGGACATACTGAGGTATATAGGTTTCTAAGTTGCGGGGAGGACTTAGCTGTGATACAAGCCCTTCAGGAAGCTTTAAAATATTTGGAACATTTTACCTATTAAGACTATTTTTAGGAACTATGATTAAACCTGTCAGGTGACCCAGTATGAGGCACTTCAAAGGAAGAAGAACGTGGTAGCAGACACCAAGGGGCTATGAAGATAACCTTTCCTTTGCGTGTCCCAGTGTGACTTAGAGTTAGACAGTGGCTTAGGGGTTATTAGAGATCTCAGGAGAAATGAGGAAACCTGTTCAGATCAAAGGAGGTACATGACGAGGTGATGATAAGGGGGCATGTATCTGGAGGAGAACCCACTGTAGACCTAAGAGAATATTCCAGAGGAAACACCCAGTGGCCACCTTCCTTTTAAAGTCCAAGCTCAGGAATCAAGTACGGGGCGAGCAAACAGAGTGCTGGCTAGAAACTGAAGGGAAGAGAGAAGCTCGTCGGACCTGGGATTTAATATGTGGTTTGGTGCAGAGGAAACGTGACTTTCATTGTCTCACCACTGCCCATTTGTCAAACCCTGAAAAGATTCACCCAGCCGGTTCTTCCTTGCATTGATCTGGGGCTCCGATGAGACTGTGTTCCTGCAGATAGGGAACAGCACCTGCAACATCCATTTAAAGTGTAGGTATACATTCAAATGCTCACAAGGGATAAGTGGCCATGGGCATAGGCAGGGGTAAGGAAAATACTCTTGACCAGTTCCCCTAAAGCACATCCTCCTTCTGTGTCCCACATCACTTCTGTGTCTGGGTCACTACTTTGGCAACTTGCTCACAGAAAACGATTTCTTCGCTTTAGAAAAGTCAAGTGTACCCAAACCATGACAAAATCCCTTTACTCTGGTTTCCATTGTGGGTTTTAAAAGGTGTACACCCAGTCACCAGAAGGTACTTTCTAGGCAACTCCAACTTGTAACCAGGAATGGTTAATGACGCAGTGTTTCTAGATCTTCTGAATGAAAATTCAAAGTGGCATTGAGAAGCTGGAGCATTAAAACTATTGACAGCCAGGTGAGGTTTGCCAGAGGCCTGAAAAGGCTAGTTCAATGTCCGTCCCCCCCAGTAGTTGTATAGTACATTGTATTTTAGGATCAAATTTAATAGATGAAAACATCTGCCAAAGTTTGACATTAATTTATGGTAAAATTCTCAAAAAACCAACACCAGAGGGGAGCTTAATAGAATGCAGCTATGAGAAGCCCTCCAGTCTACCAGAGAATGAGTGTTTGCTCCATCAGCCCAGGACATCAACCATCATCGCTCCTATCCAACTTTGTTCTGAAGGCCCTGGCAAATTCAGTAAGTCTAGAAAAAGAAATAGAGGGTGGGGTGATATTGTGTTCCCCAAAATATTGTGCACCCTAATAAACTTATCTGGGGTCAGAGAACAGAACAGCCATAATATTAAACATAGAGATTAGGCAGTGGTAGCACAAGCCTTCAATCCAGAGGTAGAGATCCGTTTGGATCTCTGTGAGTTCAAAGCCACACTGGAAATAGCCAGGCATGGTGACTCATGCCTTTTTATCCCAGGAAATGATGGCAGAAAGCAGAAAGGTATTTAAGGCGTGAGGACCAGGAACTAGAGCTGGTTAAGCTTTTAGGCTTTTGAGCAGCAGTTCAGCTGAGATCCATTTGGATGAGGACTCAGATGCTTCCAGTCTGAGGAAACAGAATCAGCTGAGGAACTGGCGAGGTGAGGAAGGTGTGGCTTGTTCTGCTTCTCTGATCTTCCAGCATTGACCCCCAGTACCTGGCTTCAAGTTTGATTTTATTAATAAGAACTTTTAAGATTCATGCTACATCAGAGCACTCAAATTGGAAAGAAAAACAAAACTATCCCGATTCAACAGACAATATGATACTCTACACCAGCAGTTCTCAACCTGTGGGTCAGGACCCTCTGGGGGCCACATATCAGATATCCTGCATATCAGATATTTACATTATAATTCATAACAGTAGCAAAATTACAGTTGTGAAGTAACAATGAAATAATTTTATGGTTGGGGGTCACCATAACATGAGCAACTGTATTAAAGGGTCGCAGCATTAGAAAGGTTGAGAAACAGTGCTCTACATGGAAAATCACAAGGAATCTATAAGAAAGGTCCTAGTACTAACTAACAAACAAATACGCCCAGCAAGATTGCAGGGGAAAAAAAAGATCAATATGCAGAAGTCAATTGTGTTCCTATATAGTAGCAGGGAATGAATATAAATAAAATGCTGAAAACATTATCGTCAATATCTCCCCCAAATGAGTCATGTCTACCAACTGAAGGACATGTGTATAGACTCTTTATACTAAGACATCTGGATGCACTCAGGAGACCCAGATGCTGGGACTGGAGAAATGGCTCAGTGCTTAAGAGCATGCATTGCTCTTGAAGATAACAGGATTTCTGTTCCCTTCATAGGCTTGACACCTCACGACCACCTGTAACTCCAGCTCTGGGGGACCCTGTTTCTGGCTTCTGGCCTCTGTGAGTACCTACATTTCCCCGTACATCCCCACAGACACACATATATGTGCACACACAAAATAAATAAAAATAATAAAATAGAATGTTTTTAATAAAAGAAGACCCCAGTGAGCTAACAGACTGCATGCATGGAGCTGTCTCTCATAGTTAAGATGTAGTGATCTATTAGCCCCACATTGACTCACAGGCTTAAGCGGACCAGTGGAAATCTCAGTGAGATTTCTTACACTCACACACCCTAGCAGATTCTGAAACATATAAGGAAGGCTTAGTGAGATATAAGAGTTGAGACAGCTTTAAATAAGCACGAAGTTGGAGGACTCACTATCCAGTTTTGACACACAGTAACACTGGTAAAAGGACAGACACAAAGGCCAGTAGAAAACCCAAAGCCCAGTGACAGGGCACAGAGGCGGCATCAACTAACTTTGAACTTTGGGTAAAATCCAATCACTCAACCAATGCTGCCGGAAAGAAGACATCCATGTGCCAAAGATTCATACAAATCCCCTCTACATCTCACATAAACACAAGCATTTGCAATGGGTACAGATCTACGTGGAAACACAAACAGATATAACCTGGTAAGGATCCCTGACCTGGAAACCCGGGGCCAGAAGGACTTCAGGGTTGGAAGAATTGCATGATAAGGTCTCTTACATGGAACCTGTGTCTAAACAAAAAACACACGTGTGCTTCACCTTTTACCCAAATATGGATGCTGAATGTGATTTCACAGAGTATTGTGAGGGTGCTTCCTTTCTGACTATAACTCTCCCCAAGATATCCATAGTGGGAATGTCCTCTTGTCACCGCTCAAAAATCTGTAGTTTGGAACATTCCAGGTTAGGCATGTTGAGCTTAAGCTATGGAACTCTTACAGGGGAACACAGAATGGACTCTTCCTGACTTTGGTTTAGGAATAGTATCTTTACTATTGGACATCAAACATGCAATACATGAAAGAAAAGGTTACCAGAGAAGAAATATTAGACTGGATCAAAATAAAACACATTTGCTCTGAGAACAACGCAACGAAGAGAAAAAGATGACAAGTGACAGGCCAGCAAAACACAAATTATAAAGTACATATGCCACAAGAGCGTGTGTCCACGTTATACAAAATACTCATAGAATACAACAGTAAAGAATTAATAGTCCCGCTTTAAAAGGAGGCAAGAGTCAAACAAACACTTCCCTGAAAAGGACCTACAGCAGCAAACAGACACTCAGAAAGAAGTTCAATGCCATTTGTCATTAGGGAAATACAAGTGAAAATTGGAAAAGTGTACTGAAAAGATATTAGAATGATTAAGATTGTTTAAATAACAGTATCGGGAATCTATGAGGGTACAGACAGGAGTTTCCACATGTTGCTGGTGGGAGTGCACAATGGCCTGGTTGCTCTGGAGAACACTTGTGTGGTCTCCACAATGGTTTGAATGAGAAACATCCCCTCCTAGGCTCCTGCACTTGAACAGTGGGTCCTCAGTTGGAGGTGCTGTTTGGGGAAGTTGTGCCAACTTGCTGGAGAAAGAATGTAACCGAGGTGGCCTTAAGGCGTTGGAGCTTCGCCTCACCTCCTGCTTCATCTCCCTCTGCTTCCTGTGTGAAGAAGTGTGATCCGCTACCTTCAGACTCCTGCTCATATATCACCTGTGGCTTTGCTGCCCTGTTATGGTGGACTCTATTCTTCATGGAACTTCATGGACACTGTCTCCTCTAAGTGCTTCTGATAACTGTATTTTATCAGAGAAACAGAAAAGTAGCTAATACGGCCTTTTACAAAGCTAAATGTGTACTCATTACATCTCCCAGCAATCCTGTTTCTGTGTATTCACGCTAAAAATATAAATAAAAAATGTGTGCAAAAAACAGTATTGAAATGTTTATTACTTATTCATAATTAACATCTCACTCCACCCTTGCTCCCCTAACAGAATACGCAAGGGTGGGTAATCTTTAAACAGCAGACATGTCTTGCCTCACATTCTGGAGACTAGAAGTCTGAGTTCAGGTCACACCAGTGTGGTGTCTCTGAAGGGCCTCTGCTTGTAGCAGGGTTCTCCTTGACAAGAGGAGAGAACAAAAAGAATACACACTGCCTCGAGCTTCCTGCACAAACCCCTCAGCCCATGTGTGGAGGAGCCGCCCAAAGGCCAGGCACATTCAAGGCTCCAACTCTTAATACTGTTACATTGGCAAACAACAGCTGAACTTGAGGACTAGTGCACTTGAACTGTAGAAATCATTTAAGAAGTCTAGAATGATCTGGTGTCATTGTTCAGTGGTAGCGTTTTTGCCTATCATGTTCTGAATGCCTTGGTCTCTACCTCTACAAGAAATAAGTAAATAAACTGGAAAGGGCCCCAAATATTCTTCAGTGGATGAACAGATAAACTGACTATGCAACACTGATGTAATGGAATACTACAGAACAATAACAAATACGTAATGCCCTATCCATACCAAGCATACATATATACACACAAAAGTGGTGTGTGTGTGTGTGTGTGTGTGTGTGTGTGTGTGTGTGTGTTAAGTGCATGCACATGTGTGTGCCCATAGGCTATTTTTTATTTTTCTGCCATCCAGAAAAAGGCAAAACATAGTCATGAGGGTCTTATTAACGGTTTGAGAATTTAGGAACAGTGGGAGTCAGGAGTTGAGGGACTTTAGTACAAAGAGGAACCATAGGAATCCATTGGGATTTCACGTCTCTGTATTCTGACTGTGACACTCACCTGGAGTCTACGCATGTGTCAAAGCTCATAGAACTATACACCAAAAGGGCGAATTAAGTAAGTTTACATAAACTTACAATACTAATAAGCTAACTTTTTAATAGAAGAAACGCTGAATCAAATTGTGGCAGAAGAGAAATCAGTTTGCAGTTACTGATGTGGCCAAACAGACTGTACCTAAGACTTCATTTGACCCAGTTTCTTCAAACAAGGCCCAGAGAGGGAAAAGAAATTGATTAGAGTCACACAGCTCTTCTACTGGGGAAGTCAGACCCCTAACTTCTGGGCCTCTATGGGATTTACTTCATGTAAGTTGTATGTGGAACTGTGTCCTAATATACCTAAACGAGACCTGTATGACTCCGGTACAAATTATTGAGGAAGAGAAAAGAAGGCAAGAAATTAGCCCCATGATAGAAGGGCAATCTCCTTAATGCTCAGCGTTTATAAGGAACATATTAAAAATATAACCTCAGCAAACCCTTCCAGTACAAGAAGGGGGACAACAGATATAGCATGATTTAACTGTTGACATAATTGTGTCCAAAAAAATTAGCAATGTTCCAGGGAAGGCTGTGGGCCCTGATGGTCCCCAGTAGACCCTTGTCCACACAGGGATGCTATTGATTTTGAAACAACCTCGCACATGATAAATGAGAGTATGCTTCGGAGAGGATTCGGTCACAAGAGCCCCCAGATCAATCAGCTTGTCAACAGGCAGACGAAATTCAATTTTTATTCTTAGTAACTCTTATTTGGTGGCAGACCATCGTTTCTGAGGAAATTGCTTCACAAAGGCCGAGGGGCAGGCGTGAGAACATGGAGAAAGATAATCTTTTCAAAGCATGCTCCCAGTGAAGACTTGGGGCTTAGGAACGGGGGACGGAAGTGTGGCTTGGTGACAGCAGTAACCACAGCCTACCTTCTTTGCCCAACAAAACTAAGCAGGGATAGTTTCCTTATTCCACACAGAGTGGGGTTTTCCTAAAACATCCAGGCCCCAGGCTTTTTAGAGGAGACTGGATGGCCCAAGATTAAGCTTAAAGGACTGTACTCTGCGATCTTACATCATACAAAATTGCAACTTCAACTGCAGGGTTTTTTTTAGAAGGTTGAGTGTCAATAATTTTATGTTGTTGAATCATGTAACTTTTGTCTTTTTTTGCCATGTCTTAAAAATATGAGACATTTTTTTTTTCATTTTTATAGCTCTTCAAACTCACCTAAGAAAACAAATCCAAAGGCCTAGGGATCTTGACTCCAGGGGCAGAATTCTCTGCCATTGTCCCTTCCTTTGCTGCAGGTGACTGAGACATCTGTGTAAGGAGCACACACCCGGAGGGTACATCAGCCCTCTGATGTTCTCATGGGCTGGTAGGGTGCACAGTCCAGAAGCAAATGGAAGCATGAACCGAGAAATTGTAAGTGTCCAAAGTAACACACAGCTGATGTTCAGAAAGAACACTGTGTCCTCAGCACGCCACAGAGACCTAAGGCAACACCAGGGATGCTGGACAGCCTGGGGGGGGGGGAGATTCTGTTCAATACCACCTGTGGGTGGGTGAAAGTCAGCAGGTAAAGAGGAGGCAGGGTGGAAAGTATTGCTGAGGAATAGCCATTTGCTTTGAGCATTACATGAACATGGCCACCATGAAACAAGGATTGCAATGACTCCTTTGTTATGGTTAAAAATAAATTAACAGAACAATATAGTGACCTAGGTCTGAGGTAACAGTCACTGGACTCTCTAGTAAGAGGAAGGCAGATCCCTGCCATTTTGATCTCAGGACCTTAGTTGCTTGTGGCTTGTGGTCCCAAGAGGTGCTAGAGCAGACAGGCCAAAAATGTTTAACAGAAAGCAGGATGCCATTGACATAGGTTTCATGAGCTCCTCATCTCTGCTGAGATGGGATGCTTCAGTGACACCGCTGCCTTTGAGTCATTCATAATTCTGTAAGTAACACCCCACTCATACTCCTGTAGGTAACCCCAATATCACATTGGTTCACCAGGCTGGACTTGTGGATAGAGTAGTTTCCTTCGTCTGACAATGTCCAACCTGGGGTGAATAGACATTTACTCTCACCTCCTCAAGAAGAGCTGCACAAAGCGTGTGATCACTCCAAAAGAACCAGTTACATAAAGGTGTTGGGACACACAGCTTGATGTGGTATGCAAAGGAAGGTCCACATGCTTAGGAATTAGAAAACGCGGAGAGAAATGCTATAATCAGTGAGCAGGCAGGTCTGTGTCCATCTGTAATGTTCAGATGCCTCTTCCACCTCAGGCCCCTGTGGGTGAAAGACCAAGTCTGAGACAAAGCTTTCCTGAGCACTCTCTTTCATTCAGACAAAGAAGATGAAAAACAGGGGCCAGAGGGGTGCTCTCTCAGACTGTTGGTACTGCTATACCAAAGCCACATCTTGGTTAATATATAGGAAATAGAAATTATTTCTTGTGGTTCTGGCTGATGTCACAGATCAAGGCATGGGCAGGATTAATGTCTGAAGAGGGCTTTGCTATGCATTTCCCAGATGTAGCCCCATCCTCTGGAGTGGATGAAGGCTGAGACCACACATGACAGAAGAGCAGAAGATTGGAAGGGTCTAAGATAGCTCCATCCAGGCTTCTTAAAGTCTCTATCTATTCATGAGTCAGAGAATTGTCTGAGTGTGAAATCCCCCACTCTTTCAGGCATTTGCTCAGGTCCCATCCGATGACGTTATGGAAGATTGTGGAAACCTTAGGAGGCGAGAGACCTAGATGGGAAGTAGGTTGTTGAGGTTATCCCCTCTTCCCATTTCCTGTCTCTGCTCCTGTACTGTGAGGTGGACATCCTCCCCCTGGACGTGTTGCAGTCTCTGGGATATCCTGCTTCAGCTCTGACCCAAAGTAGTGGAGCTAGGTATGTTTAGGCTGAAACCTCTGATGCTGTGAGCCAAGATGAATTTTCCATTAGCCTGTTTCTCAAGTATTGTGTTACAGAGATGGAAAAATCAAACCCAAGAGTTTTCTGACACAGTCAGTTCCCCAGAGCTAGTACCTGATAATCCCATCTCACAGAAGCTAAGTTCCAATGCATGAATGTCTACGACAGCAGCCACTCTGCAACTAAGTGCTAGTCTTCCTCCAGAAAGAATTCAGTCTAGGGATTCCATCCCAAGGGCTTCTGGTGTTTTCTCCCTTCAGTGGTTCATGCCTTAGCACCCAAAGCCAGATGCTCCACAGACTGGCCATGCTGTGCCCCTGCTCCACCCTCACTCCACATTGTGTTCAGTGCTCACTCATCAGGGTGAGGTGACCCAGGAGTCCCCATCAAGACACCAACAGATCCTATACTGGGGATCCCAGGTTGGGTGTATCTAGTTGTGAGGGGGATGGATGTGAAGAAGTCATCAGATATTTTCTTCACTTATTTCAGGTAAAAACAGAATATGAGGACAAAGGAATGCTTCCAGGAACCAACAGAGGGAGAAATAGTTCCCCGAATAGGAAGAGCCTGTTTGGACCATTTAGGAAAGAGGTATGTTCTGCTGACTGCAGTTGGGGAAATATAGTGAACTTGTAGAAACCAGCCACCGGCTAAGATCAACCTTCACCTGATTTCTTTGAGCCTCATGTAACACGGGCAGAGAAATTCCATCCCAAACATGCAGCTGATTCACATGAGACACAAGGCCCTGGATTGCTCTTCCAAGTCTTTTAATATCTCCTCTAGTTAATGGCATAGCACATGTATTTGGGGGTTTTCTTTGACTCATTTCCTAAGCTGTAGTAAAGTTCAAATTCCAACCCCCCTACTCAGTCTTCCAAGTGTGGGGATTGCTGTTAGATACCACTACACTGGCTTGAAATATCTTTTTCCCCTTAAGGTTCCATGATAAATCTTTCCAGAAAAGACAAATGTTATATTTTCTTATCATGATAGAAATGGTTCAAAACTGCACTGGTCAGATCAGTTTGAAGGAGGGGTAATGAAGAAATAAGTTATTTTCTGGATAACTTGATGAATATGCAAAGCTAAAATCACCTCTAATTTTTAATGTCACTTATTTTATAGAGAGTTTATAAGACAAAAACAAAACAAAACACACAAACAAAACACCAAAATATAACAAAACACATCCAGACAATGTGCCAAATTGCAAAAGTTATGAACAGTATCACCCTTATCTTTGCTTCCTCCTTTGGTGTCTATACACTGGCCCCCTGTGACCAAAATACCCATGGGGCAAGAGGCTAGCTGTCAGAGTCCTGCTATCCTAGGTCATATTCCAAGCACCTAGGATTCTGATGAGCCTTGATCAGTCATCCCCACACCAGATTCCTAGGCTCTGTTTCCTCCTGGGGGAGGTTATTATTTTTTTTCTAACATGAATGGTACCATCCAGAGTGCCCATCCCTATGCTAATCAGAGCTCAGGGGTGCCTCTGATTTTGATCTGACACAGTTCGAAGTGGAGATCTCAACATCTGTATTCACCAGCTCCTGATAACATGGGCAGAGGCTGGCATTGTGGGAGGAGGTGGGGGAGAGCTCCACAGGCTGGGGCTGAAGGCTCCCCCTGGAAGAATAGTACTTTGTACCGTGCAACTCAGGAATTGAGATATGTATTTGTCAAGGATAGCACACAAGTATGGTATGGTAGCTTGTTATGCATATTAAATACTTAAGCATGTGGTCCCTTTTCTGAGAGCATCACAGACTGTTATAGGTAACAGGTGAAGCTCCAGGGTCCAGGCTAGATCGTCCCTAACTGTTATTGGTGGCACAGCTATCTCCAAACACTGACAGTCACCAAACAAGAGTGGCTTATATACTTTTCTGCCTAGCTTCAAAATTTCATGTTAAAAATTCTACATACTCTCCTAAAGGCATTCAAGTACAGCGAGCATAGCTGGAAGATCTGATGATACATGTGGATAACTATTAACATACATGTATGGTGGACCCTCTATAACTATGTTGTTCAACATCTCTGAATTGCACTCACTTCAGATTGAAAGTATTCAGAAAAATGTATCTATATTGAATATGTACAAACTTACTTTCTTATAACCATTCCCTAAATAATATAGTATATCAACTATTTTAACAGGGTAATTATAAGCAGTCTAGGGGTGATTTAAAATACATGGACAGATGTGTAAATACTGCCTCACTAAATGCATGGTGCTTTGTACACTTTAGTATCTGTAGGGCAGAGTCCTAGAACCAGTATCCCAGGGATGGGGAGAGACAACTGTACTTAAGTCCTTGAGATATCATCTATGCTCCAAGGTTTTTTGCCTGAAGAAAGGGTCCATCCCCGGTTGAGTTCTTCAGTCACTAGCAGGCTTCAGGGTCAGGAGTGGGTAGCAACTGCACCATCAGCAACTTCATCACCTGACAATGGTTAGAGGTGATGAATAGAACACCTTGTATGATGAAGTGACACACAAAAGAACAGCATCAACAGTGCTCAGAGCCACTTCAAGATACGCGAGAAACTTCCAGATCTAGACAGACTTGGAAGAAAGATAATTGTGTCAGAGCTTCAGATTCATGTCTCACCCAGAGTCCAGTTTTCCCACTCCAAATTTTCCACAGTCTTTCTGTTCCAAATAGCAATGGAAGGATGGATGCTGGATGGCACAAAAGGAGAAAAGAAGTCACAAGAAACCTCCACCAACCCATAAACTTTGAGGAAATCCTACATTCTATTCCGGTTCTGTGGGAAATAGGCTACATATCTCATTTCAGGGCTCTGTTTCAACATGAAAAATGGCCTTCATTCTTTATCCATTAAACTATTAGTATGTCCTAGCATCATGGGTCTTAATAACATTTCCTTAAATAACTGTGAAAGCCTATTAGTTTTATTTATTCTAGAAAAAAAATGAAAAAGGGACATATAATATATTGGACTCAGGGATCAAGATAATTAAAATTGTAAATGTCAATAACAATATCTGACATTTCTTTTCAACAATAACCAATTATTTTAAGCATTCTCCCAATAGCTATTAAATTTATCCCCACAAACCTCATGTTTTCACATTCAGAATACCTACCAGAGATCATTTATCCCAGCCCCTTCCATTAGTCTTTGGATAAATATATATTTGGAACACAGTATGGTTTATGTTTGGTTTAATTGGAGTATCTTATTCCATGTTGAAGGCAATATTAAATTGCATTTAGGAAAGGGGATTGTTATATGTTAAAACCAGAAGAAAACTGTGCATCTGGAATATTTTAGTTGTGGGATACGTAATATCTTGTTCTTCCCCAAATTCTGCCGGCTGGAAACCAAACTGAACAATTTTAGGAAATGTTTCATCTTCTGTTGAAATTTGAGGCATAAACAGAGTGGATTGAAATTGCATGTGAGATACCAACATCTATGGGGACAAAGGGACTGGAGTGCTGTGATGTACTGGTTAGCCTTCCTATCGGTTTGATAGCATACCTGCTGGAACAGCTTCATGGGGCAAACATTTATGTTGGCTCATGCTTCAGAGAGCTCAGACCATAGTTACTTGCCTCATGCACTGGAGCAGAATGTTGGGGCACAAGCGTGTGTGACAGACAAAAATAGTTTGTTACGGGATCAACTACGAAGCAGAGGGAGAAGACTGGGAACCTGGGGTAACCTTTAAAGGTGCTTCTCCAGGAACCAACTTCCTCTAGCTTCAGTGACCCTAAAAAGAACACCACCCATTGGGGAACGAGCAGAGATGGAAAATATGAGCTGGCAGAAGGCACTTTAACCATTCAAACCAAAACGTGCTCCATATCTGAAGAGTCAGGGAGCAGATTTTGGAATAGGTGAGACCTTGAAGAAGTTTCTATTGAAAACAGCCCAGCCCGTGGTGGATGAGTACAAGGTGCAGGAACAACAGAGGCCATGTCCACTGTGCGGGACGATGCAACAACTCTGTGGCGGGGTGCAGGGCAGGCCCCTTTTGGCTATGCTTTTCCTGGTTAATGGTTGAGTAGAATATGTTTTGGGATCGCCACTAGTTTTATTTTCTATTGTTGTGATGAAGATCATGCACAAAACAACTAACCAAGGAAAGGGTTATTTTATCTTACAGTTCACAGTCTGTCACGAAGGACAGGCAAGGCAAGAATTCAAGCAGGCACCTGGAGGCAGGAACTAAAGCAGAGATCATGGTGGAATACTGCCTATTGGCTTGCTCAGCCTGCTTTCTTATACATCCAGGACCACCAGCTGTAACACGATTCTTAAAAGGTCTTATTAATAAAAAAAACAAAAACAAACCCAGAGTCAGATATTAGGGTGAACGCTGAAAGACCAGAGAGACAGACCAAGCCACTGCCAACCTCACCTCACCAACAGCTCAGTTGATCCTGTTTACACAAATCCTCAGACTGAAAGCCTCTAAGTCCTCACCCCTGAGGGTCTCAGTTGAACTGCTGCTTAGTTCCTGTCTCCTCATGCCTTATATACCATTCTCCACCCAGACATCTCACTTCCTGGGATTAAAGGCATGTGTGCTTTCCAAGCAAAGGCATGAGATCTCAAGTGCTGGGATTAAAGGCGTGTGCCACCACTGCTTGACTCTGTTCCCAGTGTGGCCTTGAACTCACAGAGATCCAGATGAATCTCTGCCTCCCAAGTGATAGGATTAAGGGTGTGTGCTACCACTGCCTGACCTCTGTGTCTAATCTAGTGGCTGGCTCTGTCCTCTGATCCCCAGATAAGTTTATTAGGGTACACAATATATTGGGGTGCACAATATATCACCACAACCAGCCCAGGGGTGGCATTACCAGTGGTATTTCACAGACTTGCCTACAGGCAAGCATGAGGGAAGCATTTCCTCATTGAAATCCTCTCTTCCTAGCTATGTCTAGCTTTGTGTCAAATTGACAAAAACAAGCTAGCACAGAGTCGTTGAGAGGTTGTATTAGCTTCTTTTCTGCTGCTGTAATAAAATAACCTGGCAAAAGCAACTTAGGGGAGAAAGGGTTTCTTTGGGTTTGTACTACCCGAGAGGATACAGACCATCATGGCAGGAAGTGTACTACCCGAGAGGATACAGACCATCATGGCAGGAAGTGTACTACCCGAGAGGATACAGACCATCATGGCAGGAAGTGTACTACCCGAGAGGATACAGACCATCATGGCAGGAAGTGTACTACCCGAGAGGATACAGACCATCATGGCAGGAAGTGTACTACCCGAGAGGATACAGACCATCATGGCAGGAAGTGTACTACCCGAGAGGATACAGACCATCACGGCAGGAAGTGTACTACCCGAGAGGATACAGACCATCATGGCAGGAAGTCACAACGATAGGACCAGGAAGCCATCTCTCTCCTTGCATTGTCAGCTGGGAAGCAGAAAGGACAAAGAGTTGGGTCAAGCTGTAAAACCTCAAAAGCTGCCCCCAGTGACACATTTCCTTCAGTAAAGTTTCACTGGTAGGGTTTTACAACCTCCTCAAACAATGTCACCAACCAGAGAGCAAGTGTTCGAAGCACATAGCCTCTGGGGATACTCCCCATTCAAACCCAAACAAAGCAAACACACTACAACAGCATTGTGGGACCAACTGTGGTCTCTCTCTTTGAACTGTGAGTTGAGCTTCCTCCGTCACAACACTATGATGCTTCAAGCCCAAAGCACAAGGACAATCAATCAGCCATTGAAACCACCAAAACTGTAGGAGAAAACCAACCTTCTCTCTTTTTGGTTGAGTATCTCAGGTACTTCATTCCAGTAACAGAACCTACTAACACGGTACACATGTTCTTATCCATGAGTTACCAGCACACTTGACTAGAATGTTAGCTCTCTAAACACATGGCACAATTTTTGTTCTTGTTAGTATTTCCAGAACTTGGTACAGTGCCTGGGGTACAGTGGATGCCACTCAGTATTCACTAGGTAAATGATGAAGGAATGAATGAGAGAGATTTTTATCTCAGGCATATCAAAGACTAAAATCTCAGCTGCAGTTTTTTTTTTTCTACAAAGCTAGCTCCTTTGAATGAAGTGTGGAAATTTTGAAGTATGTGATACTTCTCTGGGAGGAGCAGCTGGAGTAGTGTTCTAGAAGTTGGATGGAAGATTGTTCATATCCCCTTCTTTGGGGTTTCCACTAATGTCACATGACCAAGAGTGTCTGTTTCAAACATCAAAGAACTGATATTCATTTTAAAGTGCCTCTTAGAGTCAAAAAACTCCAAGAAAGAGGAAGCTAAATAAACCTAGAATAAGAAAGGAAGGAGGTGTCTACTCTCTCCTTGATGCAGTTTACCCAATGATGTGTACATTGCCTTGTCCTAATGATGACCTGGAACTGTGCCTTTCATCACACCCGTCTTCATTTTAAAAATAAAATGGCCTTCAAAGACACGAAGTCACTTATCCAGGATCATACTGTCTATTTGCAGCATCTGCTGACTCTGTGGCTATGGTGAAGAAATGGAAATATTTCCATGGTCACCTGATGATGTAAAGGCTGCCATGTTTAGGCTGAACTCAGTGGGGACTGAGGCAGAGCATGGAAGTTGTCCACAGTCAAAAGGAGAAAAGTGACATATGCATCATGCCACTTTCTGAACTTTCTGCTCCCATTTACCAGAGGACCCCAGCCCTCAGGCATGTCACCATCAACCAATAACGCTGGCTCACATTAAAATAAGTTCAGTGATGCCTTTAATAAAGAGACAACCTCCTAACTCCATGAACTTCCAAATCTTTGTGCTGTCTGAATAGGGACACAGTGACAATCACATACATGTTTGGGTATTGTCTTCCTCTCACTGAGGGGACCAAACATGCCTATAGCGACAGTTTTCCCAGAGGCCTGATGTTATGGTCAATCCTTGTACAATCTCTATATTCTGTCTCCTCTATCCTCTACTTCATACCCCTGTGGCCCTCCCTGGTGTAGGAACATAACTCATAAGAGAAATATTAACATTAGCTGTTTATCATGGAGCTTGCAAAACAGAAAAGCAATAAAAGTGTAGGCATGCTCACTCAATTACCGTTGAAATAGATATCACAAAAATTATTCAGTGTCAGAAATCTAATTTTGTATGATATTTCTATATATTTCCATTGCTAATTTTTCTTCCCTCCAGTATTAGTGAATTAATATGCTTCAAATGGCCCTGAAGCTACCCTGAAAAAAAATACTACTTATTTAGTTGAGCTCCCCAAATCCATTAGACAAATTTCCTTTACAGCAAAGTGTTGATGAATGAAATGTCTCATGCTAATGTAAGAATAATCAATTTAGAATGCTTATGACAATTAACAAAGCTGAAGATACGCCTTGAAGGCTCCATGCTTTGTCAGCCCTGATTTGGATTAAACTTGTGCTAATGGGATCATTTTTCTTCCAAAAGGTATTCTTTTTAGGCAGACCTATCAATTAATATGAATTATGCATGTATAAAAGTACTAATGTCATTAATTAGACAAATTAATTTTTATGATTCAGTGGGTAGACTAACACTAGATTATATGTGATAACTTTCCCCACGGCACAAGCAGATTTGAAGTGAATGAATAGTTTATATTTGTGTGCTTTCCACAGACTCCGTTGGGATTCATCAGGCCACCGTGGGTGGGAGATAGTTGAGATGCTGCAGATTCTTGATGTCTTATCGGCTGATGGGCCATCCCAGACCACAGAGCCCAGATTTCAATGGCAGGAAACTGCACAGCAATGCTGCTCAAGGCCAGGGCGAGGCTCTCAGACTGTGAGCGTCTATTCATTCTCTTCCCTCCGTACACATGCTCTTGTCCCAGAGAGGGGAACAGAAGAGAGGAGAGAGACAGAAGGAGGGAAAGGAAGGGGAAGGGGGGATGAGGCAGGGAGAAGGAAAAGGAAGGAAGAGAAAGGAAAAGGGAAGGTGAGGGTTATAAGTCCAGAAACGAAAGAGTGGACTGGAGGCCATTTTCCCAATACGGCTGCTATGGCTTATTAAAGCTGGTCAATAATTTTTTTCTTTTTCTGAAAAGAAAGCATGATTTTAAACACTCCATTTTTCTTAACCATTCTAAATATTAAAGTTCTTAGTCAGTCTTAAATACACTTGGTAACAAGTCCTTGGCAAACTGTAACTCATTCTTAGCTCACTAAGAGTGATTAACTAAGGGCTCTGATGCCCCTTGGTGTTGGTCACACTTGGCTGGTGTAGTATTATCTCCGTGCCCTGGGTCTGAGTCCTGACTCCCTCATCCAGAATTCACTACATTCCGTCACAACCCACGAAGCCTTTTCAGTTCTCTAAAGCATGGGATGATGAGCATCTTAGGTGGCCCAGGATTTGTGGGGTGAATTTCTATGGTCAGATGTGTGTGTGTGTGTGTGTGTGTGTGTGTGTGTGTGTGTGTGTCACTTCCACACTCCTGTTGAAACTGAATCCCAAATGCAATCACATTAAGAAATTGAGGCTTTAAAGGGAAGTTAAAGCATGTGGGCTCCTCTGATGGATGGGATTATAAGAGAGGCTTCTGGGGCAGGTGAGAGGCTCAGCAGCCAAAAGCTGTGGTGTACAAACCTGATGATCTGGGCTCAGTCCTCATAAATAACAATGAAAATAAAGAACAAATTCTCAAAAGTCGTTTTCTGACCTTCACACGTGTACTACAGCACACATGTGTCCACACTTGTACACGCACATCATACACACTCATATGTGTACATGTAGCAATAATAAATACAATTTAAACAAATAAAGCAGGTTTCTGAGAGTGGAAGGTGTAGCTCAGGGGTAAAGCCCCTGCCTCAGAAGTGTGAGATGATGCAGACAAATACAGCAAAACAAAACAAAACAAAACAAAACAAAACAAAACACTGCACAAATAAGAGCTCCCCCAAGCACCCAGCTTTTCACCCTGCCATCTTCTGCTGTGGAGGAGGCCGCAGCCAAGTCTCCCTTGGAAACAGGTGAGCTTCCTCTGCATTATCACCGCAATGAGCTGGACAGTCTCCTGAACTAAGAGGAACAAACTCCGCAGTCTACCATGTTTTGTTAAAGTAGCCCAAATATGCCAGACCTTTGCTCACCTTCCTTATCCATTCTGCACTGTGGCTTATGGGAACGCACAGTGGCCCCCGCCAGGAAATAAAGCCGAGATCACATTTACTCTTTCTGTTCCTCTTATCCTTTTGTCCCTGGTTTTGCAGGAACATGCATCACGGGTCTTATTTTAATTTTGCAGTAGGGATAAGGATGACATTGGTGACATGCCCTAGAGTCAATTCAATGAGTCCTATTTGGACAAGGCTAATAAAAATTACAGTAAGGAAAGGCAGTGTTCCAAAGTTGGACAAAAGTGATTAAAAGTTTCAAAGGGATCTTCCTGCTTGAGGTTCACACAGTTACTGACTGGAGTGTGGTAAGTTCCCCATCTATATGGATCACAACACAAAAACAACAAGTAGTCATTTAGTGACAGATGTGATGTAGACTAAAAACATAGGTATCACAGGCATGTGAAAGTGTGGGGGCCCACAGAGGCTCCCTAGTAAGACCTTACTCAAGGTCAGAGAATCTGAGCTTGCCTTACCCAGCAGGACGGCATGATGGGATGATTTGACCATGAGCATGGTTACCAGGTGTTTTGAAGGGTCTACTCTTGGCTTTACATTTTGCTTTGATCTTGAAAGGGGGAGGTCTTTTGCCTCTCCCCTTGGCAGTGTATAAAAATCCCATTAGAATAAATCTCGAGGCAACTGGGTGTTGATGCAGGGCCATCCCGAAGCTATTCTGTTTTTCTGTCTTTCTTATTATCTCTTTCTATCTAATACCTCCTCATTCCTCTCTCCTCCTCGCAAGAACCCTTTGACAGGTCAGAGCTGGACTCCGGCAGATTCCCACAGGAAGACATTCATCACATACTCTCAGTGTCCTTTCTTATAGTCCATAGAGTTTATGATGATCATGAAAAGCAAGTCCTTCTAGGATAGAGTTTTGGGTTCAAATCATGAATCAGCCTCATTCTAGCTGGTTGTCACTATTGTGGGACTCCCACATTGGAAAGCTTTGAGGCTTCAGTGAGATCGTGTATGAGTGACAGTATAATACATTACCTGTTCCTTTGTTAGCTGCAGAAAGGCTTCAAATGTAACAGAGGCTCTTAGAAGAAAGACTGCCTTTCTGGGAAAAGGCATTGCTGAGGAACTGAATGGATTCGACCTTCACTGGAAAGATGAGACACAGTACACAGCCCTCTGCTCAGTTCTGATTAGAATATAAACATGTTACTGTTGTAGGTAGGTTAGAGGATGCCAATGGAGCATGGCCACATTGTCTGGGTTCAAATCTTGTCTGGGTTCAAAAGTAACTAGACAAGAATAAGAAATGAAAGGCACCCACACAGAAAAGCAAGAAATGAAATCATTCCCGTTTGCTGATGGCATGACTTTTTAGTTCAATATGGTGATCTCATGGGAGAGTAAAATTGCTAATAATCTGGATAGTTCAGTGACAGTGGACTAAATCTTCAAGGAAATGGTTACTTAGCAACAGGCACATGCGTGTATGCATGCTTTCCTCCACTGGCATATACAATTTGGGGATTACTCAAACCCATAGGACCCTCACTTTTGTAATTAATCTAAATATAAAAAGTTTCTTGTGGTTTTTAAAGTGATAAGATAAACACTTTTTATCCATGACTCCAGAGAATCATGGATAGGACCAGCAATTTCCCTCTCCTCCTTCAGGGAGTACAGAGTGGTACCTCTGCTCCCTTCCTCAGCATCTTGAGGACATTACTACTTGGCAGGAAGATAAGGCACCTGCGCTAACACATGGACAACTTAGGATGGTGAGATCCTGTGCATGTGACCTCGTGCCTGGGCCATTTCCATACTCCAGCCAGCTTTATTGTTTTCTGGAAAACGTCAGAATCAAGGAGTGATTAAGACTGTGGTCTTTGCAAGTCTCAAACAAGACCCCAGCTTCATCATCTTTATGTAGTTGCTGGCAAGTAGCTTTATACTCCTTCTCCATCTGTGCAATGGGGATAGGGATGAGAGTCAAGTTCTTCTGATAGATGTATTGAGCAATGACTGTCTTGTATCAAAGCAGACTTCTGTAGGTTCTTGAGACCCACAGAACAAGCCAGCCTCTATTCCCAGCTCTCATGAATCTGCTCTTGCGTTCTAGTACAATATTGGGAGGATGAGATGATCCCTGTAGAAAGTCTAGCACTCTGCCTGTGACACAGCCACTCATCAAAGGCATTAAAGTTCACGGATGTTATTATTGATCACAACACTGCAGCTCTGAGCACATAACACCCTCACCCGCAGCCTCCCACTATTAGGACTCAATCACTCAAATCCAGGCTGACTTGTTCAAATGTTTTTTTTTTTTTTTTCAAAAGCTCCAAGGCTAAGTATTTGTTAGCCATTTCACCCTTCTCTGTACCTTCTCTGGTGATGGGACAATTTGAGGACCCCCTTAAGAACTTAATAGTAGGAGTTTCTTGTCTCCAAAGCGTTCGATGAGCTGTGTTCTAGGTGAAGAAATCATATATATCAAAGAAGACCCTCTTTCTCTGTCTTTGTCTCTGTATCTCTTCCCCTTCCTCCCTCCCTCCCTCCTTTTACCCTCCCTCCTTCCAGTCCCCCTCAACACCCTTGCTAGGAAAAACCTAGGAGTGCCATGCCTTGACACATCAACTAGGGTTCTTTGATTCCAACCGTCAGAAACGCACTCACTCCAGCAAACACGAAGCAGAGCGAATAGCAGTGAAAGATGGAACGGTTCCCACAAGTGGTTTTGCACAGCTGGGACAGTTGTGCTGCGACAAAGATCCTGCGGTCACAGCATCGGGTCTGTGTCTCCTCCTGTTTTCCCCTCAGATAAAGGTCGCATTTCCATCCATAGAATCCATCTATGTCTTCACATGTGGTAGAGTTGTTACCATGACAGATATCTTATTGTAGAGATATTCCAGACTTTTTTTCTGTTTTTACTATTGGTGGATATTAAAGTGGTTTCTAGCTTGTATAACTAGGGATACTGATGATGGCATTCATATTCACATTTTGTTTGTATCTTAGTGTGTTTGTTAGGTACATATCTATTAGTGGGATGTCTATTTTTTATTTTTATTTATTTTATTTATTTTTTGGTTTTTCGACAGGGTTTCTCCATGTAGTTTTGGTGACTGTTCTGGATCTTGCTCTGTAGACCAGGCTGGCCTCGAACTCACAGAGATCCACCTGGCTCTGCCTCCCGAGCGCTGGTACTAAAGGTGTGCGCCACCACCGCCCAGCTTATTAGTGGAATGTCTAATCTTAGTAGAGATTGCTAAAGAGTTGCCAAGAGTAATTGTATCAGCCACTGACATCCCAGTGCAGGAGAATAGCCTTGTGTATTACATCTACAAAATCTTCCAGAGTCATTAGGTGTTTCAATGTCAGCTACTCTAGTATATATAGACCAATCTCATTGTAGTTTTAATTTGCGTTGTTGCTCTGATGATGGTTGGGGTTCATTCTTGTGTTTGTGAGGTGACCTTTGGATTTTTCTCTTTCGCTAGGGTGCTTGTTAATTAAAACTCTTCTTATATGCTATGTGATCAGATTGTCCATGATACTGACCTGAAGTGCTTGACTGTTCCAAAGACTACCCTGTGTTATGGATGCATGGAATGCATGGATGGACAGGAGCATCTTCCCCCACATGTCCCATGCCTCCTTTTCTTAATTTAAAAACTCTTATCCATCAATCCTTTTGCCTTTAATGTTTGTGCTTTCTTGTGCATTTTAAACCCATCTTAGCTTATTCCAGAGTCATAAAATTATTCTGCTATAATATTTTCAGGAAAGTAGTCATTTAATTTTCTAGACCTAGGTCTATAATCAACCTGGAATGCATTCTTGCTCCATTATAAAAAAGAAACCAGTTGGGCACCACTTATTTTAAAATGTGGGAAGATGATATAGTGGGTAAAGCACCCATTGCCAAGCCTGATGACTAGAGCTCAGATGCCCAGATCCCATGGGGAGCTGGGTGCAGTGGGGTCCCATCTATAATCCAATCCAATCCCATGGGGAGACAGGAGAACCATTGGGAGCACATGGACCAGGGATCCTGGTCCACTCATCAGTGAGCAATGAGAAAGCCTATCTAGAACAATGAGGAAATCAAGGACCAATGGCCAAGGCTGCCTGTGACCTACACACAGACACACAGACACACACAGACACACAGACACACTTTTTCTACTGCACTGAAATTTCACATGTGCCTACTAATGTGGGTCTGCAATTTGTGTGTGGAGGGTGCTCAGTTCTGTCTTACTGTTTAATTATCTATGAATGAAAAAATTCTGAACTCTCTTAATTACTTTACTTCTATGGCAAGAGACCAGGAAGAATAAGTGCTTGAAATTTCAATAAGGTGGTGTTCCTTCACTTGATTGTTGCAATACACTATAAATTTTAAATTAGTTTGTCAATTTCTCCCAAAGAAAACTGTTGTATTTTTAAAATTCATATTGAATCAATTCTACAGATCAAGTAAGGGCACTTACATCTTTAATCTAGTTATTTTTCTAACTTATAAGCTTCATACATCCCCCCTTTACTTGAATTTCTTTAACTTGTTACAGTGTTTTTTTTAAGGTCTTACCAATCTTTTATTAGATTTGTTACTAAACATTTAATACGTTAAAGCGAATTTAAAAGGATACCTCCTAAAATTTTAATTTCTGAAGATTAAATTCAGTTTTATAATTGATCTGTAATATATGTCTGACATGTATAGACAAAATCACACCAACAATGTAGTCTTATTTAAACCTTTGCAATCTTGTGATTTATTTATTTATATTTTCATAATACTGGGGATGAATCCTCGGGGCCCGGTGCATGCTGGGCCAGCACTTCACAGCTGGGCTGCACCGGCCCTATAGGTGACTTCACTGCATTGTCAGACCCTTTAGTGCATCATGGAAACACACACAGAGCAGTGGGTATTCTTGACTTAACTTTTAAAAAAATTTGTTGTGTGTATTTGCGTGAATATGTGTGGATTACCTGCCACGGCGTGCTGGAGGTGAGAGGACAACTTCTGGGTGTTTGTTCTCTCCTTCTGCTCTGTGGGTCCTGGGGATGGAACTCAAGATGTCCGGTTTGGGGGAAAGCATCTTTTCCTGCAGAGCTATCCTGCCAGCCCATTCACTTATTTTTGATTCAGCGGTAAAGCTTTTAATGTTTTGCCATGACTGGGTAGATTTTTCTGTAGGAGATTTTTGCAAGATCAGGAAACTTATTCAAATAATGAACACCTTCTTTCTGGGAGATGTTGTTATAAGAGCTATTCATTTTATTATAAGAGCTATTACTTACAAAGTATATCTTACGAAAGCTATTAATTTTGTCTAATGCTTTTCTGTTTCTGAGATAGCTTGATCTTCTCTCTGCTTCATGGTTTTAACTTGTATTTTAATAATTTTAAATAGCAAATCCAGCTTGGTTTCATGAAATCACCTTATTGGGACATACAGTATTTTAAAATTTCATTAATTTTAATCTATTAGTATTTTTATGATTTCTCTTTCTCTAGGAGAGAAAATAATCAGATTGTCTGTTGTTTGAGTGACCTTTCATATTTAAGTGGTACAGTTAGAGGGCATTTCTCTTCCTATTTCCTGATGGAGTTTGTTGAAAATGACATTATTTATTTTTATTTCTTTAGTAAACATTAAAATTAGGCTGTGAAGCGGTATGGGCCTGGAGGTTGCCTCTTGGTGTATGTATGTGCTTGTGGGTGGGCTGGTTGATTTATAAGTAGACTTTTAATTATGTATAAATTTTTAGCAGACACATGACTCCTCCTATGTCCTGCTGTCACTTTTATTTAGTTAAGCTTTTCTATGATTTTTCTGATTCCAATTTTTAAATGTTTGAGCTTAGATTTACTGTTTAAAATTGGCACAATAACTACTTACTATCGTTTTATTCTCGGTACTGGTGATTAGTGACTGGTGTGCATGCATGTATGTGGCAGGTCCCCAGACCATGCTCAGACTCTGGTCTACTACAGTGGTTCTCAGCCTTCCTAATGCTGTGACCCTTTAATACAGTTCCTCATGTTGTGGGGACCCCCAACCATAAAAGTATTTCCATTGCTACTTCATAACTGTAATTTTGCTACTGTTATGAAATTGTAGTGTAAATACTTTTGGAGATAGAGGTTTGCTGAAGGGGTCTCAACCCACAGGCTGAGAACCACTGCACTAGAAGGCTTTGCAGCATTGAGAAAAATTGTCTGTTCATGCTTGTCATTTGTTACAGTGAAAGACGGTGCTAAAAAACTACACAGAGGAAATGTACAGGGGGCCAAGTCCAGGAGGAAGCCTGTGCACGTGTCAAGGTGGGGCTCATAGGAGACACCTCTTTCTGGTGTAGGGGTTTGAGTAAAAGCAAGCAGTTGAAGTCAGTCATGCAAACAGCTACCCAGCTATGCAGCTGCCCACAGTGATGACCCTGAAAATGAGACTTGGGTGAGCTTCCCCAGTAATGACCCTGACTGCCAGGCTCAGATGGACTTCCCCAGCAATTGTCCTGGCTGCCAGGTTCAGGAGGGCTTCCCCACTTGATAATATTTTGCATGTATTGTTAAGCGTAAGAGCTGGGACAATTAAATGCACTTGGGTGATTATACTGACTCAATTTATTCAGTTTCATAATATATTTTAACAGGGACATTCAGTCTGAATAAATCTAATGATATATTTGTTTGAAACTACAGTCTTTTTTTTCTATTTATCCAATAAGGTTTACATTCATTTTTTTCCTCTTCCATGTGGCCTATTTTTTTGATGTAATTTATTGGACTATCTCATGTTCTGTTAATTGCTGGATATCAATAGTATCATTGTGATAACCAGATATTACAATGTAAATCATTAATTTTGCTAGAGTACAATAAAAATTAGCATTGTCACTGATGTCTGATTAATGCAAAACTATAGAAAATTTTGTGTATTTATCTGCATTTAGCTACTGTCTTAGTTTATTTTCTGTTGCTGTGTTAAATACCATGACCAAAAGCAATTTGTGGAGGAAAGGGTTTATTTCAATGTTCAACTTACAGCTTGCAGTTCACCATGGAGGAAAGCCAAGGAAGAAATTCAAGAGAGGACCCCCATATCAGTCACTAATCAAGAAAATGCCCCCACAGACTTGCCTACAAAGCAATATGATGGAGATAATTCCTCAACTGAGATTTCTCTGTCCCAATATGTCCAGGTTCATGACAAGTCAACAAAAATTAACGAGCACACTAAGCATGAACCTTTATCTCTGTCTGT
Organism: Peromyscus eremicus; assembly: GCF_949786415.1. NCBI lineage: Eukaryota > Metazoa > Chordata > Mammalia > Rodentia > Cricetidae > Peromyscus > Peromyscus eremicus. The sequence goes on from NC_081420.1 coordinate 130,990,539, forward strand.
ATTTAAACCTCTGAGACACCACTGTGTGGATACTGTTTAGATTTGTTGATATGTACCCCATTTGGTTGCTGGTGATTTCCATCATGCTTATGTTGCTGAACAAGCTAATGCCTTCCCTGTCCTCCTACACTGACCACTACACTAATTTTTGTTGTAGAGATCGACTGCTAAAGTACTATTTCATATTTTATTGGCCTGGAAGTGCCTCTTTCTTCCTTCACTTTTGAGGTGGTATTTTCACTTGTTATAGAATTGTAAGCTGGCAGATGTGTTCTTCCAGCAATTTAAATGTCTTCCTTTGTCTTCTGACTTCCATTGTGTTCATTGGGAATTTTCTGACAGTCTTGTTGCTTCTCTGCTGGTGATGTATCTTCAGTTCTCACCCCTTCCTCTGAATATCTGCCTCATACTCTCTCTTTGTTTCTGGTTCTACAGTGCTATTTTTTTCAGTTTTGGAGAATTGAGTCTGTGGCCTCTGCATATTCTAAGCAAGCACTCTACCCTACTATATCTCTAGCCTCTGGTTTTATAGCAGTGTTACTCAAGTATGCTTAAGCATATGTTTTTAATTTTTTTATTATATATTTACCTACTTTGGGGTTAAGAGCTTAATAATCTTCAGCATGATGATTTCTTCAGTTTTGCAGAAATTCTTGGTACTCTCTCTTAAATATTTTTGTTACATTGCTTCTGTCCTAAAGAGTAATGTGTCAAACACATATGCTAGACTTCCTATGTGTTACCCATTTCAGATGTCCTTCCATGTGAATGTGTTCTATTGACTTGTCTTCCTTTTCACTGATTCTTTCTCCAGCTCGATTTATCAGCAATTTCTCTACTGAGTACTTAGTTTTCATTATTTTGCAGTAACAGAATTTCCATTTGATTCTTTTAATGGAGATTCAGCTCTCTGGTGACACTTTTGCTCTGTTTTCTATTTTATTGAACATGATAATCACAATAATTTTTGAGTCTATATTTGGACATAACATATTGCAGAATAATCTTTTATATATGTTAAGATGTGTCTATGTGATTAGTTTAATAAAGGGCTGAATGGCCCATAGCCAGGCAGGAAGAGGTTAGGCGGGACTTCTGGGGACAGAGAGGTCTTGGGGAAGAAGAAAGGTTGAGTTGCCAGCTGGATGCAGAGAGAGCAAGACATGCAGGAGGAGAGGTAAAAGCCACGAGTTACATTGCAACATGTAGATGAACAGAAATAGGTTAATTTAAGTTATAAGAGCTACTGGGACAAGCCTAAGCTATAGGCTGAGCTTTCATTATTAATAAGTCTCCATGTCATTATTTGTGAGCAGGCTTTTCCTTTGGGAAAATATTAATTATGAAAGCTCTGCCTTAGCTTAGACTTGTTCCTAACTAGTTCTTATAACTTAAACTAACCCATATTTTTAAATCTCCCTCCTTCCTGAAGGAGAGTAAAGTTACCTTTACTCTGTATTGCCCATCCTGCTTCCTCCGAGTCTGGCTGGTGTCTCCCCCTTTCTTCTTCCCAGAGCCCTCTGTGTCCAGAAGTCCCACCTAACCTCTTCCTGACTAGCTAATGGCCATTTAGCTCTTTATTAAACCAATCACAGTGACACATCTTCACACAATGTAAAGAAATATTCCACAACAATAACAATATATAGAAACCACAGAAGTTCTGGATGATGTGACCCACATCCCTAGAGGTTCTGTTTCACCTTGGCAGGTGGAATGGCATCTCAGTCCAGTCCTGATCACAGCACACCAGAAGCTGAGTCAGCTTCTGGGCTGTCACCACACACAGGAGTTGACAGCCTGGTGAAAGCCAGGAAAGTTTACATAAATGCCTTCCCTACCTGGCGTCTCTCAAGCCCTGTTTTTGTTATTTTCACAGGGTCTCAATATGTAACTGAGGCTGACCTCCAACTTGGAATCCTCCTGCCTCTGCCTCCCGAGTGCTAAGATTACATGCACCACGTGCTTTGTCCCCCAACCTCCAATTTTATCTCCCCAAGTTCTGCCCGACATGTAAGACTCTGTGCTGATGACTGCAAACTGTCGACTCCCTCAACTAAATGGGTTTTGCCCCCCTAATACATCTGGTTTTAATGTCAGCTTGTCAGAAATTAAAATCACCTGAGTAGGGAGCTCTACCTGGAGAACTGTCCTGATTGCCTTAATTAACACAGGAGACCCACCCTGCTTGTGGGTTGCACTTTGGTCGCAGCCTATATAAAAAGGGCAAGGCTGAAGAAACATCATCTTACCTTTCTCTGGCTTTGTCTTTCCTCTTGTGGCCTAGGTGATTTACCCTGTGGCTCATGCTGCTGCTGATTCCTTCACTGACATCATAGCCAACGTTGTTTTCAAGATTTCCTCATGGACTAGGGGCCAGAGGCTCTCCAGGAACCTTCCAGGCTTCCAGAGCCAGATTGGAAGTGCTAAGGTACCTAGCCTTGTGGACTAAGTAACTACCAATTGTCAATCCCCACCACCTGTCCCTGCAGTGAGATGCAGCTACTGTGGAAGGACTCTGGCTGCTGGGGTACTCAGGCTCAAAGGCTGAGTAACTGCAGGGTTCTCAGGTCTCAGGAATGATTCTGCTATTGTTATTGTTTTAAACCTGACTTAATAAATTCAAGCACACAGACACACAGAGACACACACACAGACACAGACATACATACAAACACACAGAGACATACACACACACACAGACACAGACACAGACACAGACACACACACACACACACACACACACACACACACACGCATCTTAATGATTTTCTGACTAATGCATTGTTCTAAAGTCTGGCTGTCTTGCAAGTACTAAGTTTCAATTTTTATCTACCTAAGTACAGAAGGCTTTGATTAACTTCTTCCTGTAATTGACATTTTCTAAGCTGTCTTCAGTCTCAGTGGGGCACTGGCCCACCCCCCAGATACCACACCCCCAAATCCTTAATAGAACCATGCAGTGTTTGCATATATCATATTCTCACTCTCCTATAGGCTTACCAATGAAAATCGGAAGTGGATACGTTTATGTGTCACCATTAGGTACCCTTGACCACAAATGGTCAATCTCTTCTGGTTTTTATTTTTTGAAAACTCCATTGTATAATAGACCACATCCCAATTTGAATTATTAAAAGGTTCTTTCTGAATACCATTCAAAAATATTTATAATCGGTCTAACAGCAGACATAACTCACGATTCTTTACTTTCTAGAATTTACCTTAAGTAGTGACTTAAAGTAAACAGAATCATACTAGTGAAGAAAAATATTAGCTCAGTAATTGAGCTAAGCAGACATGTAAGGCCCTGGATTCCATTCTCAGACTGCTAGGGTACAGAAAAGGAGACCCACAGATGCAGGCTGCTCTTGGGTCAGTTTCTTGGCCTCACAAACCAGTTCTTGCGATTGTAATTATAGCTAATATATGGGAGGGATGGACAGGGATGAACAGATGTTGGAGCCAAATGAGAACATACAGAGCACAACGGTGTGGTATAAAACCCTGAGTTTATATGGTACAGCTGGCTGCTTCGCATGTTTTTTTTTATTATTATTTATTTACAAGGTGTGGCATCTGGCTTCTATTGTCATGCCTTGATTTGTCTTGTAGTTAATTCCCTTCTGATACAAAGGAGCATGGGAAATACTGTTGAGAACCTTAACTAAAAATTCTCCCTGAAAAAAAAAAAAAAGAAAGTGTTTGAGAATTAGAAAGAAGTGTGATCTGAGTTTCTATCAGAGGTAAACAGGTAGCATTTCCATTGCCTAGATCTCCAATCCAGCTGTTAGGCTCCTAGGGTTATTGAGAAAGTGGGGGTCCGTAAGCTGAGGTCCATTTTGCCTGTGCTGCCTTGTGCTGGTTGAGCTGGCTAATGGATATACCCCCACTGAGACACCACCGAAGTGGTGTGTATAGAGAAAGGCAGGAAGGTAGTCAATGTAGGGATACATGCCATTAACGAGGGTAAGAGTCAACCTGAAGAAGTACCCACCACGTGTTCTAAATGGGCCTCTTAAAACTGTCATTTCCTGGTGCTTTTCCCCTTGCTGCCCTGAACTCATCAGCACAGAACCACAGCAACTCAGTCAACATGGCTGCCTTTTGGAGCTAGCCACCAAAGCTCACAGACTTCCTCCAGCTAAGTGCTAACTGCATTTAGTGTTAGCTAGTTGATAAAACCTTTGGGGTGAGAAATCCACACACCTTTCTTTCTCATCAGTTTTCTAGTCCTTTTGCTTATCAACTTGAGAGACAGCAGAAGAACATTTGGGTTAAGCAAAAGGCTGTACATGCAGAGGGCTTTGGTTCAAATTCTCTACCTAGCAAACCATGATGATTCGGAGGGTAGATTAACATCAAAGAACCCCAGTTTCTTCACAATATCAGGGAAAACTACATTGACTCTCACAGTGTTGTTTAGTTGAAACAATAGTATGCCAAACATCGTGTTTACAAAGTGGCATCTGATCATTCTAATGTCTGCTTTTTAGGTCAGCTGTAAGAGAGCTACAGGTGTAAGCTTGCTCACACTGCTTATTTTCCAATAGGCTGTTCTCTAAACCATTGTTTTCCTCCTTGCTAATCCGGCTTCCAACTTCCAAACATTGTGCATCTCTTTCTGTGAGATTCTCCCTGTCCCTCTGCCCTCCTCCTGATGTTCCCACATCCGCTGGACCATTGCGGCTGAGTCTTCTTTTCAGGAACATCCCAGTAGAGCTTGCTCTAGGGCTTTGAGTGCATATGTACCTCTGCCCTGGTAAATCCAGATCCCACACCCACCATCTCTTGCCTTTGAATGTTGCATTCCAAGACAAAGGCAAGGTCTGTAAAGGTTGTAATGAGGGCATGGATGGAAGCGGTCGGCCTCCAGGACCCGAAGAGACCCCAGGCTGCTCCAGGATCTCATGCTTTGGGCAGAATTGTAGATTCTCATTGCCCATTCCCTTCTCCCCTCTTGCTGTGTCTGCCTTGCTGTTTTTAAGATTCCCAGTTCCTAGGTGCCTGGCATGTGGGATCCTGCAGCAGCCCACAACCTTTAGGAACTCAGCCCGCTTACCAGGAATGCTGCTTTTCCATAAAGGAAATATTTTCCAAGTCAATTAGAAGTGCCTGTGACCTACACCAATTTAGGAAATTAGCAAATGCTCCCTGTTCCTTCCCCAGACCATATTTTATTATTGGATTAATGTGCAAAAAGCCCCTATTTGGTAGCACCAAATATTTACTTTGGAGACATTCTCTGGTTTTATCAAGGATTTGCCTTGCACTGTCAACAAATTACTGCAGACTGCATAAAGATCTATGGAATTAAAGAAAATACACATGGGGCTAGCCCCATTTGGAAACATATATTTTGCATTTAGGGAGGGGAATCAGTGAAGAGTTGACATCCGGTCACCCACTGATATAGGTCTTGTGACCCTTTCTCATAAATAACATGGGAATTTTTATTTTCATTTCAAGCATATGGGCCACTTTAACAGTTCCAGCCAGATGTCTATGCCCAGAGTTCAATTTTAGGGCTTAGTTCTATATCATAAAAAGCTATTATAGTTCCTCCGCCGAGCCAGGTAAAACACAGTAAAGTGACAGGGCTGGTGGGACTGTGAAGGGCTATAGGAACGGTCAGGACGTTCCGAGAACAGCTTTCAGGAGCTACATAAATTTTCCACACTAGAGAAAATATTTGGAGGACGGAAGTGCAGCATTTATTGGGTTCATTCATGGATGCCTTCGGACAAGATGTGTTTGGACAAGAGGACAGATCAACCTGCTCTAAAAATAGGATACTTTTTGGTACCTATTCTAACTCCACTTGGTTTCATCTCTGAAATGGGAATCACTATGAAAACCATCCATTGGACCATTCAACACGGCAGTGCCTGGTGTGGTGGCTGGAAACATGATCAGGTCATGAGCTTCCATCCCTGCTGATGATAAAGTAACTTTCTGTAATTGTTGAGCGTCTCTCCGAATGCTTTCTGTTCTCCACTGCCGTGAGGCTTTGCACCACATCCTAGTCTGTGTCTGTGGTTAGGTGGGCAAAGTAATTGTCTTTTCACTATACCCTTTGTGCACATGTGCAGCCTTCTAGTCTCTACTCTGCTTCAAAGTGTTGCGTTGATATGTAAATCTAGTTTTGCTGATCTTCAGAGAACAATGATAACCCTTAACCTGCCATAACCAACCACACTTTTCTAACTTTTGACTCCAACTAGGCTTTCTTCTGGACCCCAGAATGTCTCCCACCACCTTTTCTTTCTACAGCTCAGCTGCTGTCCACACTATGCACTCTAGCTGAAATGTACTTGCTACACACACTGCTGGACCTAACATACCTGCTTCCTATCAGAACAGGTTGAAGTCCTCTTCCAGCACTAGTTACAGTTGGAATATTACATTTATGGGACGTTGTTATCTTAGCGAGTGTCCCTCTCGTTATAGAGATGCTCTATAAGAACCAGGGAGACATCTGGTCCCTGTCTTCTTGACATTGCACCAGCAGCACAGAGCAGTGCCTTCACATAGCTGACATCATAATGGATGTGTTGGGATGAGCATATGATTATCCCAAACATGAAGCCGTGAAGTAAAAGCAAATGGGCTTAACTCAGGAAAAAACTTGTTCATGGATGACAAAGAGAAAAACGGAGATTCTGATCTCAATTTTCCTCTGAGATAATTTTTCAAAGAATAAGATATTCTGATTGGGAAACTGCCAATTATCTTAGACAGATCTGAGTTGGAGGCCAAAGAAATAAAAGGACAGAAGTCCCCTTTTTGTCAGGATTTGTCAGATAACAAACCCACCATTAGGTTATAAAAATAAGAACAAAATGTGTTTCCTCGGAAGGAAGAGCCAAACCCTTGGCCATGACACCGCCCTCCCCCCCTCAACTGACTATGTGGGTTTATCCTCAACATAAAGCAGGACATGATCAAGATACTGAGTAAAAATCAGATCTACTAGAAACATCCTGTCAATTCCTCAGCAGTATACACTCTCCAGAGAGTCTTCTCTGCAGAGAATGTCACTTCTGCAGAATATTAAAGGCTGAAAACTTTGGGCCAGTCTGTCAGCAATCATCAAGTCATTTTACTAATGCATTCAGGGGTGGAACTCAGGATTGAACTGTGTCTTCATAGTTTCCAGATGCATCTTCCCCACACTGGATCCTGAATACCACATTGGAGCCACAGCATCTTAGGAAGAATATGACCCTTTCATGTGAAACTGGAATGGCCAACAGCTTCCTTGGGGGGCACTGATAAGAAATTACAACTCACTGTAGGGTTCCTGTGGTGATCTGCTGCCCCAACCCTTGGTGTCTTCAGATAGATCTCTCTCTTCGTTTTGTCCTAGGAGAGAACTGATTATACATGAGGAGAATGAAGTTTGTGGATGGTGTGCTTTGATTAAATGGAAATAACAAATTAACAATGAGAGAGAGAGAGAGAGAGAGAGAGAGAGAGAGAGAGAGAGAGAGAGAGAGAGAGAGAGAGAGAGAGACTATTGGAGTTCAGGTTGCTAATTCCCCAAACTCCCAGAATACTCTCTGTGGCTGTTACAAGGACTCAGCTGTGGGTCAGACACTTGCCCACGAGCTCCTTCAGTCTTCTGAACAAGTAAATGGAGGAGAATTCATTATCTTTACTCTACATACAAGGAAACCACGAGTGTACTGAATTTCAAAAGAAATATGTCCAGGGTCATCAGCTAATGAATCTCCTGCCAAGGCTGGTGTGAGTCTGAAGTCCATAGTGTCTCCTCTGCTGTTGTTCACAGGGAAACAGAAGCATAATGATTTCAGAAGCAGACACAATGAAGTTGAACAGTGGGTTTTTTTCCATAGTCCCATTCAGCCCAGTGAATCAAACCATGAACGTCAAAGAATGAGTGTGGCCAAGTTTCACTTCTAAAAGCAAAGGCAGTGAAGCCATGAAACTTCTACCTCACCAGCAAGCAGCTTCTTTAGGTTTATTTAGTTTATCTTAAGACAGACTTGTGACTTTGTGGAAAACAGGATTAGTAAGGAGGGATCTGGGGGCTATTTGGAAGGAAGGGGGATAAAGCAGGGCTGGAAGAGGCTTTAGTGGTTTGCTTGGTTGTCCAGACTTGGAAAGGATGGAGAGAGCTGATGTGGAAGCTGCATTGCTGAGATTGTGTTCCTGTGGACCAGAGAAGAAGTCTCCTTCCCAAGGGGAGAAGAAGCCTATTTGATGCTGGTTCCGTGCTCAGTGTGAGTTCGCAAGAATTACTGGCCCAATGAGAGATGGCCCATGGATACCTAGGTCTGAAGCTCTGGACCAGGCAGGAAAAGGTTGTCTGTGATGGAGTGAGGGAACTCCAGGACCTCTGTCCTCCTCTCCCCTCATAGGAACACAATGGTAACCAAGCGTGTATCTATACAGCGAGGCCACATTTTCTGAATCCTTGCCATTGGGTGGCCAGGTGACAATATTCTCATGCCTGGGATGTGACAGGCAGAAAAAGCCTTGCTCTGAAGATATGGGATGTTCTTCCTCTGCATTTACCATCTCCATGCTGACAGGAATCTGGGCAGTATTGAATCCTAGCATCATCCACGGCATGAGAATAGTTGCTGGGTATAGAGGAACAGTAATTTGAAAGGAATTTGGATCCATGCAGTCATACATGGAGCCAGACCTTGTTGTAAAGCAGCACTAATCATATGGTGTCTGGTTCACAAGAAGAAACAAAACCCTTCATGATGTGTGCCTCCTGATAGAGTGTGTGTGTGTGCGTGTGTGTGTGCGCGTGTGTGTGTGCCTGTGTGTGTGTGTGTGTTCCAGCAGCAAACTGTTACCCAACTAACACAGTGAGTTAACAGAGGCCCAGAGCTTTGTTCGTTTTCTGAAACTTACAATTTGTAATTATGTGTGTGAGGATGTCCTTGTGCACGCAGGTGCTCACAGAGGTCAAAGGAGGGTGTTGGATCCATGGAACTGGAGTTCCAAGTGGTTGTAAGAAGCTCAATATTTGTGCTGAAATTGAACTTGGGTTCCCTCAAGAGTAGTGCATGTTCTTAACCTCTGAGCCATCTGTCTAGCCCAGCTTTGCTCAACGTAAGCAGAAGCCCCATGGGCCAGAAATTTGTAAGCAATGTTAGAAACTATAGGCACTTCTCAAACAGATGCAAGTCCCATATATCTAGTCACACGTACCTAGCCCTACTTTTGGATCAAAACTTTTGTCTTGCTCTTTATCTAATGACCACATAACAGGTCATATGTCATTTATCTAAGAAATAGATTTTGTTCTCATACTTACGCAACCATTCAAACACAACCCCCAAATCTATGCTACACAGTATTAAAAATAATTTGTGCAATGTGGTTGTATGTTAATGTTACTCTGTAATGGATGCATTTTGTCAATTTCTTTGAAGTCATAGATATTAAATATATAAGGATGAAATAAATTTCTTCACAAACATAGAAACACATGCAGTCATAAAAATGCCAAGGAGTGAACATTGCATATATATAGTCTGGATCCATATCCATTTCTATGTGTCCTCTCATAATTCTCTCTCTGTGCCTCTGTGTGTGTGTGTCTGTCTGTCCATCTGTCCTTCTGTCCATCTGTCTGTCTGTCTGTCTCTCCCCCCCCCAGCTTTGCAGTAAAGAGGGATGTAAGCTTGTATATGTATAAAGCTTCTGGAGCATCGAGTAAGTGAAACAGTGAGAATTTAAAATTCATGATTGTGAAGTGAACATCTGGAATGCATTCAAGGAAGGGAACATTATGAATCGAGAACATTATTAATAGCTAGCATCTTGCAAGAAATGAATCAATTGACAACCTGTTTCCTAGATTCTTTTATGGCGGACTTTTTTTTTCCCAAGGAAAAATGCACAAGCCTGGGAACATGGTGGAGAGGGTGACTTGACTTACATCATCACCTCTCAGAGGGAAACTTCTTTAAAATGCTGATAATCTGTGTACAGTTCTTTCTTCCAACTTTACGTGTTGCTGAGGGAAGATCTTTGTACTTAACGTTAACGAGGAGCTTTTTCTTCACCAATGAAGTGGGATTTTCACACTTGTGCTTTGCAGTAGCGACTCTCAGCCCTGTGGTTTATTTTTGTAATAATTAATAAAGTGTCACACTCCCTGGCTTCTTCGCCTGGTCTGGAGAATAGCTTGCTACCACCTTCCCAGTGCTGCTATAGGAAGTGAAGTGACGGTACGTAAAAGCCTGGCTGCAGGAAGGAGAGCAGAGCACCATCCACATGTTTCAGCTGAGGACAACTGCATTCATGTAACTTCCATGGGCCACCAAATATGTGGTGCTATGAGGTTGGAGATGCTATTTATAGGTTGGTGTCAAATGCTTCAAGTGTCTGAATCAGTAAGAGAAGAACCATTCTTTTGCCTTACATTAGGCAAAAGGAAAGGAACTCACTTAGTTCCAAGGAACTTTGTGAATAAATAACCAAAGCAAAAGACCCTGTTTCGGTGGGAAGGGGTTATTTATTCATGAATAAACATGTGCTGAGTGGCAAAGGGTCTTCAGGTACTGTTCTTAGCACTGGTGATGTGGTTAAGGAGCAGATAGGTCCTACTAATAAGTGGAAGAAACTGATATGTACTTTTAGGGAGACCTTTGGTGACCTTCTAGACTCTAGTCACCTGAAGGATTCTTTATCCACCTCAAGGGGATCTAACTACAGTGCACCACACTCCCAGCCTGTCTTGGGGGCCACCACACACATACTGTGGTAACTCTCCACCATCCTTGAGGTGGTTGTCAACTTGTCAACTTGACAGGACACGCTTCTGGGTATGATCCTGAAGGATTATATTGATAGGTAAATTGAGGCAGGATGATGCGCCATTCCTTGGGCTGGGGTCCTAGACTTCATAAAAAGAAGGGAACTAGCCAAACACCCAGCATCCATCTCCCTCAGCTCCAGGATTGTGGATGCCATGTGACCGACTGCCCCAGACTCCTGCCACTGTGCCTGCCTCAACGTGGCATATCTGTGCCCTGGACTGTGTGCCAAAATAAACTTCCTTCCATAGGTGGCTTTTGTCAGGATATTTTGTCACAGTGATGTGACAAGTAACTAGAATAACCCTCTGTCTCATCATTACTTCCCTCAGCCACAGATGGGCCCTCTCATGTTCTTCTGCGTTCACTATGGACCTGACAATGTGTCCAGCAATCAGCGAGCCTGAGTTCTTTCCTCTTCTCAATGATCGCAATAATTAGTTGCATCATCTTACTTTTTTAAGTTGAAGTAAAAAAATATTTTACAAGGTTTTAAAATTTTCTTCTTGATTTTTTTGACTTTTAAAATTTTCTTCTTGATTTTTTTGACTTTTAAAATTTTCTTCTTGATTTTTTTGACAATTAAAATTAGCTATATGCAATGTATTGGAATCACACACACACACACACACACACACACACACACACACACACACACACACAATTATGGTTGGTTTTAATGTCAACTTGCCACAAATTATAATCACCTGAGTAGGGAGCCTCACCTGAAGAATTGTTCTGATTTCTTTGATTGATGTGGGAAGACTCACCCTGATTTTAGGTGGTATCTTCAGGTAGCAGCCTGGATTTTGAGAGGTATTTCAGAAGGAAGTTTGTCTTGACTGTTGCTCCTGTGGCCTCCCTCTGACAATTGAGTTAGCTTATTGCTGTTGCTGCTGATTCCTCCACTGATGGCAGAACCAGCCTCTCCATGCTTTTGTGGGATAGGGATAGTTTTCTCCAAGAACCCTCCGGCTTCTGGTGCCAGATTGGGACAACTGTGGCACTGTCCATGCGCTGAGCACCTGCAGGTCATCACCCTCCCTGCCAGTGAGAAACAGCGGTTCTGGGACTACTCAGACTGTTGAGGCAACTAGCCCCAAGACTGAGTGACTATTGGGTTCTTGCATCTCATGGGTGATTTGGCTGCTAATACTTCTAATACTTTTTAAAAGTTCACGTAATGTATTCAGATAGATAGATGGATGGATGACAGATATGAATATATATTATATATATATATATATATATATATATATATATATATCCACCCACTTGGTTCTGTTTCTCTAGAGAACTCTGACTAAAACATACCCATCACCCCCCCCCCATGCCCTGCCCATTTCTGCTGACCCTTTCTTCTCACCGACTATAGTCCCCTCCTATCAAGTTTTCCTGTTTGGGAGAGCAGTCTGTGCAGATGGCCACAGCTGTTACATGCTCTTTGCAATGGACCTATCACAGCTAGAAGGCAGTGTTCCATAGCACACTCTTCTCCATCCTGTGGCTCTTACAATCTTTTCACTCTCTTTTCTGTTATGTTCCCTGGACCTCAGTGGGTAATGGAGATGTCCTTTTCAGGACTGAGCACTCAACATTCATTATTAGCATTTTGACTAGCTTATGAGTCTCTGCATTAGCTGTCACCTACTGCCAAGAGAGGTTTCTCTGACTAAGGCTGAGAGCTGCACTCTTCTATGGTTATAAATATTTAGAAAGCAGTTTAAGTACATGTTCATTTAGCAAAACACCAGTGATAAATCCCCCTGTCCTCATGGACTGTGGCCTCCCTAGCCAAAAGATTTTGATCGGGTTTACAGAATCAGCCATGTACTCACTACTATAGAGCAGGCATCAAATCCAATCAGAAAGTGATTGGTTACCCCCAGAATAGTCGTGCCATGGTTGCACCAATGGGCATATATTGCCAGGAGGCTGATACTGTGGTACAAGTAGTCTACAGCTGGCTGAGGTTATTGATGAGTTTTGTCCCCTAGTAATCTACATACTACCTTCTGGTACAAAGAGTACTAGCCAAGAGGTGGGGGGCTCCCAGCTCAGTTCCAGCTTCATTTCTCTGTGTGCTTTATGCAAAGTACATGTTGTCTTCAGCAAGAGGGTCTGACTACTTAGGTCTTATCCTCATTTTACAAACCGAGGCAGACATATATGAGACATGAGAAAGAGTATGAGATGGCCAGCATGGTAGTACAAGCAGCTGGGCTCCTGAGTTCCTAGTATTTCTCTCATTCCACATTCATACCACTCCAGACCCTCCCACAACAGAGCAATCCCAAAGAACCATGTGTTTTCATGGCCCTTCATGAGAGCCCACCCTGGTTTTTCTTCTAAGCCACATGTGTTAGGTATTTTTGTATACCTATGACCATGACACATGAAAGAGGAAGTTGAAAGAGGAAAGATTTATTTTGGCTCATAATTTCAGAGACTTTGCTCCATGGCCACCTGGGATCATGGTGATTTAGGCCTAAGTGGAGGAGTTTCTCCACATCAATGAAGGACAAGAAGCAGAGAAACAAGTCATAGAAGAAGGGTCCAGGGTAAAAGAGCACTCCAAGGTCTTTCCTTCAGTGATTAACGTCTTTTTAGTAGCCCTTACCTCCTAGGGTTTCTAGACCCCTCCAGAATGGTACTACCATGTAGGGAACAACCATCCAACACAGGAGCTCATGGAGCATACCCCTTACAGAAACTACTACAGTATAAGAATCTCATACTACTGGGAGGGGGAGTCTTTATTGGAGCCAAGATCCAATGAGCATACGCCATCAAGGATTCATGCCATCACGTTAGGTTGCACAACAAAAAGGTCAACAAGAACCTGTGTATTTCCCAGAGAGTTGTCTAAATGAATGACCTGGACATGAGGCTCAAGGTGTCCTTCAAAGAGAAAGAATGGGTAACAGGAAAGAGCAAATATGAAGGTTTGGGGGGAGGGCGCTAATTTAACTAACATTTGATCACCATGTGCTGACTGGGAAAATAAGCTTTAGCACAACTATTTGAGTAGTTTGTGACTTTAGAGGAAGAAGCCAGGTGTTTATCAAACCAGGACTTCCATCATTGTGTGTTCGATAATCCTTTTTAATAATGTCATAAGCATTACTGTGCATAAAGTTCAAGCATACTGTGATAAATAAAGGACACCTCTTCTCACCCCTTGACCCATGGGGAAGCTGAGAAAAGAAAAGGAAATTGACAGAGACACTAGAACTAGTTTCCTGATTCCTCAGGGTCCTTGCGCATCATGGAAGTCACCTCAGAATGACTTCCCTCAGGCCAGTTCATCAGCCATAGTTTGAAAGCACCAGCACCTTGGCTCCAGGTCAAGTTAGAACAAAGGAGTCCATGAACATGTCTTCTGCACCTTCGTCAGTGGCCCCTTTAAATCTCAGAATGCAGAAAGTTCCAGCAAGTCCCTGTGAAGCACAGCATTACACGAACATGCTGCTTTAAGGCATTGCACAAGTTCTGGCAGCTAGACTTTTATCATTTGTACACATTAATGTACTTGGCAGTCACACAGAAGGGCTTTTAAATCTAATGGCTCAGACAATAACAAAGAAGTTTCCATGAGCATTTTCAAACGATGGGGCTGTGACCCTCTTAGGTACACCATGCTGCCTCATCCGTGGAGTATGCTGGAGCTGAGGTATGTGACGTATTCATGTGGTATGTCATTTTCAGGCTGTTTTTTCTGCCCGAGTTTAGAAGTAGAGGTCAATAAGTGAATAATGCATACAGCATTAGCTCCTAAAAATGTAAATTTGAGCGTGTGTGTGTGTGTGTGTGTGTGTGTGTGTGTGTGTGTGTGTGTGTGCTGTATCCATGTGTCCCCACCTGCTCATGTACCTCAGGCCAGCCCTGGGTTGAAATCAGCCAGTGGTATTCAGTTTCAGTAGAGCTGATCATGAGGGATCAGTTACTGTAGGGGGAGGACTTCCGGTGCTTTCATTATGCTCTTTTCTTCAGAAGCTCCAAAGTCACTTTTGTTCTTTGTTGGAAATGGTCAAGAAGGTTCCCCATTATGTACTTGAGTCTGTCTATCTATCTATCTATCTATCTATCTATCTATCTATCTATCTATCTATCTATCTATCTATCTATCATCTATCTATATCTATCATCTGTATCTATCATCTATCTATCTGTCTATCTGTCTATCTATCTATCATCTATCTATCTATCTATCTATCTATCTATCTATCTATCATCGATCATCGATCTATCTACCTACCTAATATATTTACACATACATTATATGTACACACGCTCAGGTCCATAGTACACACATAGAAAGCCAGGCATAGTAGTAGGTATCAGTAATGACAGTGCTCAAATGCAGTCAGAAGAGTCACTGCAGCTCAGTGCTCAGCTCGTCTTGCTGAACCGGTGAGCTACAACGTCAATGAGAGACCCTGACTCAAAAACTAAGGTGGAGAATGAACGAGTGAGGAAGACATTCAACACTGATCTCTGGGCTTTGCCTCCACAAATACACTGACACCCCAAATATGTGCACATGTACCAAACACACCCTTTCTGATTCTACACAAAACTAAAAGTCGATAAAGCAAATTAAGATGATTTCCATTCACTTTGGGTTTTATAAAAACATTTAGCTAATGTTTTAAATATCTATTACAGCAAATTTGTGAAAGCCACTCGGGTTGTCTATACATATTGAGGTGGTTTTTTTCTTTTCTTTTTCTTTGTTGTTCCTTCAGGGATGCATACACTCCATTTCCAGGTGATGCCATCCATGGTCCTCTTATCAGTGTCAATAATTCCATTTGGCAGGCAGCAGCTAATTCTTTTCATGTGCTAATGATTAATCAGACAAGCCTATTTACTAATGTATCAGAATGCATTAGAAACATAAGGTAACAGCGGACAGAACATCAATTCAAATATAAATGAACTACATTTCCATTGGATACCTATTGACTCATGTCACAGAATGAAGTAGAAAATGCAATTTACTTGTAAACCATTAAAATGAATGAAAATAGAATTTCAAACTCTATCTTCAAACATAACTTTATTGACTTGGCTCTGAGCCTTAAGGGAGGGTCTAACTAAGTTTAAAATATATAAATAACACACTAATTCATTTTGCCATAAAAGAGTTAGTATCCCACCAGCTAAATACGATGGAATTTACTGAAGTTGGAGCCAGTACAAAATAAAGCAAGGTCACAGAGTGTGATGTAGGACATAATAAAGTTCTCACATTGGGCTTTCTGAATTGAGCTCTCCTCTAACCTATTTTTGTCTAAAATCTGGTGTCGGTGCCTATGTCCCAAGGCATCTGAGCATATCTTACAAACCAAAAATGCCAAATGAAAGCCCTGGTAAGAGAGAAGCATAAAATGGAGGGAGTTGCCGGGCGGTGGTGGCGCACGCCTTTAATCCCAGCACTCGGGAGGCAGAGCCAGGCGGATCTCTGTGAGTTCAAGGCCAGCCTGGGCTACCAAGTGAGTCCCAGGAAAGGCGCAAAGCTACACAGAGAAACCCTGTCTCAAAAAACCAAAAAAAAAAAAAAAAAATAGAGGGCGTTAGGTGAGATACGTTTATAACAGCAATCTTTATACAGACAGAAAGAAAAAAAAAAAAAGACCCTGGAAAGCAGCAAGCTCTCCATCAGGACTACACTATCTGTAAGGTGATATTGTAAGATATTCAGAGGAATGTGACCAGCAGTTTAAGCACTGAAAAGGAGTGGAGCTCAAATCACTTTGTGAGATAATTATCTGTGTCACTAGTATCAAAATCTTGACTACCCATCTAGATGTGTGTGAAATGCAAAAGGTTTCTTGCAGATCTTCTCGAGTCCACTTGAACACAGCAAATCTGATGAGCTTGGGAGATGTCAAAGAAATAGAGTATTTTCTCCAGATTTGGGGTTTCTGCATCCTTAAGTTCAACCAAACAGGTATTGAAAAGATTGCTCAAAAATTTCATCCATACTGAATATGTGCTGACTTCTTCTTGTTCTCAAATAGCAAGATAAAACAATTGTTTTTTGGTTTTTGGTTTTTTTTTTTGTGTGTAGGGGGGGTGTCTTTGCATTGCATAGGTATTAGATGTATCAGGGATGATTGACGGGATATGAGAGGGTAGACTGTTACATGTAAACACTACACCTTCAAAAGGGAGGGACTTGACTTGAGCATCTGCAGATGAGGATGTCTGAGAGGGGGCTGGAGCCAATCTCCCACAGACACAGAGATGCTTGATCTGCTGATAGCCTCAGTTCTTGTTTGGATATAGGACAGCTAAATCTAGCCAGTGGCCAATGGCTTCTAAGTTGGAGACTTGAATATTTGCTGCGGTTTTTAAAACATGATCTTGAGAGAGCCCAGGGAAGACAGGACAGAGTAACTGGGGGGAATTCTAGCCCATCTGATTTCCTTTCCTTCAGACTAAATGTCAAGGTTCTGGTGTTTTGAGATGTCCAGCCACACTAGTATTTGCCAAAGCACACTGCCCACAGTTAGTGAGAAGAATTACACTGATGCTTTTTGTGACCCTCATGTTTCAGAAACTCAGTCTTAGCTTCTCTCCTAGCTGGTTGTCAATTCACAGATCAACAGCCCTGAAGAGTCCTGTGGTAAAGAAACCTCTAGAGAGACTGTTTGCCAGCATTTCTCAGGTTTAAATAGCCCCGGGGATGCTTCCTTCCCCTGAATAGGAAATCAGCATTCTGTGGAACTCCACTTTGGAAATATTAGTGATAGCCAGCATACTGGGAATAAAAAGCCACAGAACACGCAGATCCTTGTTTTAAAGGATCACAGGGAAGAACCCAGTGCTGTTAGATTTCAAAGGGAATGAATAGGTGCTCCTGTCTGTGTCCCTCAGAAGGTGGCTGTTTGCAGCATTTGTTCTTGATGATGAGACTCCATTTTCTCCTGAACCAGAACCCTGTCACCCCAAGTTATATTTATCATTCATGGCATTTCTGAATCTATGCTATTATTGCTATCTGGATTCTGTTGTCTTGTAAATTACCAACACCTTTGTACTGAGGCACCCGTGGCAAAAGGAACATAGCTGTAGGTACCCTGAAGAAGAAACAGTCTCCAGCACAAATGAAGGCACTCGGAGCACCTCTGTTCGGAGGTTGCTGCCGTTAGGAGCTAAACACCCAGAGCCGCCTCATCTGTTCCCTACAAACATGAAGATCTATCCGGCTTACTCACAGCATCAAATCCATCAGGAAAATGGTCAGAATGGTAAATTGGAAATAATCTGACCTTTGCTAATAATATAGCAATTTTGAAAGTGCAGTTTTAATCAAGGGGGACATTTTCCAGAATTTGACAGTCTTTTCCATCTCCCTGATACAGACTGCATTAAAAAAAAAAATTCCTGTCTAATGCTGCTTCTTAGGCGGTGTTCGATAGGAGCCTGTCTATAATGCAATGCACTCTCTTTATGTGATGTTTAGATATGAGATTGATCTTAGTGGACACCCTGGAGTTCTGAAAGTAGGATTATTGGATTTTGTGGCTTTCTCAGATGTCGAAGATCTTTAAACAGTGTCTTGCAAAGTTGCTACATTTCGTCTGTCTGTGAAACACTTATGAACTCATCAAAGAAGGTAGACTCCATGTTAATTATCCGGGTGGGCTGGGTTAGGGGGGGCAGACCCCTTTCTTCCCACCTTGAGCTAAGTGCCAGGACCAAGTCCACTTTCATACCTTGAAAAGAAAAATGAGTTCCTCCATCTGTGGATCAATAGGCCTTAACAGGAAGGCTGCTGACACAGGATGGGATCAGGAATTCAAAATAGCAGGAGGCACAAAAAGACCTGGCTGCTGATGCTGAAGTCTCCCGTTGCCTCGGGATAACTCTAATAGGCTTAGTATTTGGATGAATCAGATTGGAGCAATCAAATGATGCTTTGGCTTCATGGCTTATGCTTACATTTCAGAAAAGCAAGGACACCACGTGTTTCCTCTGATTTAGAAGGTCCTACCTTGGAAAGGACACTGTCACAGCCCACTCTCTGCCCATGCTTTCATCCCTGCTGTGAACATCAGCCATGTCTGACATCAGGTTTGCAAGCGAGCTGGCTATGATTGCCTAAGACTAGAGCAAGGGTTCTTGAGACATAGCCATCCGTGAATGAGGCCTCCACAAGCCAGGCTGGGCTCACCTAGTTGCCATTAAGTGACAACCCTCCTTCCCAGATCTGTTTCCAGGGGCTAAGACGTTAGCCAATCACCAAGCAGTGGGAAGAAGGACTAAAGTTTCACATTTTAGTTTTCCCTTCAAGTGCTTCTTTAAAACCAATGGTGTTTGTATTCATGTTTATATGCAAATATGGTATAAAATTATATCTGACATGGCACAATATCCAATCCATGCTCTTAGTTTCCATCTATGCAGCACAGGTTTTTGAACATTGTCATGGGGTCACTGTGTTGGCTCTGATATCTTTTCTTCAGTATCCAGAGGCAGCAAATTTTGCCTGATTTTCCACTCTCTTTAGATGTCTACTTTCATCTACACCCACAAGCCTTCTTCTCATCCCTTGTGCCTTGCACTTTGGACTCTTGAGGGCTGATGTAGGACTCCTTTTTTTTCTTTCTCTCCATTCTTGAAAAGTGAGTGCATTCAGCCTAGATGAATGAGTAGGCAAAGGCTCAAGAGGAAAAGGAACTACCTCACATGTCTTCAAGTTTCCCACCCCTTTGTCATAGCATTTCACAAGATGCCCTCTGAAATGCACAATTCTGGGGACAGTGGCCCTTGCATGTACTTTAAAGATCAGAAATAGTCTCAAGATAGAGGTTCCTGCTGGATGAACAGAACAGTGCTGGGAGATACTGACTACAGTACCAGGAGCTAGAGTGGGTGGATACTGGAGCCCCAACCCGTACCCAGAGGAGCATGGAAGCTTCATCTCATGCACAACGAAGTTGCTCTTGTGTGGTTTGTCTCAGTGATTGGCTTCTAAGCAAGGAGTAAGACCCCCTCCTGGGTTTCCAGAGGAAAAGAATTAGATTTAGGATTGAACATTCTGGGCCCAAGACTTGCTTAGCCCTTAGGGAGTGTGTGACATAGAGCAAGCAAGCATCCGTTATTCTGCAACCGCAGTCTTCCCACCCAGTACATGGAGACTGTCATCTCTTCACCAAACTGATAGCTCCATAATTGATCATGAACAGATAAATGTCTTAGAAATTATAATAAGTCTGGGGCTGGAGAAATGGCTTAGAGGTTAAGAGCACTGACTGCTCTTCCAGAGGTCCTGAGTTCAATTCCCAGCAACCACGTGGTGGCTCACAACCATCTGTAATGAGGCTATGACCTCTTCTGGTCATACATGCTGTATACATAATAAATAAATAAATCTTAAAAAAAAAAAAAAGAAATTATAATAAGTCATTCTGTCTTCAAAGTTCTCATCCAGGAAGAACTATCAGAAGAATCAACATTATGTGGAGAAAGGGAACAGAGCCACACCTGCAGACAGAAAGGAAGTGGCTGCCAATCTCTCCATTCAGCCTCCAGGTGGGGTCTGGTATCCACACCATGCTCCAGGTTTTCAGAAATGTAGCATGGAGTCAGGGAAAGGAGGTGTCCCCTGCAGCATCCTCGTCCTTGAACAAAACACAAAAGTCACTTTAAATCTGCTTCCTGAATGTGTTTCCACACTGCTTTGTTCCTACAGAGAGGGATATAATTTAGACTGAGCCAGGCAAGTGCCTACATTTCCTATGCATGCCACAGCTGTACCTCCAAACGGGAGTCAGGCTTCCGCAGAAACAGTAGCAATGCTGTTACAAGGACAGCACTCTCTACTCCACCCCCCATTAGAGCAATGGACTGTGTGTACAGCCTGGAAACCAGCATTTTGAATAACCATGCATACTAAAATATAGAGGCTGGAGTTTGAGGCTGGTGATAATAACAACTGTAAATTTTTGAGGTCATTAAACCATCTTTCCATGTGGGAAGGCATCCCAAGTGTCAGATGTCCATTTATATATTGCATTGTCTCCATCTCCAACGTACACATGAAAAGCGGAACTCACAAAGGCAAATCATTTCTTCAGGTTTACTCAGGGCACAAGCACGCATACCCTGATCTATTCAAGCAAACACACCCCACCCCACCTCCGGGCAACACACAGAAGGAAACACACGAATGTGTGGTGTCCTTATCCTAGGCAGGATCTACCCCAAGTTCGAAGCTCACTGTGCAGGCGATTCAGGCTCTGCACAGAGGCAAGGCTTCCCTTTCTTTTATTCCATGATGTTTTGCTGCTTGAGATGCATTTGGGATGTTTAATTTATACCCCCTGATCATAAAGTGATCACATCACGAAGAAGGCTGCAGTGTTGATTTATAAGATCGTTGTCTGTGTCTGTTAATTAGAGAAATATCATTTGGCTTCCTACGGAAGAAAAACAATAAATTATAGAGGAGGAGGGAGAGGCAATTGGCCCCTAAACCTATGTGAGTTCCTAGTCTTGAATCTTATTTATGATCCTAACTGATTTTACTCCATTTATATCAACAACCATTAGAAAAAAAAATGTGGCTTCAGGCTGATGAGGAAGGAGGAGAAAGAAACCAGAAAGGCAGGAGAATAAATGCAGAAACAATGTCTATGTGCCTGTTGGTACATAAAACTCTCTTCTGATGGGAGAAATGACAGGACCCAGGTGCTGAAGAGCTTAATACAGAATTGCAAACACGCCATGAGCTATAAAAAAAATAGGTCTATAGGACCACAAGAGGCTTCTGGGAAATAGTGAGTTCAAGGTTAAGGCTGAATGAACTCGACTAAGACAGGAAATGAGTTCCAGGAAGAAGAGAGAGCCACATAGAAGGTGGGGACAAGGAAGGAGAAGAGTGAATTCGAAGAACTGAAAGGTGTGGGTACATAGCACGGGTTGGGGAAGCTGGACCCATTCAGAGGCCACAGGCCACCTTACCTGGGAGCTTGTATCCAAGAGCTGAGAGAGGTTACCTCAAGATTTAAAGCTCAGGCCTGTGTGCTATGGTTGACTTTGCATTTTAAGAGATCGTTGTTTTTGTTTGTTTGTTTGTTTTGTTGTTGTTGTTTATCTTGAAAAGGCTTTGAGTTTTCTGTGCTCAAAAATATTCCCAAATCAAGCCAGACACAGTGGCACAAGGCTGTAATCCCAGGACAATGGAGGCAGAAGGATCTTGAGTTTGCTGCTAGTATAGACTACATAGTGAGACATTGTCTCAGGGTGAAGGAGTGGGGAGCTAAAGAAGAGAACCAGTGGAGAGCCAGTGTGGGAAGGTCTGTTGTGGAACTGCACTGAAACACTATAAGATGGACATGAAGAAGGTGAACAGCAAGGAAGGCCTTTATTCTGAGGCTTTGGGGAGTCCCTTTCTGGTGGCATTTGCATAGAGGGGACCAAGGGTTTGCAGAATCCCTGGGTTAGAAGACAAGGCTGAGACAGAAATGCTCGATGGCCAGTGTTCATGCTGAGTGCAGGTGACTCCCAGGGTTCTTTCTTGAGGTTTTAGAAAGATGTTCCTGTAGTGTAGACATGGTGCCCTCCCTGGACATCTTCACAGAACCTTTCAAACAGAATCTCTGAGAGAAGGAGGCAAAGACAGAAAAAGGTAACATGGGCAGGGCTGTCCCCATGAGGTCAGGTGGGGGCACAATCCTGGAAACACTCAGAAAGCAGCAGAAAAGACAGCTAATGTCTCAGAGTTTTGGTGAAGCCATGAGGGAAGAGGGAGGAAGGTCTTCTGGAACCATCTACTGAGAAGACCCTGTGCCATGGGGGTAAGGACGCTTAGGCTGTTTCTTCCTACAGAGGAATAATATGTGGCTTCTGATACATTCTTAGGCATGGTGGTGTCATTTCCTTAACTCACATCCTTCTAGAAACTTCTTATAGGGTGCTGAGCGTGAAAAAACATCACAAAAAATGAAACTACCTCAGTCCATCTTGAGAACCCAGGGTGGGGATGGAGATGGAAGTTTTACCAACCTTATTTGACCTAAAGCAACTTCTTTAAAGGCTCCAAAGCACAAGGAACTGAGGCCCAGCCTCACTGGATTTGAGATGCTCAGGTGTGAGGCTCTGTGCCATCCTGGCTCCCAGAGAAAGCCATCTGCCCAGTGCCTCAGGATTAGGTTTCCTTGACTGAAGTCTTGCTTCTGAGGAAGGCACAGCCCCTCCCCCGCCATCCCCATCTCCCTCCCCCAGCAGGGCCCTCTGGCCCAGCACAGCAGCCACACTTCCCTGAATTCTTGGTTTTTGTTTGTATTTGGCTACAATGCCAAAATCACCATAGAGTATGTTCTCACTGATCAGAAAGAGACAGAGAGCAAGGTGACCTGATGGTGGTTTTTGTCGTCTAGTTTTAAGTAGCTTTACCAATGCACTAGTGATCTCTGGACTCTGATCAGACTCCTCCTCCTCACTCGAGCTGTAAGGACCTCTTGCCCCCCTTCCTGAATCTCAGTGGAACAACCATAAACCATGCTGTACTGATTATACACACCACCACCACCACCACCACCATGCATGATACTCACTCAGCTCCTCCACTGGCTCCATTTAGAGCCTCTGACCGGAAGTGGGGAAATACAACATCCAAGAAGAAGACTTGATTTGCGTGGCACCGTTTTGTATTGTTCATGCTTTCCTTGCAGACACCCATTCCGAGCATCTCAAGCCTCACACCACAGGGGAGAGCTCTTTGGATGCTTTGGCACCCAGTCCCAGTGCTTGGTGCTTCCCACCTGACAGATGCTTAGTGTGTGCTGTACAATCGCACAGAGACATTTCGATACTGTATACACTATCTTGGGACATGCTGAAGCTGGAAGCTGCCCCATCCTTTGACAGAGCTTTTATAACAGGGAACTTGAACAAAATGGAATGCAAGCACGTTGTGATAGACCGCCACAGGGGGTCCCATTGCACTCCACCCCTTGGTGCCCATCCCTCGTATTCCATTCTCAGGGAGCCTCCATCTTGGCCACGTGTGTCCAACTTGTGAGACAAACAATAATGAGTGTGAGGCAAGCAGAGCTTTGGTGAGCACAACAGAATGTAAGGTGAGCCACACAAATGTCCAATTCTCCAATAGCTACGTTTCAAAAGCAAACATGGAAGGTTTATTTTAATAGTATATAGTATTTCATCGCAATATTTCAATATCTCACAAACATTTAACATTCTATTGGTGTTATTTTATCTCTTAATTTTTGTGCTGTGTTTTCAAACCTGGTACGTACATGTTACAATTAGAGTGCTCGTGCATTTCGATTTGGACTAGACTCCTCCACTCCTGGCCTGCCGCACTCTGTCAGCAGTAGTCTTGGGCCTGGGGCATGTTGTTGGAGCATGTTCTCTTAGGACGTCGCACGCAGCCCAGCCCAGCCCTATGAATCCACCCCAAGGAGGAGGAGGAGACACAACTGCTCTCACTGCTGAGCTCCCCCAGGCGTGCTGATACCGCTTCCTGCTATCTGTGGAATTTGGATTCTGCAACTACAGTGGAACCATGTTGGCTGAGGCCACACAGAACAGAGATGTCCTCTTGCTTCCGAGCACTGCTCCAACTGTTTAATGCTGTTGCTAGTTTAAGCCATCTGATCACCTGGTGGCTTGTTCCGTGGCAACATGCAACCCAAACAGGTGTCGTCTAGGACACAGGTGGATGCAGCATGAAGGATTTTCTTCTCTCCCTGAAGCACTTGTTTATTTTCCTGTTGACTACACTACATGCTCTATTGTGGCTGACAGAAGGCCCAAAAGTGAGGACCATGGCCACCGTCTGTGGGGCCCTCAGAACTTGCTTGGAAGACCTTGACGGAAGACCCTGAGCTTGGTGACACTATTGCCCACAAGCATAGAGCCAGGGCTCCAATCTTGGCCTTACTACTAATTTGCAAGGGGGTATCAGCCAATCCAGATCTCATCTCAGCATCTTTTTTCAGAAGTGTTCCATGAGGATTAAGGAGATGAGTTCATTCCAGAGGAAAGGAAGCATAGGCAGAGATGTTAAAACACCAGGAAATAAACAAACAGGTGGAAATGAACGAAACCAATGACGAAGGTAAATACCACAGCACATGGGGTGGAGGTGGTTAAACCCAAGAATCCACCTGTGTAGGTGATGGAATCACCTGAGCAAACACGAGGACCTGGTGGAGCAGGATGCAGAAGCCTAATGCTCTGTGAGCACTTACTATATTCCAAGGAGCATGCAGGAGAGGGAGTCTATTTGCATTTGTATAGTTACCAAGGCAACACAATGATCCTTCCAAGTGGGCAAAGTTAGGTTAGAACTCAACAAAGAAATCGGATACCAAGTCATTCAGAAGAGAATGGAATAGGAGAGAAAATGAGGAGACTGCCTTTAAAGAAAATTCTGTTCAGCTGGGCGGTGATGGGTCACCCCTTTAATCCCAGCACCTCAGAAGTGGAGGCAGGCAGATCTCTGTGAGCCTGGTCTACAGAGTGAGGTCCAGGACAACCAGTTACACAGAGAAACCCTGTCTCAAAAATCCAAAAATTTAAAAAGAGTAACATTCTGTTCAACAGATGAGTGAGGGAAAAAACAAACAAACAAACAAACCAGAAATTGGGCTCTGGGAAAATGGAGGCAGGAGATAGGGCAAGAGACTTGTGTGATATTTTAGAGAGGAAGGAGGAGAAAGGGGAGGGTACATTAAAAAGGAGAAAGAAAAAAAGAGAAGAAACATATGAGTAACAGTGTTAGTAGACCCAGCACCCGCAGGGCCAGCAGAGCCTGCTGTAAGGGTGTGTGACAGAACGGTTCCTTTTGTCCCTGTACTTAGAAGGCTGGAGTTTAGAAAGGCCCGATGCTCAGCTTGGTCTCAGCTGCTGTCTCCACTTCATCCAAGAGCCCTAGGCTTGGGCCCCACATTCTGATACAGGATGCTCAGGGGTGAGGACATTCCTCTAAAGCACATGGAGATCACTGTGTCATGTGATCTCAAGTCCACAAGACGATGGATGGAAATGAGAATTATGAACAGACGAGAAAGACCCACAACCAAGGCTGGAGAAGTAGCAGAAATAAGCCTGGCAGGACGAGAGAGGAATAGTACACATCTCCTCTGAGCACAGCCCTCATGGGATTCCTGTCTACACACACACACACACACACACACACACACACACACACACACACACACCTTTAAAGCATCTATTGATCCAGTCATTCATTTATCTAGTGTTTTATTAATGCTCTGAGAATGCCAGGTACCAAGACATCTTAAGGAATTAACAAAAATAAGTAAGCTCAGGCCTTCCTTTGGGAATCTCTCAGTTAGTGGTCTCAAGAAGCAAGGTGCTTCAAACATACAATTAAAGAAAGAAACTGTTGCACAAAAGACCAAGAGGCCCTCTCCTCTGGGCCTGAGTGGTGGGTGGAAGATAGAGAGTTGAGGCCGGGCTTCTTACTTTTCTCTCTTCATTTATGTTGCAAGCAACTCCACTTCTGAGCGTCTCAAAACACAGCCGTCCTTCTTAGCTAGTGGGACCCCCTTACTCCCTGCTAGATTGCAACATCTCTTTCCCTCAAACTCTAGAGGCCAGGGAGGGACCCCTCAGCTCACCACACACAGGCATTCCAGACATTCTTTGATTGAGATGTGAGGAGAAGGCATGGTGTGAAGAGAGAACCAAGTGTAAATCCCACTACAGGCAGAAGGAATCAAGATGGCGGCTCTACTGAAACTCTAGAACCAGGACTAGAGAAGCCCTTCCTGGGGGGGAAAAAGCCAAATCAAAGGAAAACAGACCATTCCATCCTCCATAGCATTCCTAGAAGTTGTGGTAAGAGACTCCATGAAAGGGTCGGCCTCTCTGTTATAACTCCTGCCTCCCCATGCCTTCATAAACACTGTTTCATGAAGGTTACAGTTTTACGTGATTCCTAAGCTGCCAAAAATGTACAGTGCACACAGACAGCCCCCCTGTTCCAACATGTTTTATAAACATAACAAGCTAGAGCAGCCACCCCAGATGTTTTCACAACTTATTTTTTTTCATAATTTAAAATCTGTTCGACCTGATGTTTTTTGCTCCGTGTGCATTTCAACTGTAAAAAAGGAAACTGAAATATTATTCATGTGGTGCTATGCTGTTACACCTAATTTCTTCTCAAGTTCACACTAAACTGAAACGTCTCTAGGAACCTTAAAAAAGGCAACAGCCGAGAAAGTGAGGAAATATGTCAAGGGCTTGTAAATAAACAGCTGGCTCCCAACATATGGATTTTCTTCTATATTTTTCAGGTGCCACAATCCCCCATCCGTATCTGCCAGCCCTGCAGCACACGGCATAACTCAACTGTAATTGATAATGTAAGGGCAGATGGAGGGGACTGTCAGCTCCTCCCTTGAGTCTCCGGGGACTCGGCAGAAATCAAAGCAGATGGCCCAATTGCATCTTCTTTATGTGTTGCTGCAAGCTTCTCTGTCTGTGGGATAATGGATCATTATGGCCTGCTGTGTACAAACACCAATATGCTTTTAAATCTGGTTCTCAGGCTTATGAAAAAGCACTATATTTCATATTAATTTGTGGCGCTGCACTTAACAAGGTCCACTGTTGTTAATTTACGATTTGGAAGGGGTGGGAAGGAGAAGTTCCCATGCAGCTCTCTGCCGTGGTACCTCCCCTCCCCCAGCCTGGCTTTCTGGACCCCTCAACTAGCCCTGCCTCTCCTCCAAGCCAGTGGTGATCAAGCACAGTGGTCACAGAAGGCTCAGTGCGAGCTGATAGGGAGCTAATTCTGTGCCCAACCTGCTCTGACAGAGCTTCCAAGGGCAAGAGCTCACTAAGACGCTAAGTAGTCAGACGGCTTGCCAAGGACACATGGGTATTTGCTTTGAATGGGCCATTTCTGTTCTGTTATTAAACACTGCAGCATGCCTGCTACATGCTAGGAAGTGTTCCCTGGATAGAGAGGGGCCGAGGAGATATGAATGACCTCAGTCTCTAGCATCCTGTGGCTGTAGAAAACTCAATGGAAAGTTCCTGAAGAATATGCTTGGGCTACCCCCAGACTGCCATCAAACATGGAAACAGAGTAAGTATGTTCTGCTCAGAGATTGAGAAGTAAAAGACCCAGGGGCCAACAAGGACTTGGCCAGGTGACAAACTACGCAGGAGATGTTGGGGCCTAGTGTGTTTTCATGCCATGGGGTGGAGAAACTTAGGGAAATATGTGAACTGGATGGAGAAAGTATTCCATTCCTCTGCTCTTGGCTGGGGGCCTGCCTGCTCCCCTTGGTCCCATTACCAAGAGTCTTCAGGCCAGCTGCGTACACAGTCTTTTCCCTATGATGCTAGTAACCAATGGCTCAAAGAAGGAGATATCACTCAAGTGACCATGGCATCTGGCGGGTAGCAAGACCCTGGGCAGGGACCCACTGCTTGATGAAAGGGATTTGTGGGAGGTCAGGAAGCTGAGGAGGTAGCTGTGCCAGTCAGAATAAACCTTCCCGCTGGCTAGGGACAGCAGAGGTTACAGGTGTGTCGTTCTTGCTTTGGGTATTAAAAGTTTGTCTGTCATCTCATTTTTCCCCTTATATAGCACCCCAAAGTTCCCAAGGCCAAATAAACATTAAATGTCTAGAAAAGAACCATAGGCTTATCTTACATGGCTCCCTATAGCTTGACTTCAGAAGGTTCTAGAAACATTCTTCTTTCATGTTTTATATCTCATAATTTAAGACAATGGAATGAAAATAGCAATGACTGACATAATGTGGATGATGGGAACTGTAGGCTTGAGGTATGGCTCCGTGGAGCCATGTGTGCTAAATATACACTATACACAAGTTGGCCTTAGGTTCTGTCCTAAATGTGATTAACAAAGAAAAAGGTAGGAAATGCTATACATAAAGTTGGGTTTTTAGCATCTCCTAAATTTTCAGATCTGACAAGGCAGAGATGTGTCACTGTGGCAACTGTCACTGAGAACTGAGGACAATAAGGACTTCTTACTGGCTACTTACTGCCTACGAGGATGTCATCTAGAACCATCCATCGGGGATGGCTTCCATTTCACTTGGCTCTAGGAGTTACAATTCCCTGAGGGGGGTAAAAGGCCACCTGAGCACC
Source organism: Peromyscus eremicus (assembly GCF_949786415.1). Lineage (NCBI taxonomy): Eukaryota > Metazoa > Chordata > Mammalia > Rodentia > Cricetidae > Peromyscus > Peromyscus eremicus. The sequence goes on from NC_081420.1 coordinate 131,019,488, forward strand.
ACAAAGCTAAAGCTTGTTCATCAACCTTCAGATGGTAAATAACACAAACAGTGTTCTTCATTCAGATCAAGCACGAGAGGAAAAGAAGCCCCCACATGACAACCCCTAAGTGCATTTTTATCTGACTAACAGGAAGTAATTATATGTCAGCCATAAGTGAGATGCAGTACCTCTCAGCCATCACTTCAGTGGTTAAAGATTTTGATTCTGTTCTGATGAAGGGCAGAATAGTTTATGGCTTGTCATAAAGGAAGCTTGAGCTATGATTGTACCCAGTTGTCCAGAACCAGGGCCATGTGTAGGCTTTTTCCAGAATTGCAGCTCTAGAAAAGACTGGAAGAAATCTGGTTCATTTAGTAGGTCAGACAACAGCAGGAGAAATAAGATCCAACACTTAAGGTTCCCAGGACTTTCGAACCCTTTCCCAAAACATGCACACTCCCCTCCAGTGATGACAGCAACTTGTGGTACCCAGCTGTCCTTACCTTCTCTGTCCATTCACATACAGAACAAAAGCCAGAGGCATCTCAGCAGGTCTGTGTTGTGCATACAGCATCCCATTCGCCTCTTGAGGGTTCAAAATTTATTAATTCACTCACCCCTTAATTTGTTCAACTTATATGTAGGGCATGCTCACTATGAGGCACCAGCCTCCTGCCAGGTCAACTACTTTGTTGTTGTTTAATGGTGACAATAAATGTACCTGATTTTAATATTTGTTTCTAGATGGACGTTTTAGTCACTTTCTCCTCCCATTACCCAACCCTAGCTTTGGAAATAAGGAAACATGCATCTTTCTGCCTGAAGCAGTAGGAAATGCATCTGCAACTAAGGAGGATGCTAGAAGTGTGGTATAAAGGCAAATTTGGGGACCTTCTTATGGACTTCTAAGAGAATGGAGCCACTGTAGCCTGGCTGCCTTAAGGCAAGGGTTGGCTGGCCTGGTTATCTTCCAGGTTGTAGCATCGGCTTTATAGCTCTCACAGCCGCATGTGGTGAGCACAGCCTGTAGGGCCAGATGGACCTGAGTTCAAATTTTGGGTGTGTTCTAATTAACCTGCTGTGCCATCTTGGGTTTCTCTGGATATTTAACCATCCCTTGAACAAACTCCAATTATCACCCTTCAAGTTATTTATACAAAACAAGGTAAGGCTGCAAGCAGGCCTTGAATACAGAACACAGTACAGGCTGCGTGTGACCATGCCCCATCTTTATGGGCAGACTCATTGGTCCTTAGTCCCCAATACGCACTGCACTCTGAGATGCTTAGAACCAAGTGATTTCTTTGATGGCCAATCCACCATTTCCACCAGGATTGCAAACGCACTTCCAATGCCTTTCTCCAAACAAACATGGGTCTAATTTTTTTCCTCCTGAAATTGAAGGATTTTTTTTTAAGAAATCCAAAAGAAAGCACAGGAGACCAGGGCTCAGTTTGTACTGTGGAGGTGTTCTCTCTCTGAGGGAAAAAAAAAAAAAAAAAAAAAGACAAGCTCTGAATTACAGCATTCTTTAGCTTGTGGGACGAGTCCAAGTCACCAAAGTTGGAGTTGGGGGTTTCCTGATGTTGAGGCTGTAGGTCTTTACAGTAAGCTGACCTTTGAATCTGCACACTTCACCCTGGGGCCAGGGGAAGCCTGAATCCTCCTCATACTGTGGCTGAAGGGATAGCCACTGGTGCTTTGTGAAAATTGGGCTGAGTTTGCTAGAGAATCAGGACTGAGAGGTTGTGCCACATGCACAGCAGGATACTGCCACTACCTGCCTGCGATGCCATACACCGGACATGTTTTGAACTTAAATGGGAACCTTAAATGCACAAAACCTCTCAAATACCACATGCAAGGAATTTCTCCCTTACTGTTGATGAGGAACTAGGCCAGAATGCTAAAGCACAGAATGCTAAAGCACATTCTATCCCAAAGGAGGGGGATAGAATTAGATTGGAGGCCTCTTGTGAGCTCAGGTATTCATCCTGAAAGTGCTGACAATGACCATTTTGTGAGGCATGTGTTGGCAAGGCATCCAGCATGATTATCGATTAGCAAATTGGATATGCACAGTTTATCAACCAATAACAGCAATAGCAGGTGGATAATAGATTGAGCGTGCCTGACCACGTTTAGGGCTCCAGGTATGGCATCAAATATTATGCTTGCTTTATCCCACTTGTTGCCCATCTTCAGCCTAAGGTTGGCAATATTATAGATTAGGAAACTGGCCTAGAAATATCAAATGATTTCCTCAGATTCAAACCAGGTCGTTGAATCCCTGAGCCCTGAAACAAGATGCTACAGTGAGAGTGGTCATTTCTCATGGTTATTAGAACTAGGATGCAGCTGTCACCCCTCCACCCCACACACGCACCACCCCCACTCAGGCAGTGGACCCTGCGTGTGCTCCCTTCACAATGTCTCTTAAGAACCAAATTACAAACTCTGCTTGAGAAATCCTGACACTGGGGACTCACCACTTGAACAGAAAGATAACAGAACTCCAACCCTTACCTTCCTTGAGTGACTTTAGAGGTTTTTGTGTGCTCAGAAAATATCAAAGAATACAGAACTGGGGGAAGTCATAAATTAGAAGAAACTAGGGAAAATACCAACAGAATCAGTGTGGGATCCTGGATTGGACCACAGAGGAGAAACAGAACCCCTAGGAGAGACTGGGGAGATCCCAGTAAGGCCTTGCTAGTATTGAGACCCTGTGAACTTCATCCTGGGCTCATCATTCATTGCACTACAGTTATTAAAGATGTAAGCACTTACGGGAGTATACAGAAACTTGTCTTTTCAACCTTCAGAAGTAGAAAATGAGTTTAAGTGAAAAGTCTAGGAAACAAAAGGAAGTTGGATGCAGCTGAAAAAAGGAGAGGGTTTTCTCTAAAAGGAGAGGGGACACCTAGGTAGAGTGTCTAGGGTTTGCTCTGTGCAGGAGAAAAGAGGAGGCATCAGCAAGCAGCCAGGAGGCCTCCCTGCAAGAACATGCAGTTGTTCCCAGAACTCAGAAGTTTCCCACGCTCAACACTCCCTGACTACCCCAGGCTTAGCCTCGGCTTCCTTATGACATGACTTTTATACTTCAAGCCTCAGCAAATCTGAGTAGTATTAAGAACCCAGGGCTTGGTGGCAAACCTCTCCCTAGCAGAGGAAGCGTTGAGCTGCGTTTTGGAATTAAGACAACCCTCCAAGAACTAATACTGAGTCACTCACCAGGGAGGCAGGACCCTAACCCAGGTCAATATGATACCTGTTTATGCTCCATGAGAGAGTATCAGTGAATACATGAGTGGGTGAGTAGATGACCAGAAACCAGTCCTTTGGACCTAACAAATTCAACAATTCAATGTTTGATTGAACTTGCCTTTGAAAATAGTTTCATTATACACATATAGTATTTCATATATTATATATATACATCTCATATATATATGAAATACTTTATATGAAATTGTTTGAAATTGACTATGAAATTAACATTAGAGTGGAATTGTAAGGGTTGAATATTTTTGCAACTTATCATACCTCTATGTTATGATGCTCTGGTAAAAGTGGACTATTGGCAGGGCTCCTGACATCCTCTGTAAAGAAAATGTGGGAGTGAGTTTACTTGTTTAGTCTTAAACTCTCTCCTTTTAAAGGTCAGATCAGGAGGCTGAAGAGTTGGACTGGACAGGTAGTTAAGAAACATTGTTGCTCTTGCAGAGGACTTGGATTTGTTTCCCAGAACCCAGGTGGTGACTTATAACCATCTGTAACTTTGGTTCCAGGGTTTCCAATGCTTCCTCTGGTGTTTTCAGGTACCGGGCACACATGTAGTGTGTAAATGTATATACATATGTAGAACCAAAAGCAAAAAGACAAAATACTCATATATATAAAATAAATTTAAAAAAATCTGCTCCCATTTCCTTCCCAAATCTTCCTTTTCCTGTGTCACATGTTTGTTGTTTCTCTCTCTCTCTCTCTCTCTCTCTCTCTCTCTCTCTCTCTCTCTCTCTCTCTCTCTCTCTCTCTCTCCCCTGCACGAATATTTCATAAAACCAGCAACTAGCCACCTGTCTATCATCATTGTGGTACCCACAAGGTTCACAAGGTTGAACATGGGTTCTCAATGAACATTGGCCAAATACTTACTTTTCTCCTAAATGAAGTTCTATACAAGTCACAAGGTGCTGTTGCAGAGCTTGTCTGTGTCTCCCAAGAGTCTAGTCAGACACCTAGAAATTGAGGCAAGGAAAGATGAGGGGAGTTCACATAGCCCAACATCAAGAAGTTCCAACCTCCCACTATGACTGCACCATTCCTCAAATCATAGAAAGTCACCAAAGCCGAGACCCAGACTTCCAGCCCCTCCCCATCCCCAGCAGGCCCTTAGCTGAGTAGGTATCAGTGGCAGCCGGACCTTGCCCCCACCCTCTCAGTGTGTGTGAACAAGCTGAGCTAGTTTGCTTGTCCTTGTCACATACAAGAGTACCTTGCCTTTCTTAATAAGCTCTTCTGTGTCAGGATGCTTTCAGAAAGAACATCATAACAATGCCAGGACACTAGGGATTGAATGTTGCTTCTCTCTGGCTATAGAGCTCTTTTTCCCTTAACTCTGCCTCATTGTCTGTCCTTGAGCTCAATAGAAATTATTAAAGCAATCTTTCTTGCAGATGAATTGGTACGGAAGCAATGACTTTAATAGACAGGAATCTTTTCTTCCTTTTCAAGTCAACTGATAGAATGGTCATTTACTTAACAGGCACCAATTCCATCCTTTCTGAGTAGAGGGTCAGGATATCGCTTGAAGACATCTTAGATCAGAAGATAATGCAGCAGCACCCTCAATATGAAAAGGACTGTGGGTTGAAGAGACACTGTCACCACTGGGAAATCCTCCTGAGCGTAGATGCGACCGGCCTCCCTTGAACACTCCTCACTGGGGCCAACACCCAAAGCTGGGCTTCCATTACTTGACACAATATGAGATTTTTAAATCAACACAGACTCTAAATTTTTCATCTCTCTAAAGCTGCGTGGTTCCATATGTGTTGTTGCATGACTTTTGTTCCATATTCCTGTGAGATCAGTTATTGTCTTCTATGCATCATTGGGAAAACAAATTTGAATCACTGAAATGGCTTGCCTAAATTTGAAGGGGAGGGTCCCGGATGGATGAGGTTTCTGGGTGTCCTGAGAACACGGGCTCTGGAGTGAGACTGTTTACATAGGTGTTCTTAGTCCTCTGTGAGCTGTGTGATCTAGGACCAGTTATCATTGGTACTCAACAGTTTCCTGTCAGGGAGCTGGGAAGGGTATAGTACCTAGCTCAAATCTGACAGCACCCTTGAGGGCTCAGTTGAGCATGTGAACCATGGTGTGTGAAACAGGGGCGGGGGCTCTCCCTTTCCTTGCTATCATGTCAGTGCAAAACAGGGGTCACCATCTCTGGGTACATTCAGACATAGACTTAATAGTCTCTAGGAGTCCCCACAATATGATCATCTGAGGGTCCTCTACTGCTACCTGAGTGCTTTTGTTCTATTGCTAAGCGTAAGAAAATGAGAATGGAGTCAGCCTGGCATGGTGAGACACATCTACACTCCGCACACTCCAACTGATCAAAGAGGATCTGGAGTCCTGGGCCAGTCTGAGCTACTCAGTGAGACCATCACAACACAAACAAAAGAAAAGAAAAAGAGAAGTTTCTTTCTGTACTGGTTCTTCCATCTCACTCTTATAAGGGTGCATCCCCTCGCTTAAAATTACATCTTATATATTTATTTTATGTGTTCATGCATATGTATGATGTGGGCATATATGTGAGCACTTTGACATGTATGCATGGAGGTCAGTAAACAATATTTGGGAATCAGTGCTTTTTATTTTAACTATGTGGGCTCCAGGGATCAAGCTTAGATCCTCAGGCTCAGCAGTAAGCTTCTTTACCCACTGAACCATCTTCTCCACCCAAGATTGCCTCATTTAATAATGTTTGCCTGCTAACTCAGAAACATAACTCTCTGAATATTCAAAGATATTTCTTTTCAGAGACTTCTTTCCCCAGAAAAGCAAAAGCAGTTTAACTCTCTTAGGGAAAAACAAAAACAAAAACAGAGAAAAGTGTGTTTAGCATCCAATCCCAACTAGGCTCTGCATTTGTAGGATTCCCAAGGGCAGGCAGCTACACTCTGCAAGCTGCTCTGTGGCACACATGCTGAGTGAATGTTACAGTCTCACAGAGCTGTAACATGGCGCCATATGACTCCAGAGTGACCTCTCTAACTCCCTGCTGTTTGTGTTTCCCTGTTGGACAGTTGACAACAGCTGTCTCCAAGGGTACTTCTGAATAGTCATGGTCTTCAGCAGTCTTCAATGCCTAGCCTTCAGGAGAGGCCTTCATCCATCTCTATACAGTTTGGACTTTAATAAGAACTCCCAGGTGATATGTTCCATGGTTCTGAAGTGCTTTTCTACTGAGAAGTTCCAAATCCATCACCTGGGAGTTCTTATTAAAATCCAAACTGTATAGAGATGCATGAAGGCTAGCCATCTCCTTTCCCAGGCCTTTCCTAAGGCCCAGAAAGGTCTCCATCACTCTAACCACTATGGTGAAATGGACTAAAGAAGCAGGAGGTGTGGCTGGGTAAGGCCACACCAGGAATCCAACACTAACAAATAAGATGTACTGGTTTTTCATTTTCTAATGTAAATTCTAGAAAGGAGCCAGGGAAGCAGGGCTAGGGGGTTGAGTGAGCAAATTGGACATAATCAGAATCAGATTCAAGGTAAACTATTCATGGTTAATAGGGTCAGCCACCCAAGCAGCAGCTAGACCTGGAATTTTCCACCCTCATTCCACAAGCATTCACTAGAGCACACGTGTGTGTTCATGGGTCAGGCAGCAAACAGTGCCCAAGAAGGAACAGAAGTCACTTAGCCATTTCCTCCCCCAAAGTGTGGCCTCTCAGCTGCAATACCCCGGATATGTGGGTAGTCTACACCAAAGGGATGGTGACAATATCAGCAATAAAATAATACCCTCCCTCCATCAGCATCCACTAACAGTGTGGAGTCCTGCAAAAAGGACTTGAGTTAAGCATATGATAAGACTCAGGAAGTGTTCACAGCAATATTTTTGAAATAAATAACTGCTCTCTCCCTCCCTTCCTCTTTCTGAGATACACAGAATCTGGCTACACAGACCAGACAACTGACTTTGAACACCTCATCCTCCTGACGAAGCCTCTCAGGTACTGGGATCACAGGTGTGCAGTACCAAGGCCTGGCTGCTTATTCTCCATTTTAGAACTAAGAGAATTTAGAGCCTAGGAAGTCAAGACATGAACTTGAAGGAGACTACTAACCTGGGCTTGAAGATTCTACACCCAAACTTGTCATGCACTGGATTAACATACATTTAAAATACTTTAAAAAAAACTATTTTTAACTTGATTTTCATCTCTTCTGCATGTGCCTCATGTGTTACCTATAACTTTCAGATATTAGCATCCCTACAAAAGACAGGGAGGATAAAATCAAAGGCAGCCCAGATCACTACCAAAAGCATAAACAGAAAAGCAAAGAAGGATATATGGGTCCAGCCCCTCTCTGGCTTCCTGTTATTGGCCCTACCCCAGTGCCCATCATATCTGCCTGGGAAGTCAGGAAAGAAAGGGTTAGTGTGTAAAAGCACCATTCTCAAGGTTTCACCAAGTTCATGAACACCTTATATGGGGTGGCTTCAGCTCTGGGCTGGGAAAAAGACAGAGAGGGAGGAAGAACAGGAAGAAAGTGTCGGCATGGTCTCCTAGATCCCTATTCTCTGCCCAGGCCTAGCACCTGAGAAGCACCCATGTCACAGCTGGAATATGGAGTGCTCTCTGCAGGTTCCGATGTTAAACACCTGAACAACTGCATCTGCTGGAATTATTTTAGAAGGTGCTGGAAACTTAAGAAGTTGGGGTCTAGCTGAGGAAGTGGGTCACTCAGAGGATGTCTTTGGGGGCCATATCTTGCCTAGCCCTGTCCATTCTTCTCTCTCTCTCTCTCTCTCTCTCTCTCTCTCTCTCTCTCTCTCTCTCTCTCTGCTTCCTGCCCTCATGAGGTAAGCAGCCTCGACCACAGGCTCCCACCATGATGTGACTGCTTTGTCTCAGGCTCAAAGCCATGAGTGTAGCCACACTTGGACTAAAGCCTTTGAAATGCAGACTCACAAAGAAGACTTTCTTTAAGTCATTTCAGGTGAGACGACACGAAGAAGCTAAAAGACAATCCTGTCGCCACACAGCTCGCACCTGGGTGGCCTCAGACAGCTCATCTTACATTCGCCCGTCCATCCCCCAAAGTTAATATAAAACCTTCTCGCTCGGCTGTATTACGCTTCTCCGTGGAAATGAAGAGGTTCTGTTTGAACACTGTCATGATGGCAAAGGCTCTTTCTTTAAACTCCATCAGGGTGCTCTCATGCTGGAGCTGCAGTGGAATTCTTGCAACTCAAAGCCACAGCAGAATGCATGCAGAGAAAGACAAAGGAAAAGCGCCAGAAGAAGTAGAGATGACATTTTTTTAAATTAATAAGATGCCAGATTTTAAATTAGACTGCACAATAGAACTTTAAATGCTGGAAACTCGGACAAAGGGGAACCAAGTACAGCATATATTGAAAGAAATGTATTTTATTTATTTTCTGCTGAATGAAAGCAGCTGTCAGGTACCTTCTCAGGAAAAAGCCTGCCTCCATCTGTGGTGATATTGTGTTGCCCAAAATATTGTGTACCATAATAAACTTATCTGGGGTCAGAGAACAAAACAGCCACTAGGTATAGAGGCCAGAAAATGGTGGCACACACACCTTTAATCCTAGCACTCCAAAGGCAGCAATCCATCTGGATCTCTGTGAGTTCAAAGCCACACTGGAAACAGCTAGGCATGATGACACACGCCTTTAACCCCAGGAAGTGATAGCAGGAAGCAGAACGGTATATAAGATGTGAGGATCAGGAACTAGGGCCTGGTTAAGCTTTTAGGATTTGAGCAGCAGTTCAGCTGAGATTCAATCTGGAGGCTTCCAGTCTGAGGAAACAGGATCAGTTGAGGAATTGGCCAGGTGAGGTGGCTGTGGCTTGTTCTGCTTCTCTGATCTTCCAGCGTTCACCCCAATACCTGGCTCCGGGTTTGTTTTTATTAATAAGATCTTTTAAGATTCCTGCTGCATCCATCTTGAGTCAGAGGTTGTTACCCCCTAGCCAACAGAAACAGCCCATCATGCTTCATTAGGAGGCAGGTCTTGAACTGAGTAACATTTCGCAGGGCTGGATATCTTAAACAGGGCAGTGCCATAAACATATCCGTCATCCCTATGTCTGATTAAGGTAGTCAGATGCCTCTTGAGGTTCCAAACAGGAGATTGGGAAGCAGTTGCCAAAGAAGTCATGACTTTGGTCTTTAGAAGGGCTACTTCATGCATCAACATGCATATGAGTTTACACTCTGGTGGAAAGCTGGGTGGAAATCTTGCCTCCTCCACTTGCAAAACTCTGCAATGATTAACAGTTCTTTTCAGTTTTCTTTAAAACATATATCTATTTATTTTTATTCATGTGTATGTGTGTATGCCTGCATGTGTTTATATGCATCATGTGCATGCAGGTGACACCAGGAGCCAGGGGAGGGCATTGAAACTGGAGTTACAGGCAGTAACGAGATGCCTACTGTAGGTCCTGGGAGCTAAATTTTCTGCAAGAGCAGTAAGAGCTCTTAACTGCTGAGCCATCTCTCCAGGCCCCTTTGAATTTTCAGTTTTCGGATCTGTCAAGGTGGGTGTACTAAGAAAACCCGTCTCTCAAGACTGTTCTGCAAAGCTCTATAGACAACGGCTAGCATAGACCAAATGCTTACAATGGTTAGGGGTTGTTAGCTTAACCGTGTCATCCAGGTGTGGATAGCGAAGGTTTGAAAAGGACTGAGTCTTCCTGAATGAAGCAGGTCAGGGAGTTACTTTCAGGACTGCTCACAGAGCCCTCCTGTGTTGCACTTCAGACACCTCACTGTTCAGGTGTCAGTCCCTGCTCGGGTCTCAAACTTAGGGATGCAGGAAGAGAAGCTCAGGGAAGCAGAGTGGCCCGCCGCCTTGTATCGCATCTTCCCAATACAATAACAGACAGGGTCTAGATTCACACTTGTTTGTCCCATGGCTCACTGGGGATTCCACCATATCATGCTGCCTGGAAAAAGAGATTTCTAGAAAACAATGGTCAATTTCCAAGTTGAGGTCCCCTGTGTCAGCATTGAGAACAAAAACCCAATGGGATCTAAGGAAAATCTCACTTGGACAGAGAGGTTTTTTGCTGGGTCGAAGAAAACAGAGAACAGCTTTCTGCCAACAAGACCCTCTCTGCCTGGCCTCCTCCAAGGCTTGATTTTGATGTTGAATAATGCATGCTTGCCCTTGAATGCTAAGAGTGATGGGAACTGCACTCACTGGTCCAAGGCAGGGAAAGATACACAATTCTCAAGCAGAGCCTCTTATCAGCTCCATTGAAGTTAAGAAAGCAAGAGGAAGAAATGACAAAAACAGAAGACCCATCAATCTCTTCTTGACACCGGTCAGCCTGGCTGCAGGGACAGCTTGGCGGCTGTATTTCGGCTCCAGAAGCTGAGCACTCTCCTGGAGCCCAGCAGTAGTGATAAGGAAGGATGAGGTGTGAGCCTGGCTGACTCTGGCACACAGCTCTTCTGTTTGGTTTTCTGCACCTTTAACTTATTTCTAAATGCCTCTGAGTTTCCTGGTCCCTAAGCCGAGCCATTTCACAGATTGTCTCAAACCGCTTCTCCTTTCTCAAATTCTCCAGTCCCTATAAGCAGCAAATTGCCAGGGCAGAAGGAATGTTTCAAGTACACTCACCCTTCATTCCTCTATCAATTCTAGGCTGTTGTTACCAGGTGTCCAAAAGTTGTTATTTGCGTGCGTGCGTGCGTGCGTGCGTGCGTGCGTGTGTGTGTGTGTTGAATGAAAGTAAATGATTAGACAAAATTTAAATAGCTAGACTGGGAAATTTTATCCTTTGGACATAATTTTCTGAGTGCCATGATTAATATAGAATTTTTTTTTGCCTGTTTTGGTCTTCAAAATTTTATGGCACCCAGTGTTACTTTTCTTGGCCTCTATCTGACAATCAAAAGCCAACTTTAGGATAATAGAATGGCTTCATTCATTCATTCATTCATTCATTCAGCAAGCTGTTGGGCATCTGCTGGGTATCTAACTAGAGGGGTCTAGAAATTCCAAGAGGTCTTAAACATGGTCTATCATGATTGAGACAATATAGCAAAGTCTTTGAACACATAATGAGTTTTAGAATCAAGCAGGGCTCAGGCCAGGCCCTTCTGAAGCTATTCACAAACTCTCTGACTCAGGGCGATTTATTTTGCCTTTCTCTGCCTTAGATTACACTTTTATAAAATGGGCACACTACTATCTGCTGCCTGTAGAGCGAGTAAGGATTATATGAGTTAATAACACCAAGCACTTAGCACAAGATCTGGGACACAAGAACCAAGCAATAAATAACAGCTGTTACTGCAAGCTTCAAGAACATTTTGAGTTGATGGCTGGGCCAAGCGTGGCAAATGGCTGTTTTGTTTGATTATTTTTGCAGAGGGCAGATCCCCCACATGCTGATGAGTTTTGAGGCAGCCAGGGGACAGAGAACAGACGCCCGCCTGGTTCTCTGTGGAGTGTGAAGCTGAGCAGTTGTGCAGCCTGCCAGCCTCCAGCTCCAGGCTTGGCAATGAACCTAAGGAATATTCCAGCATCACAGAAAAAGACCCCATTTCCTTCCTGAATCAAAGAAAATGCTACATCCTTTAGCAGTCCAAACCATCTCAGCAACTCCCAGGGTGGTTTGGACATCCCACCAAGAAGGGGATGTATTTCCAAGTTCCAGCCAGAGTTTGCCCAACTCAGTAAGGCAGTCCCAGACCCTGCCCAAGCAAAGGAGTTCAGCAGAGCTGAACAGGCCTTCGGGCAGATTAGGCTGGGACAAGATGGAAAAATCATCACCAGGAAAATCCCAGATTCAAGACGCCCTGTCACTGTAGTGAGGAGGACACTTACCAGAGGGGACTACACTGGTTCCCTTGCTGCAGTGGGAGCACTGTCCATGTGGATGCTGGCACAGAAGGTTTTGTCATTTGGACCATAATAAAATCCACTTCCTGAACTCCATTCACCTCTGGGTTGTGGCTGGACCATGCTGTCTGTGCAGATGCTCCTACCCCGTGCAGAGCCCAGCGCACACCTGCAGCAGGAGCCGTTTGGAGGAGCTGCCCAAGACCCCAGGAAATGCTCACAGGTATTAATGAAAACTGTTCTTGGCCACCTTGAAGGGCAGAGGGGTGCTCCTGCTAGGGCAGGGGCTTAACATTGGCTGCATGCTGGAATTCCCCAAGAGCCTTTACACTCCTGATGCCAGCCTTTGACCAGACCAATTAAACTAGCACTCTGGGGGAGGGACCCAGGCTTCGTACTGGTTTATAGGTTAGCCAAATGACTCCAGTGTGTGATCAAGTTTAAGAATTAGTTTCTAAGGCAGGAGCAAATGCAAGCCGAGACTCCAAGGGGTTTCCTTACTTTCCTCCCTCTCTTCCTTGGTTCCTTTCTGCCCCTTCCTTCTTCCCGTCTTCCCATTCTCTTTTCTCGCTATTTACTGATGAACTGTACTCTACTTAGAGCTGCTGGTCTATAGTTAGATGGTTCTTAATTACAAATTCTGTCTTTACTGCTACTAATTACGAGACCGGAGGCAAGTTATTCAGCTTCTCTGAAGCTCAGCTTTCTTATTTTGTATATTGGGGGTGAATACTAGTATTTACTCTGAGAATCTATATGAGGATTAAATATCACAGATGAATTGTTCAATATGATACTAAGTGATTAGTATTTGATCAGTAAGTGTAACACCACTTTATTCTAATTATTATGGTAATTATTTGCCAGGGGCTGTGTTAGATGTTGGTACTAGAAACAGGAGAGTGTGTAGGTGAGGTATGAGCTCTCTCGTTACCAATTCTTTTTTCACTCCCTAAACTGTGAGGCAGGACAGGACAGACGAGATTTCTCTAGCCATTGGGTCCTGAGCATTCCCAGTGTCGGGTCTAGTCGAGGCGTACCATGCACACACAGGGCACCGGCTGCAGAAAAGCGGAGCACTGAGCACGGTTCTGGGACAGGCCTCCCACCTGAAGACTGCGTGATGAAACGGCACCAATATTTTGCAGTTGGAGACTCTGAGGCTCGGCATAGGTAAGCTTTTCATGCAGGATGGCACCGGTGGAGGTAAAACTTAAGCGACGTAAGCATTGCTCTGCTGAAGTCGGGTGTGCTTGGGAGTGACTCGGGCCAGAGAAAGAAGGAAGCTGTTCTTCAACCGTAAATTCTGCCTCCGGGGAAGGACAAACTCCAGTGAGCGGGTCACAGAACCAAGGAACCAGGTCAAACCTGAGAAGAACGGTGAGAGGGTAAAGATGGAAGTGTTTGGGCGAACGTGGGTATGGGGGAACATACGAGGAATATATGAGTGCTGAGTGGGCAGTGATTTGTTTAAAGGGTGCTGGGGAAAATGGAATGGTCTCAATCTGTGGCAAGCCTGTCCGATAGTGTTGATATGACTCAGTTTCCCTGTCTGCGCTTGATCTTTGCCAAAAGGCTGAGAAACAACAGTGTCTCTGTCCGAACAATGAAGTTATATCACCAGTAGAGGTTGTTTAAAATTAAGTAGAAATTTGCTGACTTTAAATCACTGGAGGGGTAAGCAAGCAAGGCCCCTGTTTAAATGGCTTAGTTAAAATGACTTGTGTTAATTTTGTGAGTAGTGGACTCTATCTTGCACAGTTTGTAAAGGTCTTCATTTCTGTAAGGGACACTTGGGAACCATCACAAGAAGCTAGGACATTTGAATACTCTAGTATGGAGGTCTGGATTTTGTTCAAGTCCTGGCTAATATGAAGGCCCTACAACTTACAATAGTCACTCCGGTTCTCAATTGCTGATCTACAAAATGGAGCTAAGAACTCATCTGGCTAATAGGCTGTGGGTGAGATGTCCCCACGCCCAATAAATGCCCAACAGGCACTTCATGCAGACTCAATGCTGGAGAGCCTGCCCACTGTCCTGAGCGCCAAGAGAGCCGCCACAGGTTCAGGAATTGCTCCTTTCAGTCTGGCTCTGCAGCCTCCAAAGTCCCTGCTGCAGCCAAGTCAACTTTCCCTCTTCTGCCAGAGCTGGCTACTTGTTATTTGTTTGGTAGGGTATTTGTTTCCCAATATTGTTACCGAGTAGGACAGCTCTATCAATGAGGTCTGCTGCTTTATGGGTTGCTAATTGCTGGGGCATAATTGCTGCAACATTGCTTGGCGCTTCTGTAATTCTCTGCAGCCAATCAAGGTGGCTGCTTCTCTAATTATAGCACTGCACATTCTCTGTCACCTGGGTCCAAACACTCAGTGTGACATGTACTAGAGCTCTTTCCAGGGCTTGCACAGGAAAGAGCTTAACTGGAGAGAGAAAGCCATTCTGAAAAATGACAGGCTGTGTCATTTTATAGTTGCACATGGATACACAATGGAATTCTTAATAATCACGGCAAGGTGCATATTTTCTTAAAGTGGGTCCTACAATCAGTCTCAAATTCAACTCAAGCTCTAAATGAAATGTGTTGGTACTTGTAATGATTACAGTTCTGAGGCCCAGGCAGACCCAAGGTGTCTTTGCAGAATATTCAAGGCTGGACTGACCGTATCCCCCTCCTTCTAGCATCGAGACCATTATTGTGCTTAAATGTTTTATGATGCTTATAATCCACCTGTATTTCCCTCCACAAGTCAGGAAATGAAAATAATCAATCCACTAGAACGACTGTAAGTTCTGATAGGTTCAAAGTAGTGCTATACACAGCTGGTAAAAGAATTACCAGTGATAAAACAGTGACTTTATTTAATGACATAATTCCCACTTTTTTTAAACAGCAAAATCCAAAGTTGTGACTTACTCTATGCCCCAAGTGTCTGGCACTACCCATCTCCAGCCTCTCACTGGGTCACGGCCCCGTCACTGGCTTCTGTGTTCCTCCAGCAACTAAAATCATTCCCAACTCATCCTCTCCCTGTTTTTCTCTCTGGCACCTTTCCCTTCCAGGGTTCACACCTGGCAGCGTCTGTATGATGAGCATGCCCAGAATGTCGAAATTCTCTGTGAATCATCGCTTTTATTCTGAACAGCCATCACCACAATCTGATGTTATCTTAATTTGCTCCTTGCGGCCTCTTTCTCCACAAGGTAACACATCTATGGCACCTCGCTCAACCCGCTACATGCAGCACCTGTAACAAAGACAACCCATTATAGGCACCCATGGAACAGTTATTTGATAGAAGACAGCAATGAATGAACACACAATCCATGCTTCTTTATTCCAGTCTTTGTCCAGGTGCTCTTGCTTAAATTATGATACTCATCTATCCACAGGCGCCCTAGCCCATATCATCATGATGTCTGTCTCCACAAAACTTACATGTTTTTGTCCTAATTTCCAGGAGCTAAAAATGAGACTCTACAGGTAGGCACAGAGGTGCTTGTCTCGGTTCCTTGCACTAGGAAGGCTGGGGTAGAAAAACCACGGATTTGAGGCTAGTTTGAGTAATGTGGTGAGACCCTAGTAAGATCAAATGTCAAAAATAAAGAACGTGTGATAAGCAATTGTTAGAATATTTAAAAAAGAATTGAATTTAAAGGAGAGCCTTGGTGTGGGCCCTAGCTCAATATGATGTAGGTCCTTATGTGGGAAAGAAATTGCAATCTAGGAACACACGTAGCAAGACCATGTGTAGGCACAGAAAGAAGACCTGGTTCTGTAAGTCACATGATATGAATCCTGCAGGCATGTTGGGCTTGAACTTCCAGCCACCATATCTGGTTTTACGCTTTGGAAAACAAATACACTCTCCGCCTGGACGCCACTGCACCTCACTTGGCTAGCAGTAGAACCCTGCTTTGTGCAAACGCTAGCGTTCTGCAGCGGTGTGGCCACATGACTAAAGATCTATAAGCAAAGGGGAAGGAGACACAATGAGGCTGGAAAAGAGGCAGCCCTCTCCACCATGCCTGCCAACACAAAGGAGTGCCTTTGACACTCTGTTACAATTCCCACTTGGCAATGAGTTGCATTGTTTTACTAGGCAGGCTTAGTCCAGTTCTTTAGGGGACGTTTTTGATGGCAGATGGGTCCTCTATGCTGGGAGAAGGGTACAGTACGGTTTTGCAAGCGAGTCTATTTCAAACATTCCCTGGGAGTTAGACTTGAGCAATTTTGTTCCTATCATATACGGCAAGGACTCCCCTTCTGCCTCATTGAGTTCTTTGCTCCCAGAACGGAAAGCTCAGTCCTGTGCACCTGAATCATCCTTTGATTACAAGACAATTTAAAATGATATAGAGGATGATTCCTGAAACCCCACCCATTGTTTTTCAAGTGATATTTATACATTCTGAGTTCCCTGAAATAAAACAAGAAATTAGCTTTGGGACTAACATACTCAACTGCACAGTATAGCCAGACATTATACCAACTGGACAGCAGAGAACAAGCCCAAAGCTCCAAAATCAAGCAAATAAACCAAATAACAACAAACCCATAGAGTACTAATATTACTGAAAAACAAAACTGTCTTTATTTCATGGATGTGGCTCTCCAAAATCCTAAAGCACTTTAAAATCTAGAGAGATTGCTTAAAGTTGTGTTTGAACTATTCAATGTCTTTCTTTTTCTTACTTAAAACTTTTTTTATTGGAAAATAAACACATCCCAAAAGAAGTTTTTTCTTTTTTTTAAAAAAAAGAGAGTAGAGCTTAATGCATTCTGAATGTGTGATCAACTACACCTCAGATTCTGACAAACTCTGTTGTGATCTTCAGCTTTTTCTTACTAAGGCAAAATACTAGAGAAAACCACTTAAGAAGAAGACATTTATTTTAGCTCACAGTGTTGGTTTTAAATGCAGCACTTTTACTCTGTGAGGAAAGGTCAAGAGGCACAACAAAACCCAGTATCAGAGCTTTATTAGGAGGAAGGGGGGGACAGAAGAGAGAGTGGCCAGGCTGATGGAAAGACAGGTGAGGAGAAGGAAGAAAGGGCCTGGGAGGAGGAGAAAGCAGAAGAGAGAGGAGGAGTCTGTGACCGACATTTTAAGGATTCCCCTACACATGCACATGTGGGCTTACGTAGGTACACCATGCATACTCAGTTTGCATGATCACACTGTGAACATTGTGCAATCACACAGTGCATAGATAACGTAGGACAAAGACTCCTTACTTGGCTACTGAACTGCACATGTGCGGTCATAAAACTGGAGGAGTGGCTGGAATCCTAACACACAGTTCAAGAGTTTTCCAACTGTGGTCACTTGGCCTTGTTTTTGTGGGCATGTGGTAGTTAGTACATCCTGGTGGGGATGTATGGCAGAGGAAAAGCTGATAGATGCTGAGATCAGGAAGAACCAGGATCCTAAGATCCCCTTGAGTGCATACCAGCAATGACCTAAAGACTTCCCAGCGGGCCCCACCTCTTAAAGTCCCACCACCTTCCAGGACAAAGCCTTCAGTGCGTAACCTTTGGGGGACATTTCAGACCCAAACTATAACACTCAACTATCTTCTGCCACTGCAACCATCTTTTTGACCCTTACAGGATCCCATCCATGCTTTCCTGTTCACTGCTGCCCGTGTATCTTCATACACTGTGGCTTAATTTAGCCAGCTTAAAATAAATATTCAATAAATAAAATTATGCTGTGTTTGTCCCTTTGATGTCTACTTTCTTTCTCTGAAATTTGAGATCCCAATACATTGGGTTAGCTATGATTTCAATATGATATAGTATCCAATTGAATAAACACTTGGGCTTATTGTTTTCCTATGCATAAGCTCAGGGGTGAAGTGGCAGGTTTATTGTCTGTCTCCCCCTACCCCGCTTCTGTGTGTGTGTGTGTGTGTGTGTGTGTGTGTGTGTGTGTGTGTGAAAGATACAAGTATGTGCATGCTCTATGAAGGTCAGACATTAACTCCAGTTTCCTCCATTGTAGATGTAACAGTCTTATTATGGGTACCAAATATAGATGTAATAGTCCTATTATATAAGAAACACAGAGCCAAATGCAGAGTTAAAAGCTCAAGAGGTCAGAGCAGTAGCTAAGAGCTGATACTAAAACCCTTTCTTACCCTTCGCTGCCGCTGCCATCCTTCCCCTCCGAAAGAGAGCTACTTCCTGTGTATCTGTCTTTTTATTGACTTTCTATTCTGCCTTCTCATTGGTTGTAAACCCAACCACATGACCTCCTCCAGGTCTTTATGGTTGGTATTGAAATTAAAGGCATGTGTCTCCATGCTGGTGGTGTCCTTGAACACAGAGATCTGCCTGTCATGTGATCAGGATTAAGGGCATGTGCCACCACTGCCAGACTTTTGCTATGGCTTGTTATTAGCTCTGACCCCCCCTCCGTAACTTTTTTTGTTAACATACAAATAAAATCACATTTCAGCACAAATAAAACATCACCATACTCCATTGTTCTCTACTTTGCTTTTGGGGACAGGGTTTCCCCACTTACCCTGAAGCTTACCCTTTCAGATAAGATGGCTGGCCAGCCAGCACCAGGGATCCTCCTGTCCCTACCTACCCAGTTCTGGAGTTACAGGTATGTTCCATCACACTCAGCTCGTGCCCAGACATGGGGCAAGAATTTACACCCAAAACCTGGGAAAGCTTTAAAAAAGGGTTCTAAAATGGAGCCAAGAGCAGCTTCCTAGTTGTGTCTCCCAGGAAAGCTGTGATACAGAGACACCACAGCCTGCAGGCTTGAGCTACAGTATGGTGGGTTCATGGTGCATGGGCTTGAGTACAGCATGGTGGATTCCTGCCACTGTACACAGTGGTGTCTTTGAGCCACACAGCACACCGTGTGGTGGATTTAGCTTTTGCTAGTAAAAAAAAAAAAAAAAAAAAAAAAAAAAAAAAAAAAAAAGGGTTTTGGGCTACACGCTGCTGGATGGAAACATAGACCCACTTCCTCCCAGAGTCGGCAGAGAACATGGTTTCCCAGAGCTGGTGGTAAATGTAGTTCTGCCATGTTGGAAAGCTGATATGGGTGGAGCCAGGAGCCAAAGCTGGCACTTCAGGCCTAGTCATGCTGCAGTTTAAAGCAACAGATTCACAAAAAGACAGATTCAGATTAAATAAACCTCTAAATGGTTTACAGTGTGTGTAAAAATGTACGTAGGCTTGGAAGTGAAAGGAAAATGAGTATAGACAGTTATATAAAGAAATAGAAAGTTTTAAAAAATAAAGTCTTTAAAGAGAAAGTAAAGGTAATATAAAAAATAAGCCACATAAAGATGGATATTAAACAGAGAGTCTGGATTATATTGTGTTTGGGATTTTTAATTGCAGAAGAACATTTGATTGTAAAAGCTGCTAAGTTAAACCAATATGTATATTTTAAAGGTATTTTGACTTCAAAATTTGGATCTATGGATATGTTGCTTTGGAAAGGAGGCTCTGCTTTTGTTTCCACAGAAAGCAAGAGGCTATGGATTTGTTCCAGGTTAAGATGGATCAGAGTTCATCAAGCCAGACCTCCTGAACCTTAACAGATGGTACCTATCAACAAAGGTTATAGCCAAGACTTGAACATTATCTCAAATTTTCTCAAGATTCCCATAAGACTACCAGCACCTTCTGTCAACGGGAAGTAGCTTAAAAAACTATGCCCACACTCCCAAAAATGGATTATAGATGTTTGTCTTTGTTTAGATTGTTGGTTGCAAATTGTTATTGGTCATAGTCAACCTCTTTCTAAAAGAATAAGGGAATATATGATATAGAAATGTAGGATATAGATATGATAGGATAAAAGGGTCGATTATTGAATCTACTTTTAAAGAGCAACAACTTATTTGAAATGTTTTACATTGCTATGGATCTTAGTTTACTGATAAAAATTTAAAGTTAATTTTGTTATATTGGATGTATTATTTCTATTCTTGTTTAAGGTATTGTGTTTATGTAACTCATTTAAATTGTAATGGATAATTAGGAAATACAGATTAATAATTAGTCATCTATGATAATCAAACTTATAGTCATGTTAGTTAACTTTTTTTAGGTATACATAGATACATTTCAATTAGATAGGTAATCTTTAAACACTTCAAAGATGTACAGAATATGGCATTTAGTATGTTTTAAGAACTTGGAATTTTCTGGACAATGAGACAAGTCTCCTAGCAGTACCAATTACTTCAAGGAAAATAATGGGCATTGAAGAAACTCATTATGGAGTTTGCTTTCTTTATGGCAAAAGTTAGCCATTTGGGCAAGAAACTGTTTTTGCCTAGACTGATTGACAAAATGTTGTATAAACTAGACATGCAGGACCCATAGGAAGGTGATCTCTGAACTTTACAAGACAAGATGGTCCTTCAGGTTCCTGCTTCACAGAGGAGACTGCCAGACATTCTATAGGACACAAGGAAAAGTGACTGAGAGACTAGACCTGCCTAGAGGCTGAAGATGGATGCACCAACATTGCAGAGGAACTTTGGATGACTGTCCAGGCAGCCATCTGTCTTTGTCATTTCTAGAAGTTTGGAAGTTGCTTACAATGCATTTCCTATTTACTTAAGTAATATTATATCCTTCTGAGGTCTTTGATATAGTTGAAGACTAGATAGTTATCATTACAGTTTTCCTTGTTTATGATAAATAAGATAGATATGAAACCTTAGACTCACAAATATAGGATAGATAGGATATCTTCTTTAATTTTGCCAAATACAAATAGACTAGATATTATAACCATAATTCTTGCTTGATAACTGTTTTATTATATGTAATTTTACTATGTTAAAGTTAAAACCTTCCTGTTGAATAAAAAGGAAAGGGGGAATGATGGGTGATGTTCTTCTGTATGCTATGAATATATGTTGCTCTGATTGGTTGATAAATAAAGCTCTTTGGCCAGTAGTGAGGCAGAATAGGGTTAGGCAGGACATTCCAACTTGAGAGGAGGAAAGAGAAAGGAGAACAGAGGAGTCTCTGCCAGCTGCCCATGAGAAGCAAGATGTAAAGATACCAGTAAGCCATGAGCCACATGGCAAAGTATAAATGGATTAATTTAGATGTAAGAGCTATCTAGGGAGAAGCCTGAGCCATTAGGCCATATAGTTTGTAATTAATATAAGCCTCTATGTGTTCAGTTGAGTCTGAGAGGCTGCAGGACCATGGGGCCGCAAGAGCCGGGCAGGACCTGGAAAACTTCTGGCTACACTCTGCTTTCACATGGATGCTAGGGATCTGAACTAGTGTTCTTGGACTTATATTGGAAGTACTTTATCACTGAACAATCTCCCAAGCCTGTCTCTGTGTTTAAAGCAGTGCTGGATTAAAGAGCTAATGTGATGGGCAATCTTACTGGAAAGGAAATCTCCATTCCACCCTAGCAAGTTCCTGAATGCCGCCCCACTTGTCACAAACCAGGCACAAATTTCTGCAGCCTGCTTCCTGCAATATCCATTAGCCTAGATGTCCTAGAGACAGTAGCCTCTTCCCTCACACTTTTGGACCATTTGCTTATTCATTCAACAAATATTGTCAAGTTGTTCTGGGTATCAAGGAACAAGGCCCTATTCATGGTCCTGGGAGTCTAGCAGATATTCCAGTATACCTGGGGCAAGACAGATTATCTGTGGATATTTCCGTGTCAGTCAATCATCAGAAAGTAGTAATTAGTTCTCATTCACTCCATGGCTAGCTTCTTCTAGGAACTCTCATCTTTAAGTTTTTAAGTCTCAAAATCACCTGCCAAGGTAACTTGAGAAGTTCATGGGATGACCTTTGTAACATGTTAATTTTTACAACAGCCACTTCAAAACTTGTGCTGGAATATTGTGCACAATAGCCTAAGACTGAGTAATCCAAACACCTATCAAGAGATGAATGAGCAATCCAAATGCAAGATAGTCACACAATGGAATGTTGTTTAGTAATAAAGAAAGGCATCAACTACTGACAGGCCACCAAGATGAAGTTTAAAACATCACACTCAGTAACAGGTTTTCAAACCAAAATATCAGTGCCAGGTATGACCGAGAGTAGTTGGCCGGCAGACACAGAAGCTCCCAAAGCAACACAGGCTGTTGTCATCTCTCTTAGTTGCCCGCCAGAACTAGACAGTGAGGCTGAAGACACCACCCACTCAGAATACAGCACACAAAGAAGCCAAGCTGGTAGCTTCCTCCCTGCCAGCTACGTTCATGTCAAAAGGTGCTTTGCAGGTTGTTAGGGAGCAAAGGTCATCAATACTCACACCCAGCTGTAGACACTGCATGGTACAGTATTAAACTGTCTAGCAAGATATCCTCATTGGTACAATAGGGGAGTGAATGTTCTAGGGGCAACCAACTACTTCCTGATTAGATTTGAGGACCACTCTATGGGAGAGAATGTGTGCCTGACCTTGTAGAATTGGTCAGAA
Organism: Peromyscus eremicus; assembly: GCF_949786415.1. Classification (NCBI taxonomy): domain Eukaryota; kingdom Metazoa; phylum Chordata; class Mammalia; order Rodentia; family Cricetidae; genus Peromyscus; species Peromyscus eremicus. The sequence goes on from NC_081420.1 coordinate 131,042,066, forward strand.
GACTACGGCTAGGGTGTTCACAGGTCCCATGGGGGAATCCATTGCAGGTGCTTTGCCCAATGAGCATGTCATTAGACTGCCTTCTAAATATTCAAGTTTTTATTCCTGGACCAATAAGGTCTTAGTCATAAAAGACCCTTTTGGGTGGGTGACAGCCAAAATGTGAACACATAACTGGTCAAAGCACTGAGAATAAGTGACTGTTGAGGGCTTGGCTCCAAAGAAGATGTTTTTGTCACCCCCTCCGAGGCCAAGAGACATCATGGATGAGGCAGAGGAAGAGCTGCAAGAACTGAAGAATGGGGAAGGCGTGGGGGAGCTTGCTGTTTTCTCAATATGACATAACTTGGCAACCCTGAACACACACCAGTTGTGACTGCCTATGCGGGGCCTGAAAGAGAGAGGTGGGGAAGGAGGGAGGAGGAAGTAAGTGAGGAAGGAAAGGAGAGGCATAAGAATAGGAGGAAGACTGCCTGGGAAGAAGGATATTAGCAGGAATGGGAGGGGATGAGAGAGGTCCTGGGGAGAGTGTAATCACAGTGCGTTATATGCAAGTATGATGTCAAGTTTTAATTAATTAAATATATAATGTTCAGTGAAAGAAGCCAGATTCAAATGACCTTATGATTCCAACTCTAAATGTCTATGGCAAGCAAGTTGGTGGACACGAAGATGGACATGAAGAGCAGCTGCCAGTACCAGTGGCCCTTCTGAGCCAACAGAAATGCTCTGGAATGAGATCATGGCTATCATCCCACAACTCTGTAAATTTGCTAAAAAGCACCTAATTTTGTATTTACAACTGGTGAGTCTTAGGCTAGTCATAGTATATCTTGATAAAGCCGAGTAGGTAGCTTTCAAAAACATCTGCATGAAATGTTTCCATCTATAATTTTAAATTAATTTTGGAAGGGGGATTTTGAAATGATCACAATATCCCATGGTTTTAACGGACATCTAAGTGTAGATATTTGTGGATACATAATATAACAAATCAGGCTATTTGACACACACATTGCCTCTAGTATACATTTGGGGCTTCATACTGCCTGAGGGATCTGAAGTGTACAAGTGACTAACATGGGGGCCAAGTGCAAGACCTTAGACTGTCTGACAGGCAGGGAAACAGAGTCACTGTCCTGGAGAGGTAGAACCTTTGTTCTAGCATGGAGCCCTGTTCCCAGCATCCTGCACTTTTATAATAAAGGCTGGCATTTTCTAAATGCAGATCCCAGCTTCTCAGTCCCCCACTCCCTGAATGTACCTGTCTCCATGTCTAGGATTCCTGGGCCACACTGGAGTTTGGGGGGTGGCTTCAGGTGGAGATTTTGTCAAAGATAAATGGCCAGGCCCAGCAAGCAGCCCTGAGCTGAGGATACCCAGGATGTGGTACCATGAATCAGCCATGTTCCCCCAGGAGAGGCAGTCTGCTTATTACCCTCAACCTTGTCATCGATTGCAACATACAGACATCAAGCCTGGGCCCGCAGGCAGCCAAGCAGAGGTTTTCAATTTATCTGCAGCAAGTTGAATCCTGGAAACTGCAGAGTAGAAGCAGAGCCACTCTGGACGGGGAGGGGCAGGTTATAAGCCACTGTTCTTGGAGCACCGAAGATCAAGGCCATCTGAATGGTCTTGTGATTTCAGCCCCGAGACATCTCCATACCACTGCACTCACAGAGCCAAGCTGAGGCCCAACAAATGCTTGTCAATTACTGAGGAAATGAATTACAATAGAACGATGATATTTCACACAGGGATTTAACTCATTTTGAAACATTTCATGCAGATGTTTTTAAAAGCTTCCTTCTTGCCCTTATTGAGATATACTATCAATAAAAAAAATGATAAATGAATGAGTCACACTACACTGCTTACAGAAAAATATCTAACAGGATATTGTTTCTTCAGTATGGGCGCATTTTATTATGCTTTCCATGTATATAACTTTGATAATACTCATAGATATGTTACCAAAATATCACCTCTTTCAGGCAGTTTGTGTAATTTTCTTCCTTTATCTTCTAATTTGTCTGTGCTGTGAACTTGTTTCTGAACAAGTGAATCGTCAGAATTGAAGAGTGAAGCTTGTTGCTATCTCCTCTGCCCAACTCCCATGGTGCTTAGAGAGCTAGCACAAGGAGTCCCCAAGGTCTGTGGGTGTCATTTCCTTGGCCTGCAATTGTCCCAAGCATGAGAGACACTGAGAGAAGTCAGCATCTAAACAAGAGTCAGCATGGTGGACCTTGGTGTTCCTGGGGGGGCTGGGTCCAGAATCCCCATGGATACCAAACTTCAGGGATGCTCATGGACCTTACATAACATTGTGAAGTAGCTGTATAACCCTAGGTACTTCCTGCTTCCTTCCTTCCTTCCTCCCTCCCTCCCTCCCTCCCTTCCTCCTTTCCTTCCTCTCTTCCTTCCTGCTTGCCTCCCTCTCTCTCTCCCTCCCTCCCTTCCTTCCTTGGGCTTATAAAATCCGAATGCAGTGCAAATGTTTCGTGAATGATGCATTATATTGTTGGGAGGACAGGGACAAAGAAAACAAGTTTGAACATGTTCAGTGAGATGCAATCTCTTCCTAGATAATTTCCATCTGATTGGTTGCCTCCATAGAACCTTTATATACCGAGAGAGGCCCAAGTGACTTACTTGGAATTTTCCGTTCTCAGTCAGATCAAGTGGGATTCTATCAGGCCTGCAGTTTAGTTCCTGAGAGTTTGTGACCACTTCCCTCAATGATGGACATGTTGTTCTAGGTATCACCATGCTGCACATCACAAACTCTGCCCAGGGGATGAATGTCTGCCAGTCTTCTCATTTGGATCCTGGAAGTTAGTTTCTCCTCCTGGAATGCTCCCTGCAAGGAGTCTAGGGCCACACACAGCCAGCTTGTTAGACTCTCAGCTGCCGACATCACTTTGTGTTTCAGCTGGTACTACCAGCGGGACCAGTGGGGCCAGTGGGGCCAGTGGAGCCAGTGGGGCCAGTGGGGCCAGTGGGGCCAGTGCAGCTCAGGAGGGTCCTCATGCTGCTAGTGGGTGAATGCATGAGAGCCAGTGACTCTGCACACCATGGAGCAGCCTGCTTCTGCACTTAGGACAGACTGTAGCATAGATGTCCAAGTGAAGGACACGGACACACACACACACACACACACACACACATACACACACATACACACACATTTTCTTCCTTCCTCCCTTCCTTCCTTCCTTTCTCTCTCCCTTCCTTCCTTCTTCCCTTCCTTTCTTTCTGAAATGAAGCCTCACAGGGTCCTTATGTAACTCACACTGTCTTTGAACTTGCAAGCCTTTTGCCCACGCATTGGAGTGCTGGGATTAAAGGCGTGCACCAGGATGTCCACCTCCATGATTCTTAAAACAGTGACTAAGCTGGAAGAAGGAGAGCATCTGGACCCCTGAACCTCAAACTTAAAAGGGAACCAGAAGTGCTGGGTGGCCACCTATCCCAGATTCCTGGGTTGCAGAATATTTAACTATGCAAAGATGTGCTGCATTTGTTTAACTATGCAAAGATGTGTTGCATTTGTTTAATTATGTAAAGATGTGTTGCATTTGTTTAATTATGTAAATATGTGTTGCTGTTTTACCTTGCCTGGCTAAGGCACCTGATTGGTCTAGTAAAAAGCTGAACAGTCAATAATGAGGGAAGAAATATAGGCAGAACTTCCAGGCAGGGAAAATAAGTAGGAGGAGGAATTTAGGCTCGAAGAAGAAAGACAAGAAAGAAGAAAGAAAAGGAAATGACAGGGAGGCCACAGGGGTCAGACAGACAGACATGGAGGAAGCAGGAAACTAGGGCATACAGAATAAAAGAAAGATAAAAAAATCCCAAGGCAAAATGTAGATGAATAGATGCAGGTTGAATTAAGTTCAAAGAGCTAGTGGGACAAGTCTAAGCTAAGGCCGAGCATTCATAATTAATGGTAAGTCTCCGTGTCTTTGTTTGGGAGCTGGTTGGCAGCCCAAAGAAAATGCCAGCTACAGTCCTGTTCAATTACCAGAGTCCCGGTGTGGAAGGTTGTGGACATCACCCTGGTTCTACTGTCCCTAGAGGTGGAGGTCGCTCCTCCTTCAGCAGAATGACACCAGAAAGTTCACACCCACGTTATAACCAGACCAAAATGCCAGATTAGGTAAGAAGCTACATCCAAATGCCCAACTTTACACAAGAAAGGGTATTTCTTTCTTAAAGTTTGCTTTGTTTTTAAATCAGCATACACAGTGTCTTAGTTAGGGTTTTTATTGCAGTGAAGAAACACTAGGACCGTGGAAACTCTTATTAAAAAAAAAAAGAAAACATTTAATTGGGATGGCTCACTTACAGTTTTAGGGGTTCAGTCCATTATCATCATGATAGGGAGCATGGTGGCATGCAGGCAGACATGGTGCTGGAGCTGAACGTGCTATATCTTGCTAGGCAGGCAATAGCAAGTCCACTGACATCACACTGAGGGGAGCTTGAACAAAAGAAACCTCAAAGCCCACCTTTACAATGACACACTTCCTCCAGCAAGGCCACACCTCCTAATAGTGCCACTCCCTTTGGGGACCACTTTCTTTCCAATCACCACATTCCACTCCATGGCCCCCAAAGGCTTATAGTCATATCATAATGCAAAAAAGGAAAAACATTAAGTCCAACTTCAAAAGTCCCCATAGTCTATAGCAGCCTCCAACTTGTTTCAAAGTCCAAAGTCTCTTCTGAGATGAACAGCAATCTCTTAACTGTAATCTCTCTGTAAAAATCAAAAAGCAGATCACATACTTCCAGCATACAATGGCACAGGGTATACATCACCATTGCAAATGCAAGGACGGGAACATAGTGAGGAAATACTGGACAAAACAAGACTGAACACCAGCTGGGCAAAGTCCAAACTCTGCAGCTCCATGTCTGATGTCAAAATGCTCTTCAGATCTCCAACTCCGTTTCTGCTTTGTTGACTGCAACAAACTTCTTTCTCTTGGGCTGTTTTCACTCCCTGTTATCAACTCTCCTTGGCAGGTATCCCACAACTCTGACATCTCTAACATCTTGGGTTCTCTAAGGCAATCCAGGCTTCCACTTCACAACTTCATGCAATGACCTCTCTACTAGGCCTCCATTCAGGAACACCCCTGACACATGCCTGGCCTCAGTGGCTTTATTCCATAACTCTTTTCTTCTGTCTTTAACTCTAAAGCCAGAACCATGTGGCCAAAGCTGCCAAGTTCTGCTGCTTACTGGGGCTGGAACATGGCCCTTACCTGGCGAAACTGGATCTCTAGACTGGGTGGCCTTAAACTCAGAGATCCGCCAGCCTCAGCCTTCCCAGTGCTGGGATTAAAGATGTGCCCCCACCACACCCGGGTCTAAGCTTTCCTTTAGTTCCTTTTCACAAGTTGGAAATTTAGCTGGGTGGGATCTTGCCCTGAGATCACCACTCACTTTATTCCATTTCTTAATCCATTTATCTTCTTGAACACAGAATATAGCTCTATTCCACTTCCTTGTGCTTTTTCTCAAAATTTTCATTTTTTAATTTACTCTGCTCAACTTGTTCCTTTTCATTATAAATCTTCATTATAGTTACCATTAAAAAAACCACAAAACCTACTAGGCTGTTTTGAGATTTCTTTTGCCAGTTGAATTAATCCAAAACTCTTTATTTTAGCTTCAGGAAGATTCTTTGGACAAGGGCAAAAGGCAGCCACTTTCTTCACCAAAATATCACAAGAAGGATCTCTAGACAACATATTAAAATTCTTCTCCTCTGAAACCTCTTGAATGAGACCCCTGACAGTTCAAAATACTCTTAGCACCACTGTCTTCCATGCTCCTACTAGTATGTCCCATTAAGCAGTGCCCAAAGCAGTTCACTGCTTTCATAACCCAAAGTACCAAAGTCCAAATTCCTCCAAACAAACACATGGTCAGGCCTACCACAGCAACACTCCAGTCTCTGGTACCAACTTCTGTCTTAGTTAAGATTTTTATTTCCCTGAAGAGACACCATGACCGTGGCAACTCTTATAAGGAAAATATTTAGTTGGGGTGGCTCACTTACAGTTTCAGAGGTTTAGTTCATTATCATCATGGTGGGGAGCATGGTGACATGCAGGCAGACATGGTGCTGGAGGAGTAACTAACTGAGAGTCCTTCTTGCAGGCGACAGGAAGTCAACTGAGACACTGTGGTACCCTGAGCATGGGAATCCTCAAAACTCACCCTGACAGTGACACACTTCCTCCAATAATCACTCTAAAGCTACACCTCCTAATAGTGTCACTCCCTGTGAGATTATGGAAGACAATTACATTCAACACATAGTAACCAGTTTCTTATGGCTTTTCAACCTAATTAGTCTGGGTCCCCCCCTCCCACTGCACTCCTATATCTCTTCCCTATATGTCTCTCATATATGTCTACCCACACTTTCTGCTCATATCTTTTCCCCTCCAATATTTTGTTTTCTATGATCATGTTCTATTACCCTGCTCTGTTCCCTTTCTAGTTTACTGACTTCATCCACCTCTCCCCGACCCCAACACGTTACAAGTCATGATCTGCACATGACAGGACAGGAGGTGTCTGTCTTTCTGAGACTGGGTTACCTTATTTACATAATATTTTTCTGAATTTTTTGTAATCTCATTCAGAAAAGATAAAAGACTTTCAAGGCAGTCTGTTGATGGCTGGGTAGCACAGAATGGAGCAGCATTCAAGTGGCTTTGGTCTTGTGGCATTTCCATGTCATCCCTTACATGACCTGTGGCAGAGAAAGAAAAGCTCAGTGGCCATTTCAATGACCACTATCAATGGCCAAAGCAAATTGCATGGTTATGCCTGACTTCAGGAGGCAGGAAACAAATGTGACTTCCCCAGTGCTCAAAGATGGAGATCCTTCTGCTAACACTCATCTCTACAGTGCTGACAACCATGTGTTCTTTCTTATCTCACTGACTCTTCAGAGAAGTACAGAGCACACACCATCTAACAGTTGACCAAAATGCAACACATTTACTTTTTTATCATTTCAATCATAGCATTGTGATTGCTGCCTCATTCAAGATTTAAAACATAAAAGATAGTCTAAAATGTGGCAACACACAATAAGCATATGTGAACATAGGAATATTCTAAGGAAAGACCACGTTGTTCCCTTTAATTGTGTTGCACCAATATTAATTTCCAGGGTTTGATAATTCCAACTCAGCTCTTAATACTGGGGCAGTTGGGTGAATGATGTGAGGGAATTTTCTGTGCTATATTTGAAAACTTTATTTGTGAATGTTATATGCATTTCAGAACCAAAAGACAAAAAGATAACCAGAGACAATTCTGCATCCAGGCCCTTTGTCTTAGATCTGCTGTAAATGTCTTGCATGAGCAGTGGGAGAAGATGTCTAAATGAAGTGAACTTTTGCCAGAAACACTGGAAATCTGATGAACGTGCTGGTAAGATGGCTGCACAAACTCACCTGCCTGTCTCTACCTTCATTCTCCATGGAAACAGATGAAATCTCCTTGTCAAAAGTCAGAATAAAGGCTCCTCAAGCCCCCCTTGAATGCCCTTCATGAAGGTAATAAGTGGGAGCCAGGTGAATTGCTACATACTTCCCTTTAAATTCTTGGGCTCCAGTGACAGACCAAGGCTCTCATCTGTCACCAAACTGTTCCAGGCAGACCCATTACTTTAGTACCACAATAAAATGAAGGACGTTGGGATAATCTGTCAAGGAAAAGCAGCTGCGAGTCGCATCATGCACCAGAGGCTGTCTGCATTTGCCCAGAACGTTTAAAAATCTCTGCCCCAGCTCTTCTCCCCAAAGTCCTTATTTTGCCCAATAAAATAAATTTAAAGTACATAAATGTATATTAAAAATATCTAAGCAAACACTTGCAGCTAAATAATGCTTGCCCAGATGCGCCTACAATTTTTTTTATCGTTAGACATGTTTCCCATTCTTCCAAGTAAATATTTCACTGAAAATGCTCCCCAAGCAGTTGTTATCTGGATATCCTCACAATGGAATATTCTGCGCTCTACACACATAAATACTGTAAATAACCAGGCACCTTCCCGAAGAGACCACTGACTATCTACAGTTTACAAAGGGCTCTCGATGGCACGGTGGGCAAAGAGCCAGAGCTGCTGACCAGGCTGGGATCCAGAATCCAGGTGACAGTTTTTTCCCATGAAGTCCCTGGAGCCTGAGCCAGAGTGCTTCCTACAGAATTGATTAGTGTGTTTCACTCAAGGAAACTGTGCCATGCGAGAAGGAGTCAAATCTGAGGTCACACAGACTCTCTTCTTAAAGGCTCTTTCTTACAGTTTTGTGACTTCAAACAAGTGAACATAAACACCAAGTCTTTGATGAGAAATGATGGTAAGAATTGTGGCCCGTGAGTGTGGCATGGCCAGTTGCCTAGTAACACCCTGTTTGACAAGAGACACATTGACTAGCTGGTCCAGGATGCTCCATATGGCTATGACAAACCCTCTAAAGAGTTGTCCTCTATCATAAAGACCTGATGTCTACCATTCAGAGTGGTCCTGTGCTCCATCTGATTGTCATTCTATCGTACTCTGTAGAAGCACTTCCTATACTCAGGGTACATAAGATCCACATGTGAAAATGATTTGGAAAACCCTGGTCCCCAAGTCTCACTCACAGAATTTCATAGGCATTTCTCCAGCAAGTTCCAAGGTAGTGTAGACCCCATTTCAAAAACTTCTGCTCCAGAGTAGGAGCCTCTAAACCTTTTCTGTAAAGTCAAATTAGTCAATATGACAGACTGTGCAGGCCGTACAATTCTATTTCAGTCACTCAACTCTGCCACGGTCCCACAAAGAAGCCATGGGACACATATACCATGTTTCAATAAAACTTTATTGATGGACACTGAATAGTCTTCTTCTGATTTTTCTCTAACTTTAAAATGCAAGAACTGTTCTTGGCTATTGAGCTACAGGAAGCGGTTCCTCTTCCTCTGTTTCCAAGTGGAATGAGCCAATCAGTGCATCATCACACCATGTCGAGTCCACCAACACTGGTCTAGCCACGGAGGCCTCGAAGCACCTCCTTCTCCTGTCTCCCCGCTTCAGCCAGCCCTTCTCTCAGCTCCATGTCTGCTGTTTTTTTTATAGCTTTGCACAAATTTGTCTCTGTGGTGAATTTACAGCATGCACTGCTTGTCTGAACTATTTAAAGGCACAGTATTCTCGACTGCCTCATAAAGCTTTCCTATTCTGTGTGTTTTATTTCTCAGTTTGAGGGCTTTCTATGAAATCAGCAGCTAGGCGGAAGGAAATCATTTGCATACTTGGCCCCATCCACCTGGAATTCCTTAATTTTAGGGATTAGCAAAATGAGTCTAATAAAACGTGGAGGCCCTTGTTAATCATGGCCATAAAGCCCCTTCATTACCCATTCCTGGTGCCCAATCTGGGGACACACATCAGGAAATCCACATTGTACAGGTCAGTTATTTCAAATTTTATGAACTGATTTGTAATTTTACGTGACACAGTTTGTGCTTTTAGTGTTTCTGAAAGTTAAATGATTCTTTCGTGCCCATCCCATTTTTCAAGAAGTCACCTTTCCAGGGTATCACAGAAATGCCCCACAGGTGATGGCATAAGGAGTAGGAGATGTGTTGTTGCAAGCCTGGCGAAAAAGCTGGACTCTTAGAAGCTGCATCTGTGTTACTTGAGATGAGCTTGATGCAGCTAGTTGAGGCTAACAGTGCTTCTGTGCTCTCCCTCCAGAACTTTCTAGATGCTTCTCAGAACTTCCTAATCCTCCTCATTCCCTTGCTACAGCACAGAAGAAATACCATTCCCCAGTCTCCTACACTTTGGAAAATCTGATGAAGGTCATGTCAACCATGCAGCTGTCAAGGGTACTGTTCTGGAAGTTCCAGGAACTCCCCCATCACTGACTGCTAATGAGTTCCCAGTTAGCCCAGGGTTCCACATGCAACTCCTTACAGAGTTTGCCCATAGACAGGTCCTACAGAAGTAGACAGTTTCCCTGATTAGTGTTGAAAATAAAACAAAACTCCTCTGTGAAAATGCCCCAGATTGTTCTCCCAAAAATAACTAGCTGGTCACTCACCCTAAGAACACAGTGCCCGCAGATGCCTGAAGTCAGCCCTTGCGATCCGGATCCTTCTGAAAGTGAGTAGTACATGCCGGAATGCTGTTTACAGGAAATGAGCAATTTATTTTATTATCCAAATTCTAGACCCTTTTACTATGCCTCCCAAGAAGATGTCTGATTTAGAAAATTGCAGAGGAGAGCTTGGGAGAAGATGAGGGGCACTGAAGAATTTTTACCACCACAAAGGTCAGATTGGGGAAAAAGGGAACTGTAGATAGCTTGATCAAAGACCCATATTATACAGTTAGGAGTGAAAGAAAGACCGAGCTGAAGTGGTAAGATACAAGATGAATTCCCTGGAGGTAATGGGCTTGTGTGCCCTTTGTTTGTGATCAATGCACATACACATACATACTGACAAACGTAGAATGTACTTCTAAGACATTGCTGGCGGTAGCCAGTGGGAGCGAGCATGCTCTTTGCATCTTGCTCTTTCTGGTCTGTTCACATCTTTTAACTGAGCTCATACAACCTTTACTGTTTGGACCACTAGATTTTGTGTGAATGGCAAATTTTTTATTACAATTACCTATATTTTAGTCAGCAAATACTAAAAAAAAAAAAAATCTAATTCTCTTGATGGCTCTTTTTAAGTCTCTCATTTTCAAAAACAATTATTACATGTATTTATTGGGGTATGCACATGCCACAGTGCGCATGTACTAGTCAGAGGACAACTTGTGGGAATCAGTTCTGTCCTTCCATCTGTGTGCCCTAGGGGCAGACTGACATCATAAGCCTTGATGGTAAGCACCTTTAGTGATGGCGCCATCTTGCCATTTTATAAGTTCCTCATTTTAAGAGAAGACAGAGGCACACTAATTTATACTTACAGGGAATTTCAGTAAGTAGCAAGTGATGTTTTTACACATTTACTAACATGAAATTGTATCAGGAACACATTTATAGAGGCATTAGCTTCCAGGAGCATCCGAGTTGCTAAGCCAAACTGTACTGAGGACTCTCTTGGCAATTCACTGGGCTTCTGTCTTCACTTATCAGACAGGAACAGCTTCATAAAATGTGGGGGAAAAAGTCAAACACCAAAGCAGGCAGCCAGGACCTGCCTGGGTTGTAAGGAGAGCAGGTGGTCTCCGTGGCACGCCTTGCTATTTGAGGCCACACTCCTCTCTCTCTCTCTCTCTCTCTCTCTCTCTCTCTCTCTCTCTCTCTCTCTCTCTCTCTCTCTCTTCTTCGGAGACATGATCTCACTTTGTAGCCCAGCTTAGTCTCCAGTTTCTGATGATCCCCCTGCCTCAGCCTTTTGAGTACTGGGATTGGAGCTCTAATTCACCACATGCAGCTTCCCCTAGCACCCCTAAAGTGCCTGACTAGGAAAAAGAGACCAGTGAGACCTTTCAGCCTTCACCCCTCTGAGCGGAGGAACATGGGGAGCTGGAGAGAAGAGGGGTGGCATGGCTTCTCCCAGTTAACCCAGTTAGTCAGAGAAGATGCTCCCAGAGTTTAGTCCTCTCTGTACTGAGGACCACAGGGAGCCTAGCTGGCTAGCTTGCTGGCTTTGCTTATGTCATCTAAGCAATCCATCATGTATAAGAGAAGTAATAGGTCCTGAAAGAAGGAAGCAGTGAGGATTGATTCTGGTGGAATTCAAGCATTTTTGTTCATTTCTTCCCCTTAGACTCTGGGGCATAGAAGTGAAGTGGTTTAGTAAGGGCGTGGGGTAAGCTGGGACCAAGGCCCAGCTCAACCAGAGACTGTGGCTGTTTTTCCTACTGTTTGTAAAATAGGAGTGATGGACTGTCACTTGCTATAAAAACATGAATACAAAAAGCCCAACATGTGTGCATATCCCAACACATGGCACGTCACTTCTGACTAAACTGGTATCTGTTTAATGCTAAGGAAAACCTCTATCTAAGCTGGATATTATTTCCAAGACTGCTTGAGTCCACAGCCCACACCTGGCCTCTCCATATCAACAAGCCTTTTAAACCACTACATGGATCTGGAAAACTACTTACTTCAAACTCTTCTGAGCAAATACAGAGATTTTGAAAGTTTGGAACCCATTGATTATATCAAGACAAAATAGAAGGACATTGGAGAGATGGCTCATCAATTAAGAGCATTTTGCAAAGGACCCTGGTTCTGTTCCCAGCATCCATACCAGGTGACTTACAACCATCTGCAACTCCAGGAGATCCAATGCCCTCTTCTGAAATCTGTGGGAACCAACATACAGGCAATATACATCATGCAGGTGTGCACATGCAGGCGTGCCCCCCCACACACAAATAATAAATACAAATCTTAACAAAAAGAGAGGGAGATTCTGTGCAGAAAAAATGGAGGGCTAGAGAATCAAGGTTCCGAGCCTTACGTGTGCATGAATCAGTGCTACCCACACTCAGCACACACTGGATCCTTAGATTTCTATAAGTGAGAGGTTGACGTTGGTATGAAGAACAAACCAAGAATGGCCAGAACCACTGACTGCAGAGATACGTGACTTTTAGGGAGTGAAGGAAAGAGAACGTTCCCTGGAATGTTCCACCCAACACTACAGTTTTGATGAGGAGGTTCCTGACTTGAGAGAAATAACAAGCACCCAATTGCTGAAGGACTGTGAAACCTTCAAGACACAGGGTCTAGCTGGGAGTCTTGGGGCTACAGGGACTGGGCTTCAGGGTCATAGACTGGCCCCCCTTCTGGCGTGAGCTCTTTGCCTCCTATCTGTTGAATGAGGTATTCCAGCCTCACACTCTATCCCCCTCAGAGCCATGCCTTCTCCTCCATGATTGGGCCGTAGTACCTCAGACAGCAGTGAGGAAAGTAGCCCTTCCTCTCTTAGCTTGTCTTGTCAGGCATTCCCTCACAGCCAGAGTAAAGTAGCTAACACACGCACCCATCCCCTCCGATGCATCAAGTTAGCGAAACACTCTGGCCCGATCAGTTAGAACCTATCCGCAATTATATACAGTTGTAGCCTTGAAGGTCTGAAATTTTAAGTAATTTTTCCCTTTCTTCTCTCATATCCTACCCACTTTGAGTCAAGAAGAGAAAATTGATGTCTACATCCATCCCCATCTCAGCTAAAGACAAGTCCCAGGTCTGGTTGTCTATCTGTGTTCACAGACCATCGGCCAACGAACTGTAAACCACTATGTGGAAAGTGAGGCAGACACTATTCCCTCAGTCCTAAGGCCCCAAGATGGAGCGTAGTGGCTGTATACAAACCTACCCTCTCGACTACAACACATACCTAACACATACCTGAGATGCCAACCTCCCTCTCAGTTACCCTCACTAGCCACACCTGTCCTTTGACCAAGAGACTGAGTTCTCAATGGGAAAGAGACAAGTGGCATGTGCCCCTAGGAAGGTTCACATTCTCCCCATGTCCCTCTTGTCCCTACATGACTCTTGCCCTTCCAACTCTACCAGATGGAAATCTGCAGGGATATCTGTGGACACCAAGTGCCAGAAACATCAGATAGAATGATATGTGGGCAGAAGTGGTGGGCTGGGATGGTGGCTTTTGATTGTGGTCCAGTGGTCTTTTAGATATTTTGCTCTGGCTCAGGTGGCTGATGCTCTTGTATTATCTCATGGTCATAATAGGGCCACTGCATCTCTACCGGGTAGTTGGAGAACAAGAAATGTCAAATTCCACACATTTGGTAGTAGATCTTTACAAATTTGCTTATTCTGATCTTTCAGAACAGAGTTGACTGTGTTTGACTGAGGAAAAAACATTCCCCAGACTCATTAACCAACCTAAGCTCACATCCCAGCTTCCTGTAAGGTGTGAAACTTCAGTGACTGCTCACATGGAGAGTCACACAGGACCACCTGATCCCAGGTTAGCACTCTAAATGGAGTAAAAAAAAAAAAAAAAAAAAAAAAAAAAAAAAAAAAAGGCGCTGCTTCTGATCTGGGGACTCAGATGACTCAGTCTCAAAAAGATCTTACTCAAGTAAGGCAGGGTGGTACATGCTTGTATTGCCGTACTTGGAAAGCTGAGGCAGGAGGATGGTGACTAGGATTGCCAGACTAAGGATATGTAGTGAGTACTTTCCTCAAAGGAGATAAGTTGGAGGGGGGGGTAGATGAGGAGGGGGAGGGGAGAGGAGGAGAGGAGAAGAAGCTGAAGTTGATAATGGGGACTTGGGGTGTGGTAGAGGCATACCCTGAAGCTAATTTCAAATCTAATAGCAACATCAGTCATCATGGAAACGAGCATGATTTGCTTTTATTAAACTTGGATATTCAGAGTTCTTTCTTATTTCCTTTTTGAATCAAAAAATCAATACCATGCTATGTTTTAGCCTAAAGAAGAGGTCGTGAACAATTCAATTTTAGTAGCTCAGTCAATCACATGAGGCTTCTGGCTAGTGGTGCTGTGTGGATTAGATTTTGCCTTGCTTTTAGAGCTTGCACTGGGGGCCCAAGACTCTTTTCTGTTCTCTACATTGTTTCCCAAATGGCAACAGTACCTGACCTGACCATAAAGGACAAGCAAGGTAACAGGTAATGGAGATATTGTAATGAGATAATGTACTAGTTGTGGGAGCCCACAAAGGTTTTCTAGTGAGACCTGAGCTTGCTTTACACAGCAGGGCTGCATTAGGGGATGGCTTGACCACGTGCATGGGCACCAGGTGTCTGAAATGGTCTACACTTGGCTGTGCTGGGGGAGGTCTTCACCCCTTGGCATTTCTTTAAAAGCCATTTGGTAAAGACAGAAGGGGCTGGTGGGTTTGGGCCCAAGCCCTCCCGAGCTATTCTGTGTTTCTAACTGTCTCTCTCCCCTGTATTTCTGTCTACATACTTCTCATTTCTCCCTCCTCAAGAGTACCCTGGGGGATAAAGAGGAAGCTGGTCTCCCTCAACTAGTCAGAAAGCTCATATCAGTGAAAGCCTGTTAAGTACCAGTCTTAATGTGTCATGCTTTGGGTACAATTGTAATCAACCTACACTGTAGTAGACCCTTAGGATAGAAGGAATGGGGCTGAAGAGATGGCTCGGTGGTTAAGAGCATTTATTGTTCTTGCAGAAGACTTGAATTTGGCTCCCAGCATCTATATCGTGTGGCTCACCCCACCCTGTAACTTCAGCTGCAGAGGATTCAATGCACTCTTCTCGCGTTTGAGGAAATCTGATTGGTGTGCACACACCCCCACACAAATATACACTTACACATAATTTTTTAAGGTCTTTTTAAAAGGAATATGGAGGGAAAGCTTGTCGCTCCTGCAGGTGAGCGAGCTTCCTGTGTTCAAAGCAGAGATATGCCTGTCTGGTTGCTAGTTATGCCACTGAGTCTATATTGCATCTCATGTCTCTGTGATCACATGCCTGGGTCACCTCAAAGCTCACTACTGATAGGAGATGCACATGTGACTTTGAAGATGGACCCAGTGAAGAGTTTGGATTAAAGTATGGTATTTGTTCTGTTGCCATGAGGAAGCACCGTATTCTGTTCTGTGAAAAACACAGAGATCTGCAGCTCAGCTCAAAGTACAGCTTGAAATAGCAGTCCCAGGACAGACATCACACAGACACAAGCAAGCAAACAAAATGCACCACGCCTCCCAGCTGTCATCCCTGCCGCAGGTGACGCAGTCACCCAGGGACACTGTTAGAGACTTCCTTTAAAAGATTTTGATTCTGAATCGCTTGGAGAGGCTTGACTAGTTCTAGCTTTTGTAGGAGCAGCTGAGTGGAGAGAATGCCAGGTGTTGCCAAGTGGCTCTCCTGTGGACTGTATTTGCCCCTCCCATCAAGTGTCTGTTCTCCAGAGGGGCATAGCTATTTACACAGCCCTTACATGCACGAAAGTGCCATCTCCAGAGCTCACTGCTCAAGCACCTCCTGACTTTAACCCCATTGAGAGCCATAGGGAAAATATCTAGGTAAGATTTCCTTAGGGCTCTTGAAGTAAAATACCAACCAGGTCTATCAACAGGCATGTCTTCTCGGACTTCAGATGAGTCCAGTACCCTCGGGGTATATGCAGAGATTATGGAATGTGTGGCTTTTCTGAATAAAGGAAACCATAGAAGCTTTCATTTTGTTTTGCTTTTAATACTATAATAATATAATTAAAGGAAAATACTTGCTCTTTGCCTTCTCCAAGCAAGAGACCTGGGATGTGTTTCATAATGAGGACGAAACCCACCTAACTAATGTGTGGTCCACATGCCCAGGGACACAGATGCCGTGTTACAATCCCACAGGAACTACTTAATTTAGGAATTGATTGGATGCAGTCAGGTAGAGAGTGTGGCTGCTTGCTTTTCACACTTGAACACGAGGGATAGAAAACATCCACAAAGGGGAATTACTCTGTAGATAGTACCAGACATAATATTTGTTAAAGAAATACATGTCTCTCAAAGTCAGGCAGAAGTTGAAGCTCTGCATGGCATTTGATGCAGCAATCTCACTTCTGGGAAACTGTCTAAAGGAAACCATTTGAGAAGTACATAAAGCTCTTTGGAGCCCTGTGATTATCATGCAAAGTCCAGGCAGTACTGCCAGACTGTGGGTGACGTCATCTTAGACTTTCCAGACAATGCTGAACATTAACTGGAGTCGTATGGCTGAATCTAGAGAAAGGGAGACTCTAGATGCTGTAAAGAAACTTGTCTGTGGTTTCATCTGTTCCGACAAGTCATTCACTCACCAATATCTACATTCATCCTCAGTGTACATGTAGAATTCCTGCTTGCAGTGTATGTGTAGGAAAATTCCAGATTGCGGCCCCACGTTCTTGCCACAGCGAACCGTGTTGCTTGGTCTATTTCATTGTCTGGGAAGGTTATACTGACAACTAGATTCTGTTGCCTACACCCTTGAGGGATTCTATTCACCAGGCCAGTCAACGGGCACACCAGAGTGGAGTGTAACCAGGGAACAATCTAAGACGTAATAAATACATAGATCCATTCAGCTGGGCTGCCATAATCAAGTACCACACTAGGCAGCTTAAGCAGCATACATCTCTCATCTCACAATTGCAGAGTCTAGAATTCCAGAGTCTAGTTGACAGCTGATTCTTTCTGATAGCTATGAGGGGAGAACCTGGTCCCCCTCTGTGAGGGAACCCCCTCTCCCTTCGGAGTCAGCCCGAAGACTCGTCAAGGATTCTTCCCTCTTCATGTCCTGTTATACCATTCATTGTATGAATTGTATGAAGGTATCTGTGTCCAGATGTCCCATTTCCATAGGATTGGGTCCTCCTTAACTCTTTAATTTTATGACTTCTGTCAAGACCTTATCTCCGATAAGGTCTGACTCTTATAATATGGATGTTTGGATTTTAACATATTACTTGGGGAGGGAATAATTAAACCCATAATGGTGGCTTCAGCTACTCTAATATAGTGGTTTTCAACCTTCCTAATGCTGAGATCCTTTAATACAGTTCCCCATGTTGTGGTGACTCCCAGCCATAGAATTATTTTATTGGTGCTTCATAACTGTAATTTTTCTATGTTATGAATCATAATGTAAGTATCTGATACGCTGGCTATCTGATACACTACCCCTGCACACAGTGTGTAAAAAGATGGATCAGGAACACGACTCAGTGGGTAAATACCTGCTCTGCAAGCATGAGGGCCTGATGCTGAATCACATAAAAACAAAGGCATGGTTCTGTCTGTGCCTGTAACCCCAATGCTGGCTTTGGGGACGTAGACAGGAGGGTCACTAGGACTTAGCTGGTTGCTAGCCTAAGTTCACTGAGAGATCTTGTCTCAAGGAAATAAGGCAGAGAGTAATGGGCATACATGGGCATGTACCCTCCAATGCACATGTGTATGAATACCACACATACATACATACATACATATATACATACATACATACATACATACATACATACATTTAAAAGGAAGGGAATGCTAAGCCAGCTCCCAGCTCCCATGGGTTTTCAATGTTTTTGAAACTTGTTCCATTCAGGACTCACTATAGCTAGGCAGGGTACCACATACCTGTCAACCAGCACTGGAGAAGCAGAAGCACAGAGACTCTTTAAGTTTGAGCCAGCCTGTGCTACTTAGTGAGCACTAGGCCAAGCAAGGCTATAGGTCTGCCCAACGAGATGCTGTCTCACTGCAAATGAGCGCCCAAGGAGGCACAAAGGTGACAGCCCAGGGGCTCCAGCAAAGCCATGTTAGCCCCAAGAAAGCACTGTTGCCGTGGAGGACATTTGCTTTGTTTTGGGAGCTGTGTGGGCTGCCCTTGTCTTCACATACAAAACACAGGCAGCTTGGCAGCTTTGGGTGGGAGGGCCCTGGGTGTGAGGAGCAGATCTTGACAAAAAGGAGAGTGATTCCAGGAGAATGCCCCTGTTTGGTTTTGGCCCTTAAAGAGAACAAAGCCTGGGGCTGACAATACTTCGTTTAGTGAATGCTATCAGACTCCATAGTCATCTTCATCAGGGGATGCACAAGAGGAAACAGGGGTGGTGACATGGACTTTTTCTTAGTTTGCACACTCTTCCAGTGTTTCTTGTGACACCAATTTCTAACTGTTTCATCTGCCACCGAAAGTTCCTGAATATGGCTCCACCCAACGCAATGCACAGAAGGACTGAGTATCCTCAATGGCACCCACTGTCATTGGCCTTTTCTTTTCTCTAAGATGCTGAGAATGTGAGGCTAAGATCCATTTTGTTAATTATTTTCCTCTCATCTGTTCCTCTTTGCAGCAGATGGGATTGAACCCGGGAACTTGGCAAGTGCGTCCCCACCAAGATGCATACCTAACCCAATGCTAAACTATTTACTAGGAAGGTTGTACCACTCTCCTGTCTCTGAGACCCTCTGCACCAGACAAGCAAGGTAAGATGGAAGCCAGGATGCTAGGTGAATGGGAGAGTGGGGTAGACATGGCCTTTGGAAGCGGAAAAGGCACAAGGGCGTGAATGGAGATAGGAAGACTCTCCTCCTCCTACACCAGGGCATCTTCCTTCTGATGAGACTTGTGCCACCCCGTGCCTGAAGCAGGAGCGTGGGTTTCTGCTGTCAGGCATGTTCCATTCAGCCATGTGGGAAGTGTTCCCTTAACAAGCTGTTCATGCCAGAATCCGGAAAGAAGTTGATATTGAAAAAATTGCTGATTCAGAAGTTGAGAGAAGACAACACAATCACCAAAACAATTAGATAATTAAGCACAAACATCCTTCCTGGTTAACGCTAGACCAGCCTGTTGCCCAGCCTGGAATCTGTCAGAGGATTTGAATCTCTTGTGTGTTTCATCTTTTAAATTTCCCTCACTGCATCTTTCCTTTGATTCTGGCTGGTTTTCTGCCACTCAGCCTTATTCTGTCCACACCACTGCCTTCCTCCTTTGACTAGTACAAAATTAAACACATGCATTTTTAAAAAATGAACTGGCTAAGCCTGTACCTGAGTGGTAGATCACTTCTCAGCATGCACAAGGTTCCAGACTCTCTCCCCAGCTCTGCGAAATAAATTATTAATGTAAAATAAATGTCTTTATCAGATAAAAAAAATCACAGCTTCATTTCCCTGTCTGCTCAAGGCAAAATCTTGTGTCAGTCCTCTCCTGATGCTGTCACTGTCTCCACCAAACTACCAGCTTCTTTCTCTCCCAAGCGTTTGGTATCCATCCCATGCCCCCCACCCCTACCTCTAACCTTCTCCATCTCCCCAGCCTTCTTGTGCCCCCTACTCACACTGCAGGGCAACCAGAGAGATCCCAGATCTCCCTAAAGATCCGATTTCTGTTTCCACCCTGGCTCGACACCCTGCCTCTCAGGATGCAGAAAGATCTCATGCATTCAAGGAACGGGGGAGAGGATGTATAGACAGGGAAGAGAGAGCATTATCCCCAAGCAGGCCAGCTGTGGAGAAGGCAAGCAGCTTGACAGGACGGGGACTTTCATGTGGCAGAAAAGAGGAAGATGAAAGAGACTGGCGTCTCCGTCCCTGCCTCCTTCCCCTGGCTCCTCTGTAGGAAAATTAGGTCCTGCAGTAATCATATTCATTGTAGCCATTTCCATACACATCCTGGTTTATAAGATCCCCAGAGGAAGGTAATTAGCACATTCTGTTCTTCATTCCGTGTTCCTTTCCTTCCTGCTAGAGCTGGAGCCAATGTGTCCCACGGCTAGGATCTTGTCCCTACTCTCTCCAAGATATGTGATTTGTGGCTTCCCAGAGTCTTAACTGCTGTCACCTAGAAGCTGACTGCTATCCTCACTCAGACCCCTCTCTCTGTTTTAGTAGCGCCCTCCACTACTGCCTCTCTCCTGTGTCTGCCGCATTCTCAGCCGGAGTTCAAGCCAAGCATGGCCCCTGCCTTTGCTTCGCTTCCCAAAGGTGAATCATCCAAGCTAAGAGGACAGGGACAGAGAGAAGGGGGTGATAAGGGAAGCTGGACACTAAGCTGAGTAAAACAAAAGTCAGACAACTCATGCCAGTGGGTTCCAAAAACAAAAGCCAGCATTTCCCAGAATCTCCCCCCCCCCCCCAGCACACCGTCATCACTCCCCCATCCCTAAGAATGAATAGGAAGAATCTGCCCTGAGGTCAGGCCTTGGGAACTTGACTTTGAGCTCTTGGGTTACAGAGGCTAAGGTTTATTCTAGGACATGTCTCAGAAGCTGGCTTGACTGTAAATATATCTGTGAACACGGTACAGACTACATTTCCAAGATTTTAAGATGAGCCTTTGTTTTTTGCCTTTCAGCTTTCTGAAACCAGAATGCACCTTCCAATCAATGTTGATGTTTGACCTGCAAGTCTTCCTTCCTCCCCCTCTTTTTTTCTTCTTGAAAGGCTATTATTGAATCAATTACGTGTCTTACAGTCAGTGGTGTGTCAGGATCAAAAAAACATGGTGAGCGCACTTGTGCGAAACATGAACGTGGGTGTGTACAGTTGTGTCTCTGGGGATACCCATTCACTAGCTCCTTTGGTCCAGACTCTAGCAGTGTTCTCCAAGAGAGTCAGGCCCCTCCTCAATGATTATCCTAAAGGAAGAAACTTAACTAACCCAACTCAAGAAAATACTCCTTTTGCCTGGGGGCGGGGTGGCTCAGTGGTAGAGGCTTGCTTAGCCTAGCAGGCCCATGACCCCAATTTGATCCTCAGTGCAAGGAGGGTGGTAAAGAAGGAAAGAAAATGCTGTGATACCTATGATTTCTGTGTCTGCAGAGGCTCAGAGGGGACCCACTGAACTCCCGTACTCTTTGTGGTCTTTTATGCTCCCTGAACTACAACTGTGTTGCTGTTGTTAGAGACCCCTAGACCAGAGACTCATCGTAAGTATCCAAGGGGGGACTGCACCCTGAAAGCAAGGAAATGCTCATCTTTCAAACAGGATTTCTTTACAGATTCCTAATTTCACCTCCCTGAGTTTTACGCTGCATTTTGTCAGTTTATAAATTTGCACGGCATCTCCTCACTGGGAAGAGGGGGCAGATAATCAAGCCCACGGGCATTTTACACACAGACACTGAAAAATAAAGACCATTAGCAAAAAGTATAATTAAATTAAGATGCCAGCTCACCAAAGAAGCTCCACAAACGGGAAATATATCAAACTGTGATAATATAAATGGGCTATTTCTCAAGGTGCTAGGATGTCAACGGAATAAACTTCTATCATTTGCTGACTTTTCATGCCCAGGGTACAGCAACAGCTTAAAAGTAAATCGCCACAACAGTACACACAGCCAGAGAACATGTGGACAATGTTTTGCCGTGATAATTCCCAGTCCCCCAGAGCTTGAGTCTGGGAGTCTTGAGCTCTGGGGGATTGGGAGAAAAACAAAATCGCATAAAGCCCAGTCTCTCCTTTTGGGCAAGTTGGCTGGTCCCCAAGCCCCAGAAGAAATTTTTATTAGTCATTAGATCTACTTTCTTAGGTCCGTTCAGCCTAATTCATTTTGAGCGTGTGTTTGCCAGTCGGGTTTAACATAGCTGAATATTGTCTGTAAGCAATCTCATAATGAGGCCGCAGTTCTTTGTAGAATATTGAAAATGACTTTTGGCATCCAAGTTCGTTTCCTTAATTCCTCTTTTAGTGTGCAAATAACCTTTGAAAACCTGCTTCTAGGTGTTTATGTGTCAGGACAGTATCAAAAATTATTCAATTGCCAAATCACATGTCAACACGTCTACTACAAAGCCTGCGATCATCCCGATTCACACTACTCTGCTGCTCTCTAGTGGACAGTTCGAAAACCTTGCCTTCGTTTCTTTTTCAGGCAAAGCATGGGGTAAGACATTCGGACTTGCAACATGTCGGAGGTAAGTGGAACATTAGCAGTTGTAAATATAAGTAACAAGGAGGCAGGAACCCAAATTAAATCCCTTGGAGGAGTAGTCACTGCGGCACAGCTGTCAACAATTTTCTAAGACTTTTGCTAAGAATCAGCTGCAGCTGCTACGGTGCCTTGAGGACAAAAGCCAATGGCTTTTCCGATGGCCAAAGAGGGTGTTGATTAGACTGTGTTCAAAGGAAGATAGATGATGGCGCGGACTATTTCCTTTAGAGCTATAAGAATGTCAACGCCAGAATGTCAAAAAGAGACAGGGATGTTTAAGAATCTAGCACATCTTAAATGTGGTGGGTGATTTTAAGTGACAATTAAAATACTCGACATTTTAGTAGCATTAAAGAAAAAGGATTACATAATCAACAGCACAGCAGGTGTGAAGTATGACGATGGCATGTGACTGGCATGCAGTCTCACCTCTCACATGCTAAGAAGACATGCTAAGATTTAGACATGAAGTGACTCCCAAAAGGCTCGTGTGTTAAAGATCTGGTTGTGAGCTGGTGAGCCGGTCACCGAGAGGCATTTGGCTCATGGAGCCTCTGACTGTTTCAATGAGCTAATCCATTGGCTGGAGGTGGGGTCTGCCTGGAGGAAGTGGATCAGAACAGACCACTGACCTTTGAAGGATGCCTGGCCTCTGATCCTTGGCTGCTCAGAGTTCAACAGTCTCCCTACCACACCCATATTCACAAAGTCTGTCTCCCTCAGACCAAAAGCAAAGGAGCAGCTGGTCTTTGATGCCTCTAAACGCAGTAGCCAAAATATAACTTTCCTGTTTCAAGATATTTCCTCTAGGCATCTGTCACAGTGGTGAGAACTGACCAGCACATAAACCCCGGAAGGGAAAGGTGCCGGTGCCCCTATGGTTATTAAGGAGCAAAGGAAACCAGATCCATGGCTCTGTAATTCACAGTCCAGTCCTTTACCTGATATGGTGCGGGAAGGGGGTGCATTTGCTGTTTTATATGTGTGTGTGTGGTGAGTGCATGTGTGTCATAGCTCGTGTATGGAGGTCAGAGGACAACTTTCGTGAGTCTGTTATTTCTTCCCTCTGTGTAGGTCTTGGCCCTCAACCTCAGGTGTAAAGGTAGCAAGCACCTTTACATATTGAACCGTCTTGTCAGCCTCCATTACAGTGTGAGAATAGGAATTAAAATTGATTTTTTTTTAATCATAGCAAAACCTCTAGGTTCATTTTCACAATCATTCGCAATGTCATCAGTAAGTGACCCAGTAACTGAGAGCCCCGGTTGTGGACTTTACGAAGCCCTTATTGTTTATAAGTTAGTTAGACTGGACCTCCATACCACCCTCAACTCTGTATGCTGTTGCCTGGACTCTTACATGCTCCACAACTTGCCATGCTCAGTGGAGGAGATACATGTGTGCTGCTTCAAAGTTACTGCCGGAAATTGATGAGAATAGTTGGTAGGGGTTAGTCCCATAGCCACATCTAGATGCAGGGTGGGTGGGCCAGGAGCACAGCAGAACAGACCTCAGTGACCAAGTGGCACCGTTTGCCAAAAGTGCACCAAACCAAGTGTGCTGGTAAGACCCAACATGTGAAACAGTCTTTCACCGAGTTGCACTAGTAGAAGTTGGGGCAGGGTGCTGCTGAACCCCATGATGAAGGTGACATCATTAATTAAAACATTTTTCTGTTTCCTGGAGAAAGAAAATGCCTTCCTATTGCACTGGTACATGTCTGGACAGTGTGTCTTGGTCTTGACCAACAAGCGTAGGCAGAAACAGTGGGTGCTCTTGCCAAGCAAGAGCTTTGAAAGCCATGGTCCATCAGACTTTCCTTTTCCTGCCAAACGACCCAGCGTGTCCCAGACAAGAGCCTCTTGTTCACCAGCTTCTAGAATGAAGAAGCTATAAGCAAAAACAAAGCCGCTCCAGGACGGCTATGTCATAGGAGCAGGAAAAACACTTTCACTGTTCAGTAAGCCGGAAAGAACTGGTCTCACTTGTGAAAGCACAACCCAGCCTGAGCTGACTAGTCCGTCTCAAGTGCCCTCTCACTTAAGTGGGAGCCTGGGAAGCGCTTCCTTAAAATTCGCAGAATTTGACAAACCTCGAATTTGGAAAGGAAGAGAACCAAGTCAGTGATGAGATCCTTTCAAGTCTGAGCACTCTGTACTTCTTGTTAACCTTTGACTCAGCAAGCTTGACATCCTGCCAGGTACAAGTGAGTACTAACGATGAGTGTGCGCATGTTCTCTTTCAACACTAGGGACCAAACCAGTGCTACCCCAAGCCTCCTGCAAGTTCTTCTCATAGTCTTCTGTGAGTAGAGCATTGTAATCGGGTGCTCCTCTGCAACCCATCCTTCTCAAACCCGCAATGCTTTATTTTCCCTCTAGATCTCCTAGACTCCATATTTCAAGCCAGAGCACATGCTCCTTTCACTCTGAAAGCTTCAGACTTGAATCTGAATATATATATATATATATATATATATATATATATATATATATATATGTATATATATATATATATATATATATGACCTTTCTGTGTCAATTGCTTTTGGTTTAGTGGCTTTGCACACACACACACACACACACACACACACACACACACACACATACACACACACACACACACACCCAGCTGCTAGAAGTTGCCTGGTTCACAGTACGTGCTCAAAACACGCTCATTAAGGAAATGAATGAGTGTAGTGTTTCCCAATTAATCACAGAATGAAGAAGCAGGGTCTCCTGACGGGTCTATCTTAAAATGTAAACCTCCTGTGGATTGAAAACTACAGTCTGGGAAAGGTGACTTTTTTCCCCCAAAGCAGATTATCTTTTTTGATAACCTGAGACTGAAAAAAAACACCTATGTTGTCCAGTAGTAAACTGTACACAATGTTATAAAGTTACTACATTTGTGTTCTCCTGGGCTTAACCTTGATCTTGTAGTCATCTTTTGATAGGTGTGTTTTAACATATTTTTCTCTAAGAAGAGGAACTTGTTGAGCCATTTATAATCTAGTATAGAGTTGCTGGGAAGTTCAGGGTTTGTTCACTCACCACATGCACACCCACACATTTGCTATTTTTTATCTGTTTAGATCCTCAGTGCCTACAATATCTGCCTTATTATTAATAATACACTACTAAGAATTTCCTTCTAAAATTGCATATGTCACCATGTTATGGGGGCTTTGGATCAGCACTAGCTAGAGGAGGTCAACTCCCCAAGCTCCCACATCCTTGAAATGAGACAATGTGTGGATTATAGATGATACTTCACCCCACCTCAATTAGGGCAATTAAGAAGAGGTGATGGATGCAGAACTTGGATGAAGGAAAGTCCTGGCACAAAACACGGTGTCTGGAGGTGTCTTAAATTACACACACCAGATGGACCAGGAGAAGGGCCCTGAACGGCAGGCAGGTCAGGCACAAGGGCAAAAAAAGGCTCCAGAACTCTGTTCCTAAACCAAAGCCACCCTTTGTCCTGCTAGAAGGCATCTTACTTTCTCTTTCTGCAACTCCACCAGGTTGCAGAACCTCTCCTGGGCCTTCAGGTAGACACACAAAAGTCCTACGGCCTCCATATTTAATGCCCTCAATAGGTGTTAGCTCAACAAACAAACCTCCACAAAGCAGACCTGCCCCGCCCTGTGAGTCAGGAGTGGAAGTGTTCTCTTCTCACTGAAGAGAAAGGATTATCTCTTCTCTCTACCAGGATGGGAAAGATGGCATCCTCCTGTCAGAAAAAGTTTCTCTCCAACAGAGAAAAGGAAAGAAGACTTCTGCGGCCTCCTAGAAGTTCGCAGCCAATAGAACCAACACATTTCATGTTCTCACTCACAACAGCTGGCTTCTGAGGAACGGCCTTGGGGGGTGACAGGGCAGCAGGGGGGTGCACTGGGGTGCGCTGAGGTGCGCTGAGGTGTGCTAGGGGCCTAAACATAGAGAAAAACTGTTGTTTCTCGGGTTTTCTGGATCAGGGTCACACTGTGTGGAACCTGGGCCTCAGCACCCTTCCTTTGAAGGTGAGGGGTGGGGCGCGATGTGACCTCTGACCTGTGACAGTGTGACTTCCAAAGCTTGCTCTGGAATCTGCTTCAGCCCTACCCTGAAGCATCCATGCCATGACTCAGGCGAGATCAGGCACTCAGACCTGTGTGTATGTGGAGATGCTCATGCATATGGGAGGCCTGCTCTTGCCTCTGCAGGAGGCTAGCACCTGCTAACAAATAGATGGATACATCGAAGGGAGCAAGCACAACTTTAATTTGAATCCGCCATTTATTAAATTTGATCATTTCATGTAGAACTCAGTTAGCCCCGTAGTACTTAGTTATTTGATGAAACATGAATGTAAGTACCTTAGGAAGACATTCTGTAGCTGTGGTACTGTGGGCCCATTAAACTGTACTCAGTGGAGATTCCCCTTCATAAAATGAGAGGGTCTCTCATCTGATCAGTCAAAGGCCTTAGAGAGAAGCACAATCCCCAGAAAAGAAGAAAATACTCCCAAAGAAGGAAAGACTAACTCCCACTGGCTGGCTTGCCCTGCAAATTTTGAAATTGTCAGTCCTCATAAATCACAAGAGCCATAGATCATAAAACCATAAATCACAAGTCTTGACAGTAAGCCTCTAAATATTGTATAAATCCTACAAACAAACATACAATTCTGCAGAACTGCTGTCTTAGTTATTGCTCTATTGATGTGAAGAAGCACAAGGTAACTTATAAAAGAAATTATTTAATTAGGGACTGCTTACAGTTTCAGAAGGCAAGTCCACGAACATCACGGTAGGGAGCATGGCAGCAGGCAGGCAGGCATGGCATTGGAGTGGTAGCTGAGAGCTCACATCTGATCCACAAGCAGGAAGAAAAAAAAAAAGCAAAGAGAGAGACTGGGAAACACCTGGGCTTTTGAAACCTCAAAGTTCACCCCCAGTGACACACCTCCTCCAAGGCCACATCCCCTAGCAATTCCACCAAATGGGAACTAAGCATTCAAATATATGAGCCTATGGGGGGGGGGGGCAATTGTCATCTAAACCACCACACCTAGAAAATTCTAAAACGGCAAGGTAATGTTCTGAAAGTTCCGATGACATTTTCCCTGATCGTGAGGTCGAGAGGAATGGCGAAATCCAAAGGTTTAGCTTGTCACCAGTACTCGGCATCACTTCAGGAGACTTCCTCATCCTCCATCTGAGGAGAGTAGGTAGACTAGGTCCTGTGACATTAACCCTCATTGTCAATTTGGCTGGATTTGGAATCCCTGAGGAAATAGGGGAGGCTTGACTGTGGTATGTCTGTGAGGTGTTTTCAGAGACCTTTCTGGAGAGAAGGTCTCTCTTCAATGTGGAGAGCACCATCCACAGGGCTGCAGGCCTCGACAAAATGAAACAGAAAAGAGAAAGGTGGTAAAATGTAAGTATTTCCCTCTTTGCTTCCTGTGTCATGAAGAAGGTCCTTTGCTGTATGCTCCTACCACCAGGACATCTGGTCCAACACATGGTCATGGGGTGCACCCTCTAAAACCCCCAGCCACAGTAAATCTTCCATTAATGTCTTCTCTGAGTTTGTTTGTTCAAAATTATGTAAAAGTAGATAATACATCATCCGTTGCTTCAAGAGGACGGTAATGCTCATGATCACAGTGGTTTGTGCATCAGACAGAAGGATCCCAGGGTGCAACCCAGGCCAGAATCAAGCAGCTTTCTACAGTCGTCTCCTGTGAACCAGCCAGTGACTCTCTGGCTTGGACAGGGTGATGGAGATGAAGGACTGAGAAGGCAAAGTAGACTCCTATGCTGTCTCCTATTCCCTCCCACTCCTGCCCAGAGTCTTTCTAGACGTGAGGCTCAAGAACAGAGGGACTTGAGGCTCGCTTCTAGGCTTCAGGCATAATGGACATGTCTTATGTTCAGTAGACAAGTGTTCACTGGAACCTCTCTTGCATAAGGAATTTGCATGCTAATGTAGGGCTCCCCACCCTCTGCACTGGTGATAGTGTGGTCATGTGATTTTTTGGAGTGGAGGCTTCCCTGTGTGCTTCAGGCTACTTAGCAGCCTCCCTGACTTCTAGCCACTCTATACAACACGGTGTGCATCATTTTTCATCATTGTGCAGAATCCCTTACATAATCAACTTAAGGAGGAAGGAATCATTCGGGATCATGATTTCAAATGTTCCATTTCGCTCTGTTGCTTCTGCTCCTGTACATGGTGGGATACAAGTCCTGGTGGGGTGTTGTAGGGAGCACATGTGTGGCTTGCATCAAGATGAGCAGGAGGCAGAGTGGGGACACATAAGAGGAAGCCATTAGGAAATGCCCTCCAAAGCTATGCCCTCCTCCCCAGTGACATACTTCTCCCAATCAGGCCCATGTTGTACTTTTCACACCTCCAAATAATGCCATTTTATTATGACACCACCAAGGGGTCAATCCATTGACTAGGTCAGACCCTTATGACCAACCACTTCCCCAAAGCTCATGTGCTGACAGCCAAGGCCCCACACTACGTGAGCCTGTGAGGATAGACCATGTTCAAGCTAGGTGCCTCTAACAATGTTTGGTGGTGTCTCTCAATTCTATTTGTTTCATGTGCCATAGGCAAAAAGTCTCTACCAGTTCCTGGTGGGAGGGAGTTGCATACAGGTGAAAAGTGTGCTAATGAAAAGACACAATCTAAACAAATAAAGTTTCATAATGTGTTAAAGGCAAGTGGGAAGGGAATAAGTAGTGGATTGATAGATGGACAACCTCTATATGTAGCTTTCACCCATGTACTCAACTGAGGACTGAAAACATAGTTAAACCTGCAATGGTTGTATCTGTATTCAACGTACAGATCCCTTTCTTGTCATTATTATTGATCAATATACTATGTCTTAATCTCTTTTCTATTGCTGTGATAAGAAGACACAAAGACCAAGGCAGTTTATAGAAGAAAGAGTTTCTTGGGGGCTTATAGTTTCAGAGGACTAGAGTCCAGGACAGTCATGATAGGGCGCATGGTGGCAGGCAAGAACACATGGTACTGGAGTGGTACTCAGAGCTCACATCATGATCCACAAGCACTAGGCAGAAAGGGCTAATGAAGAATGGCCTGAGCTTTTGAAACCTCAAAGCCCACCCCTAGGGACACATCTTCTCCAACAAGTCCACACCTCCTAATCCTTCTCAAACAGTTCCAACAAATGGAGATCAAGTATTCAGATATATAAGCCTATGGTATCCATTCACACCACCACACTCATTCACACCACCACACAGTGTAACAATTATTTACAGGACATTAACCTTATATTTGTTATCACCACTAACCTCAGGATGATATAATATCTATGCAAAAATTACATGCAAACACTAAGTTATTTTATCTATGAAACTTAAGCATCTGAGGATTCAGCTATCTATTCAGGCCATGAAATGCATCCCCATGGACTCTTGGGTTGACTCCATTTCAGAGTCTTAACTGAAGTGAGAGGAAGTGAGCCACACGGGTATCTTGAGGGGAGAATCTTTCAGCCAGAAAGTACTCCATGCACATAACCCCTAAGAAAGGAGTGTGTGTGTCCTGGGACAGAGCAGACAGGCCATGGAAGTCTGAACAAGGCAGCAACCTGGCCTGACTTGTAAAGGGATTATATTACAGGAGAGGACTGAGAACAAGCAGAGAGTTGGAAATCCTCTAGAATTTTCTACCTAGGAAGTGGCCAGGATCAGAGTGAGCTCCCGAGGAGGTCAGAGAGGCTGGTTATCCTGAAGAGAGGAGGATAGACAGGTTTATGTGGGTGTGAGATGTGCAAAAGCCCAGAAACTTCCAGAAAGTGGATGGATGGTGATGTTGTTACTAGGAAACGGATGACCCTCTGGAGACAAGCGAGTCTGGGATGGTAGGAAAAGTTAGCTTTTGACTGCGTTTCTTTTGGAAAGTCTTTTGGATATTCAAAGGGAGACCTCAAGTAGGCAGCTGGACAAGTGAGTGCTTAGCTTAGGGCGTGGCTGGGGCTGGAAATGGAAACTGGAAGTTTTAAAAGGGGAAGATGAGATGGTAAATGGTGACAGCCTGGGGAACCCTCCACTCCCGGCTGAATTTGAGACACTGCAACACTCAGAATGCGCCTGAGGTGTGACGAGGCAGACACATGCTTTGGTAGTCTCATGTCCTTAATGCATGGGAACATCATAACAACCCACGCTTTCCAGAGAAGACGGACAGCCACACTCAAATGGCTCCATAGCTGAAATGTAAGAGCCAAACCAGATGGTAGCCATCACTCCATATGAACAGAGGACTAGACACTGTCACTGATTGAAAAGGGACATGATAGCTAATGCAGTGGAGGAGCACAGAAGGGATCACTAATAGAGAATACCAGAAAAATTTTGAAAAACAAGCCTGGGATTCAGTTAATGGTAATGCACCAACGTTTGTGTCTCAGTTAAGTTAAAGGCACCATGTTCTATAAGAGCCTAACACTAAGAGAAGCCAAGTGGGAGGTACATGGAACATATCCATGCTTAGTTTAAAACTCTGCTATAAATCTGAATGGTCCTAAATAAAAGTTGCTGTTTTCCCCCATAGAACAGGGAAGATGAAAGAGTATTTGGAGACTGGAAAGAGATGGTTCAGCTGTTAAGATCCCTGGCTGCTCTTCCAGAGGACCTGGGTTCAATTCTCAGCACCCACATGACAACTCACACCTGTCTGAAACTCTAGTTCCAGGGGATCTGACACCCTCTTCTGGTCTCCATGGGCACATGGGCACCAGGTATGGACATGGTACACATTCAGACAAAGCAATCATACACATAAAATACATTAATTAATAAAAATAATTTTTAAAGAAAATATATTTTTTAAGAGAAAGAACATTTGTTAAATATACTATGCGTGCTGGGCATTATGCAAACTACCTTATATGTGCTTGTCCCAACTGCTGTCCCCAATAATATTGTTGAGTCTCTTGAATTTCAGATGCATAAGAACATGGGACCATTGAGAGTCCAAATAACTTTCACACACACACACACACACACACACACACACACACACACACACACAATGGGACAGAGCAGATGTTTAAAACCAGGTTCATATGACTGTTATTCCTCGTTAGTGATTTTGTTTAACTTTGTTGAAAGAGGTTCTAGATAGTCTGAGAACCCAATAAAAAGTATGGACTATCTGGGCAGAAAAGCATGCTCACCTTACATGAGGCTGATAGATACCTAAAGGCCTCCCTAAAGGCCTCCCTCTGTATGCCCCCACTGAATCCAAGGTCACAGAAGAAAGAATAGGGGTGCAGGTGAAACAGACTTCAGCCCAGCTCTAGACTTCCCTTAGGTATAGTTTGTATGAAGACTTTCAGCTCAGTTGGTGCCAGAATTCTCCATGCATTGCCTGTGTCCATCAATTTCAACATAATAAAAATTATGCTGTGGCTTTATCTGCCTCTCTAACAGCATCATTTTGGTATCACTTGGGAGAGAAAGCAAAGGTGGATCCCACTGAGATTTTGGCTGTGGTCTCTGGCAAAGCGTTCCCACCAGTGAACGACTTAGAGAACTGCTCCACGGGAAACACATAAGAAGGCCACAGCACCTGCCACAAGATACAAGATCCTAGCCTGCTGAATGCCAAGAACATTGGCTCACTACAACATCTCTGGGTACCACGGGAACATGTGGTTTCAGGGTTTCCTGGTAAGATACAAAAAGACCAATTAAATTTTTAAATTAGACAAAAAAGAAGTAATTTTACTATGTCTCAAAAATTTCATGGAAAAAAAATATGAAAATGAGTAAACGGAGCCATCAAGCTGGCTCAGTGGGTAGGGCACCTGCTGCCCAGGCTGCCAGCCCGAGACTGGTCTCCAGACCCAGCAGGCAGAAAAGAACTGACCCTTGTTTTCTAACCACCGTACATGTGCCGTAGCACACACACTTGATTAATTAGTTAACTGAGAATAAATAGTAAAGGATAGTCATAAACTAAAAATATTTTAAATTGTACTTCGGAAAAGCAGAGGCAACTGGGCATCCTGTATATTTTAAAGTTAATTATGTATTTGTGTGTGTGTGTGTGTGTGTGCGCGCGCGCGCGCGCGCGCGCGCGCGCGCGTGTGTGTCACATGTAATCAGGGGACAGCTTGCAGGCATTCTTTCCTTCCACTGTGTGGGTGTCAGAATGGAACCCAGGTCTGAAGCTCAATGACAAGGGCCTTTACCAGTATCCTGTATTCTTATTGGCAAATCTGGCCACCCTATTTAGATTAAAGTACGATCATTTACTCACAGTAAAAACCCATCAATATCTCATTAACATGGAAGAGCAAGGGATACAGATTAAAACAAAGAATTTCTACACTGCAAATCATCAGAGATCATTCTAAAAAACTTCACTTTAAATTTGAACTCAGTTGAAAGGAATTTGGAGTGACAAAGACTGATTAAATAGTTATTGGGAAAATGACTTAAATTTTATAGTACTAATATTTAAGGAGTTGAAATCAATCAATCTTGGGTTGCACAATCCCACACAAGTTGCTTTCCTGTTGTGCATTAAAACATTGAGAAACATTACAGGCACAGGGCTGCATGTGCATGAGTGATACTGTATTAATTTTAATACTTTTCTTAGTAAATTTTGAACTCCTGAGATGGGAATCAGTATCCAAAAAAGAAAATCCAATTTGCAATATTTATACAAAGAATAAAGGGGCCCATTTAAAAGAGGTTGGCTCTCAAATATCCTCCCAGAATAAATTGAACCAAAGCCAAAGGTCACCAACAAAAATTAGGTTTGGCTGCTTCAATTCACTGAAAGCTATCCATGCGCTTGCCTGGGTAGGCTGAAAAAAATGCCTGTCTGGGTCGAACATGAATAGGCTTATGTAAGACACGGGTAGACTCTCCATTACCGCCCGGGCCCGGGGCTGTTAATATTTGATGCACCCCTCATCATCTCTGTTTGTGTAATTTGTCAACGCCCAACAGGTCCTCTGCCAGCTATGCATTAAAACTATTTTCAAAATATGTCATTGTCAGCCCTTGGCACACTCATTACTTATTAAGATAAGAGGCCGGTGAGGCCGGCAGGAGGTGGCTTGCTTACTTAAACACACTTGACTCAACTGCAGAGGAATCAGCAATCCAGAGCACAGATGCAGAATCTTAAGGTCTCTGCCCCAGCCTGCACTGAGCAGGTAGAGAAACTGAGGCTCAGAGAGGGGAAAGATTTAACCAAGGTTACACAGGCTTTTTAGCAGAGCTCAGAGAAGAGCCCAAGTTGCTTAGGTCCACCTTTCACACCTAATGACAGTCGCCACTCTCATAACGTTCCCCTATGCACACACATTTTAAAAGGAGCTCAACTTCCAAGGTAGTTGGAAGACAGTATTTCTGGAGACAGTGTTTCCTAAGCGTTTACTCCATGACCTCATGCTACATGCTGCTTAGGGTGATATAAAAAGTTATACAGGCAAACTGTTTTTTTTTTTTAAATTTATATGTGTGTATGTGCACCCACACTCACACATGCCACTGCATACATGTTGAGGTCAGAATAAATCTTTGAAGACTCAATTCTTGTTTTCTGTCTTGGTGAGGCAGAGTCCCAATTATTTCAGGTTCTGGGTGGCTCACTCTAGACTACCTAGCTGGCCTCCATCTCAGGGTAGGAGTATAGTGATTGCAGATGTGAGCTAATGTATCCAACTTTTTATGTGGGTTCTTGGGATTGAATCCAGGTCTCCAAACTTGCATGGCTGGAGCTTTTACCTACTGGGACATCCCTCAGACCTAAATATTTGTTTTCAATGCATTATAAACCATATACCAAGGCTGTTGTGGTGGTTTAAACGAGGCTCTCTCCATAAGCTCTGATATTTGAATACTTGCTACTCATTTGGTGACAGAGTTTGAGGAGGTTTAGAAGGTACAACCTTGTTGGAGGAAGTATGTCATTGGAGGTCATTGAAGGTTTAAAGCCTCATGCCACTTCCAGTTTGCTTTCTCTGCTTGATGCTTGTTGTTAGGGATGTATCTTTCAGCTCTGCTCTTACCACAATGTCCAATGCTTGACACCATGCTTCCCCATGGACTCTCACCCTCCAGAACCATAACTCCAAATAGACTCTTCCTTCTATAAGTTGTCCTGGTGATGGTTTTCTCACAGCAATCTCAACATGAAAGTAACCAATACAGTTGTGACTGGAGAGAAAGAGTACCAAATCTGGAAATTTGAAAATGTTAATGCTTACATCAGAGCTGAATCATAAAGAGAGTTTAATTTAAAACCAATTTAAGCCAGCAATGATGGCACACACCTCTGGTCCCAGCACTCAGGAGGCAGATCTCTGAGTTCTTCAAAGCCAGCATGATCTACAGAGTGAGTTCCAGGACAGCCAGGGCAACACAGAGAAACCCTGTCTCTAAAAGACCAAAAACTAAAACCAAAACAACAACAAAAACCCCCAAAACAAAACAAAACAAAAGTTAAATGTAGTTATTCCCTAACTCATGTTTTCAATGCTTTATATGTATGTGACATTTTTATTATTCATACCTATCAAAACACTCACACCTCTCATGACAGTACTGGAAAAACAGCAAAGTTGATATTGGCAAAGTCAAAGCTCAGTAAATATTAATTAAAACTAACAAATGTGAGCTACTGTTTAGCACTAAATGTATATGGTAAAATGTGTATCAATGAGATACAACTCTTATAATATAACACCTAAGCAAATGTTATAGTATCAAAACCAGAACTTGTTAGACTACAGACTTGAGTGGTAGGTGTTTGGTTCCCCTGCCTTAGCCTCTGCCTTAACTCCCAAGGCCCTTGACCCTGAACACTTTCATCTGTTGCCCACGAGATAGATAGCTTACTCTTAGGAAATACAAAGCAATATATTCAGACTGTTCACTACCACCACTGTCATGCATGTACATTGGAGGGCCAGGAGCTACTTCACAAGGTAATTAAAGATAGAGCTAACAGAGGAAACTACAGACATAATTAGGGAGTTGGAAGAAACATTCTTGGTCCAAAATGCCTAAAGTATAGAGGGCCAAGTTCCTTCTGTGTCAGGGCAGTGGCCACAAAGCCAAGTACCAGAACTATGGGTGTCACATCTTGGTCAGGCAGTAGCATCCTTTAGAAGCAGCTCCAATAGCCTAATGTTTCTTTTTATAAACCTCAAGAACCAAGAAAAAAGGAAAGAAAGTTGGGTCTTTGTAGACTCTTTCTTCAATAACAGATGCTTTGAAATTATATGAAGTTCAATGTCACTGAACCCCCACCTCCCCTTGCCCAGAACTACATCTATACAATTTAAGCCTACATTGGGTGAACTAGACAAGAATAGAGAAGATTCCACCAGGTAAAGGACCTTGTCTATGTGAGTTCTTATCTTGCATCAGATTTGAAAGCACAGGTTAAGCATGCAGGACAGTGGGGTCAATGAATGGGTAACTGCTGCATGCTTGCTCATGCTTCTTTTAATCAGGTCACTAATGGTTAGTTAATGAATGAAACAAATTAGTTCTCGAGGTTTGGGTCAGTTTCATTCACTTCATTAACACATATTAAATATCTGCTCTTGCCCACCTAGAGTGTGTTGAAAATAACAAAGACCATCAGCTTTTGTCTTCTGGACTTGTCGACTGATTCTTTCATGGTACTGTAGTTAGAACTTTTCCTGTGTCCCGGCCAGCTGGCAGTCAGGACAAATTTCTCCCACTTGGGTCCCCCAAGTAAACACACAGAGGCTTATATTAATTATAACTGCTTAACCATTAGCTCAGGCTTATTACTGACTAGTTCTTACACTTAAATGAACCCATAACTCTTATTTATATTTAGCCACGTGGCTTGGTATTTTTCTCAGTTCTGCCTTGTCATCTTGTCTCCTCTGGGTTTTTGTTGTTGTTTTGGTTTTAGTTTTTGGTCTTTTAGAGACAGGGTTTCTCTGTGTTGTCCTGGCTGTCTCCTCTGTGTCAGGGCAAATCTCTCTCCCCACAGCACTTCCCTTTTTTTTCTTACTACTTCCTGCTGGAGGGGGGCGCTGTATCTTATGGGTACACAAAGAAAATTTTAGGATCATGGAGTAGTCCGTGAGGCTGTATCATCTGAGCTAGTTGCCTTGAAACCATTCTGGATGTTGGATCATCTGGGCCATGGTGTCATCGGAGACCTTTCAGGGGGTCTTGGCTGGTCAAACCTGATGTATCTTAATCTTGAACAAATCCATAGCCTCTGGCTTTCTGTGGGAACAAAAGATACTCTTTTCCAAAGCAACATATCCTTAAATCCAAATTTTGAAGTCAAGGTATTTTTAAAGTATACATATTGGTTTAACTCAACAGCTTTTACAGTCAAATGTTTTTCTGCAGTTAAAAATCCCGAAGACAACACAATCCAGATTCTCTGTGTAATATTCATCTTTACGTGGCTTATTTTTTATATTAATTTTATTGTCTCTTTAAAGACTTTATTTTTTAAAACTATATTTGTTTCTATAACTGTATATATCACCTTTTTTATCTCTTTCAAGCCTACGTATCTTTTACACACATTGTAAACTATTACACCTGAATCTGTCTTATTGTGAATCTATTGCTTTAACCTGCAGCAGCTGTGGCTGCTGGCTCTGCCCACCTCAGCTTCCCAACATGGCGGTGGTTCATTTACCACCAGCTCTGGGAGCTATCGTGGGTCCATGCTTCCATCCAAGTAGCGCGTAGCCCAGAAACCTCTTTTTTTTGTTGTTTTGTACTAACAAAGTCTAAATCCACCATGCAGCTTAATGTGCCACTTGCAGAGGCCTCATTCCCGCCATACTGCAAGTCAAGCGCACACACCAGGAACCCACCAGTAGCTCAAACCTCCTCTGAGTCTGGTGACTCCTGACTCAACCTTCCTCTTCCCAGCCTTCTTCTTGTTTGCTTGTCCTACCTGTACTTCCTGCCTGGCTACTGGCTAATAAGCATTTTATTTATCAACCAGTCAGAGCAGCACACATTCACAGCATACAGAACAACATTCCACAGCACTTCCCCTTTTCTGTCTAATCAAAAAGGAAGGTTTTAACTTTAACATAGTAAAATTATACATGATAGAACAGTTATCAAGCAAGTATTACAGTTACAATATCTAGTCTATTTGTATTTGGCAAAATTAAAGAAAATATTCTATCTATCCTATATTTGTGAATCTAAAGTTACATACCTAATTTATCTTTTATCATAACTAAGGAAAATTATAATTATAACTATCTAGTCTTCAACTACATCAAAGACCCCAGAAGGATATAATATTACCTAAGTAAACAGGAAATGCATTGTAAGCAACTCTCCAAACTCTGGAAATGACAGAGACAGCTGGCTGCCTGGACAGTCATCCAAAGTTCCTCTGCAATGTTGGGGTATCCATCTTCAGTCTATAGGCCTAGAGTCTCTCAGTTGCTTCTCTTTGTGTCCTGTAGAATATCTGGCAGGCGCTTCTGTGAAGCAGGAACTTGAAGGACCATCTTGCCTTATAAAGATCAGTGGTCAGCTTCCTACAGGTCCTGCATGTCCAGTTTATACAATATATTGTCAATCAGTTGACACAAGGGCACCCCCCCCAGTGTCTAACTTTTGCCACAAAGAAAGCAAACTCTATAATGAGTTTATTCAATGCCCATCATTCTCCTTGAAGTAATTGGTGCTGCCAGGAGCAGATATGTCTCATTGTCCAGAGAAGTCTAAGTTTTTAAAACATTTTAAATGCCATATTCTGTAGATCTTGAAAGTGTTTGAAAATTACCTACCTAATTGAATTGTACCTATGTATACCTAGAAAACTTAACTAACATGACAATAAGTTTGACTATCATAGATGACTAATTATTAATATGTATTTCTCAACTATACACTACAATTTCAAATGAGTTATACAAACAAAATACTTCAAACAAGAGTAGAAATATAATACAGTATCAGTATAACAAAATTAATTTAAATTTGTATCAATAAACTAAAATCCATAGCAAGGTAAAACATTTTTAAACAAGTTGTTGATCTTTAAAAGTAGGTTCAATAATCTACCCTTTCATCCTATCATATCTATATACTATCCCCCTTTTTCTTTTAGAAAGATACTGACTATGACCAATAACAATTTGTAACCAATAATCTAAATAAAGACAAACATCCATTATCCATTTTTTTGGGGAATGTGGGCATAGTGTTCTAGGCTACTTTCTGCTGATAGGGTTGCTGGTAGTCTTATGGGGAGCCTCAGAAAATTAAGAATTATGGTCAAGTCCTGACTGGAATAGTCTGTGATGCTGTATTCTCTGAGCCAGTTGCCTTGAAGCTGTTCTGAATGTTGGATCATCTGGAGACCCCTCTTTGGGGGGGGTGTGTCTTCCTTGATCAAACCATATTAACCTGGAAGCAATCCACAGGTTCTCATCTTCTGTGGAAACAAAAGCAGAACCTCTTTTCCAAAGCAATGTATCCTTAGACAAAAATTTTGAAATCATGGTATCTTTAAAATATACATACTGATATAACTCAGGAGCTTTTACAATCAAATGTCTCTCTGTTGTTAAAAATCCCAAAGACAATATAATCCAGACTTTCTGTGTGATTTCCATCTTTACATGGCTTCCTTTTTATATTACTTTTACTGTCTCTTTAAAGACTTTGTTTTTTAAAACTATTTCTTTATATAACTGTCTATACTCCTTTTCCTCCCTCGTCCAAGCCTACGTATATTTTTACACACACTGTAAATCATTTAGAGGTTTATTTAATCTCAATCTGTCTTTTTGTGAATCTATTGCTTTAAACTGCAGCATGACCAGGACTGAAGTGGCAGCTTTGGCTGCTGGCTCTGCCCACCTCAGCTTCCCAACATGGCAGAACTATGTTTACCCCCAGCTCTGGGGGAACCATGCTCACCACCAACTCTGGGAAGCAGTGGGTCTATGCTTCCATCCAGCAAAAACCTTTTCTTTCTTTCCTTTTTTTTTTTGTCTGTACTAGCAAAAGCTATATCCACCATGCACCATGCTGCATGGTTTATAGACGCCACTGTGTACAGTAACAGGAATCTGCCATGCTACACTCAAGCCCATATGCTGCGAACCCACCATACTGTAGCTCAAGTCTGCATGCCATAGTGTCTCTGTAGCTTGGTATCTCTATATCTTGACCCACATTAGACATGAAGTAGAAAACTGTTTTTGGCTTCATTATTGTGTGTTTATAAGTCCTTTTTAAACTCTTTTAGGCCTTATAGAAATTCAAGAGCCCCACGTTGGTATGCCAAATGTAGTCGGAAGATTTCCTGTGTCCTGGCTAGCCAGCAGTCGAAACAAAACTCTCCCACTCATGTCACCCAAGTAAACACACAGAGGCTTATATTAATTATAACTGCTTAGCCATTAGCTCAGGCCTATTACTGACTAGCTCTTACACTTAAATTAACCCATAATTCTTATTTATGTTTAGCCATGTGGCTTGGTAACTTTTCTCATTTTTGCCTTGTCATCTTGCCTCCTCTGTGTCTGGCTGGTGACTCCTGACTCAACCTTCCTCTTCCCAGAATTCTCTTTGTCTGCTTATCCTGCCTGTACTTCCTGTCTGGCTACTGGCCAATCAGCATTTTATTTATCAACCAATCAGAGCAACACACATTCACAGCATACAGAATGACATTCCACAGCATGTTATCTTGCAGTTTGTTAAATGCTTTCTAATGGATCACTTCATAGAACTTGTGCCTATAAGACAAATTTGACCATGGACAGCAGTGGTGTTGAATGCCAAATAAATCAAGTTTCAGAACACTCAACTGGCAAATAGTACAGGCAAGGTGAGGACTCTGGTCTTTGTACTTCAAATCCCGTCCTTTCCCTGCACACTAGTATTCTTCCTTAATCAACATGTGAAAATTCCTGCAGATAGGCTAACATGTACACTACTGCCCTAGTTCTGAGAGGGACCTGAGATCAGCAGGTCTAATGGCCCCTGGCTATACAGTCGATACTCTTTCTATAGCCTGTGTTAGAGAATATTGAAGCTGGATGATATTCCCTCCCCTGGGATTCATAGACCCTGGGGTCTAGGGGAAGATCATTAAGTTTGGCTTTGATCATATTGGTGATAAAACCTATACAAACCTACTTACTGAGCTTGGCCACACTCACTCGTCCACAGGGATCTTAATCCTTAGGATTTCTGCCTCTAGAAACAAAGATCACTATGATAACTTGACCTTTGCAGTTAGCTGACTTCAAGTCAGGTGGTAGTATTATAAAACTCAAAGTATTTCACTGCAGTACAATCCTTTATCGCAGTGGTTCTCAACCTTCCTAATGCCGCAACCCTTTAATACATTTCCTCATGGTATGGTACCCCCACAACCATACAATTATTTTTGTTGTTACTTCTGTTTTTAAATCTTATTTATTTATTTCATTTTAAATACCAACCCCAGATCCCCCCTCTTTCCTCCTCCTCTGCAGCTTTCCCCCGCAAACCCACCCCCTATCCCCTCCTCCAAAAAGATAAGGCCTCCCATGGGGAGTCAACAGAGCCTGCACATTCAGTTGAGGTAGGTCCAATCCCCTTCCCCTGCATCAAAACTGTGCAAGGTGTCCTACCATAGGTAGTGGGCTCCAAAAGGCCAGCTCATGCACTGGGGATGGATCCTGATCCTACTGCCAGGGGGCCCCTTAAGCAGATAAAGCTACACAACTGTCTTGATTATGCAGAGGGCCTAGCCCAGTCCCATGGAGGCTCCACAGCTATTGATCTAAAGTTCATGAATTCCCACTAGTTTGGTTTGGTCGTCTCTGTAGGTTTCCTCATCATGATCTTGATGCCCCTTGCTCATAGAATCCCTCTTCTCTCTCTTCGACTGGACTCCTGGAGCTCAGCCTGGTGCTTGGCTGTGAATCTCTGCACCTGCTTCCATCAGTTACTGGATGAAGGTTCAGAACTATCATTGTTACTTCTTAACTGTAATTTTGCTACTATTATGTATCATAATGTAAACATCTGATATGCAGGATATCTGATATATGACCCCTGTGAAAGGATTGTTCAACTCCCAGAGGGGTCACAACTCACAGGTCTAGAACCACTGCTTGGTTGGCTATGGCCAGGAGAGGTCCATTGGGAAGCATTTGAACAGAGGAAAAATCTGTAATGAGATGAGGTCTGTTCATTCCTCAAGAAGGCCAGTTGGCACAAGCTGCTGGTGTTTAACCCATGTTAGACCACCCCTAAGGTGTGCATAGCATCAGACAAATGCATTCTCAGGGTCTCCATAAAATTCATTGGATTTTTTTAATGTTCTATAAATTTCAAAGGCTCCTGTGAAATATGCATGTTTTTTGCTTTCAAGAGTTTCAGTTAATCACCACCCAAAATATATAAAAAGAAAATTTCAAAAATAAACATAACTTTTAGATAGCTTTGTGTTACAACATATTGTACTTTATAGTCACCCTGGTTTGTTATTATGTGTTGGGGAAATCACAGTACTGTAGGAGAGCCCAGTGCTATCGCTGTTTCGAGTGCCCACTCGACTGTATCAGCTGTGAGTTAGGGGAACACCACCACAGTGGCTCATTCATGAAGATCCCTAACAACCTGCAGGAAAGGGATGCATGATGACTGTGCATGTGGGCATCCTCAGCAGTGACAGGGAAATTGTCTCCTTTAGTCACGATCCTCCCCACTCAGAAGCTCTCTATGGACCTTGAGCACAGATGAACTGTTTCTGGTTCATTTCAAACCTCTGCTTCAAGGACAAGGTCACAACACAAGGTCATTGCTCCCAGGGCAGTGCTCCCTTCCCTTCCTGGCTGAGTTAAAAGAATATGGGTCTTTGCCTGGCTGTTAACACAGGTTGTAACATTGCTCATGAGGTTGCACCACCCATGTACCCCCCATGAATGCTGGCTTCCTGCAAGTCTCTGCACTCGGGGTTAACAGCTACCACCAATGTTAGTCTTACCTAAGTCCTCAGAAAGCCTGTTGAGGCTGCTGCTCTCACCTTGGAACCTTTCCTGTTCTCAGTTTTATAGGTAAAAAGCAGAACAACACACTTCCCCTCACATCTTCTTGGGAACTTCACAGATCGCCATTGTGAGCAATTTTAATGCTGACTGCATCTACCCAGTCTTCCACCACAACCTCACGCGCATCAGCTGACTTTGTAGGTAGAGGTGGAAGAGGTATTTGTACGCATAATTCTGGTTTGAATTCAAGGGACTGCATCTGGTAAGGGTCTTCTTGTTGACAGAGTTCTAAGGGGGTGCTGGAGACAGGATGGTGAGGACTTTGGGGTGCTACTACATCATGTTTAGATCATGGTAGAAGGTGAATGTCTGTGACTAGAACAAGGACAATGAGAAGTCACTTCATCACAAAGCATGGCTGCTTCTTTTCTGAGGCTGCTTAAGAATGGCCTACGAGGGCATATTGTGCAACACCCATCTGCGGCAAAGGAGAAGGCCACAGAAGGACCCTGAGTTTAGTAAAAGTCAACTGAAACCTTGATGGAACTTGATGGGTGACCAACCCAGGTGTGAGAGTTGGAGGCTGCCTCCCTAAGTAGCTGTGGACCCAAGGGCCACTTCAATGGTAGCGTGGATGGAAAATCTGGGGGTGGCTTACATGGACCACTAAGCTCAGGAGCTTCAGTGGAGACGAGGTAGCTGGAGCTACATCTTCTGTTTGATGTGAGTGGCACCCCATAGCATGGTGCTGCTGCAGCCTGTAGGATCTTATGCGATCCAATGATTCCAAAGATCACACCCATAATGGGAGTAATCAATTTTTTTCATGGCTACTGCTTCAAGGACAAGGTCACTGGAAAGAGGGCTATTGACTGAATCTACATGGAGGCCTTAGTAAAGAGAAGATGGGAGAAGTCGCTGAAGGAGAGGAGCCTGGATTGAGCCCATGTGACTCCTGACCCACCTTATGTGTAGTACCAGGCTAGGCCTGGGCCAGAGGTACTTAGAATGTTTCTAGAATGATACTCAAAGCAAAGAGTTTATGGAAGGCAGGGTTCTTCCTCATCTCTGAGGGATATGTGACGTTGAGAACTTAGAGGTGAAGGCTAACCTCTGAGCTTCTCCTGAATCCAGGGAAAGAAGGTCTGAGAGTTGTTGAGAGATGGAGGAAGCCCTCTGCTCTGAAAGCTTATGATCTCTTAACAGCAAAGGTCTTAGAGGCTGAGGATGTGTCTTTCTACAACTGCCCACTGGATCAGGTAGGGCTCTAGGAAGCGGTACATGGACTGATCAGGAAGGGGCATTAGCTGAACATCCCAGGTAACTAATGCTACCCTGGGGCTGGGCAACACTGAATTCAGAATAAGCCCAAGTGAGCTCATTCATGGTGGTGACCTAGATTCAGAGAGTAGACTCTGCCCTTGAGCATGGTGGTCTAACTGCTCTTAAGTGACATCTTATGGAGTAGGAGATGACCTTTCATCTCATAGGAACCCCAAAGTCAGGTGGAGGTGATGCAGGGGGAGATAAACAGTAAGCAATGATATCAGTACTTATAGAATAATGAAGTCATGGAGGAGGACAGAGCACCTTTGTTCACAGGGTAGTGTTTATTATTGAACCCTTATGGAGCACTGTGTCAAGCACTTTATATAATTTCATTCATGCAATTCTCCCAGTACACCTTACAATGCCGCCATTAGCCTTGTTTCATAGATAGGAAGACAGTAACTATTTAAGTTACTTCCCCATGGTTAGAATACAGCTTACTTCTTCCATAGTGTTTTATTGTTTAAGTCCACTGTTGCTTTTGTGTTTGTATTTTTTTTTAATAAAACTAACAAAACGGGCTGCTCCAGCTCTCTCATTCTGGGAAGGTTATGCTGCCTCTACAAGAGAGTGATTATCCGTACAGCTCCTATGGAGTTTACTAGCTCAGGATCAGTTTGAGTATCAGCCAGAATAGACTGAGAAGCAGATTCTCTGAATTGTCACTGAGACATGGCAAAGAATCCTACCTCTAAGTATGGGAAATTTCCACACCTCTTCTCCAGCTTTTTCTTCATAACCTCTCCTAAATGAGCAGTTGCCTTCACCTTCTTGTCCGTATCCTTCCAAAAGGATAGCTCCTCCTTCTTCCCTCCTCCGATTTCTGTTTCCATCCTTCCCTCCCTCGCACACTCTCTCTTCCTACTGGAAACACATTCTCTTTGA
This sequence comes from Peromyscus eremicus, assembly GCF_949786415.1. Classification (NCBI taxonomy): domain Eukaryota; kingdom Metazoa; phylum Chordata; class Mammalia; order Rodentia; family Cricetidae; genus Peromyscus; species Peromyscus eremicus. Next base: position 131,086,751 of record NC_081420.1, read on the forward strand.
AGACAACCTAGCTTGGTTCATTTCTACAGTCCTCTGCTTTGCCTACAATGGAAACATCACAAGAAGTGATAAGAGGGTCAGGTGCTAGGAAGCTAAGACAGACACTCCCACAGGCGGGGCAGCGGTGGAGGCGGGGCAGCGGTGGAGGCGGGGCAGCGGTGGAGGCGGGGCAGCGGTGGAGGCGGGGCAGCGGTGGAGGCGGGGCACTTGGCTGAATTTTAAAGTCCTTGTATGGATGCTCCATTTGGCTACAGTGGAAGTCTGGTGAGATTACGTGGGCATATAGCACTCCTGGTATAAGTCTGAGAGCTTGTTAGGCTAACCAGGAAATTTATCCTTACAGCACACAGTGTGGAGCAGTGCAGACTAGGGGCTGGACTGTAGGCTCACATGAGTGAATCGGGATCAGAGGCTCCCGGGGGAAGAGCAGATTCTGCAGAGACAAATGTTTACCAGGAGAGCAAAGGAGAGTTTAGAAAGTTTGTGATGATTCTCACTGACCCACTTGAGTCGTCTGTCCATAAACTTTGCACTCACATACTCCCCCAGACATGGGTTTTGGGTCCTATACATTCTTCCAGGAACATATTCTCCAGACAGGAAATTTATGACAGCCATGTTTCCCAGACATGGTGGTTGCTTTTAGTCAGGTAAGGGAGCCAAGAAGGATGTCTTCTGTTGTGTTGGTTCTCAGGTATCTTTAGTTTAATAAAATCCTATGTCAGCTCAGCAATCTGAGTGGGTCCCAACAGCTACATCAAGAACCAAAAGAAAAGCTATGTTAACCATTTTAAAAGAAATGTTAGCTTTGTGATAGCACAAGGATACAGGGAATGCCAAAATCATAATGTTGGTTCTCAGTGTACCCTGAGAGGGAGGAGAGACAGCTGTTTTCACTGGCTGTTTATCATCATCACCACCATCACCATGGCTGCCGCTGCTGCTGCTGCCGCTACCACTGCCATCCGCCACCACCATCCATCATCCTCATCTAGCAATTTCGGCTTATAGTCTTAAATTGCCCTCAGATCAACCTGACTGCAGTAAAGCTCATGATTGTATCTGTTGCTTTCTGTCTGAGCCAACTGCTGCCCAGATTAAATGCTAATCATGCTGTTGCAGAGTAGGTCAATCACTGAAGAGATCAATGACTCTGATTAGATCCTCTATTGATTGGTTTGTATCAACCATTGGGGAGACCAGTGGTTGTTTAGATGAGTCACTGATCAGGAAAAGGTGTGGATTAGACCAAACCACAGATGTGATCAAACACTGATGAGGTTAGGTCTAATGCAATCAAACTATCAGCTGGATTATGTGACAGCTTGGATTCACACTTAATTAAGCCAACCAGGACTAGATCTGGACAATGATTGGCTCAACCACTGATCAGTACAGAAAGTTTCTGATTGAATTGAAGCCAGTGATTATCTTGGCTACTGATGGATAGTTGGATGGCCAGTTCCTAGGATAAGATCTGGACCTTAAGCTTCGTGGTCCTCCCTAGCTGCTCACACCCCATCTCTGCACATTGCCAGCATCAGCTAAGAGCAGGAGGCATCTCTCAGTTTTGTGGTGGCTGACATTGAGATCCCTTTCACACTAGAAGGAAATTCTGCATAAAATCATGACTATGAAAGAAGGAATGGGATGTTTTAGTTGGGCCTAGAGTGAAACGACTCTGAAGAATGAAAAGCAGGATGCATGGAACCTAAGATAGTACTGAAACACGGTCAGCACTGTGTGGCTGTGATGTTAGAGTTGTCTTAACAGCATGTTTCCCATTACATTCTGCATCCCCACCAGGGAGCACTTTGGATTTGGCAGGCATCAGTTTGCATGAATCTCTGTCTTTAGCAGAGTATACTATGCCCTTTATTCTGGTAAACTCTGTTTTCTTCAATGTCAAAGCTGAGATCTTCACAATAAGGCTTGCCCTTTGCCCCACAATGTCCTTCTGTCATTACAGAGAGGAAAAAAATCAAATTTGTGATGGGAATTGTCAACTCTGGCACTAACACTTGACTGTATAGGGCATGTCCCTCCAGTGAGTGGCCTTTGGAGTGTCATGGCTGCAATAAGAATGCCCACATCCAATGGAGCATTTCAGAAAACTTCTATCCTCCAGACTCAAGCTTTTTGTAATACCTCAACCTGTTGAAAGTTTCAAGAAAAAAATCACAAGGGCAAATGATTTGGACTATGCAGTGGACAGGTACGACACAGTGATGCTATCAGACAGGCCCAGATTACATCGTTAAATAAATCCTGCCTCAGGATGACGTAGAAGGGTGGCTGCTCTCTCTAACTCATGTTCTTAACACTGGCCTTCATGAAATGAGTCTCTATAAAATGATAGATTGGATGGGTAGGATTGCAGACCAAAGATGCTGCCTACTGGTTAAGAGATAAACAGTTTGCCTCTTCTGTTTATCCTCTAGGTTTTACAGTCCTTCATTCCTGGCAGCATCTGGCAAGCTCTCTTATTAGCTTAAAAGGAGTAATTTTAATAAACAAGTAAATATTGTCTTATCTTTCCAGGCTGTTTGCCTAAAATCTGGATTCATTGATTGGCACTCACGCTTCAGTGGGAGGCGCAGAGTGCTGTAATCTCCATGTAATCGGCTTTATGAAATTTAAGAAAAATAGCTGGGCTGCCGCAGAGTCAGTTTAGGACAGATCATTATAAAATTCCATTATCACCGCTACAAGTTGGACTATTTGTCATCACAGAGGAGATGACAAGCTCAGAAATACTACATCTGTTATTATCAGATGATAAATGATATTCCATTAGAACTGCTATACATCACAGGCAAAGCTACAAGGAAGATATCAAACCTATCAGGACTTGACTTATAATTTAATTTTCAAAAGCTGTCAACTAAAATTCCAAAGGCTAAGCATTTTCATTTTTAAAGTTCATCTTATTTATTTTCCTCATCTGTTAGTCTAATTTTGGTGATATGGCAAAAATAACTGATTATGGGCAATGTATAATTCTCGTCTTTTGATTAGGTAATATATCAGGTGTCACTTAGGTATTAAAAATTAAATGACAGATAATAAAACAAGAGAGTCCCATAAAGACACCTTATTTTGATTTACTCACGTGTTAAAATAAAACAAAAATGGACAGGTCAATATTTGTTAAAGACACACACACTGCAGAAAAGCCTGTTTCCCCATTATTAGGTGCTCTTTCATGGTGCATGTAGGGGTGCTTCCTGTTGGTGTTTATAAAGTCTTTTTGCTGCTAAACAACTATGTTTTATTTCAGTTCCATGGAATCATAGTCGCTGGCTGCTCCCTTCATGTCTTTGCCTTGCTATCATGGTCTTCAATGACATTAAGCCCCAGATGCTGGCTCGGGCAGGTACAACTCCACCCCTTTCTGCTGATACAAACCTGAAGGCAGAGTCCTTCAATTGTGCGAATTCTGTGTCCCCCACAGGCTTTCGGACATATTTGAAAGGTTTATGGGTCTCCAGATGGTATCCTATGGATAGAAAGGGCAAATTTGAGATGAGGGACATCTTTGAGGTCATGTTATAGACTCAGAGAAAGGGAGAAATGTGTCCAAAGCCGCATGGTGAAAATAATGTAAGAAGAAGCCATGATTCTCCATGCCTTATTCTAATTTCTTTAATAGAATGACAGGAACCCATGGTGACTGTGTCTAATGAGAAACGTGACTGTTACTGTTTTCTGAGAGTCTGGATCATCGTTGATGCTTCTTAAAGATCAAAGAAATGGACACAGGAATGGACAGATGAATGGACAGATGGAGTAGTTGACCAGGCTTCTAAGTCTTTATCTAAAGGTCTACTTGTGTAATTTAACCCTCAGAGCACACCAGATCCTATCTTTTGGAAATGAGAGATGTAAGAGACATTTCATAATTTTGATGACTGTGCCTGCTACATCTCAGGACCTCAGTGCACCCTTGGGCACCTTGAACAGCAGTGTGATCTCTGACCAACACTACGGGAGAGAGGAGTAGGAATGTTAGGTCACCAGAAACCAAACCAATTCAGTCCAGACAGCTCCTCCTCCTCTTCCTCCTCCCCTTCTCCCTCCCCTGCCCTTTCTTCTTCCTCCTACTCCTAGTAAAATATTCATACAATTTTCCACTCTTGCCTCTTTTAAAACTCAGAGACGTGGGGCTGGAGAGACAGCTCAGTGGTTAGTTAAGAGCACTTGCTGCTCTCGAAGAGGACCTGGGTTCAGTTCACACTCACATAGAGGCTCGAAACTGCCCTTATCCCTAGTTCTAAGGACTCGAGTGCCTTCTTCTGTCTTCTGAGGGTGACATGGTGTATATACATACATGCAGCCAAAACACTCACACACATAAAATAAAAATAAAAAATTTTTAAAATTCAGAGGTATTCTATTCTAAATATCATGTAATTTTCACCTTAATTTTTCAACATCTCAAATAGAAATTCTGTACTGACTGGGCACTAAATCCCATTCCCAACTCTGCCCCTCAATCTACTCTCAGTCTTTATGATTTGTCTACTTTAATTATTTCACATAGGTGGGATCATTTAATAGCTTCCCTTTTGTGAAATTATAAATGTAGTTACACATATAACATAGCAAAATGTGAATTTATAATCAAAATCAAGCCTCCTGCTCACTTGCATTCCCCCTCCCTTTCCTGTGTTAACATTCTCTATGTGTAAAGCATGATACCATGTGGAGAGAATAGGATTTTCCAGATATGAACAGTTAACTTACGAACTGGCTTCTCCAATAGGCTCTGGAATGATACTGGGAAGCTGTGTGGCCACCCCAAACCTCAGTGCCTACATTGTGAGGTGCTCTGACGGCATCTCTCATCTAACAGGAGCATGAATGCAGGAAAGGGGCTGCAAGCTCTTGACACAATGCTGGTAGCTACGTCTTATATGGAGCTTTTGTGTTTAAAAGCACTGATGTGAGCATGTTCTCGAACTATTCATGTTCTACACTGTACAGCTTGCTTTCAAAACGCCTTCATCAGTGATGCCCACATTCCTACCTCATCGTGTCTTAACTGCTGTATCTAAGGGAAGGATCGTGATTTGTTTACAAATACACCCTTATATTTTAATTTTACTTTATGAATTTAGTGGAGTTTGTCATCTAGACCAAACACTGTCTCCAGATGGGTCAGTGCAACTATGGTGCTCTAAAATGGTGATGATAAGATGAACCATTTCATGAACTCCAACTACGCTTTCAGCACTGTGTACTTAGTTTCCTGTACTGTCTTTCTGGCTCTTGGTTCCTTACACTGCCTCTTTGGAAATGACCTCAAGAACAGATATTCCTGCCTCCTTCGCAGCAAGTATTTCTTCACCATCCAAAGAGTTCCAATAGCCATTTGTTGTACCATATATCCGTCTTCAATAGGACCCACCCATCTTAGATTGCTCATTTCTTTTTGCTTAGATTTAGACCCCAAAGTGAAAAAAACAGAGGGATGGAAGATGTCCAGTAAGTGGAGAGTTGGAACGTGTATGGACTGAAAGTTGCTAAGTAGGAAAACACTTGGATTGGGACCCCTCAAAGATATACTTCAAAGGAATATGGGAAATCACATTCTTTACCACTTTACTTCTTGTTTCAAGGGTGAAGCTAAGAATCAGGATCTATTTTTCTTCTAAATGAATGAGATTTTCCCTAGACACACAAGCAAACAGAAATGCAGACTAAAAACAAGTATACCTTAGGGCCATCTGTTCTCTTGTCCATCCTGGTGTGGAAAAAAGGAAGAGTCTTTATTAAGAGGGAAGCCCAGGGCTGAAGAGAGAGGGTTTGGTTTGTTCAGTCCTTAAAGGCTGGGGCCACAACCACCTAATCCTTCTAATCCTTTCAAGCAGCTCCACTCCCTGGTGACTAAGCATTCACATATATGAGCCTGTGGGGGCCATTCTTACTCAAACCCCCACAACTGTCGAAACTTCCTAGCAGATGGGTATCTTGGGTACCCTGGAGGTTATTATTCTATGCCTGCTTCAACATGAATGGCTTCTTGACTAATGTGGTAACACACACACACACACACACACACACCCATATATAGTGCCATTTTCTTTCTAAAGTCTATAGTAATATTTACCGCATGTGGTTGGGGTCATTTATAAAGGAAGAGGTTTGGATGGCTATATAAAGCTGCTGCTGGAGAAACCACAAGCTGTGTGTGTGTGTGTGTGTGTGTGTGTGTGTGTGTGTGTGGTGTTTCTAATGTGCATCATTCCCAAACTTAGTTAATCCCTCTCACCTAACAGCCTGTGGTAGTTTGATTGTCCTCCCATAGGCTCATATATTTTAATGCTTAGTCACCAGGGAGTGGCACTATTTGAAAGGATTACAAGCATTAGGAGGTACGGTCTTGAAGTGCGTCACTGGGGGTGGGCCTTGAGATTTCAAAAGCTTATACCATACCAATCCCAGAGTGTCCTCTCTCTCTCTCTCTCTCTCTCTCTCTCTCTCTCTCTCTCTCTCTCTCTCTCTCTCTCTCTCTCTCTCTCTCTCTGCCTAAAGATGAGGATGTAGCTCTCAGCTATTGCTCCAGTGTCCGCCTGCCTGCTGCCCTGCTTCCTGCTGCCCTGCTTCCTGCCATGATAATGGACTGAACCTCTGAAACTGTAAGTAAGCCCCAATTAAATGTTTTCTCTTACAATAGTTGCCTTGTTCATGGTGTCTCTTCATAGCAATAGAACAGCGACTAAGACACCTCCACTTCACAGGTCATCTCCAGACCTGGCATTTTCCATACTTTTATTTGGATCTTGACTGATTCATTCATCATTCATGCAAAGCCTCCATTGAGGCCTCTAGTCTGCACACTAGGTGACATGATTTCCATCAAACACGAGGAAAGTGACTTTCCATCCCTTCCACTCCACCACAACTATTCATCATCCTATACCGCAATAACACCAGTGTGTTCTGGAGGTTTCAGTATGGTCAATATATTTCCTCCACTATCTGTTTATTTTGATTATATGATAATACAACAAGTCTTATCCCTCAAACACCATTATGGTGTCTAAAAGTAGTAGATGCATTTATTATGAAGATGTTATGCAAAGACTGATGGTTAAAACCTGTCAAAAATGTGACACCTTTTCTCAGAATCCAAGTATGAGAGATGGCTAGGAATTTACTTCAAAACAAATAGAGAGAAAATAATGCTTGTTCTCTTAGTTAATGAAAACTTGTGTCATGATGTCCCTAAGACCATGAAGCTGAGTTTATATAAGAAGATAAGCAAAGGTTAAATACCTTCCTGAGGGCCAGCCACTGCGGGTCAGACTACTAGCTCAGAATCTTGGAGTCAGTTCTGAGTCCTGTGTCTAAGACATCAAGTGACTGACAAAGGAAAGTGAGTGCAAACAAATATCCTCAAGACCATGAGAAAAGTATGAGGTGAGGCCCAGTACAGACCAAATGCTACAGTTTATCATAGGAGTTGCCTCTAACCTGAGCTCTAAGGGCAATGTCAGTGGACTCCTAACAAGGGCAAATGTGTTAAATATGTCCACAATGGCTCAGCTCTTCCAGGGAGGGAGTACATCTCAGAAGCTCCCACTCTAGTGGCCGATATCAAACAGACATTCCAGGTTTTGTTCCAGCTCTGGCATGCTTTAGAAACTGTGATATCCTTTTCTTTTTCTTTTTCTTTTTTTACCAGACTGTAACAAGTCCTCACTGTTATGTTCTCAAGGAAAATGGTTTTTAATTTGGAGACATGGTTTGAAACTGTACCCACCAAGGACATTGAATGAGATGGTCTAGCATCCTCCTGGAATGACATTCTGTGACTTTATAGATTCATCAGTTGGAGCTGGAGGAAAGCTTAGGAGTCTATCACTTCAGCTAAAACAGTTTGGAAATTCTCCATCAAAAAATATACTTCTGCCAACCATTCTTGATTAATAACACCAGATTCATATTTTCATATTTTGGTAGAAAACAAGGATTCTAGGAAGTTAAACATGTTCAGAGAAATTTTAGAATAGAAAGGAGGCAAAGGTTAGCCTGGGCTAAAGAGTTGAGCTAGCCCTGAGAAACAAAGGATGAGGTAGGACATTCCATAGCCAGTCCCCCAAGGCTCAGAGTCCTTCAAAGACACTCAACAAGAAGTGAATAGAAAAGGGATATCCTCAAGGCTTTTCCTGGCCACATCTTCACCATTACAGATAGACAACATCTTTAACAACCATTTCTTCCTTGTCTGAGTTCTGTCATCTGGAACCATTATTGCTTATCTTCAAGGCTAACTATTTTCCCAGGTCTCTTTTCACTAGTTGGATTATATGGTGCTTATGGGCAGTTTCTGTTGTCTGTAATTACTGGGTGTGTTGCTGGAGGGAAATCTGAGGTGTGAGGGTCTAGAAGAAGACAATGATGGTGCAGTGGACTCTCTAGGTCAGCTAATCTGTTTTACCTCAACAGGGCCATTCCATGATCACATGACAACTGAGCACTCAACTTTCTTTCTGATTTGATCTAGGCCACAGAAAGAGTAAGGGTTGATATACAAATGTCTGCCCTCCTCAGGATTCCACCCAGGACCTGTCTGGGAACTGACACAAAGAAGTTTCTATACACACCACGCATTCTGTAGGTCATGTTGGGCCCGAACTCAGGGCCAGCTGGGAATGTCAATATTAACACAAGGCCACAGATAGTGCTCCCAGTGAATTGAAGGAGATGGCAAAAGGTACCCTACAACTTCCCAGCCCCCTTGGTTCCCTTGGATTTCCTGAAGGGCTTCCCATGGGCTGGGACCCACTTTTCTCCAGCAGGGACTTGCCAAGGACATACCCTCACTTAGCTTTCTCTTCCCTAGCATGAGCCTTTATGCCTTCACGGTGATGCCATGAATCTTCCTCAAACTAAGTTCCCAAGACCCAAATCTGTATTTAAGGAGCTACCTTTAGAATAGTAGCAGCTCCATGTACTCATTCAACTCTGTGTTCACTATTGTGGTAGTCTGAATGAAATGGCTTCCACAGGCTCATATGGAGTGGCACAATTAGGAGGTGTGGCCTTGTTGGAGTAGGTGTGGCCTTGTTGGAGGAAGTGTATCACTGGGGGTGGGCTTTGGGGTTTCGAGTGTTCAGGTCACTCTCTCTTCCTGTTGTCTCCCAATCCAGATGTAGAACTCTCAGCTACTTCTCCAGCACCATGTCTGGTACGTGCCACCATACTTTCCACCATCATGACAATGGACTAAACCTCTGAACCTGTAAGCAAGCTCCAGTTAAATGCCTTCCTTTATAAGAGTTGCAGATGTCATGGTGCTTCTTCACAGCAATAGAAACCCTAGCTAAGACAACCATCTTGATCCTTCTGGGAACAGCTACATGACTCCCTCCATGGAACTTACATGAGAAAATAGCCACAGGACCCTAGTGGAAGTGGCTGTGAAAAGCATAGCCCTGGGCGCCATGTCCAACCCTCCCACGCCATCCCATGCATTCATCTCTGTCTTCTTTTTCAAATTTGATTTTAAATATTTACAGCATCATATATCTTCCCCACCAGATATTACTAATGAACTGTTATTGTCTGCAAAACCTACCAGATGAGTGATGGCCAACTTAAAAAGTGCATCAATGTTTTATTCGTAAAATAGAAGCTGGAAGCAGAAAGTGATTATGCGTTTTTAGGCCTTTCATCTTTATTATTATTGATCTCTTAGCAGAAGGGAGGTACTCTGGCAATTAGCAAAATCAAACGGAACTGAAGAATCCACACGGCACTAGCAAAAATGCATAAATATGCACATGTTTACCTAGGTCTAATCAACGATAGGGAAAATGTCAAGAAATTGTGCCATTTCAACCTGCTGCAAAGTTGAAATTAAAAGTGACTCATCAAGTGCCCATTCTGAGAGTAGATGGTTCACCGATCGAGACTTGACAGCCCCTCCATAAGTCCCTCTGGTTCATTGTGACTCAAGGTTCAGAAGAATCACCAGATGCCCTAGTGGATGTCAACATCAGCATCCCAGAGCTGACTTGCTTCACATCCACATCTTCCCTGGTTTTCTTCTCTTATTGTTTGTTCAGGACTCTTAGCCCCAGCAAGAAGCTCCCTTTCTGATTCTGGCATGCAGGGCAGGTAACTAATGGCAACAGGATCCAGTCGCCATACCAATTAGAGTGTAAAGCTCAGGGGGCCTTCTTGGCTGTGGGACCTGTTGCATACCAACTATTCTCTCTGCACCTCAGTGTCTTTGACTTTTAGGTGAAAAACAGAATACCTAACCTGAGGTAGACAATGCACTTTACTGAGCTGGGTACCTTAAAATTCCTCAGTGTTGGTATCTATTGATTGCTCAGCAGAGTATGTAAGGACTCCCTCTTTGTTACAGGAGGATGTGCATGTTTATTTAATTGCTTGTTTTATTCTGGTGACAGAGCATGGCATTCCACCACTGAGCTATTCCCCCAGCCCAGAGACTGAATCTTTAAATGTTTGGTCCTTGCCCAGTGAACTTCCTGATTCTTAGTATCCCAGACTGGCTAAGATCAGGAAATTCAAGTGAATTAGGGTCTTACCTATGAATGTCAAGTTCTTATTCCAACAATTCTCTTCTGGGGTGAAGGAGAGTGAGTCAGAGGCCACACCCATCACCCAGCCTCCTTAGAATGGAGGCCAGCACAACCTCTTCAGACTCTCCTCTCCTAGGCTGGAATTGGGAGGGTGGAGGCTGTAATGTGAAACAAAAACAGAGAGAGAATGGCAGACTTGGAGTTGGGTACTGGGTTCCTCCCACACCCATCATCAGGGTTCTTCAGGACGCTACAGCCCAAAGGCCTGAAGAGTGTGGAGCAGGCATCATTCGCAAGCCCTGGCCCGGAAACTTGGCATTACCTCCCTTACTGTCATGGCTTAGAAAACGGCTTCAGCTTCAGTTTTCCCGTTTGCAAACAAAGTGCTTTAAGGCATTTTTCAGAGCTCAGAGATCTAAGTGTCTGGCAAGTGTTCTGCACAGAACCAGCTGCACAGAGAGCCCTGAGAAAATGCTGTTGCTTATCGCTTCTCCAATCTTGGTCTTGTTCCTTTAATAGGATGATTCATCCTTGCTCTGGTTCGCAGGCCTGAGATGAAACCTTCCAGAGGGCGAACTCATATTTTACTCTCAGAGCATTGCTGTTTTGCACCAGATTCTGGAAGCATCTGGAAGATCACGCTTTAACTTCCTTTTGTCCAAGCACAGCCAAGGAGCAAGACATATGTTATTTGATTTACCTTTGTCCTTACTGCAATTGATCCTACCATCCCAGAAACTAACCACTGCCTCTGCTGTCAGGGGTGATAACAGTTCCCCATGCTTCTGTTCTGTTATCATTTTCTGACTTGTTTATGTTAATTATGTGTAGAGGTGTGTACCTGCTTGTGGGCCTGTGAGTAGACATGCTCTCAGAGTCCAGAAGAGGTTTAGGTCTCCTTGAGCTGGAGTTACAGGTAGTTGTGAGCCACTCAATGAGGGTCCTGGGAACTGAACTTGGGTCCCCTAAAAGAGCAGTAAGTACTCTGAACTGCTGGGTCATCATTCTAGCACATGCTGCCATTTTCTGAAATAAGAGAACCAGCTTTTCCTGGAGGAAGGATCCCTCAGGCAGGTCTTAGGCACTGCAAGGTAAAAACTGAGGTCTCCTGGGAGAGGGACTGCCCTGTGCCAGGATGAAGGGGTCTCCTGAGGGAGGGACTACCCTGTGCCAGGATGAGGGAGAAGCATCAGGTGGGAGATGCTACTGTGTCCTTCACTCCTTGTTAAGCTGCTTACAAAGAGACTTGGTTATCAGCCATGGCATTGTGTGTAACAGAATGATACAAAGGCTTTCCAGAAGGGACAATGCTTAACATAGACTATACTGGTTACTTTTTGCTTCTGTGGCCAAAATACGTGGCATAAAGAACTTAATGGAGGAGGGATTTGTTTTGGCTCATGGTTTCAGAGGGTCAGTCCCCTGTGCTCTCAGTGGCATGCATTTGGGCAGAACATCATGGCAGTGGGATTGGGTGGTAAAATGGAGCTGTTTGATTCATAATAATTAGGAAGCAGAAAGAGAAAAGAAGGGGCAGGAGCTAGACTTCAAATACCCACCCTTTGTATCTCAATTCTTCCAGAGTTAGGCTCTATCTCCCAAAGCTTTTAAACCTCTCCAAGTAGCACTACCAATTATTCAGCACATGAGACAGAGGGGGGGTTGCTATTCAAACCATGACACAGACCTGAAAAGAGACTCTGAACCTACCTCAGCTTTGGGGGCTGATGGGGCTGGGGATGCAGAGGTTAGGTTATCTGCTATATATTCTAGGCAACTGAGGAGTTTTCCGATTTCCTTGATCCATTCTAGGCCCAGCTTACGTGTCTCTGAGAACCAAAGACTAGGTCATTTACCAGCAAGTCCTCTGAAGCACAGTGCACAATATCTGGTCATAGTGTAAAGCAAGTGTTTGTGTATTGACAGAATTAACAATTGTTCAGGAGGATAGGAAGATGGGAGGATGGGATCTCAGTCTACTAGGCAATGAAAAGGAAGAGTGTGGTCTAGAGGCCACACCCATAGACAGTGGTCCCAGATTGCTGATCGTACACTAGCTTCCCTACCATGAACCCTGCTGTGTTTTGCTTCACTGCTCCTACCGGAGCTCCAGTAGCAAGGATAGGTTGCTGCTGTGTGGTCTCCAAACACTCAGATGTTCAGAATCAGAGACAAAAGCAGATGCCAAGGGTAGAGACAAAGGACACAGGATGAGTCGGAGACTAATACTTTCCAGCCACAAGCCATAGCTTTCTCCTCTGGTGACCTGTCCCTATTGTTGCAGTAAGAACTCAACTGCACTAAATTTCTAGGCTTCAGATCGTGTGACAGTGAAGTCTACTGATGTCAACATGGAAAATCGAAATACAAGTGGGCTTTTTAAGGACAGAACATCCAGCTGAGGAGGTTTGGTTTGCATCAGACTCCTAGCCTCCTGGGATTCCGTCTTCTAGATGTGTCCCCACATGCCCCAGAACCCACTCCTCCTCCAGCCCCCATAATTCCCATCAGGCTTTGGAACAGTAAATTCCCATTTGTATTGGAGGAAGCTCGGCTGCCACTGGCATAACTCTTCTTGTTCATCTGGGTAATTATAGGATGCCTCTTGTGAGCCAGCTCTGTTCTCCTTGAGGGAAAGAACAGTCTCATCCTCAAAGGTGCTCCCTCCCACACTACATTCCTATGACTCTGACCTTCAGAAGCATTTAGACGAAACTTTTTATCTCCTCCTTCTCAGGGAATTAGGAAATCGAGCTTTCTCTATAGTCCTGAGCGCAAAAGCGACTATTAAGGTGGTGGCTGGTATGTATTCTTCTCTGTGAAATACATCACACCTCTGGAAGATGAGCATATGGCTCCTGGCACTCAATCTGCAGCCCTTCCAGCAAACCCCAGTGAGACAGCCACCCTGGAAAACAGATTCGAAATTTCCCAACACCCTTCTGGGCTTTTTTTGCCTGGCACAGAGAATATGTTAAATTGTTATTGTCTTTACATTGATAAACAAAAAACAACATGTTCATTATTTTCAGAGTCTTATATGGAAGCTAGATATTAACCAGCACTCAAAGATCAAATGGGTCTCCTATTGCAAACCTTGAAGGAAACCTTAACTGGGTGGCAGTGTTCATACAGTTAATTGAGTCATTTGTTCCCGGATGTCAGCTTCTGCTGCTGTTTCTATTCCAAACAGACTCACTGTTAATTTAAACTGTGTGTAACCGTGGAGACTTCAGCACCTTTGGCATTCTTTCTGACCCAGAAAAGCTAATTTCAGAACAGAGAGGGGGTGGTAAGACATACTGAGCTCTCAGGCCTCCTCAGCTCTTCACATAAATAAGTTCCCATTGGCCTGTGGGTAGGAATCCCCGCAGGTGCCACTTCCTACCTCATTGCTTAACGGAGCAGGAAGGGGATGACTCTGAGATAGGAGAACCACGTGCCACTCCTTGACAAGGATGACACAGGAACTGACTCCGCACCAAGCTTGACTTGGAGCCGTACCTTACCACTCTCTTAAGAGACGATGATGGAACCATGTGAGCCTTTCCAGGCCTGGTTTGTTAAAGACGTCTCCACTGTCAACATGCCAGAGAAAGACTTCATGTGAGTCTCCCAAGTGTGCTCCATACAACTCAGGTTTACTTCAGGAAATATTTCCCAAGAACCTCTGCGGGTACCACAGAGGAGTTAGCTGCTTAAAGCGCTGTGAGTGGCACTGGTCCTGGGTGATAGTGTGCTTCTGGGGCCAGAAGGCTCAGGTATGAATCCTGGCTTTCTCGAATTTACTAGCTATGTGAATTTGGAAAGGGAATGTGCTTTCATTTTTTCCTTCTCTAATATGTGGTCATGATGACTCCTAGAGAAAGGGCTTTTGTAAGGCCGATGAATGATACTGCGTCAAATACTGGGGGCCGTGCCTGGCACAGGAAGTACGTTAAGTTAGTATTGTTGTCTTTACACTAATAAACAAAAACCAACATGTTCATCATTTTCATAGAGCCTACAGTCTTATATGGAGGATAGAAATTAACTAACACTCAAAGATCCAACTGTAACAACGGCAAAGTTTACACATGCATATATTACTATATCATCTGTCAGAGGGGTATTTAACCTAATTAAGCATGCTTCCTTACTGTTAAGCCTAGAACTGCTGAGTGAGATATATATCTTAAAGAGTGAGAGGTGTCTCCTAATAAAGAGTGGAAGGAAGGTGTGGTGGTTTGGATCAGAATGGCCCCCAGAGGCTCATATATTTGAATGCTTAGTCACCATCGAGCAGGAGGAGGAAGAAAAGCAGGAGGAGAAGGAAGAGGAGGAGGAGGAGGAAGAGGAGGAGGAGGAGGAGGAGGAGGAGCCTTTAGCACTGTTCATTGCACTTTCTTTCCTACCATCCCTAGTCTACCACTGCTGATACATCCTGGATACATAGTCTGAGAAATATCCGAGACTCTGCTTCTAACCAGCTGAGATGTGGGGGTTCTTTATTATTCTAGCTTGACCTGACTAATAGAGAAGATCAGTTTAAGTGACAGTGAGAAAATAAGGAGGAGAATGGGATGAGACAGGGGAGTATTAAGAAGCAGATAGCTAAGAACTTTGCGGGCCAAGTTAAGGAATATTGTTGTCAAAGTAACAGCAAAGGAAAATGAGTGAAGAATCTCTGGAAATAAAACAAAAAGGACTAGAGTACAGAGAAAAAACAGGAGAGAGGATGGATGGTCAGGGAGAAAAAACTGATAGAGCAGCTGAGAGCCTCATGCCTAGACTCATCAAGTGATCATAGTCAGGGACAGGATGTGGCTAAATGGTTAGGAGCACTTGCTGCTCTTGCAGAGGACCTGGGCTCAGTTTCCAGTATTCACATGCTGACTTACAATCATCCTTAACTCCAGTTCTAGGGGATCCAGTGCATTCTTCTGGCCTCTGTAGATACCAAGCACACTGAGTGAACATTCATACAAGCAGGCAAAGTATTTATACACATAATATAAAAAAATCTTTAAAATATTTTTTAAATATCACAATCATTTTGACCTTGCAGTAGTGACATATAGAAACCCCCTCTTTGAGAAGTTAGAAATGATGAGACTTTACTGTGGGGCTGACTATGGGGACTGAAGCAGGTGGAGGTAACCCTTAGATAGTTGACCTGTCCACATGGAGCAGGATGAGGTCACTGACTGGGGTGACCCATGCTCTGATTTAGACGAACATTCCCTTAAAGACCCTTAAAGCTCTCTAATCTGTGGTGCTATTTGGGAAGTGTTGAAGGCCAGTGAACAGATATTAGATCACTGGGGTGTGCTTTTGAAGAGGACTGGGAGACACTGATCTTCTCCTCCATCCTGGCTTCTACCATCCTGGCTTCTACCATCACACCCCGAAAGTGACTCAGTCAACACCGGCAGAGAGAAACCTCCGAAACCCTGAACCAAAACAAGCATTACCTTTTAATGCTTGATTATCCCTGGCATTTTACTTTGTCACAATAAATAATGGAAAGTTGACTACCACAGGTGATAAAACCCCAAATTAGAGTCTCAATTAGCAAAACCAAACTGAAACAAAAAAAATCTAATTTCAAGAAAGTATTAGCTAAATGCTTATACTAACATTAATTCTTTACTATCACTAACAACATTTAACTCTATAGGATGGAGGCAGATACATACCTTTCAAAAATTCAGATACTTCACCATGAAAGTAACAAATGACTTTGTTTCCTGGAAAGAATCATCCCATCACAGACCAACCCAAGGAGAATCATCTAGAAAGTATAGCTCCTATGTCATTGCTGCCAGTGGAGTTTCTTTCCCATAATGCATTATGATACACTTATCACATTTATTATTAAGAAAGAAGACAAGAAAATAAAATCAGCCTCTCTAATTGGCTCTGAAGAGAGCAGAACAACTGAAGTGCACAGTCAGAGAAGGGTGTGTTTGGAGCCCAGAGAAGGGTGTGTTTGGAGCCCAGATTAGGGTGTGTTTGGAGCCCAGAGAAGGGTGTGTTTGGAGCCCAGAGAAGGGTGTGTTTGGAGCCCAGAGAAGGGTGTTTTCAGAGCCCAGATTAGGGTGTGTTCGGAGCCCAGAGAAGGGTGTGTTTGGAGCCCAGAGAAGGGTGTGTTTGGAACCCAGAGGAAGGTGTGTTCAGAGCCCAGAGAAGAGTATAGTTGGAGCCCAGATTTCCATTGACCCTATGAGTAATGCTGAACAAATTGAATTTTTTAATCCTGAATTCTTTCATCGGTATAGCCATGGTATTGACACCTGAATCCCCATATTACTTATAAGGGAAGACTATGTGGACTATGTAGATGGTTGGAGATAGAGTAGGTGCTAATTACATTCCTCTTTTGAGAGTCGTGGAATAGGGATATTGACAGGGTTTTACTGCAAAGATCTGAGATATGGTTTAGACTATCCACTTTTCTTTCCCATCCATCCAAAATGTTCTAAATACAAGGGACAGGCGCTAACTGAGAGTAGAGATTCTGTATCATCTGCTCTGTGGAAATGTCCAAGATGGGTTGTATACTCCAGAAAACTCTTGGTTCCTTCCTGATTTTTGGTGCTGAGTAGTCGTTGAGGAGAGAAAGCATAAGGGAGACAGAGGAAATAGTACTGGTGTGGAGGCCAGCTCTTCCGGGATGTACCAGCAGGCCATGCAAGGAAAATTGTATTTTTCCCCATCCTCTACTAGAGTAAGCCTGCTCACTCTCTCACAAAGTAGTCAGTGGTCCTCACTAACAAGATCTACTGGTTAATTAATAAGTCCTATCATTTGAAGCACTGCTGAGCATAAATTGTAGTTCCAGATCCCTGTGAAAAGTAGGTATCATATGAAAATAATATGGATTTCTCCTGGTAAACAATCACATAGAACTATTTTTATTTGTCATGAACAATTCATACTCCAAGGCTACAGGCAGAAGTTATCAGAGGCATCATTTTTTTCACACCTGAGCTCATCTCCCTCACTCACCTTTCTCACCAGTTGCCATCCTTACAGCCTCCCTAGAGATAAGGACCTCAGATAGGTGGATGCAGTCATCCCTTGCTAGAACAAGGTGGTTCACAGAGTATCACAGGTACCACAAAGTGCCAAGTGTTGTTGGGGTCATTTTAATGTAACAGCTTTAATGAGCTGTACTTCACACACCTGCAATTTTTAAACTGTGGATTTAGTATATTCAGGGAGTCATGTATCTGTCACAGTTTCAGAATATTTCATCACCCAAAATGAAACCTTGTCCTCATTAGTGGTCACTCTCCGTTTCCCCACTGTCCTCGTAGCTCTAGGCATCCATTAGTGTACAGATTTGTCCTTATTTGGACAGTTCATATAAATACCATATAGTATGTACTATATGGTTTTTTGTGGCAGCTTCTTTCACTTAGCACAGTGTTGTCAAGGCTAAGACATCTTGAAACACATCAACATCTCATTTATTTGAGTACAATATATTTTGTTCATCCATTCATCAGATGATGGTCCAGTATCTGATTATTGTGTTCCTTGGTAGTATCATGGTTCTTTGATTTTTGAAGTCTTACGTTGTTAGCATCTCATGTGAAGAAGTGATTCCTTCTATTGAGCAGTACTGGGAGAGAAGCACCATCACCAGGAAGTCCAGCTAGTGGTTCTGAGGCTCTCACAGGCCTTTTGCATGGAAACACGTGATCTACAGCTGTTAAATTTGTGGGCTTTCCCTTGATCCTGCAAATCCAGGTCAGGTGCCTCCAGTTGGCTTTATCCAGAGTTGTGTCCTGAAATGCTCTTTGTGCGTCTCCTCCAAGCTCTAGGCAAGCTGGCTCTGTGTGTGTGTGCTCACTAGCCATCTGCAGACACTTGCTCTTTTTTCGTTCACAGGAAAATGTGCAAGGAGCCAACCACATAGGACAGCATGTATAAGCACATTGTCTTGGGGAACTCCTATGGGTCAGTCATAGGCAGGAGTCCATTAAGTGAGGAGCATGATTCACAGAGCTCTGCTGAGTTCCAAGCCCTGGTTTTCATGAGTCTCTGTGTAGCATGAATCTTAAAAGTTCTTCTTAATAAAATCAAACCTGAGGCCAGTTATTGGGGTGAATGCTGGTAGATCAGAGAGACAGAACAAGCCACAGCTATCTCACCTCATCGGATCCTCAGCTGGTCCTGTTTCCTCAGACTGGAGGCCTCTGAGTCCTCATCCATAATGGGTCTCAGCTGAACTGCTGCTCGAAAGCCTGAAGCTTAACCAGCTAAAAGCTTCTTGTTTCAAATCCTTGTTCAAGTAGTCTGTCAGGCTGGATCATCTCAGCTAGCCATCTGAAATTGTCCTGAGTAGTTTGTAGTCCAAAGTCGATCTTTTAGTGGTGTTAATCAGCTTAATGGCTTTACCATAGTCCTTGTAGAATCATCATTGTGGAGTCCTGTCATCTTTTTGAAGATTTCAAAGTCACTGTTAGGCGTGGTCATGGTTCATCTCTACCTCTCTCCCCTGCTCCAAATCTTTTCTTGCCTCTTTGACCATGCTGACTACCTCACTATTTTGTGTGGAGTGGAACACAGCAGGCTTTGGGGCAAGGTTCTTGTAGCTGCAGAAGTCAAGTGTTTACTTGCCAGGCTCTTACTTTCTGCCATGGGAAAAATGAGGCCCATGTGCTCTTTCTTGGCACTCAACTGGAGGGTGAGGGTGCACAAAAACAGTCCTCCTTACACTCTGCCCTACAGCCCTCAATATGTCTGTTGCTGTGTTCTTGGCTCTGGTGGTACGCTGGGACTTCACTTTCACATGAGTGCTTTTTTCCCATGGGCAGTTGTTAAACACCCTGCTTATCTACAGAGATGATGCTAAAACCTCCTCTTCTGACATCTTATTGATGCTACTTTACTGGTGGTAGTCATTTTTATTCTTACAGCAATCCCGTGAGATGAATATCTTCACTGTTCTTAAACTGACCAGAAGGAAGATCTTTCCTAGGTCCAGCATCCAGAAAGAGGTGATCTTGGGACTAGGACCCATGCTTGCATTAACACACGTCTCTGCCCCATGGGATTCGGTAAGAGCCTCTATTCTACACAGTCATCCATTGGCCAGCTCCAGCTCCATTGCTTTTGTTATGGCCTCATCCAGACACTACAGAGGTAGGAGAGTTCATCCTACGGATTTCTCAAGGTAATTAGTGGTTCAGAACTACCCAAATGTTGAAGGTCTGTGAAGTCTTTAAGAATGGCTCCTGGCAGGGGACTAACACCTCCTAAGAGCATCACCTCCCCTTTGCCAGCCTCAGAGTTAGCACTTGACTGCATTTAGCTGTTCAATGCCAAGAGAAATAAAAGCCAAGAGCATTTCAATGTGGGGAGTTTTCCCCACAGGTGCTAACCCCCAGGTTAATAACACACACACAAATCTGTAAGCTGACTCTTTCAAGGACTTCTCTTCCTGATTTACTACTTGAAAAAAAATCAAAATATTGTAAACTTTCAAAGGTTGCTTTTCTGATGACAAGCAAGCAGATTAATGGATTGGTTTTTCTCCTGGTTGTTTTGGTTTGGTGTAGATCTAAGGGATATTTTACATCCCTGAGAAATTCCAAGTTGCCCTCCAAGCTCTTATCTGACATGTAACCAATTTTTGAGTCTAGCTGGGCTTATCCAGGATATAACTACAGATTGCTCATTGTCAGAGAAAAGATTTTTGCCCTGAGAATCGTATATGTATATCTCTCGGAGGATGCTCAGGGAGAGATGATCAATGAGAGAGGGCTGTGTGCTCATTCACAAATGTCAGTGCGGCCGCTCTTTCCAGCTGACTGCTGGGTTTCTCAGAAAGTTAAAAGGAAGAAGAATTATAAGTTCTCATCAGGCTTGGAGTGGGGTTAAACAAAGGTCATAAAAATATACTAGTACATTGTTGATACTGAACTCTACAAGTTCTGTAGAATACTGCTTCCAGTTCTGGATGATTATAAATGACCATCTCAGGTCTCACATTTTGAAAAAAATGTGAGAATGCCACTGCTTTCATCATTGAATCGTGATTACCCATTGTCACATTCCATTTGCTTATCAGATCAGCCTCTATTATACCCAAGAGATAACAAGGTTCTGAAAAAATGTTAATAGGACTAGAAAAATCATGCTTGCTTAAGGCAAATGGGGGATAAGAAATATTCTTTATGTTGACCAATTTCTAAGTGGACCCTCACTTGGAAAGTGAGATGGGCACAGAATCAGAAGACACCAGACACTGGATGTGTTTAAGAGATTAAAGGATATAAACCCTTAACACTTACCATTAGTGTAATTAATTCTGTTTTCTTTTTGGATAAAAATTGGAAGTTCTTTCCAGAGGTGAGCCACTTGGCTCTGATTTGTCCTGGGAAAGGTCAGAGTGAGTGAGGTTCAAAGACTCCTCTGGGGAGTCTGTAGTACCTCAGTCCCACAAGTTAATCAGGCTCATTTAAGACCACATACTCGTCTTCTAGAATGGAGCTTCTGAGAGATCTCGTTAAGGGACTCTTCCTAGACCATCAAACCCTGAAGTGTCAAGGATCAGGCCTTTTGTTTATCAGTGTCACTACATCCCCACAGTCCCTGGTATGTAACAGATGCTCAGAAGTATTTGTTCAAGTTAAGTAGTTGACCTGAACTTCTGGACCAAACAGCACGTACGAGATGAACACTGTCTGCTTCGTCTCCTGGTTTGTGGAGTGGAAGGATATTCAGACGTGGGTTCGAGAAGAATCTAATTCCTCTTTAACTAAATGACAAGAGTAAGCATACAACAAATCCCAGGTACTTATAAAACCAAGCATTTCCCCCACACACACCCCCAAAAGGAGCTTTGCCTAGTGCTTTTTACCCAGAATTCCTCTAGCATCATGTTTAACAAGACCCTTTAACTGCACAACCTGAGAAACCTCATCATGAATTTAACTAAAGGTTGTAGTCTGAATCTGAAATCTCCCTCACAGTGTTTAGTTGTACAGTTGACAGTGCTGTTTTGGTAGGCTGTGCGAACTTCAGGAGGTGGGACCTGGCTGGTGGGAAGGAGTCACTGGGGATGAGCCATAGAAGGCTATAGCCTGTGTTTTAGGCCTCCCTCGCTGCTTCCTGGCCTACCATGGTGTAAAAAACTTCCAGCACAGGATCCTGCCCCGTGAACTCTGCCACGTCTTCCCCACTGCCATTAAATGAGACACTGTTATGAAAGACGAGCCTAAACAAGTCTTTCACAGCAATGTGAAAGTACCAACACACAAAGAGATACAAACATCACATCTTTGTCTCAGTGGGAATGAGCCGATAGCTCAGCCAAAGTGGCTCTTCTGCTATCCCCAGGGAAGCTTATACGTGTTGGTTGGGAGCAAGTAGGTACAACGTATGGGTGCCTTAGGAGGACCATGGGAGGGACCATATGGTCCTCCGCATTCTCTAACCATGAAGATGCCCGCTCCTCTGCCAGTGCTCCACAGTGACTTCACACGGTCCTCTGCATTCTCTAACCATGAAGATGCCCGCTCCTCTGCCAATGCTCCACAGTGGCTTCACACGGTCCTCTGCATCTCTAACCATGAAGATGCCCACTCCTCTGCCAGTGCTCCACAGTGGCTTCACACGGTCCTCTGCATTCTCTAACTATGAAGATGCCCGCTCCTCTGCCAATGCTCCACAGTGGCTTCACACGGTCCTCTGCATTCTCTAACTATGAAGATGCCCGCTCCTCTGCCAGTGCTCCACAGTGGCTTCACACGGTCCTCTGCATTCTCTAACTATGAAGATGCCTGCTCCTCTGCCAATGCTCCACAGTGGCTTCACACAGTCCTCTGCATTCTCTAACCATGAAGATGCCCGCTCCTCTGCCAGTGCTCCACAGTGACTTCACACGGTCCTCCGCATTCTCTAACCATGAAGATGCCCGCTCCTCTGCCAGTGCTCCACAGTGGCTTCACACGGTCCTCTGCATTCTCTAACCATGAAGATGCCCGCTCCTCTGCCAGTGCTCCACAGTGGCTTCACACGGTCCTCTGCATTCTCTAACCATGAAGATGCCCGCTCCTCTGCCAGTGCTCCACAGTGGCTTCACACGGTCCTCTGCATTCTCTAACCATGAAGACGCCCGCTCCTCTGCCAGTGCTCCACAGTGGCTTCACACGGTCCTCTGCATTCTCTAACTATGAAGACGCCCGCTCCTCTGCCAGTGCTCCACAGTGGCTTCACACGGTCCTCTGCATCTCTAACTATGAAGATGCCCGCTCCTCTGCCAGTGCTCCACAGTGGCTTCACACGGTCCTCTGCATTCTCTAACTATGAAGATGCCCGCTCCTCTGCCAGTGCTCCACAGTGGCTTCACACGGTCCTCTGCATCTCTAACCATGAAGATGCCCGCTCCTCTGCCAGTGCTCCACAGTGGCTTCACACGGTCCTCTGCATTCTCTAACTATGAAGATGCCCGCTCCTCTGCCAGTGCTCCACAGTGGCTTCCCTTCTCCTCATGACACCTGTCGTGTGGGTGGCTTTCAGGCTGTCCCTGGAACACGTTTGACATTAGGGGATTTGTTCTGTTTCTTCCACAACAATGGAGCATGACTATCTCTGGGAACCTGTTTCAGGCCCCTCTCCTAGTGATCTGAAGCCATCCCTCTGCTTCTTCCCTGACAATGAGCCCAGACACAGCCTGCGGAGGAGCAGACTCAAGGTTCATTCATTCCAGCCTCTTAGCCTTTCCTTGTTTCTGTCTCTGAAGTCATAGCCCTGGAGACAGAAGACCCTCAGAAGGATTCCCTTGTTCTCCTCTCCTTCATTTCTTTTCACAACAGCTCCTTTTGAGGGCAGAGAAAGCCAGCTTCTTGGAATTAAGTGGGTGATGGGAGAGGGGTTAGAAGAAAAGAGCGGTAGGGGTGTTTTGTGAAGACAGTGGGGTTTCCTTGTCATCACCTTCACTCTGTTCTTTATTTTTTTTAATTAGTTAATTTATTAAATGTATATGAGTGTTCTATCTGCATGTACGCCCTTAGGCCAGAAGAGGGCATCAGATCCCATTATAGATAGTTGTGAGCCATCCTGTGGTGAGCCATCATGTGGTTGCTGGGAACTGAACTCAGGACCTTTGGAAGAGCGGCTCGTGCGTGCTCTTAACCACTGAGCCATCTCTCAAGCCCCACTCCACTCCTTTATAATGTAATTCTGCTGCTGCTCCAGCCCGATGTGGGGCCTACCTCCTCCCCTTCCGTGTAGGCTGATCCTGTCTCACTCAGACCACCAGAATATGGTAGTGTTAGCACTGTGTGACTCTCAAGGTGAGCCCTCCAAGTCTTAGCAGCTTTTGCTTCCATCCTCTTGCAGTAAGGTAACATAACCCAAAGGAGCCTAGGTAGCCTCTCTCAAGAGGAGAAAATATGTGTAGACGGAAACCTGGAGACCAGGGCCAATTCCCAGGCATGGACTGCGGCCACCTTAGACTTGAGTGCTGTTGGACCATCCAGTCACTGCAGACACATTACCCCAGTCGAATGCAGGGGGAAAAAGTCACCTCTGAGCCCTGCCCAACTGATGATTCGTAGACTCACATCTAAGTTACTATTGTTTTAAGTCATTCATTGCACGGTGGAGCAGTTCGGTAAGAAACAAGATAACTGACATGTACCTTAGAGTTCAACAAAATGAACAGTCTCTCAATGTATTACTATTACTTTATGAGTAAATTTTAATATGTAGTGATTTCAACATTTCCTAATGTCTACATTTCAGATTATTTTTCAAGAAAGTTTACTGCATTTAAATTTAGGGTATCTCGAAGAACCCTCGGGGGGCAGATATTGAGATGGCAAGGTTGATCTCTGCTTAATAGTGTGTGTCCCTAGAGAAATTTGAGGAATGGGGATCAACTCGAAAAGCACTTATTAGTGTTCCCATGGTGTCCCCATACCCTTGGTCCTGAGATTTCAAAACAAATCCCACTCCGGAAAATTTTCAATATCTAGTTGGCGAGAGATCAAAAATAGGAGGGACACATTGGAATACATTTTCCTCCAAACTCAGAGTTGCTTCCTCCCAGTGAACGCTGTATATGCGTCCTGTCTCAAAACCCTGCATGGGAGAGCCTGTGGCTGCCTATGCACAATCTCCCCTATTGCTTTGTTATGGTTGGGAAACTCCCAGAGAAAGAGTTATCAACATAAAACACTTATGATACATTCATTGGGAAAAAAACCCAAGAATTTATTTTCTGTGTGACTTCTATTGATCGTGACAGCTCTTGTGTGATCTGTTTGTTAGGTCTGGGGTTGCTTGGTGATATTGATCAAGTAGATTCCTTTGTGAAAAGCTACATTGATTAGTTTCCTGACAAGCTCTTAAGGCCACTTGCAAAGCTGTCACTGTTGATATTTGCCATCAGAAGAGTGGGGCTCGCCCATAATGTCTCTCTGAAAGGAGACTGAATAGAAGACAGATGAGTGTGAACTACATGCTCTGTGCTAAGTAAACACCCAGTGATCCATCTCCTTGTTGCTTTTTCCAGGGGAGAAGATTAATATCTGTGCAGTGAACACTCTTCTGTGCCTTTAGTGTCTGCACTAGAAAATCCCACTCACACACACAAGGCTCATTTTCAGCAGCCTTGTCTGAGTATGTCATTGCAGAACCATTCTCCTCTGCCCCTCCACAGAATGCAACTGCCCTAAGTCCCAGTAAACACGACTCAAAATCTGGATGGCACATAAAAAAATACGCATTGTCATGAGAAATTTGATGTGAACCAGAGGGGAGTTAGAACAATGAGCTCCAGTGCTTTCTGACAAAAGAATACCAGAGCACAAGTACAAAGGACACATGGTAGTTCCCATTTGCTTTACAACTGAAATTAATTAATAGCTCATGCATCTGAAAGGGAACAAGAAGGCGTGTTCAAATGCCGCCTCCTCTAGGAGCCAACCAAGGGTCTCTAGCAAGGGGTGTAGGGGGAGGAGTGGCTGGGCTGGCACCAGAGGCTCACAGTGGCTGAAGCAGCCTGGGTTTGGGAATCCACTCCCCTGCAGTGGAATTCAGAAGAGTTGGACAAATGAATGGGATGCAGTGGGGTGGTTGTGGGTCTGACTGTGGAATCCCACATAGAAGAAGCTCTATGTGGGACAGAAACTGACCAGGCTTATCCCTTCCGTCCACTTGATAAGATGTTTGATTCAAAGCAAGGTCCTCTGACTTTGTGCTAAATCAGCATCTAATAACATCATCATCATCATCATCATCATAACAATAATAATAAAAATCAGTGCTCATCTAATAGCAATGAGTGAGCCATTCACTAGCAATATGACCCTGGACAAGCTGCATGGCCCTGCTGGCCCTCAGCTTTGAGCATTCCATTTGAGAACACTGTATAGCTAGCTGCCTGCTGATAACAGAGGAATGGTGACCTTCGGTACGCTCTGACAGTAGATTTGTGTTCTTTAAAGTAGAAGATGTTGCTGTCATTTAGGCAATGCCTCTGCCCCTTAAAGAGGGAGCAACTGGGTGTGTTGGGGTGCATAAGCACAACGGGAGGAACACCAAATTGAACATCCAAGATAAAACTGAAAAATACTCTAGAAATGGATCACTTGTTTGTTCCCCAGTGAACAATGAAGACACAAAAACAACCCCAGAGAGGCGGAGCTCCTGGTTTGTTTCATCAGGGGCCTGTTGCCTGTGATGACAGGAGACCACAGGAACATTCATCCTGTGATCAACAGACCAGAAGTTTGAAGATTCCTTCTTAGGTGGGGGCAGGAGGGCTGTGGACTGTTCCTTTCACCAGCCACCCGACACTCTGCATGGGGCAGAAAGACATTGTCCCCCACTCCCACCCCGAGATCTTTACATGGGAAGATTATGGATTATTTTCCTTCCAAGAAAAAAATAACTGTATGGAAAGGAGAGAGTATTTTGCATTTCTAAAGTAGGATGTGTATGCTTCTGCCAGCAAGATCCACCGCTTAAGCCTCCCACTGTCCAGAGCAAGATGTGCTCAGGAGACATTCCTGTCAACATCCCTGAGCTGAGAAGCTGAAGCTGGGGACCTTTATTCAAGATCATGCAGATGGTACCAGGAGACTCATCACAGACCTTGACTCCAAGTCTAACATTCTTTACTATTAAAACATTTCAAATTCCGGTAAGAACACAACGTGCTGATTAGTGTTTTGTCAACTTAATACAAGCTAGACACATCTGAGAAGAAGGAACCTCAGTTAAGGAATTGCCTCCATTAGCTTGCCTACAGGCAAGTTAGAGAGTCGTTTTCTTGATTAATGATTGATGTGGGAGGGCAGAGGGCCCAGCCCACTCCAGGTGATGCCACCACCGGGCAGGTAAGTCTACAAGAAAGCAGGCTGTGCTGGGCGGTGGTGGCACACGCCTTTAATCCCAGCACTCGGGAGGCAGAGGCAGGCAGATCTCTGTGAGTTCGAGGCCAGCTTGGGCTACAGAGTGAGTTCTAGGACAGGCACCAAAACTACACAGAGAAACCCTGTCTTAACCTCCTGCCAAAAAAAAGTAAGAAAGTAGGCTGAGCAAGCCATGAGGAGCAAGTCAGTAAATAGCTGTCCTTGTCTTTGTTTCAGTCCTGGCCCTTCTTGAGCTCCTGACCTGGCTTCTGTTGAAGATGGACTGAAAAGTGTAAGCCAAAATTAACTCTTTCCTTCCCAAGTTGCTTTTTGTCATGGTGTTTATTACAGTAACAGAGAGCCAACAAAAACGCTCACGTTCAAGAAATGTCAGGAACGAAGTAGATTAAACATGTGCCATGGGGTGTCAACCCATTTGTGGGTTGACAGATGAGTGACCAGACAAGTGAGCCTAAGTCAGACTTCATCTTAAGAGAAATCAAGGCAAAGCCACTGTGACCAAAAGCAACAGCTCTAGGAGTGTCCTGTCACCAACTCTCCCCCAAAGCCTGCATCATCCCCACTCTTCTAGGCAGGATGCCATGCCAGACTCTTCTCCACACATCTGCACAGCTCTTCAAGGGCTTTGGACAAAGATAGATTCCATTGTTGAATTTTTTTAAGTGAGGGTAGTGTGTGTGTGTGTGTTCATGTATGTGTGTGTGAAGGTCAGAGGTCAACCTTGGGTATCTTCCTCAGCCACTCTCTAGCTTTTGCCAGGTCCAGCCTCAGCTCTGTTCAAGTCCTAAGACATGTAAGGGGCATCGACAGAAGGAAGAAATCTGACCACTAGGCAGATTGTACTCAAATGAGCTTGGATAGCTTAAGCTGTCTTTACTTATCCTTTACAGAGTTTTTTTTTTTTTTTTTATACAGGCTTACATGAACTGTTTTATGACTGGCTCCTATTTTTGACTTTTAAGAAATACATCATATTTTAAGAAATACATCATAATCATTATAGAAGCCCCATTATTTCCATTTATGTTTCCCCAAACACACTTTCCCACCTCCTACATAATCTTATTCTAGACACAGAGTTCAGCATTTTTGAAGGCTGAGCTAAATATCGAGCCAGACACATCCTGCTCTTGCAGCACTTACATCAACTTATATCACTTATATCTGCTACTTGTGGGTACAAAGTTAAAAAGTAGTAGACATGGGCACAATGATTTAAGGAAAACAATATTCAAACCCAGACAATTTTTCATGTCTGTAAGGTATGTTTTTACACAGTTCCCTTTTCTACAAGAAGGTCTTGTGTCTCAATCTCTCTGTAAAAGGCAGACTTTGATAAGGCACTCTTTTCCCATCCCACTCTACCATACTTCCACCAGTATAAGCTCCTGTGTATGGTAAAGTGGATCTATCTATCCCATATTTTGTATTGCATTTTTTCCTCTTGGAGCATTTCCGATCCTACCGTTGGTTCTATATGCTTGGTGTCCAGGGAACTTTCTCTCAACAGTTGGCACAATGTATTCCTGAGGTTTTTTTCCCTATTCTGTGTATGCATGCCTTACTCTCCTTTTCAGAACTGTGAGATACGGGTTAATGTTCCAAGTGTTGTTTTCTCATATGTACCTAACTGTCTCTATTGAGTCAGAAAATCTCCCAGGATTAGAAGTTGTAGCTAGTAATTCCAGATAAAACATTAATTCAAGAAAGAACAGAATTTTCAGGGAAAATTACAGCTGTTGCATGTGTGACTGACAAAGTAATACTAAAAACCTCCCAAAGAATCAACAATATAATTAGAGAGAAAAGAGCCTGCAAGCTGCATGAATTCAGCAAAGTCCTGCCCAACCCTGCAGTCCACTGGTCCTTGCCAAGTGAGAGACTGTCTTCCACAGACTTTGCCACAGACCCATTGGATGGGCATTCATATGGTGATCCAAGCCAGAGTCTCTCACTGATCTTGGAGCTCATCAGTTCAGGCCAGTGAGGCCTAGAGATCCTCCTGCCTGCTCCACCTGAGTCCCAAATTGTAAGTACAGTCTATTGTGCCTGCCTGGATTTTGCATGGGTGTTGAGGATCTGAACTCAGAGCTCTGCTTTGCCTAACTATCTCCCTGGTTTCTACTTGTACTTTTAGAAATTCCTTTCTCATGTGTAATCTTCATTAGTTTACAAAACTGACATGACTACCTTAAACTCAACAAAATATAAATGAGTGCAAAGAACTTGTCCGTCGTCTCCCATGTGATATATAAGTATGTGCTATACTGGCCCATGTTTCTATTCACATCTTTGTGCATCAAAAATAAAAACACCAATATGAGATATTCGAGTAGGTATTCTCACTTGGTACTTTTCTCATGCAACAATACATTGTTAACCATCCTCTTGACAATCAATGGAGATTTAATTCATCATTAATGCTAAGGAGCATTGAATATTACACAGAGTACTATACCAGACTTTGTTCAATCTTTCCTTTATTGATAGTATGTGCTCTACATACATGTGCTTTTGTTTCATTTTTGCCATGACAACTTACATGCTTGTTTGTAAAACTCCAGGGACTGCAACTACATTAGATAGATTCCTGTAAGGAGGGACTTCTGAGACAAAAAGCTACGTGTTTTTTAAATTGAAGATACAATGTCCCTTATGAAAGTAAAAATCCATGAGAATTATATTTAAATATATTACATATTTTAATATATATTAAATTATATAATATATTAAAAATATACAACGCATAAAATATATTAATTATATATTTTTATTATCTATAATTAGAGTAATTAAATATATAATCATATATATATATATAATTTTTTGAGACGGGGGCGGGAGGTCTCTCTGTATAGTCCAAGCTGTCCCTGAACTCATAGGGGTCTTCCTGCCTCAGTCTGAATACTGAGATTAAAGGCATGCATCATCATGCCCAGCTTAAAGATTTAAATTTTAAACATAAAATAATTAAATCTCTGTTACACAGAAGAGCCTGGAACAGCTACTTCAAGTCTCTCTTGATTTGTGAATCTAGATCAAAACCAGAGGGAAAGTCTACCTTTAAACTCAGCTTCAGCTAAATTTATAGGTAAATTCAGTTATAGAGGGAGAGACGGTGGGGGGCGGGTAAGAGGAGGAGAAGTGGGGAGGGAGAAGAGAGAGGAACCCAAACATGTAGCCTTCCGCTCTGACTAGGAACCGGTTGAACACCAGGCTCAGTGAAGCACCATTGTTCAGGTCCTTGGGCAGCAGTCTTGACAAACTACTCATTTTCTCCTCAGCCACGCTTTACTCCCATGAACCAGCACCAGAGCCCTAGGCTGCTGATCGTGGCGGCTGCTCCCAAGGAGGGACGTGGCCAGAGTAAAAGGCACTGGCGTGATTCGGTTATCTGTGAGGGCTTCACTAGTTTGCTTGAGAACCCAAAGAGAGAGAGAGAAGCCTAGCTTCCTAGTTTCCAAAGGAAATTCTACAAGATCAGGAGGGGAAAGACAAAACCATACAGGACAAACAAACACACAGAGGAAGACTGGAAAATAACTGCATTTTCTTTGATTTTTTTGTTTGTTTGTTTATTTCAGTGCTGGGTACAGGACCCAGACCCCTGCCCCCCCCCCCCCTGTATATGGTGGGCAAGTGGTCATCGAGTGAGCTGCATCTCACCCCAAGAACTGAAGTGCTTGATCAGAAAAACACATTTGCTAGGGATTTGCAGGGTGGCTTCTTGATCTCCCTCAGACCCTGGAGAACACCCAACCCCATCCATCAGGCTTTAGAATCTGATTCTGCCTGGACAGGGGAGGCTAGGAGGCCTGTGAAGAGATGCCAGCTCTGGTCTCCAGTGCCTAGCCTTTTCCCGAGGGAGACTCCCATTTGGCCAGAATGGGACGTGCCATTTAAAAATTGAATTAAAAATGAAATCACATCCCAATCTTAAACCCTTAAACCTCTCGATCAATCGTGGGTTTACAAAGCATCTAAAGACAGGAAATTTTTGAGCAAATGATCAAAGCAGCATTCAGAATGGAGCTGCTGATTGAATATTGACCTCGGCAGGTACTATAATTGCATCTTATTGGCAGATCATTACGAGTTTATCTTAGTGATAGAAAGCACAGACTGAAATTAGAGGCACTTACCTCTCTGGGTCAAGAGAGTAACTAGCAAGCGAAAGCACTCTGGCCTGTCAACACACGGTGGAGATGAGGCTCAAGGTGGGGGTGGGGCCTCCCTGGGAGGAGCTGGGTTGGCTTAGCACCTCCCTGTGGCTGTGCATGACAGCATCCTCATGATGGGGCCCTCACATTCTCCCAGTCACTCCTCCACAGCAAGCCTTGAACCTTGCCCTTCTGTCAGAGAGAGCAGGGTACATCAGTTAGGAACGAGGTGCAGACCACCCCATTTTGTCTTTCTTTCTTCTTTGCCCTGACCCAGTGAACTAGATAATACTGATTTCCCCCTCTAAAGGGGAGAGAAATAAGACTTCATTATAAATAATCAAAAGTTCAAAGTAAGTCAGATACTCCAAGTGGCATGTCTAAGATAGCAATGCCTGTCACACCATGAAAGGCTGATTGGTGTCCTGGTGGGGTGGCACCAAATATCCACTCAATGTGGACTTAAGCACACACACCAGGAAGGGGAACAGAGAAAGGAAGAATTTGTAGACTTCAGCCTATCAGCCACCATATTACTCAAAAAAGACTGAGTGAGCATAGGATGGGCACATAGGGCTCTGCCACCACCATTTTGTGTCCCCAAATAAGCATCAGCATTGAATACTATTCAGCTATAAAAAATGAAATCATGAAATTTGCAGAAAAAATGATGGCTTTCCAAGCGGTAATATTGGGATCAAATCTCAGAAGGAGAAAAACCATGTTCTCCCTCCTATGTGGGTTCTAGCCTATGAAGTATTCATGTTTATAAATGGACAGCTGAAATGTGGGTGCAGTACAACATTCAGAAAGGAGACCGAGGAGGGCTGACATCAATAGTGAGGAAGGCTGGTGAAACACAGGGAAAAGGACTCCACTATGAGAGTGGATCTAAAGCTAGTTGTTCTCGTTTCCACTTCATCCCCCTTCCCCTCTTTTTCATGGTCAATAAATGCACTAAAATCTCATTGGCGGTGTGTGTGAGACCCCAAGCAAATCTTCACGACTTAAGAGTGGCCTTTCTCACTGAATAGAAGTTCCCTGAGATGCAGAGTTTGGGACGGGCGGTCATTCTTTTGGCAGGCCATTTTTGAATGCCTGTTGAGGTTCTCTGGACTTCATTAGTTCAAGTACAAGTTTGCTGGGACTTCTTGCAGCATTTGCAGACTATAAGCAGCCTTGGGCCACACAGCAGCAACAATGGCCCTTCCTAGAACTTCCTTCTAAATGTTTGGAAGTCCGAATTGCTGCATTGCCCCCAAGAAAGCTCAGTAGCCAGCACACCAGTGCTAAGGGCCCCAGGGTAAACAAATTAAAACCTCCAGAGTATTTATTCACTGTTTTCCTGAAATTTGAAGCCAACTGGGTATCTCATATTTGGCCGGTGACCTTGCACTGGCAGTTGCTCCTCCCTAACTCTGCCAGCCCATAGCTTCCCCATATTTCATCACTGATAAGAGAACAGAGTGGCAGTGTGGCTTGAGTTCCAGGAACAGAAAATGAGCTGTCCATCCTTCTGAATACAAGAGGAGGCATGTTCTCCTGCTCTCCAGGGGATTTATGATTCTCCTTAGGCAGCACAGGCTAGATGACCTGGTGACATCAAGAAACCGAGAGTCCCATGTGGCCTGGCACAGCTTCTCCCTGAGCTTGGGTGATAATGGTGCTCCATCATCATGATGCATTGAAACTGTACCTTATGAAGGGTTATGTTCAAACAGCAGGACAAGCTCTCCTTGATCACTCAGATGGCTGTTATCCAAAAGACAGACAATAGCAAGCATTACAGGGACTCGGAGAATGGAAACATTTGTGCATTGTTGGTGGAAAATAGCTTGTTGATTCCTCAAAAAAAAAAAAAATCCAGAAGCACTGTAACATCAGCAATTCTGTTTCTAGGTTGGTACCTGATGAATTGAAAGCAAGGATTTAAAACAGAGATGAACACAAGTGCTATGTAGTGGGTACCTGGTCCATCTATGACCTTGAGGTATCAGCCCCTAGGGTGTGGCCTCTGAGCTAGCTTAAGACCTGAGGGGCACATACGCAGCCAAACCCTCTTCTCTCCCTGGTGGGTGGCAGAAGGAGCGTGGGATTGGCCATCGACCTTCCAGGACTTTGCAACAAATTTGCCTTAACTTGTTTAATGAATTGCTCTCATCAATATAATTCTTTTAATAAATAGTTCCATTATCAGTAATCTGTGGATTATCTGCAATATTGCTGTGATTAGTATTCACCCAAAAAAGGCTCAAACCATGAACAAAACCAGACTTCTTTGCCCTAAAATTGTTCCCTGCTTCCTGTTTCTGGTTACAACTACCAGAAAAGTTGCTAGCATAGTCACACTGCAAAACTAACATAGTCACACTGTAAAACTAGCATAGTCACACTGCAGAACTAACACAGTCACCCTGCAGAACTAACATAGTCACACTGCAGAACTAACATAGTCACCCTGCAGAACTAACATAGTCACACTGCAGAACTAACACAGTCACACTGCAGAACTAACACAGTCACACTGCAGAACTAACATAGTCACATTGCAGAACTAACATAGTCACATTGCAAAAAAGTATAGTTGGTGTAGCCAGGTGCCCGCAGTCCCTGGCTGCTCTGCTGTCCAGTGGTCTTTCTATCATCTAATCATTTTGTGTTGATGTTTATGGAGTTATTGTTTTAAACTTGTAGAGGTTTCAAGCAGTTAGGAAGGTGCATTCAAAATCGTAGAAAAGCATCAGTTCGTGAAAAGCCTGTTTTACTGGAAGAAGGCTAGAGATGGCAGCAGAGAGCAGGAACAGCCCAACAGAGAGTGCACGTGCTAGCAAGGTTACACTTGGTGATGTTCAGGAAAGCTGCTTGTAGCTCTTGCTGTGAGCTCCAAGACACACCCTCAGCCCTTCCAATACAGTTCATTTCTACCTTCTGCAGAGAGCTAAGCACTGAATGTGACTCCTAAACCCAGGGCTGGTGTATTATTTCAAATGCAATATGTAAAAATATGAAAGGTAGGGTGGTTAAGTAAATTTTATGAATTTGAAATTATCTGATGGAAGCAATTCCAGTGAAGAACTGATTTTTTTTTTTTTGAGTTGGGACTCTTTTCCAGTTGAATTATTTGTCATCTTCTGAACTCAGAAAACATCTCCTGCCATGCTAAGGACTGTAAAACCACCTGAAAACACCAGGCTACACTTATTTCTTAGACAACATTTTTAAAAAGGTATTTTAAAATTCTTCTCTCACGTATTACATCCTCATCACAGTTTCCCTTCTCTCCCCTCCCCAAGTCTTCCTCCCCTCTCCCCTCTCCCCCAGATCCATACCCCCTCCATCTCCCCTCAGAAAAGAGCAGGTCTCCCAGGGACATCAATCAAACAGAGCACAACATGCTACAATAAGACGAGGCATATACTATTACATCAAGGCTGGACGAGACAACCCAGTAGGAAGAAAAGGGTCCCATAAGTTAGCAAGAGTCAGCGACCACCCCTGCCCACTGTTAGGAATCCCACAAGAACTCCAAGCGTATATGCAGCAGAACATCAACATATATGCAGAGGACCTAGTCAGACCCCTACAGGCTCCCTGATCTCTATGAGTCCTGGCCAGTTGATTCTGTGTGGGCCGTGTTCTCATGGTGTCCTTGACCCCCTGGGTCCTCTTCCTCACTATCCTCCTCAGGATTCCTGGAGTTTCACCTAATGTTTGTCTGTGGGTCTGCATCTGCCCCTGTCAGTTGCTAGATGAAGTCTCACTGGTCTCTTTGGTGAGGATTCTGCTAGGCTCCAGTCCCAGAACACTCTGAAAGGAGGACAAACTATAGGTCGAACATTTTGTGGCTGGGTTGGTGCTCAATCCCTCTACTTAAGGCCTTGACTGGTTTTCAGAAGATGGTGGAGTCAGGCTCTGTGTCCTCTGTTACTAGGAGTCTTTGCTAGGGTTGTTCTCATAGATTTGTTTCCTTTGCATTAGATTTCTACCTTGCCCCTGAAATGTTCCCCAATTCCAGTCATTTTTCCTAGTAGCATGCCTTCCAACCCCCCACCTAGCGAGCTGATCCCTCCTAATCCCAACCCCAGCGTCCCCAGTCTACCCCTTCCGAGGGAGAAATCCTTCCTTGTTACCTAGCTCCTCTGGGTCTGTGGACCACAGCATGGTTATCTTTTACTTTACAGCCAATATCCATTAATGAGTGAGTACAAACCATGTTTGTCTTCCTGAGTCTGGGTTACCTCACTCAGGATTTTTTTTTTCAAGTTCCATGCACATCTACATCAAGTTGCCTGCACATTTCATGTGCCATTGTTTTTTAACAGCTGAGTAATACTCCATTGCTGTTTGAATTCAAGTCCTACTTCAGGTTTTTGGTTTTTTTTTTTTTTTTTTTTTTTTTTTTTTTTTTTTTTTGGTTTTTCGAGACAGGGTTTCTCTGTGTAGCTTTGCGCCTTTCCTGGAACTCACCTGGTAGCCCAGGCTGGCCTTGAACTCACAGAGATCTGCCTGCCTCTGCCTCCCAAGTGCTGGGATTAAAGGCGTGCGCCACCACCGCCCGGCCTACTTCAGTTATTTTAATGGAAGAAAAGCAGTCTGTCATTAGCAGTCCAGTATTCTCAACTGTCATCATTTTCTTATAACTTAGAAAGCCATTAACACATTTTAAAACAAAATTTATTTTAATATGTTAGAAGAAAAGTGACACATAAATATGCTAACTTCAAAGAATTCCTACTGTATACCAGGTGAGTTATTGAGGTACTGTATGTGTTGAGCCCAGGTCAGCATTTATAGAATTTGATAGTAGCATTAGTATTCTAGATTAAAACTCATGACTAGCCCTTTGCAATTTATGATCTGATATTATCTAATATGAAAATTTATGAGAGGTAAAGTTTGTTTAATCCTAACTGCTCTACACACATTGCTTGAGTCTCAAAATCAGTCAGTGAAGTACATTTATCATTACACCCCTTTATAGATGAAGAGAGTTCAGCTGAGGGGAGATCTTACCTTTATTGCCCATATCTATTAACCACAACATACAAACACTTTGACTCAACAATCCCACGTCTGGAACATTTTCCTGCAATCCTATTTGCAAAAATATAAAATTATTAATGCACACGAGCATTCACTTCATCACTGTTGGCAAAAATATTGTCAGTGGCATTGTGTCCTAAGGTTAAATTATGGGCAGTTAAGTAAAAAATACAACACAGGTGGAATAAATAAAAATAATAAAAAACTGCTATATGCAGATAGAGAAAAATCTTCAAGATAAATGTTTAAGTGACAAAGTTAGCTGCAGTATGATGTTTGCAAAGTGTCACCCTTTGTGTAAACTATGAGTGCCTGACTTTTGTCTTGAATTTCATAAGATAAATATAGAATACACATAAGACATCAAGGACAGTGATTATCTGTGATTGATTTGTGGGTGGGTGGCCATGAACCACACAGTTATAGAGCAAAGCAAAAAGAAGGCTATTTCCCTGTTTAGAATTCTATAATGAATTTGTTGGGGCTTGACTCACAGGGATGCTGTAAGAGTTGCATGAAGGAGGAAGGAGAGGGGGATAGTTTGAGTGCAGATTGACAGGCAGGGGAAGCAAACAGAAACCCTCAAAATCTCACAGCCAGTGACAATCCCTCCCTAGCTTCAAACCCCAGTAGCCTATTCTTCACTTTGGCTTCCAAGTTCTTCCCAGTCCTGACTATAAGCCTCCACAATCATTCCACAGCAGAACTGTGAAAAAACAGACAGGCTGAAAACCATTTTCCCACAATGGCACAGATGTTAAGGCTGCAGACACTGCTTCCTTCTACTATACCACAGCCCAGAGCAGAGGCTGCAGCTGCACCTGACAGGTCCTGAGGATTTGACTTTGTGCCCAATTCAATTTTATTTTTCCATAGTCTATTTTTTAATATTAATTATAAGATAAGCAGTACATTTCTCAGAGGAGACATTCATTCCCTTTAGCTATTGAGATGAATTACCTAAAGCCCAGTGGCAATACCAGCATATCTTTATTATCTACCAGCTCTGGAGTTCAAGGCAGGGATACATCCTTTCAGAAGACTCCAAAGAAGAATCTGTTTGCCATCCATTTCCTTTCCTGGTCTGCCTACATCTCTTTCATCTGCAAGCCAGCAAGGTCACATCAAGCCACCAGGTCATTCTCAGGTCACATTGGCCTATTCCCATTTTCTATTTTCTTTCTTTAAAAAAGTTAAATATGTTTTTAATTTAAAGAGAATTATATCATTTTCCTCCCCCATTCCTCCTCTCCAGTCCCTTCTCTTGAACCCCACCCATGTCCCACAATTCTCAAGTTGATAGTCTCTGTTTCTTTGATTATTATTGTTACATACGTATATGCATATTATGTGTATGTACATATATACACACACACACACATCCTACTGGGCCTGTTTTTGTTATTTGTACATATTTAGTTTCAAGACTAACCACTATGCATTGGGCAATCAAACAATGGGCCTCATCCCTGGGAAAGGCTAATTTTTCTTCTCCCAGCAGAGGTTAGCTCCCTCTAGTTCTTTGCCTGTGGGTAGAACCCAAAGCAGCTAGCTTTGTGTGGGGCCTGGAACAGGAGAGGGCTCTTCAACAGGTCCAGGCTGCTGTGCAGGCTGCTCTACCACTTGGACCATATGATCCAGCAGACTTGATGGTACTTGAGATATCAGTGGCAGATAGAGATGCTGTTTGGAGCCTTTAGCAGACCCTTATAGGTGAGGTCTGAGGAGACCTTTGAGAGTTTGGAGCAAGACTCTACCATAATCTGTAGATGATTATTACCCCTTTGAGAGACATTTCTGTGCCTGATTGCTCTTGCTCTTGTTCACAAGTTCATTCCTTCACTGGCATTAATGTCTATTTCTTTGGGATTCCAGCATATACTGAAGAACAGCAGAGACATCCAGTCTTATGGACTGAACACTACTAGATTCTTGGATTTTCTATTGGTAGACATCCATTGTTAGACTAACTGGACCACACAGCCTATAAGCCATTCTAATAAATTCCAGAGAAAGAAGAGGTGTGTGTGTGTGTGTGTGTGATAGATAGACATATATAGATATAGATAGATATATTCTTCTAGAGCAATGATTCTCAACCTGTGGGGCTGCAACTCCTTTGAGGGGGTCAAATGACCCTTCCACCAGGGTTTGCCTAAAACTATTGGGAAGTGCAGATATTTACATTATTATTTATTTATAACAGTAGTAAATTTACAGTTATGAAGTAGCAACAAAAATAATTTTATGATTGAGGGTCACCACAACACGAGGAAATGTATTAAAGGGTCGTAGCATTAGGAAGGTTGAGAACCATTGCTCTAGAGAATCCTGACTAATATAGACCCCATGAGATTTCCCATTCCACATTAAAATGTCTATGGATACTGCCATTGTTTCAGTCTGGTCTATGCATCCATTTCTAGGAGAGACTGTTTCACATCAGACTTCCTGGTATTCTGGCTCTTACAATCTTTCCACTCCCTGATGTTCCCTGAGCCATAGATACAGGAGCTGTGACATAGATGTGTATGTTGGGGTTGGCCTTCCCACGATCTGTTGATCTCTGCATTGTGTCTAGTTGTGTTTTTCTGTGATGGTCTCCATTTGCTATAAAGAGGGGCTTCTTTGATGAGGAGTGATAGCTACACTTTTCCATTTTCTTCTCGCTCTCTGACTCTCTCTTCTGTTTCCTCTTCGGTTGTGTATGTGTTTGTGTGTATGTGTGTATGCACTTGCCCATGTGTGCAGGTATCTTCCTTGGTAGCTTTCCGTCTTAACTTTTGAGACTGGATCTCTCACTGAACCTGGATCTTCTTTTCTGCTACACTGTCTGGGCACTGAACTTATGGAATCCACTGCCTTTGTCTCCCAGTATTGGGGTTATAGGCATAGGCCCACAGGTCCAGCTTCTGTATGAGTGCTGA
The DNA here is from genome assembly GCF_949786415.1 of Peromyscus eremicus. Lineage (NCBI taxonomy): Eukaryota > Metazoa > Chordata > Mammalia > Rodentia > Cricetidae > Peromyscus > Peromyscus eremicus. The sequence continues at coordinate 131,125,822 of NC_081420.1, forward strand.
GGCTGAACTCAGGTCCTCAAGCTTGTGTGGCTCTGTAACCATCACCCCAGCTCTCCCTCATCCATATTTAAGGGTCCTGTGACTACTCTGAGCCCTTCTAGATAATTCTGGGTATCAGCCTTATTGAAAATCAGCTGATCAGCAACTTCACCCCCATCTTCAACCTCAATTCCTCTTTTCCACGTGAGGTGACATATGCACGGGCTTTCATGATTATAATGGGGGTATCTGAAGGCATTAGTCTACTTATCACAGTATCATATGAAACTTGAAGCACGTCTGTGTTGAGTGATGTGTTCTGTGGAGTGTTATTATCCTGAGTTACTTATGGGTAATACATAAAATAAACCAAGTGTTCTCTTGTCAAATAACTTTGAAAAACTGACCTAAACCAAACCCAGGTTCCTTTCCTGTAGAATTTCAAAATGTCTTCAATGTTAGTATGCATGGTGAATTGCCAAAGACAGGCTTCCTGAACAGATGTGACTCAATGCTCTCCTGACCTCCATCTCTCAACACTGCTCCTTTCTGGAAGGCGGAGAATAACACCCTTTTTTTAGGGGGGAGGGGGTTGAAGTTCTATTATTTCAACACAGGGCTGCATTACCTTCATGAAAGTGGTGGTTTTGATGGAATTTTTGTTTATTTCTAGCTTATTGTTTTCAAGTAGGATTTTTCATTTATTTCTGACCATTTTTTTTAAAGAATTTAAAAGATTTTCCATTTTCCATATTCTAACACACTATTTGAGTAATGGAGGTGTTAGCTGCCTCCAAGCATTTAAAAACCTCATAAAACTATTCATCCCTGGTATATTTTTAATTTTTTAGTTATATTTTCTTATATAAAATAAAAATTAATGTTCTTCATTCATAAAGCACTTATATGTTTACAGAGAAGCTAAGGAGAAAGAGTAGAGTTCTCTTCAGCCCTCACTGCCTGCTCCAGTCCAGACAAGTCCCTGGGTGTTCAAATCTTGCATCACTGTGGTATGTCTGTCAGCATGTTTGAATCTTGCATCACTGTGGTATTTATGTCGGCATTGATGAGCCACTGCTGACCCATTATTATTGACTGAGTTTGATAGTTTGATAGTTCATATTAGAGTTTGGTCCTGAGTCGTATAATTTGATAGACTTGACAAATACATGATGAAATGTATCCATCACTGCTGTGGGATGTCCAAGTAGACAATGTATTATTTAAAGGGGGTTGATTATAAATGCAATCTCTTTCTAAAGAAGAAAAGGGGATATAGATATGATAGGATAAAAGGGTAGATTATTATTGAATCTACTTGTAAAGAGCAACAACTTGTTTAAAATGTTTTACATTGCTATGGATTTTGGTTTATTGATGCAAATTTGAAGTTGATTTTGTCATGGTGTATGTATTTCTACTCTTGTTTTGAGATTTATGTTTGTGCAGCTCATTTGAAATTATAGTGTATAGCTGAGAAATACAGATTACTAATTAGTCATCTATGATAATCGAACTTATAGTCATGTTAGCTAAGTTTTCTGGATATACATAGATATATTTCCATTGGTCGGTAATCTTCAAACACTTCAAAGACTTACAGAATATGGCATTTAAAATGTTTTAAAAACTTAGACTTTTCTGAACAATGAGACACATCTACTCCTGGCAGCACCAATTTACTTCAAAGAGGAAGACAGGCATCAAATATATGCCATGTGGAGTTTAACTTCTTCTTGGCAAAACTGGCCATTTGGGCAAGAAACTGATCTTGCCTTGACTGCTTGACAGTATGTTATATAGACTGGACATGCAGGACCCATGGAAAAGTCACCACTAAACTTTGCCTAAACAAGGCAAGATGGTCCTTCAGGTTCTTGCTTCACAGAGATGACTGCCAGACATTGTGCAGGACACAAGGAAAAGCAATTGATGAACTTTGCCAATAGGAAAGACAATCCTTAAAATTTTCTGCTTCTCTAAAAAGTCTGCCAGAGACTCTAGGCCAGTAGGCTGAAAGTGGATGCCCCAAATTGCAGAGGAACTTTGGGTGACTATCCAGGCAGCCAGATGTCTCTGTCATTCTAGATTTTTGGGAGTTGCTTACAATGCACTTTCTGTTTACTTAGGTAATATTATATCCTTCTGGAGTCTTTGATGTAGTTGAAGATTAGTTATAATTATAATTATAATTTTTCTTGGTTATGATAAAAGATAAATTAGATATGAAACCTTAGACTCACAAATATAGGATAGATAGAGTATTTCTTTAATTTTGCCAAATACAAATAGACTAGATATTATAATTGTAATTCCTGATTGATAACTGTTCTATTATATGTAATTTTACTATGTTAAAGTTAAAACCTTCCCTTTTTGATTAGACAGAAAAGGGGAAGTACTGTGGGATGTCTTTCTGTATGCTGTGAATATGTGTTGCCCTGATTGGTTGATAAATAAAGCTGCATTGGCCTATCACAAGGCAGCTTAGAGGCAGGTGGGAAACCAAAACAGATATACAGAGAGAAGAATGGAGAGGAGAGAGATAGACCCCAGGCGCTGAAGGAACAGCAAGATGCCAGCGACCGGTAATGCCACGGCCACGTGGCAATGTATAGATTATTAGAAATGGGTTAAGTTATAGGAGCTAGCTAGCAAGAAGCCTGCCATTGGCCATGCAATTGGTAATTAATATTAAGCCTCTAAATGACTATTTAATAAGCGATGCGGGTCCTCAGGGCTGGGCAGGGCCTGAGAAAACTACACATCATTACAAGTTGTATGAAATAGATTCACTGCCTAAAACCCAACCTCATCTGGCTATCCCTTCTTAATGCTCTCCCTTCAGCTCCGGCTACCAGAAAATACCAATCTATTTATTGGTCTTTCCAAAACAGTCTAGAATTGAGTCAAATGATACCCAGCCTTCAAGGACTTACTTCCTGTCCTGTAGACATGTAACATGACTCTTGCATGTCTTCCTATGCTTTGGGAGCCCTTTGTTCCATTCTTAAGCAGTAGCATAGCATTCCACAAAGCTGAGTACATTTGCTTCAGCGTTCCCCTAGTGTCTCTCAGATCTTTTGTGCATCTTTCTTTTTCTTTCTTTCTTTCTTTCTTTCTTTCTTTCTTTCTTTCTTTCTTTCTTTCTTTCTTTCTTTCTTTCTTTCTTCCTGTGTGTGTTTTGCTTTGTTTTGTTGAGACAGGGCTTCCCTGTGTAGCCCTGGCTGGAACTCTCTCTGTAGACCAGACTGGCCTCAAACTCAGAGATCTGCTTGCCTATTTCTCCCTAGTGCTGGAATTAAAAGCATGCACCACCACTGCCCAGCTCTTGCCCATTTCTTAATTGAACTATTCTGCTTTTGTTGAATTTTAAAAGATTTTTATATCTGAGATAATATTTCTACCATTATGTATTTTTCCCATTATTTCAACAGTGTCTTTCACAGAGCAGTTTTTAATTTTAATGAAGTACAACTTATCAAACTTCGTTGTTTTATAGATCATAATGTACTTGTTACATTAAAGACTGAGAGCCAAACTCCAAGTCACCTATATGTATCCTGGGTTTCCTTCTAAGTGAGGGGTGTGCATATGGAGGCCAGAGTTCAATGGTAGATGTTTCCCTCTGTCACTTCCTCCTTGTTTTTTGAGACAGGGTCTCTCACCAAAGCTAGAGTCAGAGTCACTTATAGAATCTGAATCTCACCAAGGAAGCCAGACGGATTAGGCAGCAAGCCTGCAGAGTCCTCATTCTCTACTTCCAAGTGCTGGAATGCATGCATGTGTCTCTTGGCTAGCTTTTTATGTGGGTGCTGGAGATCTGAACTCAGGTCCTCATGCTTTCACAAGAAGCACTTTACCCATGGAGACATCTCCCTTACCTCCCTGAGAATTTTATAGTTTAGATAATATTTTATCCTACTTTTCTGTGAAAAGCCCTTGTCAAGGTTCTTTTTTTTTCACTTGATATCCAGTTTTTCCATCACCAGTCATTTTTCTAGGTCTTTTGCCTTTGCTTATAAATTTTAAGATCTGTCAACACCCACAAAATAACACAATGATATTTTGAAATATATAAATAAATATGAGGGGGAAAATGGCATGTTGACATACTGTCTTCCTATTCATGTTCATAGACTTTATCTCCACTTATTTTAAACTTCTCTGTTTTCCCTCAACACAGTTTATAATTTGTCTTTGCATGGATTCTGAACATACTGTGTCAGATGTGTGCCTGTTTGGGTACTGGGTGCTGCTCTAAATGGTGTTCAGTTTCTAACTTCAACTCTCAAGTGTTCATCGCTGGTGCACAACAAAGCGTTGACTTTCGTATAACAGTCTTCTGGATTAGCTTTCCATCACTATAACAAAAATGCCTGACACAGGCAGCAAGATGAAGGTTAATTCTGCTCCCAGTTTTGGGAGTGTCTGTCTGTCCCACTAGGAAGCAGGTTAGAGCATAAGAATTCATGTCCTGATGGTCAGAAGAGAGAAGGAGGGTATTGCCAGGATCCCTCTCTCCCTTCTCCCTTTTCTCCTATTTGGGCCCCAGGCAGTGAGATGGTGCTGCCCACGCTGGAAGAACCCCCTTTTCCAGTTAGGTAATCTCTCCTGAACCTTTATGGCAGTTTGAATGTAATTGGCCCCCATAAGCTCATAGAGAGTGGCACTATTAGGAAGTGTGGTCTTGTTGGAGGAAGTGTGCCACTGTGGGGGTGGTCTCTGAGGTCTGCTTTGCTCAAGCTTCACTCAGTGGGACAGTCAGTCTACTTCCTGTTGTCTGTGGGTCAGTCGAGATGTAGCAGCTCCTTCTCCAGCACCATGTCTGCCTGCACACCACCATGCACACTACCATAATGACAATGGACTAAACCTTTGAAACTGTAAGCTGCCACACCACCTCAATTAAATGTTTCCCTTTATAAGAGTTGCTGTGATCATGGTCTCTCTTCACAACGACAGAAACCCTAACTACGACAGCTGTTAAAAACATGCCTAGAGGTGTGCCTCTACCTCCTTGGTGGTTTCAATTCCAGTTAAAAGTGACAGTGAAGATTATCCACCACACTTTTATATCCTGAAATCTTTGCTTGGTAGGAATATGTACACATGTATATGTAATACAGAAGATACAAATAAATACAATTAGACAAACAGCTAACAAATTGCATCTACTTGTGCTGTTTACTGCTAGTATTTTTCCTGTCAGATTAGTTTTACATTCTTTGAGGGCTGACATCTTTATCTTTTTTGATATAATTTTTGTATTCAGTTAAGTGCTGCAGACAGCTGCAGCATAACAGTGCTTGCTATTTTACATAGTTAGTTTTTAATTAAAAATTTTCTGTATTTTCCCATCCTCCAACTCCTCCCAGATTCTCCTCATCCCCTTACCTGCCCAACTCCATATTCTTTCTATCAAGAAAAAAAAGAAACAAACAAACACAAAAGACAACAAAAATCTCCCCCCAAAAACACAGATAGAATATCAATACAAAGGAACAAAATACCAATAAGACAAATAAAGCCAAAACTAAAGTCCACAAAAATACCACGTTCGTTTTCTGTTGACCACCTAGTTCTGAGCGTGGCACCTGCCCTTGAGTGTGTTTTATATACCCGAAGAGATTCCACTGGAGAAAATTGATTTTCCTGTTGCTACCAGGTTTCAGTTGCAGATATGTCTTGGTTAGGAGTGGGATGTTTTCATCAAACCTGTACTTTCCCCTCTCAGTGCTGTGACTCAGTCTAGCTCAAACCTGTGCTGGGCTTGTGCGTCAATTACCATCTATTGCAAGACAAAGCTTCTCTGATGTGGGTTAAGTGAGGCACTGATCTATGGAGATAGCAGAATGTCAGTAGAAGTCATTTCATGGTTATTTTCCTTCAGCAGAACAATAGCATTAGGTTTCCCCTAGGCTCAAAACCTAGCCAGTCTCAGGTTTGTGGCCACTGTAGCAGTATCAGCTCTAGGTTCCATCTCATGGAGAAGCCTTAAATCTGATTAAAAAGTGATGAGTTACTCCCATAACATTTGTGCCATGACTGCACCAGTATATGTTGTTGTTGTAGGTCACAAGGTTTGTAGCTGGGTAATAGTGATGACTGCCTTTCTTCGGTACTGTGCAGAGTTCCTTCCAGGACTGTGAATGCTAGTCAGCAGAGGCGAAGCTTCTAGTGAGGCACCAGCTCAACGTCTCTGTGTTCAATGAGATGTATAGGTATTGTTGCAAGATATTTGATTACACTGTGTAAAGATATGTCACTGTGATTGATTTAATAAAAAGCTAAAAGACCAATAGCTAGGCAGGAGGTATAGCTGGAACTTCTAGAAAGAGAGAACTCTGGGAAGAAGAAAGGCAAGGTCACCAGCCAGACTCAGAGGAAGCAAGACAAACAGGAGGAGAGGTAAAAGTCATGAGTCACATGACAGCACATGGATGACTAGAAATGGGTTACTTTAAGTTATAATAGCAAGTAGGACCAACCTAAGCTCTAGGTCGAGCCTTCATAATCAATAATAAGTCTCTGTGACATGATTTGGGGGTTGGTGATCCAAAAAGGCCTGCTACATATTGTCATCAGCAATATGGCCTTACCATTAGGTTGTAGAGAGCAGTCAATAGCCCTGGCTATTGATTTCCATTGGACCCCTTCAGCTAACGACTCAGGGAGATGTAACCCATTCCTGGCACTGGAGGTTTTGCTTGGTGGCATAAGATGTCTAGCTGGAGCATTGTCTCCCATATTATTTGATGACTCCATTTAGATTTCTTTTATCATTATGGGGATAGTTATTCTTCCTACATCCTTAGCACATCTTCAAGTGAATCTGCTTTCACCTGGAAAGGTAAGGAGTGTCCAATGATTGACAGGCCCAACTGGATTAACTCTTAAGGGAGGAGACAGAGAACATCCGAATGCCATGTCTCTATCCCAAACCAGAATCCATGTCTCCATCACTACTGGGTTTGATCTGACCGTATTTGGTGGCAGATTTTTGCATCCATATTCACACGATATATTGGTCTTTTGCTTTTTGTTTTCCTCCTTGGAAAATTTTTGTTTAGTTTTGATATTAGGATAGTATTGGGTCCACAACACGCACTAGGAAGCACTGCTTATATTTCTGTTTTCCAAGCACGTAGACTGGGAATCAACCATACTGTCTGATCCAATCTGTACCTGTTCTAGGAGGTGATTAATAATTGATTCTGTTTGCTGAGTTGACAATAGGTGTAGTCGGAGAATCTGTTTCTTCTTGGGTGAGTTTTAGTAGTTTGTTTCATTCAAACAGTGCAGTAAGTAGCTTGTTTCATTCAAACAGTGCAGTACTAGCCTGTCATCTGAAGTCATTCCTCGTGATACTTCCCATCACCCTCTTGACATTCTCACCATCCTCCCTGGCCTGCTCTAAGACCCAGTTCAGTTCAGGACCCTTGGAAGTGCTCTGTGACTGATGACTCTGCCTTCCACCTCCGACCACTCGTTACTCTACCCCAGGAACCTATTTCTGAAGCAGTACACAGACAGCAGCGTTTCCTCCAACTCCTCTTCCAGAATGAAGACAAACCATTGTACACTCTAGAGCTCCTTGACAATCTGGCCAGCTCTCCTTTTTAGCCTTTCCCTCTGACTCTTTCTATTAACCCTCATGTCTTTCCAGACTGACAAACCATGAGCTACATGCCTGGTTTTTAGTTTCCCATCATTAAGCATATTTGAGATGAAAATCAGTGTTTTCCTAAGTTGGAAACTGGGAACAGTACCACCTCCAGTGCACCCGAAGGCATGGTTCACTGATAGTGTGTGCTACTCTGGGCACTGTGGAGCATTTTGCTTCTTTTTAAAATGTAGGCTATGCAACATTTCCATGAGACAGACTCTGCAAATGTCACTGAACACTTAACATACAGGAGTAGAGACACTTAGAGCAGAAAGCCTGAATCTACAGCACACTTAACTCAGAGCTGCATCATACTCTCTCTTCCTTTCTGATTCAGCAACAAGAGACTCCTCACAGCCTGAGCCAATAACTCACACAGAGAGTGCATTGTGTGAATGAATAAGGAATGTGGAAATATATCTTGAAATTGTAGAAATTATAAAATATGATGCAGATATTGTGTTATCCATAAAAATCATGATTTTTGAGTTGCTTTTATGATGAAGAGACATTCTTTCATCATTTAACTCTATGCCCTATGGTAACATATGTAAGATAAAAACCCTGATTTACTTTGTCATCAATTGTTTTCCTACAGTGCCAAGCAAGACTTCACCTTTGATCAAATGATGATAATATGAACATCTTGACTCATGGGCAAATACTAAGGAAAGATCATGTTGAAAGTAGCCTTCTATCCATGTATAGTATTTAAAAAAAGAGAAAGTTACAGACAAAGTCTTTAGCTTTTGTAGGCACACAGTGATTTCAAACATTTGGATTTATGTCCTTGTGGACTCCTTCTGGTCTGGTCTAATCTCAAACCACACACAAGCAGCAGATGTCAGTGTTGTGCAACTTTCAGGCTGAGTACTCAAGAGGCAAGCCATCTTTGTTGCTTGGAGACAGAATCGACAGTGATTTTATGTACACAAATGTATCACTCTTAGATCCTGAGTAAACTGTAGATCACACACACACACACACACACACGCACGCACGCACACACGCACGCACGCACGCATGCACGCAGGTATATTTGAAAAATTATGAATCCCTCTTCTAAAGATGTAGCTATGAATCAGGGGCTGGAACGGAAGAGCCCAGAATAGAGAATAGACCTTGTCAAATTCTGGTGGCCCAGAAGATAGGGTGACATCTAGACAGCATCGCTTTTGTGTAAAGGAAGTAAATCTAAGTCAGTTTTGTCTGAGGAATGGACAGTGTTCCTACTTCATTGGGGTTCTGATGATAACTAAATAGGCTAAGAGATTTGCAAAGCGTAGTCTCATATGAGCCTAGATGATGCTGGGCTCTGTCTGCTCCGGTGCAGCCACAGGCGGATGCAAACCATCATGGACCTCTTGTACTAATAATCAGAGTGAACGCTACACATGAGTAATTTATTTGAAATGTATTGTGTAAAAGAGAAGTGATTGTAGGCAACAATGGAGAAAGACAAGTGAGTTCAGTTTCTTCTGGAATATGTAATCAAAGGGGGAACATTCGGGCTATTCTTCTTTCTTCCACAAGATGGAGCAATCGGAATGAGCTGAACTGCAAAGGAGATGGCGTTAGCGGCTCTTTTCTGTCAGGACATCCTGATTCTGTCAGACGATCAGAAAAAATGAAGCTGATTTTGAACTTGCTTATAGAACCGTTCAGCATTTCCTGAAAGTACTAGCCTTGTGTAGACAACAGGTAAAGCCGAAGAGTGAGCACAGAGCACGCAGGAGAGCCTGGGAGCCCCGCCCATTCCACGGTGATGTGAAAAAGAGACCGCTCTATTTCCGAACTCCCAGAATTCCAGCCCCAGGGTGTCGAGCTCAGGAACAGCTGCTGCAAAATTGAGCAAATTTACCATGCGGAAATATTTCCTCATAATGTATAATATGATGATTTCTATTTTGAACCAGATCATTTTAATATGCCCAATCACAGTGAATGAACTCTGCCTTTCAGTATCTCAGCCTGCTACTTACAGCCTGCAATGATTTCGTTCAGTGGAATTTTCCACAGCGCATTAAATCAGACCCTACATAAAATAATTATGACATTCGCGTTTTACTAGTCTACCTCTGACCTATTTGTACAGAATCTTCCCTGCCTCTACCTGGCTGTAGATCTGTTAGCAGGTCATTATAAATTTATCTCTAGAAAGAACCTGGGGAGATGGGATTGGCAATGGCTTGTAGATTAAGTTCATGCTCTTTTGGAAATATTATTTGTGTGGGATTTTTTTTTGTTACCATTCACTCATTTGATAACTTGACTATACTGTAGCCTAAATATTGTTTGTTGTTGTTGTTGTTGTTATTGTTGTTGTTTTCTAGCACTACTCTATCACAATTATACATTACTAACTTATTCAAGTCAACATGGAAGAAAAAAGGCATGGCACGGGTGTTTGAACTCCAGCTCTCAAACTCCCGCGGGTAAGAGTGGAATGGCAGGTAAGAGCAGGAGAATGATGAACAAGAGGAAAAGATTTACCAAGGGAGCCAGCCTGTGCCGAAACACATCACACAAAAGATCAGACTCAAAACCAAATAGCCTGACTAGTAAATACTTCCTGCTCACAAGATAGAAAAGAACAGACACTGACCGAGAAGGGCATCACAGGCCCAGTCCTTAAGGTCCTAGTTTGGGCACCAGCTTCCCAGGGTAGCTTCAGAGTCTCCTCGTGCTAATACAGCAACGTCAGGGATCCAGTCCCCCAAGTCCCACTAAATCACGTTGTCATGTGGCCCAGGAGAAAAACTGGTACCTTCCTCTAAAATTCCTTCACTGGCGACTTGCTTCTCATTGGCTCAGACTGAGTGGTGACTGTTTCTGCAGGAGTCTCAGCTGGGGAGAGGGGCATGGTTTATCAGCCTAATCCAATCCCAATCCCTACACTAAAGCCATTCTCGCACAATCCTCCTCACTGAGAGTGGTGAATAGGGTAGGCTCTAAAGGTAAAACCACAGGAGGAAAAAAAGAGTTTCTGGAAAACAACACAAGTATCTATGTTTTTCTGGAAGTCGACAGATTCTAAAGTATTACCATTTTAATAAATCAAACTCATTCAGCATTCCAGACCTATCTTGGTTGATGCACAATTCTGGGGGAAAACCCACACCATTATAAAATATCCTGCAGAAAGTCTTGGGCATTAGCTTTAGAAAGTTCAACAGCCAAATTTACAGGTGGTACCTGAAAGATACCTAGTACCCCAAAAGTAGGGCTTCACAAGGTAACCCCAGAGAGTTCAGTCCTCTAGAGCAGATGTTAAAAAGCTACAGGAGGGAAAACTGCTTAAACCAGAAACTCCCTTGGCCTGGAAACTTGCTAGATCCTTCATAAAAACATCCGTGAAGAAAGGAACTGTTACCCATCAAATGTCTGAGCTCATTCTGTGCAAGGGGCCCCTTAGTGCAAGGGGCCAGGTGCTAAGGCTCCTTCTCTTATACGCCCTTATGAGAATTAAAGGCAATGGTATGCATGGCAGTCTTCCTCAATGTAATTTCCCATAAACATAATAATTCTATGCATAGTTTTTAGTTGCTATGTAAGCAGGATATACCTTCAGAAAGCAGGTTCTACACTGACTCCCCCAAAATGAGTAGGTGTACATGACATACAATCCATGGGTGATGGTCTTCCATTTGCTCCACTCGGCCAACCCCAAATATCCCAGAAGTACAACAAATGTTGTCTGGGGGGAAAAACATGTACCCAATGTGGGTACATTGAACCTTGTGTAAACACTGAGTATGCATAGATCTGCATGCCTGCTTCATAATGGGATTCATTGGCTCCATTTACAAAGGAAACTATTACTAATTTTCCAGTAGGAATGCAAGATGTTATTATACTTTGTTAAAGCTAAGTTTAGAAGCATATTGCATAATAGAGCTGAATCAGACGGGCGGCAAGGGAAAGAACACTTTAAAATTCACTTCTGTGATGCGAAAGCAGTAGCAGCAATTCTGAGCAGGTAAAAGAGGAGCCATGCAGAAAGGCAGGGTTGAAAAAGGCACAAGTCTGTCCTGGACCCACTGTAGGATAAGACCAGCCAAAGCTCCCCCAGTCTCAGGCTTATTGACTCTATCCTAAGAACAGCCATTCTGCCTACTTCACCAAACTGCTGTAAGCACCTCCTGGAATGTATGTGCATGCATTGTGTCTACTTGGTATGATCAGTATTCATATTATAACAGCCCTGAGTAAAACATGCAGTTAGATGTGAATGACAGTTAAGTGCTACTAGACATACTAGCATATGTGAGGAGTCAGTCTTCGGAGAAACAGAGTTCTTGGTGTTCATGAAAGGCTATCTCTCTTTAAATCTCAGTGGTCATCATTTCTCTATGGCAAAAATACCCTCTGATTCTTTTCTCAATATCTGAAGCTCTGGAAAATGTTAGTCTTGCACACTTGTAATACTTTTAAACTACAAAGAAAAAAACTACATGAAAGTCCTTTCTCTTTTCAGGCCTGAAAATCTTTGTTTGAGTCAATCACCATCTAGGCATCACTCCTACCATCCCGGCTATACATAGAAACTTTGCTACCGCTATCCAGTGATGAGAATATGGATTCCAAAGAGAAGTATTTTCCATCTTTTATAGCTTCGTGTTCTTCAAGCATTTTGCTGGTGGTGGGGATACAGGCATATGTCAGTTCTCATCTACAGGTCGTTGACCTTTGCTTTCAGTATAACTCAAACCAAAATGAAGTCATCTCCAAATCTATGATCACATACTTCATTTCTAGCCTTAGAAATATGCTTTTCTTAAGCATAGACATTCCAGGATCTGCCTCTCTCCTCCAGCATTTGTGTGCTCAGTAATATTGTAAATGTGCATTACAGAAAACCAATAAAAATTATCCACTCTGGGCTTCAACATCTTTTGTTTTTAGATTCTGAGAAGTGTGTTCGAATGTTCTGTTTCTACATTGTGTTTTTTCTCTTGACACTTAACAACAGGAACAGACTCATTTGCAATAATTACACAATAAAAATTCATCAAACAACATACATAACTTGTGCTTATACAGAATTACATTATGTCAAAAACACAATTGTGTGTGTGTGTGTATTGTATATGTGTGTACACACATGCTTGACCATGTATGCACATTTACAGGCAGAGATTGACATCAGGTGTCTTCCTCTACAGCTGTCCACTTTAGTTTTTGAGGCAGGGTCTCTTACTGAAACTGGAACTTGCCTTTTTTGCTGGACTGATTGGCCTGAGGGCCCCAGGGATCTGCCTGTCCTGCCCCTTCACCCCCAGCGCTGGAGTTATAGACGAAAGCTGCCGTGACTGACTTCTCACATGAATACTACTGATTTAAGTGCAGATCCCCATGTTTACACAGCCATTGAGCCATCTCACCTCTGACCTACAACACAGTTTTAAGCACTTTTCAGATACCAACTCAGTTCTCATTTACATAACTACAAATGATTATGTGATTAGCCCATTTTACAGATAAAATAATTTGTGAATGAAGAAACTTGCCCCAAATAATTTGTGAATGAAGAGTTGCCTAACATTATCTAGAAAGTAGGGGCCTCTCCCCCCCCATGTGGTGTGTGTGTGTGTGTCTGTGTGTGTGTGTGTGTGTGTGTGTGTGTGTGTGTGTGTTTTGCACACGTCGTGTATGCATCATGGTTCTCATATGGAGGTCAGAGGATAACCTGTGGGAATCAGTTCTTCCCTCCAGTGGTTCCAAGTATCTTACTCAGGTTATGAGGCTTAATGTCAAGTGCCTTTACCCTCTGGGCTCTTATGGCTGTTTTAATGTAATTGGCCTACATGATTTCACAAGGAGTGGCACTATTAGGAGATGTCGCCTTGTTGGAGGAAGTGTGTCACTGTGGAGGTGGGCTTTGAGATCTCATATATGCTCAAGATACCACCCAGTGTCACAGACCATTTCCTGTGGCCTGCAAGAGGTAGGACTCTCAGTTACTTCTCCAACACCATGTCTGTCCACCCACTGCCATGTCCCACCATGATGATAATGGACTGAACCTCTGAATGTTTGCTGTAGCCATGGTGTCTCTTCACAGCTATAGAAACCCTAAGACAGTCCTCTCTCTGGTCCTATAGTTGATATTTTTAACCTATCCATTTGACTCCATATTTTTGCTTCTAAACAAAAAATATTCCTATAACAGTAAGGAAGTGCAATCATGATTATTAAAACAGAGAAATGAACTGTCATTCTTATCTGTTAGAAATATAATTATCTGCTTAGGTCATAATTATTTGGGTATGAAGAGTAGTGGGAACCCTTATCTACATACCAACCAATATCTACAGTGAAATAGGAAGTATATATGATCAAGTTAATTAACTAGCAAGTTTATCCATTATTTTGAGTCACATTTAATGATACCCACAACTTCATAGATGAATTACTTAAGGAGCTGTTAAGGGCAAAGAGGGAAATCTGAGTTTCTTTTCAGATATACACACAAAATGATTTTGAAGGTGTGTTATTTTATTTATCTAGAAATATGAGAGAATGTTTGTTCATTAGAATGTTTTCAGTTATATATAACAGAAACTGTAGCTAACAGAAACTTAGAGGATAATGGAGTGTACCCAAGGCTCATTTGCACAATGGATCATGTCTTAGGAACAGCAGGGACTGTAATGCCACTAAAATTCTTTCTTTTCCCTAGCTCATTGTCAACGTTAGTTTTCCTTGCAAGCCAGCTTCCTCAACATACACACACATGCATGCATACACACATGTGCAGGCACACACACACACACAAACACACACATGAGGGGAGGTTGCATCCTAAGCCTCCATCACTGGAGCTTCCTGCTTCTTTCCCTGTTTCCAAATCAAAGTATTCCAGGAAAGATTCACTGACACTGGATCCAATCTCCAACTCTGTAGCACTCAAGTACAACCAGGAGAATAAGGTCTGCTAAGTCATTGTTGCTGGAAGGAAATATTTGTAGTTAAAAGGAGATACCAAAACAAAAGAGCCTATTTCTAGTGGCAATCCTGAGCAGATGAAACAGTAACCACACAAAAACATAGGGTTGATAAAGGCATATGACTCTGCCCTGACCAGCTGTAGGATAAGCCCAGCCAAAACTCCCCAGACTCTCCAGCTTCTTTGCTATATACTTAGAAAAATCATCCCACCTATTTCATCCAACTGTTCTAAGAATCTCCTGGAATGTACGTGCAAATGTGGAGTAACTTGAAAAATATGACAGAATTTCAAGGTATGACTGTTGCTATTACTATCTATATAAGGAACCACATTTCCCATTTTTCACACTGATGTCTTGAGTCCGACTGACACAGCAAGTAGTTTGAACAAATTGAAGCTCCTCTCGGCCCGCAGGCTGTGAGTGTACTTCTTCTCAAGCCATATTGCGGTCCAGCTGTGCATGGATATTATGCCAAGTTCATCAAGAGATAGTTGAGCTTCTCAGGGAGCGGGAGCAGAGGGAGGCAGAATGAAGCTCGGATGCAAGCAATAACTCAACCAAGAAACTCTGCCTAGCCTGCCTCCCAGAGGTCTGCCTCCTAGTGCATGATTTCTTACTCACTGCTGTCTCAGAGAGCATCATCAGTTAATGGACCTGAGGACAAAGATGAGTGCTGAATAGGTCAGTGGTGTGCCACTAAGACTAAGTCAAGTAGATGATTTTAAAGGTACCGATAACATGCGATCTATCCTATCCATCTGGGGTTGCAGTCACTTGGGTACCAACTTCACCACTGAGGAGTGATGGGAGGACTGACTCACAATTTAACACTATTGATTGTGTGGCGACTTTCTCTTTATAATATCAAAGGGAATATTCTCAAATAATAGTACAACCTGCCACCCATGTCCACTCTGAATACCTTGAAATTCTGTAATATTTTTTTTTCAAATTACTACACCACTAATCGTGTTCCCGTGCAGCTCCTGTCTAAAGCAAAGCACCTATAAGAAATACCAGTAAACTTGGGAGCCTTAAGTAGTTGCTACTTGACTAACATTGTGGCTTTGGAACATCTTGGCTTCTCCTTCATTTGTGAACCTGGTGCCTTTGGAAGTCAGAAGAAAGCATCGGATCTCCTGGAACTGGAGTTACAGATGGTTGGGAACCCCTGTGTAGATACTGGGAACTGAACCCAGATCCTCTGCAAGGACAGCATGAGCTCTTACCCACCAAACCACTTCTCCATCCCTCCTTCATTTGTAAATTAGAAATAGTATATTTCTCAAAGTGCTCACATGAGGCTTAACTGTGATGAGTCATGAGAAGCTCTGGGTAAAATAAGTGTATTATAAATGGAGATATTTTCCATTGGTCTTGAAGGAGAATCCAAGCAAAAGATTCAAGGAAAATTGAAAACTTGGTGTCTGCACTTAACTGCATGCAGGTCACACAGTGCTAAAGTCGTGGCCAGTGTCAGCCACAGGCTGTTGAACAGTGGCAGTGGGGACCTTCTACTTCCTGTGCTGCCTTGTCAATGGATTACCAGAGGAGGATACCATTACTTTATCTTGAAAATATAGCTTTCTCTTTCCTGTCCTTTAAGCTGAGAAAAGAAAATGTAATTGCTACAGTTTGGATTTGAATGCTGGTTAAAGGCCTGTGTAGTGAAGGCTTGGCCCCAAGCCTGTGGTAGCATAGGAAGGGTGTAAGATCTGGCTGAGGGAGTTAGGTTATTGGGAGAGGATGCACCCTTGAAGGGGATCTTGAGATCCAGACCCTTCCACTCCTCATTGTTTCCCAGAAGCCATGAGGTGGGCAAGCCTGCTGTACGACATGCTATGTCATGATGCTCTACCTCCCCATAGGCCAACAGCAGTGGAGCCAATAGTCAATGGCCTGAACCTGGGAGACCTGGCCTCAAGTAAACCTTTCCCCTTATTAAGTTGATTTACACCTGGTATTTGTCACAACGACAAAAAGCTAACTTACACAGAAATTAATTTCCAGCTGCCACTGCCCAGCATTAGGAGAGACTTTAATGACACATATCACCATCCAAGACAAAAATCAAAATGAAAAGCAGCTTCAACTGAGTATCATTTTTTTACCATTAAAATCGGAAAACCATGTCTTAATCCCTCTAACTTGAAGACTGTATTATAAATCATATTTAGTACATAGATTTCTGCACATATTACACACTTGCACATATACGTATGTGAGCATTATGGTATTTATACCAGCAGAGCGATGGCATAAGTTATAACTCAAGAGACAGAAAATGCTTCTCTACTGCACTGAGCTGATTGGGAAACATTCTCTCTGTGTAGACCTAGCATAAAGACATAGCAAACACGTAAGGGCACAGCTCCTTTTGTCTCTTATCCACTCAGGATTAGCATAGTTTATTCAGATAAGCACTGCTGTGTGCTCGTCACCTTTACATGGAGAGCCTATAGGCAAAGTCTGCTGCCAATCTTTTACCTGTTTCCCACAAGTCACCTTCAAAATCTCCACTGTCCCACAGTTGGGACTTTGCAAGTCACATTTGTCTTTCCTCTGGATAGAAAAAGCAAAGGTGTGATGAAACTCTCTTAGTTCTTCACCACCAAACCAGAAGCTTGTGGATGCCAGCAGATTTACAATAGTGTTTAAGGTTTTATTAACATTTGATTTAGTGTACACCTATACTCACAGTATGCATGCCTGTGGGGATCGGAGGGCAACTTGTGGCATTTGGTCCTTTCCTTCTTCAAGACAGGTTCTGAGGCTCAAACTCTGGAGGTCATCAGGCTTGGAAGCAAGTGCCTTTTCTTGCTAAGCTCTCTCCCCAGTCCTGGATTTGCAACATTTTGAAGAAAGGCATTGAGCATATGAGATCTTCATCTGACCAATTTTGTTAAACACTAACAAAACTAAAGGAGTTGCAGTTTTGTAGTTAAAATTAGGCATGCTATTGTCCTGGCCTTCTGCCAGTACATTCATCCTTGGGGTTAGAAAACGACAATAGCAAGATAAATCTGATGCATGAAGACCTCCATTGCTTCCCTGAGGACCAAACACCCTTGTCTAGCTTGTGTGTAGTGGCACCTAGACATCAGAAAAAAGGCTGTCAGAGTTCCAGAAGGAAAGCAGAGCTGCAGGACTAAGGGAAACCAGTACTGTACTGAGTCTGTGATAGGGAGGGGGCTGGAGGGGAGAGTGCTCTGTCTTTTAGTAGCTAAACTAACCCTGGCCTCCTGAAGCCTGCTGGTGAGATTGAGCTCCTCAACCTGGTTCTCAACTGCAAAAAGGCAAGCTAAGGACTCCAAACTCCAGACTGTGGTTGGTGCTGTTGTAACTTGAAGACAGTCCCTACCAGTCCACTGCAAGAGGGCCTTAGTAAATTTTATTTGGCATGGAATCAGTTTTAGGATGGGCCAAAAGGCTGTTTCATTGTCCCAGCATTTGCGCTTGACTAAATCATATCCACAGGCTGAAGGAGTTCTTGTCTGTTTATTTATTTATTTATCTTCCCTGAAATGAACCCGATGTGCCTGCCTAGAGTGGAAGGCAAACATTACATAAATGCTATAAAGTACAAATAGCCCTTTTTGAAAAGAAAGGGGCGGGGTTGGGCCTGCAGAACAAAGCTACCCCTTGAAGACTCAAGATTCTAATTTGGAATATTTTCTCACTCCCGGCTCCAAATCTGCATCATTAAACCACGAACAAGGGAAAGGTAATAATTGTGAGCAAGCCGAGTATTTCTTAATGATTTTCTGTCTTATATCCAAAGGAAATAAGCCAAATGCTTACTCAAAGCTGAAGGGGGAGGAAAGGTGGGGCTTGTTTTTTGCTATTTCTTTTTCTTCCTTTTTTCCCCTATAGTCTTTCTTCTTCCACTGAAAGTGTCTATAAAATTTTTAAAGGAAAGTAGGTTGCTAAAATGTACTTAATTTGCCATGATAGATTGAGTCCATGCTTCACTGGCTGTAATTGAATCTGTGACCTATTTCTTTAGTAAAGCAGAAATAGTCTCTGGGGTTTTTGTCACTACCGTCTAGTAATGAAATTCAAAGGGACTGTCAAAATGTCTACACTTTTTCCACTGGTTGTTAATGTTATTACTTTACAATTTGTTCCTTTTTAATTAATCTTAATAAATGTGTACAGACTCTACCTGGCCACTAGAAATGCTAGACGTCGACTCTGCCGTCAGCACAGCAAAATTAATAGAAAGGACATGGCAGCCAGCAAAGGTCTTGAAGTATTTTGGTCCCACTTTGAAAAGATACCTTAAGATCTTGGTTTAGAGAGTCTGCCCCAAGAAGAACAGGTCGTAGAGCAAAAGAGCCAAAGTCCCAAGTCCCCCGCCCCCCATCCACTCCCTCTACTGCTGCTGCCACCACTGACTACTGTAGCTTTGCTGAAGGGCTGTGAACGTGGCAAGCAGACAGCCTGGGGGAGCAATATTTTATTGACAAAATGTAAGAGAAAATATGTTCGCCTGCTTTTAAGCAGTGTTGTAGGAGGGTGTTAGAGAACCAGATGGCCCAAGTTAGTCTTTCATTTGCCAAGATGCTTGGGAACAAATGCCTGCTCTGTAACTCACATGGTAGTGGCCACGTTACCCATTGGCACCATACTCTAGTTTCCAGGGCTAATTATTCGTACTGAGTTTAGGGGACCCAAGGCTCAGGGACGAGGAAGCAGTCTTAGGACCATCTCCTGTAGGATCCTGGGTGAGATGAGAGGCAGACATACAGATCTTTGTCATGATGGTGTCAACTGGATAATTTCTTGTTTTCAAACATGATCTCACACGATATCATGTGACTCCACATCTCAGCCTCAGCACCTTCTGACCTGCTAGATTGGAAGTTGAGAGCTGGTAGCCATCTTGACCCAACAGTTCTGCTACTCACTCAAGTCTGTGCCCCTTCCCTGAGGTAAAGGAAGGAACAGGGGAGGTTCTGGCATGGAAGTGGAGGAAGTGAGATGGATGGCTCACATTAGAGTCAGAGAGCAAACTATCAGGTGAGCTCTTGGTACCTCAGGACACAGAGGGCTTTTCTCCATCTTCCCTTGGTAGCCTTTCACTAGGGTGGCCATCTCCTCTTCCCCCTTTGACTTTTTCCCATCTCTAAATTCCAAACTCTTGGCCATTTTCCAAAACTATCTGGAGAGCCTCCTATCCTATGGAATCTTTTCCAACTCTACCTCTGGTCTTCTCCCACTGAAACATATTAAAATAACCCTCTATCATCTGTATTGGGATACAGGAAAAAGATGATGCTACAGGGACTTTGGAGATGGGAATTTCTATTCAGTGGGAAATGTGGACAACAGTCAGCTAATTTATATTGGCTTGATAAACACTCCGCTTCCCACCTTTGGTAATCAATGTAGATTTCTCTTTTTAGGTTACAATGGACCTCCTTATTAGAAGGTTCTGGAAACACAATGGATGAAACTTTGAGATAAAATGCAGTCTTTGTCCATGAAATCAAATATTTGTAATGGGAAGAAGAGCACATGGTAGCACCTGGTCCAATTCTGGTGAAGAGGAGCCATGCATCATGACCAATGTGAGCACAGAGGAAATTTTCCTCCTCTACCCTGGAGCCAGAAGGGTGGGATTTGTTGGAGGAAGGGTCAAATTCTTGAAGGTCAAGGAAGAGCAACTATGTGAAGAACATCCAGAATGGAGGAGGTATTCAGTACTGGAGGAGGTATGCTTGGGTAATAAGAACTCTAACACTTTCAAACAGAAAATTCTAGTCAATTGGCCAGAGGTAGGGTTGTACATTTAAGCTGAGGACAGAATCACAGGGACCCTCATTCAGGCTTCAAAGTCTGAGCTACACACTATAGGTCTTGAAAGACAATAATAGAAGGGATAGTGGTTAGATTTACATTTTAAATAGCTCATTTGGCTCCAGTGGTGAGGAAGGTTCAAGGGGATGAGGCTGAATGGTGATGAGGGAGGACAAGATGAGCCTTGGGCATTTGCAGATTTCCCAAGGGGCCACAGAGTGGGATTCCCTCGCAAGCCAATTAGAACAGTGAGCTCTTCTCATTATGAGCAAGACTTGAGTGAAGTATTGTTCACAGTGAGACACAGCAAGCCTTGCTCTTAGTAAATGAAGTGGTAGCCTGGTTAGTGGAATGGAAATAAGCTCCTCTTGTAGCAATGACCACACTGTCCATCTTACTGATCCATTTCCATTTCTAGCCTGGAAACTAGAACCTAACAGGCCATGATGGCTCCATCATCAGTCATTATCATACTCTCCTCAGGCACTAGGCAGGCTGATGATAACTGTTCTTAATCAGTCATGCCATCTATGTTTTTATAATTTCCCATTTGGTCAACCAAGTAATAACCATTTTCACCTACTTTCCTATAGCATATGCTGGAAGAAAAAAAAAGATGTCTTGTGAGCACTGGCTTGCCATGTGTGATGGTGGCCATAACATTGCCATTGCTTCCCAGTCATTCCAGTGCTAAAGGGCAGTTTGCTCCCACAGTCAGTGGAACATAATGAGGTGCTAGCTTTACACAGAGAGAAATGTGGAGCCTTTTTCTTTACATTTATTTATTTTATTTTAAATTTATTTATTATGAGAGAGTGTGTGCATGGCCAGGCATCCATGTGGAAGTCAGAGGACAACTTTTGGGAATCTGCTGTATCCTTTCACCATATGGGTTCTGGGGAACAAACTCAGGTTCTCAAGCTTGGTGGCAAGTGCTTCTACCCACAGAGCCATCTCTCCAGCCTTAAATGAGGAGTCATGGGGAATCTCAACACTCAATGTAAAACTGACACTTAATAACATTCCTAAGATTTTGGCATTGTCCTCCTGATTTGTCTCAGGAGGCTCATGACTTGTAGATATTGGCATCACCCTCAGGAGTTCAGAGTCAGTGTCCGTGGTCAAGATCATTTAGCTAGGGTGACAGGAATTTGAAGCCCAGAACTGGATTCTTTCTCTATGCTCCAAATCACACTGGAGTACAATGCATTGACTTGGAATGGCTGGAGAATGGAAGATGTCGTAAAGCATGAAAAGGGGCTGGGGAAAATGCTGAGATAGAAGGGTTTGCATTGCTATGGCTACCACCCCCGTTCCAAACCTCTAGCCCCAAGTGCTCACAGAGGTTCAGTGCGGGTGAAGAGACAAAAGCCAAACCTTACTCTGTGTTTACTGCAGTAGACCCTCACCTGTGCGCGTTCTGCACTCCTCTCCCACTGTTAGACCTTTCTGTCGCTTGCTTCCTTCAGAACCCAGCAGAGGAGAGCGCAGACATCCAGCATTTGAGGATTTGAGCATCATTTGCTACGAACTGTTAGCATTAACTTCATCAATAAAGAGGGTTTTTGTATTTACAACCAGGCATTTTAGTAAGCATAAACATGTTGGGAGATGTACATCAAGGGTTACCTTAAATATCTCTGTCTTTCTGAGTGCAGGAAGACAGTTCACTTCTTTACAGGTGTCCCTGTGATGCTTCCACACCCTGGAACATTTTACACTTTATCTATTTGACTTTTCAACCTCTTCTTGGAAAAGTTTGAATGTGAGAGTGTTTAAAACACTCCGTCTGTCTTCTGGCTCTCTACTTCTAAAGTGCTGGGAACTTAGAAATCAGGGGATCACATTTGCTAAACTGTCCTGCAGAGCACAAGTCACTATTAGATCTCAAGTCAGGGTGAGAGATATTATCCTGTTACTTGGGCTGGTCTCTTGACTACTTCCTAGGTAGATAAATTTCCTGGATAGCTGAGTTCTGGGTAGCAGAAATACCCGGAGCTGATAAAATCCACCAGGTACTATTTTGGTATCTTGAAGGGTCTAGCTCAGTGCTGAGACCACATATTGCAACCTTTGATTTCCCCAAGTCCTCAAGACAACAGTTGAAGTAAATATGAAAACTGACATGTCATCTACTTGGAGCAAGTTTGGGATGCTATTTTCATTTCTTTCTCCTTGTGTGTATGTGCGTGCGTGCGTGCGTGCGTGCGTGCGTGCGTGCTTGTGTGTGTTCTGGAATGTTCCAGAATGACCAAAAGATTGTTTGTAGCATATGCTATTCAGTTGCCCTCTGGGTTGCATGGAATGGAAGTGTGGGTACAGTCTTAATTTTATATGTTGGTTAGTCTGTTTTGACACACTTTTAGGTGTAAGCAAATATGTCCCAGACAACCTCAAATAAAGAGAGTTGCAGTATCCACAGACCATGAGTTGAATAACTACTCAAATAGCTACTTCAATAAAGAAAAATATAGCTGTTAAATTTAAGAATGTCTTTGAAGACACGTTATATTTCAAATTATTCTACTCAGCTTTTAAAAGTAAAGTGACAAAGCAAGAGAGACTGAGGTGCGAGTGCTACACACACACACACACACACACACACACACACACACACACACACATACAATGAGAAAGAAATGAAAATAGCAACCCAAACTCACTCCAAGTAGATGACATGTCAGTTTTCATCTTTACTTCCACTGTTGTCTTGAGGACTTTGGGGAAATCAAAGGATGAACACGGAAAAAGGGACCAAGCGGGAGAATAATTTCTGTGTCCTGTTTTAGATTACCACATTACTTCATCAAGTGTAGAACACCGTTTTGGAAACTGACAGCCAGATAACCTACCACAGAGAGGGTGACAGAGGTTTCCGCCTCCTGAGGATGGTACTGGTACTGCCCTTTCCCTTCTGCCTCTTACAATTAGAAGGGCATCTACAGGCTTGGCCGTTCCGAGGCTGTTCTCTGGAAAGCCTGAGTGCCTGCACTATGATGTTACTGGGTGAGGGCTTGCCCTTTTCTCATGTGTTGGGCTGAAAAATAAGGCTATGCACAGCTGCAGCACCCTCCAGAGAGGACTGACGCTGCTTAGCCAGAAGGGACTCAACAGACTGTTGGGCTCTGCATTGTGCATTTTTTAAGAAGTTTTTTTTTTTTTTCATGGTCTGTCCTCTCTGTAGTGTTTAGTTCCCCACCCTCGGGTTCCAGTTGCATTTCACCCCACAACTGTCCCTGCTTAGTGGCCCAACTGTCTCTGTGTGTTTTCCTTCATTATTTATTAGGATGTTTGCTGCTGACCATGTGTGGTCATTGGGAAAATAGCAAGATGTCTTCATTTTTAATCTGATAGGAAGAGCTCAGCTGTGACTTCAAGTACATAGGGACATAGGGATACTCTGAGCTTCTGCAGACACAGCTACCAGGATCCAGATGTAATTTTTTTGTTATCCCACTTGTAACTCTCTGCCTACCTGATGAGGTCCACCTAACTACATAAAACAGTAGATCTGCACGGCACTCTCCTCCATCCTGCTCATGTCTGCCTAGTTACCTACTCGAACAGTTAGACTAGCATGTTTGTTTTTTTTTTTTTTTTTTTTGCCTTAAGGTCTTGAGGGAGTCTCAAAGGTGGAATTCTGCATCTTTTCCTACAGAGATCTCATTATGTATGTGTAATTTGAGTAAACAATGAGACTCTATTGAATTAAATTCCTCCCTTTAAATTAGCCTTAATACAGCAGAAAGGGGGAAGACAGGGTGCTTTTCCTTAGAGATCAGGTCATTAATTCTTAAGCTCTATGAAATATTGAGGGAAATTGTGAAAATGAATTTGCAAACAATTAGAGGAGCAGTCACCAAAACAATGGTTTTCCTCAGAGAAACCAGATAAAGTGAATACCAGACCATCCATTTTTCAGTTTCCTGAAACTGTAAGACTGATATCCACGTGATCAAGGTGTGGGATTAGTTAGATGTTAGCCCAATAATACTGCTGGAGTGTTGACTTTTAAAAAAATTCACTTTTAGGAAGTGCATTCTATTGCCATTTTGTTCAATATATATGAGTAAATGTGCCAATAGCCATTTAACATTCTCCTGCCACATTTATATGGATTTTGTCTCTTTGGGGTTGCTTTGTAATGCAGACATTATAAGTCTTGGCCATAAAATATCATCCTTCTAAAGAACATATTTGAAACAAGTGTATTTTGAGACTAAGTTTCCATTCATTAGAAAATGTAAGCCACACAACTAGCACAAAATTTGAGCATGTCCCAAAAGCCTTAATCAAGATTTATCATTGTATCTATCACTTCAATAAGATGCTAAATGCATAGCTTATGTACACTGAGTGTTCCTGAGGACAGCAAAAGAATCAGACAACATTGTCAATATGGGGACACATCTGCATCTCCCAGAGATGCTCTGGCTTCTTCCATATCATTTGAAACTACTTTGAATTGCAGACCTATCAGCCATATTACCACCCTTGACCCCAGAACTAGGTTTCTCAACACTGGACCTATGGACACTTTGGATAAGAAAATTCTTTTTGTGGTACTGGCTGCTTTGTGCACTGTAGGATGTTCAGCATCTCCTCTCACCCTGACTCACTAGGCCACTAACTTGTCTCTAGAAATGGCCCAATGTCCCCCTTGTAGCACAGGAGTTCATGATGTAAAGTAGTGACCATCCATGAAACATCAGTGGAACAAGAAGAAACCCAACATGGGCAGTGACTTACAGTTTTTGAGGGGTAAGGGCGGTAGGGGGCAGAGAAAAAGTAACTAAAAGGCATTGAGAAATTCCTGAATTAAAAGGAAGAGAGACCTGACTGAGATCACAAAGAACCTTCTACATTTTGAACATATATCATAATATAGCCTAGTAATAAACTTTAAAGATTAAAAATAAAAATTTGGGGAAAATAAAGCAGGGAAAGAGGAAGAACTAGGAACCACAGGGGTGGGGTGGGGGTGGATAACTCAACCTTTAACCAAATGAACATCTGTATACCATCCAAAAAGTTTTGTTACTTGGGATACGTTATTATGAGGGCTCAATGAAGAAATGCATGATGTTTTTTGCAGCATGAAAACCACAATACACACTTAGTAAGTTCTAATCATTATTATTGTACTTACTATGAAATACCTATGTATCCAGAAGGATTCAAGATCTGACAGAGCCCTGAAGTCCTGATGTCCAGATTCCTATGTTGCAATGGAGACAATTAGAGGAAAAATGGCCGAGGCTTCTGCTCATGCAGGTGTGTGTGTGTGAGTAGGGCTCAGGAGTCACAGTAGTAACTGGGAAGCAAATTTGCTGGTGCTACCAGACAGTGAGGATTGTCAGTCAAGAGAAGCTCAGTCTAGAGAGGGAGTCTCTGATTTGGGTTTTTTCTAGACTAAGGGGAAAGGAAAGGGAAGAAAATTGAATGGATGGTTATAATAAAATTGTAGAATTAGGAAATCATATCTAAGAGTCTCAGTCAGTGAGGAAGACAATGGGGTGTGGGTATTGGGTACCTGGAATTCTGCTAAATTGGAAAGACTTTGGATCCTATCAGAATTTCTTCTCCTTCTAGGCACACAGGACTATTTAAAACCTCAAACTTCCAGTTTTGTATACACAGTCAGCCCCTTTATCCATTAGTCCTACAGCTGTAGACTCGGTTGTTCATGAGTCAAAAGCATTAAAAACTATTGGATCTGTATGGACATGCACACCCTCTCCCAAACACACACACACACCCTCCCATCATTGCTCTAAACAATGCATGAGCAGTTGTCTGCATGACATTTGAACTATGTAGAGTATCCTTAGTCATCTAGAGGTGACTTAAGTCCACAAGAGGGCATTACAGGTCATTTTATGGAAAGGTCCAGAGCATCTGTGGATTTGGATATTGTGTTAGTTACTTTTCTATTGCTGTGATAAAACACCATAACCAGGGCAACTTAGAGAAGAAGGAGTTTGAGTTTACAGTTCCAAGTAGTTAGAATCCACGATGGTGGAGTGGAGGCAGCAGGCAGTAGGCGGCTGCAGCAGCAGCTAAGGATTCACATCTTGAACTGCAAGCATGAATCAGAGAGCAAGGACTCGAAATAGCTTGAGTCTTTAAAGTCTAAAAAACTGCCTTCAGTCATTTGCTTCCTCCAACAAAGCCACACCCCCTAAACTCCTCAAACAGTGTCATTAACAGGGGATCAAATGATCAAATGCCTGAGCTGTGGGGGCATTTCTCATTCAAACCCCCAAAGATATGTTCATGGATCTTGGAAGCAATATTCCCCCTACATACTGAAGGCTGATTATCAATATGTATAAAGTGAGCACACATATAAATATGCATATGTGTAATGTGCCATCCACAAAGGCAGCTTAGATGAGTGGGGACCTTCATGTGTGTCTCTGTGCTCTTCTTCTTTGTCCACAGATTACAAGTCAGCCTGGCCAGGCTGCTTTCTACACTTAACACAATGTAGGGTGCTCTGATTTGGGGTTTGTATAATAGGTGTTTTACATCTTTAGTCCTTCATAAAAATCCATACTTTCCCCAGGGTTCTTCTGATTACTGGGTCAGAAGTGTCTGCATTTCTATGACTCTGGAGACTTAGCCATAGGACAATTAGAAGAAGTTTAAGAACATCACAATCCCAGAGTGATAGCAAGACCTTTCCCAGGAAAGATGAGTCACCCAGACACTGTAAAGGAGAAATCTGAAGGATTTGACAGTGTTCACATGAAAAGCTTCAGTTCAGCAAAACATCAGAAGCAAGTTCCAAAGATCAAATACACACCAGACAAGTCCTTCTTCTCAAGCCACTTGGCAGTTTACAAAGAGCAACTACAGTCCAGCTTAGGAAAAGAAACACATGTTAGAAAGTGGACTGTGTGTGCTTAGATACAGGAAGGGAAGAAGAAGTGAGGAGGTCCAGCATGCCAGCAACAGGATGCTCAGTCTTAATGAGGAAGGCAAAGGCTCGGTGAAGACTAAAGTTCATTGAAGATTTAAATGGATGTTTGTTGCCATACGTTAAAATGCTGTTGTCATGACAATGGAGTGATTGGCATGCTCCTAGCAAATAATGGGCATTTAGGAAACCTTGAGAAAGTGAACCCACTGGAGGTTAGTAAGCAAGAGTGTTGGTTTGAATCATGCCTGGATTTTGTCCAGAATTTCCCATTGGTCTGACAAGATAGAGGTTTACTGTATCCGGCTCTGCCTTTTGACTTTTTTGAGTGACTTATCCCAAATAACTTGTCCCAAGTAACAGAACTTTTTGGATGATACACAGATGTTCATTTGGTTAACTGTTGAGTTGCCCATCCCCTCCCCACCCCTGTAATTTCTAGTTCTTCCTCTATCCCTGCCGTATTTTCCCCAAATTTTTATTTCTAATCTTTAAAGTTTATTACTCGGCTATATCATGATATATGCTCAAAATGTGGAAGGTTCTTTGTAATCTCAGTCAGGTCTTTCTTCCTTTTAATTCAGGAATTTCTCAATTGCCTTTTACTTTTTCTCTGACCCCTGCCCCAAACAAAAATTTTCCATTAATAATGTGTTTAAATGGTGACATAGAATTTCACCCCACAGAAGGAGGGGGCCCACCGTGTTGTAGTCAATTTCCTATAGGAAAAAGGAGTAGGATTCTCAAAACAAAATGAATTGTTTACTGACTTTGAAACATAGCCCAAAGGGCCAAGAAGACAATCCAATATTCTAGTTTGCATTTGGTTTGGAACATTTATCTATCACACATTAACAATATATTGATAAGTAATTATACATACACAGACATGTAATATTATCATCTATTCAGTTGTTTAACATGGCATGCATATATCATCTCAAGGAGTTCATAGTTCAGAGATCCAAACATAGTTTACTAGTATGGTGATTAATTTTGATTGTCAATTTGAGAGTTAGAATCATCATGGAAACAAACATCAAAGTATATCTGTGAGGAAATTTCTTCTAGAAATGAGATAAAGCAATAAATCCATGGGAGTCTGTTTAAGAAGTATAAGGGAAATTTATTAAGGTAAATTGAGGAAATACACTCATGAATACAGAAAGGAGTAGACAGCTGAAGTTGTCCTCTGATCTGACCAGGAGCAAATCCACCTCACAGGCAGGAGCAGGGAGAAAGGGTATGTGATCTTTCGCCCTCTCCTTTTAAGAGGTCATGTACAAAGGCAGGAAACACCGCCTCCTTCTGGCCCTATAGCCCAAGGTCATGGGTGGAGCAAATACCGCTACATTTCCCCTTTTTATCTAAATAAGAAGGTTCTAAACTTAATGTAAACCAGCAGGCCTTTTTGTGCAAAGAAGAAGATGACAAACTTCCAAACAGCAATGTCTTAGAAGCCCAACATTCTCTCAGGATCAAATCGGTGTTGCCAGGAGCAATTGTGCCTCACATCAACAGAATTCTAAGTTATCGAAATCTAGAGAATCTAACTAACATAACTATAGAAATGACAAGCATGGGTGACTACAGTTCTGTAAGTCACATCTACATAAAAATCCTAAGGACTAAAACTTCACATTAGCAAGATAAACAGTCTGTAAGTAGATGTACCATATAAAGACAATGAACTCAAAATTGTCACAATACACAAAATATCTTAAACAAAGGTAGAAATGTATAGAGCAATATCCAATATGACAATATCCTAAATATGTATCAATATGCAAAATATCCTAAACAAATGTAGGACATACATACAGTATAATAAATATAATATTACATTTGTATCAATACACAAAATATTTCAAACAGGAGTAGGAATATGTGTACAATACAACAAATATAGTTTTGTGTATATATCAATATGCAAATTATCTTAAATAGGAATATAAGAATCGTTTATATTTGTATCAAATATACAAGAATCTATATCAGTGCAAATTATTCAAGACTGATAGTTTGCTAAATCAGTTTACCAGTAGATACAATACTCTACCTTAATATACTATACCTATCCATTCTCCTTTTTCTTTTCTAAAGGAGAATACTGAGTCTAAATTTTATTGTTCCATCCCCCAACCCTATAACCATCCATCCATAACCCTGAGAAAAATAAGACTTTTGGGAGAGGGGCGTCATTTTCTTAGAATTGCTTCCTGCTGTTTAGGGGGTGATGGTATCTCTGTGGGGTCCTGTAAGAAAGCTTAGATAGTTAAGTCTCAATAGGGCTAGCTATAGAGTCTGCAGCCAGTCTCAGAGTAGTGGATAAGATTGTTTGAGATTCTGGATGAAGTGTAGTATGATGGACCATCTCACCTTAGAACTGTCCTGAAGAGTTTTCAGCCCAAAGCTGATCATTGAGTAATGTTCTTAGGTACAATGGCATCTTTCTAGATCAAGTAGAGTCATTGTTTTGGGGACCCCATCTTCCTTCTGGAGACTTCAGAGATTGCTACTAGAAAGACTTATTTTTTACTGAGGAAAACTTGAACATTATTAATACAAAAATGGAAAGTTTGGATTTACACTAGATCAAAAAGAGATTCCCAGAAAGCAAGGACAAGTGTGGAAAAAAAAATAGAATCTTGACAACAATCGTCCCTAGATTATTGGTTTTCTTCTGTCTCACACCAATTGGTTCTTCTGATATGAGACAGAATCTCCTAATTTTTCTTTTAGCAATATGCTTGGGTTTAGAGAAGGAGGGAGCCACATTCCAACTCCAAAGTCAGCTTGATTTATAATTGAATTGGGACCACAACTATTCTACAGTTAAAGAGATGTAGAAGTTAGGCATTGAGATATTACCCTGTAGAGCATATTGGTACCAATAGGTCCTTCCTTTATGTGGTAGACATTAGGAGTCCAAGGCCTTATGACTTCTTGAAGATGAGTATTTCTATTTTTCTGTAAAGACAAAAAAACCAGAACCATGCCCCAATCCTTGTTTGAGGAATTTTTCTTACAACTTGTAGAGTTGTCATATTGGTAGTTATTACTTCTCATCAAGGGGGTTCTCCTTTATGAAGCAAATTTTTATTAATTTTGTTGATATCCATAGTTTTTCTTCTTCTGTAGAAACAAAATCAAAACCTCTTCCCCAACATAGGATGTATCCTGGTTTCCATTCCAAGGTCTTTGAAGTAAACTGGTTGGTTTAGCTCAGGAGTTTTATCTGTTGTCCAATGTCTCTCTGTAGCTGTTGTTCCTTTCTCATCAGCATTGAGAAAATTCAAGGTTAATAATGCATTATATAATCTATTTCTAGGAGTCATTGTTATCTGTTTCTGTTTATTAAACATATCCTTTAAAGTTTAAATGGCTCTTTCTATGACTGCTTGGCCTGTGGGATTGTGTGGTATACCTGTAACACGCTTTATATTGTAATAAGCAAAAAAACTGTCTCATTTTATTTGAGACATATGCTGGAGAATTATCAGTCTTGATTTGTACAGGTATTCCCATGATGGCCATAACTTCTAATAGGTGTGTAATCACAGAGTCGGCCTTTTCAGAACTCACAGGTGTTGCCCATTGAAATCCTGAATAGGTGTCAATGGTATTGTGTACATATATTAATCTTCCAAATTCTGAAAAATGAAATACTTCTACCTGCCAAATTTCATTTCTTTGTATACCTTTAGGATTACTTCCTGCAGGTAATGGAGTTTGATTATAGAAGGAACAAGTAGGACTTTTTTTATATATAATTTTGTTGCCAAGTGATGGAAAAGTCCTTTTTCAAACCTTTGCTATTTATGTAGCATTTATTATGAAATTCAGAGGCTTCTAGCACATCACCTATTAGTAACTGATCAATCTTATCATTACCTTGTGCTAGAGGTCCTGGCAGACCTGTATGGGATCTGATGTGTGTTATGTATATAGGATGTTCCTTATTTCTGATGATTTCCTGTAATTGTACAAATATTGAAGTTAATTCTGTATTATCAGGAATAAATTCAGCAGTTTCAATATGTAAAACAACTCTCTCTGCATATTGAGAGTCAGTAAGTCTATTGGGAGGTTCTGTGAAGTCCATTAGTATCATAAGAATGGCATACAGTTCTGCCTTTTGTACAGAATTGCAGGGTCTTTGAACCACTTACTTAAATCTCCTGATTTATATTCTGCCTTTCCTGATTTATTTGCATCAGTGTAGAATGTGAGGACTCCAGAGATTTGTTTTTGCCATACAATGTGAGGAAAAACCCATTCAGTTCTTTTGATGAATTTTATTCTCTTCCTTTTGGGATAACAGTTGTTAATCTCTCCCAAAAGTTTACTGCAGGCTCTTTGCCAGTATTCATTATCTTGTCGTAAAAAGGAAATTTCCTCATTAGTTAAAGATAATACAGTTTCTGCTGGGTCCATTCCTGTCAGTTGACAAAGTCCTAATTTTCCTTTTAGAATCAAATCAGAGATCTATTCTACATAAATCTTTAACTTCTTACTTAGTTTACATGGTAGAAATATAATTCCAATATAATATCTTCCCTTTTACATCAAAATCCCTGTGGGAGAGTCTCTGGAGGGGAATATGACCAGAACACAGTTAAGTTCTGGATTCACATGATCCACATGTGGCTCTCATATTTTCTTTTCTACTAGAGCCAATTCCTTCTCAACTTCAGCTGATAATTCTCTTGGACTATTTAAGTCCTTGTTACCTTTTAGGGTATTGGCAAAATTTACTAGTCCATCTTTAGGTATTCCAGTCATGGTCTGTAACTTGAAAATGCTTCCTAACAATTTTTGAAAATCATTAAGAGTCCTCACTTGATATCTCCTGAGTTGTATCTTTTGTGGTCTGTTTTTTTGTAGATCTATCTTACATCCTAAGTAATTAATAGAATTTCCTCTTTGTAGTTTTTCAGGAGCAATTCACAATCTCCAGCAAGATAAAATTTTCTTTACTTCTTCAAACATGTTTTCTAAGGTACCTAACTTTGGATCAGCTAATAAGATATCACCCATACAATGTAGATTATATATTGTGAAAACTTTGTACAAATTATTTCTCATGGTTTTTGGACAAAACATTGGCACAGAGTAGGGCTATTTAACATTCCCTGTGGGGGGACCTTCCATTGATATCTCTTGACTGGCTGGGAATTATTATAAGTAGGTACTGTGAAGGCAAATTTTTCTCTACCCTTTTCTTGTAGAGATGTGATTAAGAAACAATCTTTCAAGTCAATAACTATAATAGGCTATTCTTTAGGTAACAGAGAGGGCAAGGGCATCCCATTCAGTAAGGAGCCCATAGGCTGAATTATTTTATTTATGGCTCTCAGATCTGTCAGCATTCTCCATTTACCAGATTTCTTTTTAATAACAAATACAGGAGAATTCCAAGGGCTGGTAGATTCTTCAATGTGTTGAGCATTTAACTGCTCCTGAACCAGCTGTTCTAAAGCTTGTAGTTTCTCTTGTATTATAGGCCATTGTCCAATACAGACAGGTTTATCCATTAGCCATTTTAAAGGTAGAGCTGTTGGTACTTCTGAGAGTTCAATAGCAGTTGTGCTCTGTTTATGTACAGCCTGAATGGTTGGTGGCTGTTTTTTGTAGTGTCTTATAATATTATTCACAGAAACACAAATTGGTCTATATTCCACTCTTGAGATTGGAGGAATTTTGGTTTGGGTATTCCATTGCTGTAACAGATCTTGGCCCCAAAGACTCACTGCTACATTTGCCACATATGGCTTCAGCCTTCTTCTTTCCTTCTGGCCCTATGCATTTGACGCGTCTCAAACTTTGTTTTACCAGAGATAGGGGTTCCAATCCCTAGAAATTTGACATCTACCTCTTGAAGAGGCCAATTCGGATGCTATGATTTTGGTGTAATCACACCACATCCACACCTGTGTCCACTAATCCTTCAAGGACAATGTTATTAATTTGCACTTTAAGCTTTGGTCTTTGTTCATTTATGGAAGTCTGCCAAAATATTCATTTTATGGTGTCTTTTGGAATTTTTGATTTGTCTATCAAAGTTGTTCTATCATCAAGTGCAGTTTCATTCTTTACATTAGGCACTGGGTTATTTAATTGTCCTGGGGAGGAATTTCCTCTACAGTAACTGGAAATGTTTGGAGCATGTTCGGTTTTGGGGCCTTCAAGAGGTCTTCCCAGGCATTTCCTGCTGGTAATGGGTTGCCTCATGTCTCTTATTGATCCGCATTTATTGGTCCAGTGTCAGCCTTTGCCATATCTTCTGCTTAATTCAGAAGGTTGGGGTCTCCTGTGTGAGTTATTACTATAAGAAGCATTACTTCTAGGAGCACCCTATGTACAATTTCTTCTTATATGACCTAATGCACCACAGTTAAAACATTTGTTACCTTGATGCTTCCTCCCACCTGTGGAAATCACCTCTCCTATGCAACCTTATTACCATAGTTAAGAGACTCAACACCATTTTTATGTTGAATCCATTCCTACAAAGATGCTGACCTGACCTTTAAAGGTGTAAGGATTCTTTTGCATTCTGTATTAGCATTATCAAAAGCCACAGATTGAGTTAATACTTGTCTTGATTGTGGGTCTGATATTGCCTTGTTTACAGCCATTGTCAGCCTTTGTTAAAAAAAATATCAGTAAATGGTTCTTTTGACCCTTGGAAAACCTTCGTATATATCTCAGTTGGTTTCCCTGGTTCTGGAATTTTTTCTCCAAGTATTTAAAGCTGCTGTACAGTGTTTGTACATTTAAATCAGCAAAACAGCCCTCACCAAGAATTTGATCCTGAGAGATCTCAAAACCTCTGATTTTATCTTGCTGTTCAAGGGCCTTAAGCTCTTCTCTAAACCAGATTTTCCATTGTAACTGCTGGCTGTACTTTAATACAGCTGAAATTAACTGATTCCATTCATCTGGTATGATTCTATTTCTAGAAGACCACATATTTAACATCTGTTTTACATATGTTGAATGTATTCCACAGGTGACTACCATGTCCTTAATATTTTTTAAATCTCTTATATGAATAGGTTGCCAGATACATTCTATACATTCTTCAGGATGTGTATCATCTGCTGGCTTCTCGTGGATGGTGACAGGATAAGCCATTTTATAAGAGCCATCTGGTGATGTTATTAATTACTTGCATGGCTCTGCCTTTCTGTTTATTAGTTTCTTTACTATCCTTACTGAGAGACTCCTCCAGAGCTTGAAATTGATTAACTACTACTTGTTGCAGTGTTTGTACCTCCTTTATTGTAAAGGATTCTAGAGATTTCTTGGAATCATACAATATTTTTTATGTTCGTAAGAAACATATGATTCCACAGACTTTATTCTATCAATTAGTGATGATCTTTTCTCCTTAGAAATTATATGAATGACATTAAGATTGCTCTAAAGAGTTATTGTTTATCCATTAAGTATTCACATTTATTATCAATAGAATTAAATCTGGTTGTCCAGTTATTATTAACAGACTAAAGTTCTTGTCATAAATTAGCTGATTCCAAAGAAAGAATCCTTCCATTTAAATCCTCTATCAGTCTCACTAATGTCTCATTTTTGCTGTTATTATTAAGCCAATTTTTCAATGATATGAGATGTATCACTATGCTAATTGCTATTGTGGTGAACATTATACATGTTCCAGGAAGGTTTTATATGTCCTATAATATTTCATTCATTATACAAACAAAGTTTTTAAATTCCTGAGTGGTGAAATTGTCTGCCATTTTTTGAGAAATATTCAAAATTTGTTAAGAAAAAATTATTATTTTTCTATTTATTAATCAGTTTAAAGTGTAAAATTATCAAGTAATTTACCTCAGATAAAATCCTCAAAAAAATGTCATATGTGTCCAGATGTTCCATGTGTAATTAACCAGGTTAGGCCAATGGCTGATTTGTTTGATGATTTTTGGATGTAGTATCATTGCTTGGCCAGCAGGCATCACAGGTCTGGTGTGAGCTGACTCAGGCTCCCTGAATGGGTTCTTGTGAATTAAGCACTTACCCAGGCAACCTGCACCTGGTATCCATGAGTACAGTCTCCCAACACGGCCTCTGTATTCAGGCAGTCACCTGAGCAGGGGTCAGGCACTTTCCCGGGGGTTCACATGGGCTCTGCAGGGCAGAGAAACTCATCAGCAGCCGCCCGCTGGTGTTAGGGTTTGGTCACGTGAGTAGCCCCATGTGGATCTGAACCCAAGTGGGGTTCAGATCCACATGGTTGGGTGCCAGATAAAGCCATAAATCCACAGGAGTCTGTTCAAGAAGTATTAGGTACATTTATTAATGTAAATTGAGGAAATACACTCATGAATACAGAACGGGTAGACAGCTGAAGTTGTCCTCTGATCTAACCAGGAGCAAATCCATCTGGCAGGCAGGAGCAGGGAGAAGGGGGATGTGACCTGTCTCTCTCTCCTTTTAAGAGGTCACATACAACAGCAGGAAGCACTGCCTCCTTTGGGGCCTATAGCCCAAGGTCATAGGCAGAGCAAATACCACTACAATGAGATGAGAATATTTACCCCAAGTGTGAATGACGCCATTCCACAGACTGGGATCTTACCCGGAATGAAAAAGTGCCTCATGCCCTGGCACTGTACCTTCCCTGCCGCAATGGACTGTACCCTCACATTGTGAGCCCCAATAAGCCCTTTCTTCTCCTAGTTGCTTTTATCAGGTATTTTGCACCATCAGTAAGAAGGGTAATTAATCCAGTTAGTTTGGTCTCCACAGATTAAAAGTAGGTGGAAGCTGGGAAGGGGTATTGTATATCCTGAAACTGGAATTGCAAATAGTTGTGAGCTGCCATGTGTGTGCTAAGAATCAAACCTGGGTCCTCTGACAGAGCAGCAAGTTATCTTAACTGCAGAGCTATCCCTCCAGCCCTTTTCTATAATTTAAAAACTTCTCATGAGGAAGTTGCGTTCTAACCTAATTGGAAAGTGGTAATGCTTGGGTATTATCAGGTAGATATATGAATCTACTGGCCTCAGGAAATGATGACTTTGTCACATGGAGTTGTGTAAGACAGAATAGCCTGCCCAGCTACCAAGCCCCACCTCCACCCCTAGCAATATGTGTTTAGTTTGCAAGTTGTGTTTGAATCCACAGAAAGAATGTCAATCAGAAATCAACTGAGTGACCTGCAAGAATTACATCCCATGGAGCAAAGAGAAGTTCAAGGTCTACGTCTCTGGGCCTTATTTTGGTCACACCAAGTCCCATGAGTACACTGCATATGGGGCATGTGCAATTCGTTGTCAGAGTCATCTCTGCTATCACATTCCCGGGACCTGACAGAGAGAAGTCATCTCCTTTTTGTAACTTCGCATCATTTATTTCCCATCTTGAAAATGACCTCGTGTTTGTCACTTGTACCATAAACAAAAGCAAGAAACCAGATCTGTCTGCAGAGCAGCGGCATCTGAAGCTAAATTAAAATGCTAATGAGCTTGCATAGTGCAAAGAGATGCAGACAGGGGCTGGACCTTACAGGCAATCCACACCATACTGTGCTACCTGGCCTGTGGGAGGAGCTGTAGGCAGCTCACGGGCAGAAATGGGAACCACACTTCTCTGCCTCCTACTCCCCATCCAAGCTCCTTTCCATTCTTCAGCATGGCTTTTCTTGGAATGAGGATACGTGAAGTCTGAAGTAACAACCCCTGGCAATGATTGCTCACAGAAAATATCTTTATTTTTTTTCTTTCCCTCTCCAACAGAACTACTTTGATATAGACAGTAAGATGCAATTACCCCTCCCTCTCCCCCAGGGCTGAGCAAGGAGAGAACTCACTACCAATGAAGCAAAACTAAGACATTTGCCCTTAAAACATAGGGGAGAATGCATGGCTTGGTGTACCTATCACAAGCTAAATTATTTAGTCTACAAATGTCAGATGCATCGGGGCAATTCGGATCTCCATGTTGATCCCTGGGTGTTGAACTTAGGAACAATACTGATTCAAATCAGTTTGAAAGATCTTTGGGAGAAAATGGAATTGGATCCAATGTCTTCAAGGATGAATGACGTCTCTGAAATTTGGGGAAGAGATAGAGCTGCATTAAGATCTTGTAACTGACATGAGGAAAGCAAGATTCTTAGGAAACCCAGACATCCTAGGAAGACTTGACAGGTGTGTTGAAAGAACAGGTATTAATTGTCGATTGCTATTCTGAATGCTTCTGAAAACAAGAAAACAAACAAGCAAATACATCAATTGCATGTTGTACCATTTTGCATTTATTGAGTCCCAGGCATAAGTGTGCATTGATTATACTGTTGCCATGGCAGAGGGAATGGTTTCTGGGTTACAATGGCAGCTGCCATATGTTCAGCCTCAAATCAACAGATTCCACAGTGAGCAGAGGCGAGAATAGAGGAGCCTATCCTAACATTTCTGTTAGCTTTGAGCTGTCATGTGACCCTCTGCTCTTGGCCTGCTATTAGATGCATGCCACCTCCTTGTCTTAGGCATGTCTTTGAGGGATTTTACACAGCAGCCCCAGGGACCTAACCTAAACAGCCTCTCTCTACTTTGAGAATTAGCTTACACAGCAATTAGAAAACATGTGTGCTCATGAAGGAACACCTCCTCTGGTTGGGGTTGGGGACAGGATGTGACTGGAGCCACCGATAAGCTTTTAAAGTTGCATTTAAGGCAATAGATTCCTCTGTGATTGTGAATGCTGGTTAAAACAGAATCAAGAAATGTTTAGTTGTAGAAGATAAATCTTGATTATGTTCTAGAGTTTGATAAAATCTGGACCATTTCCAGAAACCCCAGAAAGGATGAATTGGGTAGATTCTTGCCTAAATTCTCTCTTCATGAAGCATACTGGGCTGACATTTTTATGGTCTGACTCCATATGTGATGATATGAAGTTGTACAGCCGGTTCAGACTCAGATGCCCTCGCTGTCAGAACACTAATGAGTGTTTGGAATATCCAGGAGATTTCTTTTTGATATTTTTCCAGTATCTGTGAAGAAGTTGGCTGTTTGCTCAAGCAGGAATACACTGTTTTCTGGATTTCTACAATATGCTTCATGAAATCCCTGCCACAATGTAAATGATCCTTGAAAGATTATGAGTCCTTCCAAAGCCACCCATCTGTAAAGAAAGGACTCTTCATACTGTGTTAGATCTCCAATGGCCATTTTGAATGATCCATATTTTCTTTCCTGTGGAAATCCAAAGGAATGCCAGAAATGGCAGACTCGGTTGAGACAATTTACACTGATGTGACACCTTTCTCATGATTAAACTGTCTCAAAGCTCCAGATTCCAGTGCTGTGTATTTTCTACACGGACACGGTGACAGAGCGGCTTCACTGTCTCAGTGCCTCAATGCATTCACACAAGCACTACCCATACGGGAAGGAGCTACAGACATTCACAGAGCAATTCTCATGGAGTATTAATGAGTCAAAAACGTGCAGTCTCCTTTTGGATGCAGTGAAGCTATAGTAAGATACCACTATACACCCACTAGATTGTCTCAACCTAAAGTCTAGCAATAGCAAGTACAGTTGGAGCTATGAGCATCCATCACTCCATATACTGCTAGGAGAGATGAAAATTGGTGATACCACTTTAAAAAAACAAACAGGAAAGAACATTATTCAAGAAAATAAAGGAGTGCAAACACTCTGACCTGGCAGATACACTCTAAAGTACATAATAGATACAAACAGAATTTTCCTCTAATACTTGTCAATACTAGAATGAACAAATAAATCTGCATATAAGTATACAGATTATATATGTGTGTATACCTACTTGTTTATCTTCTATCTTATTTATTGTTCATTAAGTTATATTTCCTGTTAAAAACTATTTGAGCTGGGGGAGGGAACTCGGTGATAGAGGGCCTACTTAGATGTATGCCCTAAATTCAATCCCTAGTATCAATCTTATTTTTAACATTTCTTTAAAAAAAAAAATCAGCATCTGTAAGCTGGGAATGTAGCTCAGTGTTAGGCTTACCATACATATGCCCTGATTCCATTTCCACTACCCTTTTTAAAAATATCCAACAGTGGCCCTCAAGGGAAACAAACAATAGTTTGTTTATATGACAACTTTATCCAAAAGCATGGCGTGTACTTAAACAATTCTCAGTGGCCAGCTGGGCATCTGTTTCCCATTCATGTCTTTTAACTCTTTTTCTCAAATTGTCTATCAAATGACTCTTTGATAATGAGTTTTGTAGAGACATGGGTAAAGGAAGCTTGGACCAGCTCCACCAGGTTTCAGAGGGAGGTGGAAGGAAGGGGGATACTGCGGAGTCCCTCTCTGCCAGGAGAGGGGCTTGTAGCAGAAGCTCCTCATCAGACTGTGTCTCCTCTGATGAGCTCTTGTTATGATAATTATTATCACTCCAGAGATGCTGATAATTATATTTAGACAGTTTTTAAAGCAATATTGTATAATATTTTCCCCCATTTGACAACAGCATTGGAGCTGATGAATACGCAGTCAGATGAAATGCTGGGCTGTTGCTGTCCGCAAAATGTTCCCGTCAACCGTGTAAGTGAGTTTTATAATGTATACCTTATATTAGCAGGAAAACACACTCCTTGGGAAAGGACCAATTCTTGGCACATAATCAGTTCCCATTGAATTTAAATGACTTTTGGTCCTACACCGATGCTGATAAAATACTTTCAAATGTACAGAATATTAACCAAATGTTTATATTAAACAACTCCTTTCAGGTGAAAATGCGCTCTGCGAAGCGTAGCTCCCTAGAGCAAGTTAGTGAATATTAATGCCTAGTGGATCCTAAGAGTTACAAGTCCTGTGATGTGGGAGGCCAAAGGAGAGATAACAGGAAGGTTGGTGGATGGGCCCTGCCTGGGGAAGGCTCAGCAGTACTGGACATAACGTTGTTGAGATGGAAATGGAGTTTGAAATGCATGCAATTGGTTGTTAGGAACTAGGAGGCAGATATCGACCTTACAGGGAGGAAGAGTAGCAGGCATCTGTCTCTGTTTATATGTACAGGCACACTGAAGATCCAGGATGGCCATAGACCTGCCCATGGCACCATTAGTAAAGATTTATAGACATGCCTCATAATTAACCCCAGCTAATCACCAGTTTACTTCATGTCCTCAGTTGGGGTAACTGATGGCTGCTGATCACAGGAAATTTAGAAGCTACTATTAATAAATAATGGTAGTGTTTCAGTTATATTGAAGCTAACTGGCCATTTCCAATTATCGTGTTTATCTACAGGCTTCAGGAAAGCATATACATGTGCAGCTCTCAAGACACAATTCCATGTTGCACAGCAAATAAAGTTTTTATCATCCAGGCTGGAGGGCCAATGCACTTTCTTTGCCTCTCTGGGGATGAGTTGAAAGGCTAGGCTGGGGAAAACAGGTTCTGTAGCAATTGCTGGGATTTGGGTTAACTAACTTTCCACTGGGCTTCTGCTCTCCCACATAGAACACAAAAGCTTTTCCAATTCACATAACGAGCATGAAGCTCTGAGCAGCTTGGAAGGCCTGGGCTATATAAGCACTTCTTTTTATTATAATGTCAGTGCTTTAGAATGTAAACCATGTTCATTTTTTGTTTTGGTTATAATCTACTTGAATTTCTAGGAGATGCTTTTTGAATCTCCTTGATTCAGCCAAGTTCAGAATGAATAATGTTAGAGAGATGCAGATGTCATTGTTCTCATTTTACAGATGAGAGGATTTCAGGACTGAGGGTCCTCTCAAGATTTCCTATCTACCTCATGGCTTTAAAGATGGCACTTCTCTACATTATACTGATATGTCAACTCATTCTAATTTTCAGACATTACTTTTTCCCTTTATAATATACAGAGAAACTTCCATAGTAGTATCTAATAGCTCTTTAAAGTCTCATACTAGTCCAGGTTCAGGAACCATAGGCCCTGTGAGCAGCAGCTGTGTGTGGCAGATAAATTAGACTCTGGGTACCAGTGGTGTAAATGACACATTCAGAATCAGAAGACCTAATGATTGAGCCGGGAACACAGGCTACTCAAGTGTCTAGCCTATGGTGGTCACACCCCTCTTGGCTTGTTGTCAGTCAGGTACTCATCAATCTCCCTCCTATGGTTTTTGGCTCAGTTTAAAGGCAGACATGGGATACATTTTAACAAATGCTGATTGAGTGGCAATGGGATTGAGACAGATTCGTATGTTCAGTAGTGATAAGACATAACTGAACCAAACAAAGGAATTCCAAACTTAAGAAGGCACACCAGTGATTGTCAATGCATGCTCCATAAAGCACTTCTGAAGTGGGGCACACCTGTATGTACACATGCACACACACATACAAATGAATGTAGATACATTGTTGGGTTTGATGCACACCTGTAACTCTAGCACTCAGGAGGCTGAAGTAGGAAGACCATGAGTTTGAGGCTATCCTAGACAACACAGTTTCAGACCAACAAACAAAAATAAATACACAAATAGAAAATTAAAAATAAATACAGTGTGGTCCAAGAATTTGGGGCATGCTATACGTTGTAAGATACAAGATAAAGCTAAATGATCTGAGACATCCCACCTTGGAGAAAACTGCTCTTCCAGCCCTGTGGTTTTCAGACTCACTTGGT
Organism: Peromyscus eremicus; assembly: GCF_949786415.1. Lineage (NCBI taxonomy): Eukaryota > Metazoa > Chordata > Mammalia > Rodentia > Cricetidae > Peromyscus > Peromyscus eremicus. Next base: position 131,167,800 of record NC_081420.1, read on the forward strand.
CCTTAGACCTTTTTTAAAGCTTTCAGTAGGAGCCAAGTATGGTAGCACACACCTTTAATCCCAGCACTCAGGAGGCAGCGGCGGGTGGATCTCTGTGAGTTCGAGGCCAGCCTGGTTTGCACAGTGAAGTTCAGACCAGCCAGGGCTACATAGTAAGACACCGTTTTTTTGTTTGTTTGTTTGTTTTTGTTGTTGTTTTTAAGATTTTTGGTGGATCTGGCCATTTCTAATAGTTCTAAAGTTCCACCCACCCTTGTAAGCAGTCTCATATTACATGGTTTTCATCCTAGTCATCTTTTTGTTTGTTTGGGTTTTTTTTTTGGTTTTTCGAGACAGGGTTTCTCTGTGTAGCTTTGCGCCTTTCCTGGAACTCACTCTGTAGCCCAGGCTAGCCTCGAACTCACAGAGATCCACCTGGCTCTGCCTCCTGAGTGCTGGGATTAAAGGCATGCGCCACCACCACCCGGCATCCTAGTCATCTTTTAACCCTTGACTCTTAATGCAGTGTTTGGTAGGTGGTTCCTTGCCTCTGTTTATTAAATTAATATATGATGTGCTTGGTATTCTGAGGGAGCACAGGATCACAGAGTTCTTTGGGATGGTGTTCTTGAATGTTAATGATATGCAAATCCCCTAGGATGTTGTTAAAATGAATTTCCCAGAGAGTGGAACAGAGTCAGTCCTGACATTTTAGTAGAACCAATGTTCCTGGTTCCAGGGTCACACTTTAAAACCATATGGAGCTAGAAGCTCTCGTGAAATCAAGGAGAAAACACCACGAAGACACGAGACACTTGTAGATCAAGAGCACAATGTTATGGGGGGTGGCAAAGGGGACATGATTTATTCTTTGTAAGCACTCAGAGAGGCAGTGGGGGGATGTCTTGCGAATGTCATCTAAAGGAGCTCTTTGAGATGAGCTTTGAAGCGAAAGTAGCGGTTGTCAGATAAAGGAAGAAAAGACCCATGGGCTGAGCAAAAGGCTAAGTGAAGCATGGTATACTGCGTGTTCAGTGAGCACTGAGGCAGGAGCATGTGGTATAGGGAAGAGAGACAGCAGGAGTCCCATGTAGAATGGATATTAGACGGGATTGTAAAAGACATTGCATTTTAAAAGACTTGCCATTTAATCATGAATATCCAGAAATAATCACCTGGGAAATGAGAGATGTAGATAGACAGGTGGGTGGAGATCTTGATGCTGTCCTTTTATGAAGCCACATGGCTAACATGAGCACCTTCTGCTAGGTCTAAGCCTTGTTTTCAAACGTTAATGGGTATCAGATGGTTTTTGCAAACCTCATGATTGATTGATAAGGCATCCTCAACCCCTTTCACTGTGTAGAGACGATGCCATTTTAAAAAGCACTTAACATCTCAAGGATTCTTTTATAGACATCTGCACAAATCTAAAGAAGCTACAAACTTTATTTAGCTGTTAAAGGCAGACTACTGCCGTTCACACAGTTGCATTCCTCCATTCTGTTTTGTATTTCAGTCCAGCTGTTCTGGGAATCAGAGCTATTAATAGAGTCAGGCAGCTAATTTAAATCTGATAATGTGCTGACACTTAGCTGCATACTTCAGCACAGATGCCCGTGTGTATCATGTGTATTTATTTTTGTGCAAATGTGTACATGTGTATATATAATTACTAGCAGATACAGTCAACACTTAATCTTTCTCAGAACCACCCGGGAGTTAGCCTCTGTTTCATAAATAGGACACTCTTTGACATTAAAAAAAAAACACTTAGGAGATGTCTTAGTCTGTAGATTTAGGGGTCAGAATAATTAAAAAGTGGGAGGATTAGAGGTAAGAAAGACTGGAAAAACTCCACAAGATTTCAGATGAACACTTTCTCATGTATCTTATGTAACAGCCAGGCACGTTATTGCCTATACAGGTCTACAACCTCCTTCCTCTCGCTTCTGTTGCTCCTGCATGGATTAGATAAGAGTTCAGGCTTTGGATTTGCCTCTGACTTCAGGTTCTGGATCTGCCCTTTGCTAGTGGTGTAATAGAGAGCAAATCACTTACTGAGCTGAGAGCGTGTCTTCATCTGTCCATAGAGACAGCCACTGAGCCTGCAGTGAGGATGGTTACAATGATTACACAAGGTGATACAAGTCAACACTGGTCATCATATGCAAGCCTAATCTACAATGGCAGAAATCAGTGAAGTGAAGGGCTCCAGGCGGTGGCTTAGAAGGAAGAATGAAGAAGCGTTTTAAGGTGCTATAGATTGAATATAAAATATTCTCTAGCTGATAGCACTGGCTTCAGAGACTGAAGAAATTTTGGACATTGGGCTGGAAGAAATTGGTCGTTACAGGTGGGTCCTTGAAAGTGTCCCATCCCCATCCCCATTCTCATCCTTTCTCTCTCTCTCTCTCTCTCTCTCTCTCTCTCTCTCTCCTGAGCAACATGAAGCGAACAGCCTTTCTTCACATACTCCCACCACCATGATTTGCCCAGGCTCATAGGGCCAAGCAACCCTGGATTGAACCATGAACCCAAGTAAATCCCTTCTTTTTTAAGTTGATTCTATCAAGTGTTTTGACATACAGTTGCGTCTTAGTTAGGGTTTCTATTGCTGTGAAGAGACACCATGACCACGGCAACTCTTATAAAGGAAGAACAGCTAATTGGGGTGGCTTACATCTTCAGAGGTTTAGTCCATTATCATCATTGTGCAACATGGTGGCGTGCAGGCAGACATGGCAATGGAGGAGCTGAGAGTTCTACATCTTTCCTCACAGGCAACAGGAAGTGGTCTGAGTATTACCCTGAGTGAATCTTGAGCAAAGGAGACGTCAAAGACCACCCCTACAGTGACACACTTCCTCCAAGAAGGCCACAGATCCAACAAAGCCACACTTCCTAATAATGCCACTCCCTATGAACTTATGGAGGCCAATTACATTTAAACTACCACAAGGTGATAAAAGTAACTAATACTCACATAGTAAGTGTTGTGTATATATTTAAAGGTATGATGGCTCCATCCCTGGGTGGATCTTTCCTATCTAGTCGGTGGAGTCATTATTATAGTTCATTTATCTCCATCCAAACACATCATCTCTTCTGTATGGCTCCCAGTTTCCCCAACCAGAAGAGATATGTAGTGGACCAGAGAAACTCAACACTACAGAGATATCTTTTATTTTGATGTTATTCTTACTCTGTGCTTATAGTCTCCCTGATGTGAAGTTCTAGCACTTTGGATATGCTTCTCATCTCCACCAGATAACTGACCCCTCAGGAAGGCATTTCTCAGTAGTCTGGAGTCCGCACAGTGTCCATTGATAACCACAGCTTTCTCCATCCTTCCACTACATCCTATGGAAAGTGTTAGTTCGATGTAACCATACTTGTGAGCCCTGTACGACTGCCTTGAAGCCCATCCCTAACCTCAGTCCCTCAGCGTCATCTCCAAGATTCCCACAGGCAGCTTCCCCCCAGCTTTGGCTATTGCTTCCTTGTTTGTTCACTTTGTTACCTTTTAGTTGCAGAATTCTAGGCTCCATTTCATCATTTACACATGCACATGTATGTGTCTTAGACATGCATGTGTGAGACTGACTTCACTGAAAGCACGGGGCACAGGGATGCAGAGAGGTGAGGCTCATGCCACAGTTATGTCAAGAGCTACAGCTTGGTTTCCCACATCCGTGGAGCCCCTCTCCCTCTGATTACTTATCCTAGCTCTTCCTCTGGTATAATCAGACTCTTCTCCATCCCATTGTCTCTTCTCTGCTTCTTATCTTCTTCTCACCTTGTCTCAGTTAGAGAGATTCAGTGAGTTTTCTATTTTTGCTTGAGTCTTAACTGACGCCCATGCACTCGGAATCTCATCTTGAACCCAAGATCTTATTGACACTATTTTCCCACATCAATCAGCTTCCTCTCCAAAATAATGCTGGGGAAGATATTCATTATTGCAAGCTATCCAAACAAAATCAAAGAGAGTGCAAAGAATGAAATAAAGAGAATTAATGGCTCCATAAATTAGGTCTCTGGACTGCTCTGGAACAGCCCCCCAGCAGCCTGCCAACAGGTGAGAGTCCTTCAGTTAGGCTGCACCAACACCTCCAACACCCATTGGACTCTGTAACCTCTATGACCCACTCCACCACCCAAACCAATCGACCATCATCCTCCCCTTGGCCAACCATCCACTGCACCATCAGCAGCCCCTATAGGCACAAGCACCACCTACACCAGTTGGAAGAACAGGTGACTAGTCTCCCAGCTAAACTGCCCCAATCCCCAGGCCCCAAGCTTTAGGGAAATTCCTAAAGAAATTAAGGATTTCCTAGAATTCAATGAAAATGAATGCACAACATACCCAAACTTATGGGACACATTGAAAACAGTTCTAAGAGGAAAGTTCATGGCACTAAGTGCTTACATAAAGAATTTGGAGAAATCTCACACTAGTTACTTAACAGCACACCTGAAAGCTCTAGAACAAAAAGGAGTAAACTTACCCAGGAGGAGTAGACAGCAGGAAATAATCAAGCTCAGGGCTGAAATCAATAAAATAGAAACCCTTATCCAAACTAACCAAAAGACAGAGAGAGAATATCCAAATTAAACAAAATCAGAAATGAAAAAGGGGACATAACAACAGACACTGAGGAAATCCAGAGAATCATCAGGCCATACTTCAAAAAACTGTACTCCACAGAATTGGAAAAATCAAAAAGAAATGGACAATTTACTTGAAAGTTATCACACACCAAAATTAAATCAAGACCAGATAAACAATTTAAATAGACCTATTACCTCTAAGAAAATAGAAGAAGTCGTTAAAAGTTTCCCAACAGAAAAAAAAAAAAAGCCCAGGACTAGGTGGTTTCAGTGCACAATTCTATCAGAATTTCAAAGAAAAGCTAATGCCAATACTCCTCAAATTGTTCCACACAATAGAAACAGAAGGAACATTGGCATACTCTTTCTATGAGGCTACAATTATCCTGATACTCAAACCACACAAAGATGTAACAAAGAAAGAATTACAGACCAATCTTCCTCATGAACATTGATGCAAAAATACTCAATAAAATATTGGCAAACCTAATCCAAAAACACATCAAAAACATCATCCATCATGACCAAGTAGGCTTCATTCCAGAGATGCAGGGATGATTCAACATATGAAAATCTGGCAAAAGAATCCATCATATAAACAAATTGAAAAAAAAACCATGATTATCTCATTAGATTCTGAAAATGATTTGACAAAACTCAACACCCATTCATAATAAAGTCTTGAAGAGATCAGGGATACAAAGAACATACCCAAATATAATAAAAGCAATATACAACAAGCTGATAGCCAACATCAAATTAAATGGAGAGAAACTCAAAGTGATTCCACTAAAATCAGAAACACAACAAGGCTATCCACCCCCTCCGTATCTATTCAATATAGTACTTGAAGTTCTAGCTAGTGCAACAAGACAAACAAAACAGATATAAATTGGAAAGCAAGAAGTCAAACTTTCACTATTTGTAGACAATATGATAGTATACATAAGTGACCCCGAAAATTCTACCAGGGAATAGCTGATAAACACCTTCAGTAATGTGGCAGGATACAATATTAACTCAAAAATAATCAGTAGCTCTCCTATATACAAATGATAAATGAGGTGAGAAAGAAATCAGAGAAACAACATCCTTTGCAATAGCCATAAATAATATAAAATATCTTGGGGTAGTTTTAACCGAACAAGTGAAAGACCTGTATGACAAGAACTTTAAGTCTTTAAAGAAAGAAATTGAAGAAGATATCGGGAAATGGAAAGATCTCCCATGCCCATGGATAGGTAGGATTAACATAGTAAAAATGGGAGTCTTACTGAAAGAAATCTACAGATTCAATGCAATCCTCATCAAAATCCCAACACAATTCTTCACAGACCTCAAAAGAACAATACTCAACTTCATGTGAAAAAAAAACAAAACAAAAAAAAAAAAAACCCAGGATAGCTAAAACAATCCTGTACAATAAAGGAACTTACAGAGGCATCACCAAGCTCTACTATAGAGAGCTATAGTGATTAAAAACAGCTTGGTATTGGCATAAAAACAGACATGTGGATCAATGGAATCAAACTGAAGACCCTAACATAAACCTACATACCTATGAGCACCTGATTTTTGACAAAAAAAAGCCAAAATTATACAATGGAAAACAGAAAGCATCTTCAACCAACGGTGCTGACATAACTGGATGTCAACTTGTAGAAGACTGCAAATAGATCCATATCTATCACTATGCACAAAACTCAAGTCCAAATGATCAAAGATCTCAAAATAAATCCAGTTACACTGAACCTGATAGAAGAGAAAGTGGGAAGTAGTCTTGAATACATTAGCACAGGAGACTACTTCCTGAATATAACACCAGTAGCATGGATACTGAGATTGACAATTAATAAATGAGGCTTCCTGAAATTGAAAAGCTTCTGTAAGGGAAAGCACATGGTCAATAAGACAAAGGGGCAGCCTACAAAATGGGAAAAGAGCTTCACCAACCCCACATGTGACAGAGGGCTGATCTCCAAAATATATAAAGAACTCAAAAAACTAGACATCAAAATACTAAACAATCCAATTAAAAAATGAGATACAGCTCTAAACAGAGAATTCTTAACAGAATAATGCCAAATGGCTGAAAGACATTTAAGGAATTGCTCAACATCTTTAGTCATCAGGGAAATGCAAATCAAAACAACTCTGAGATACCACCTTACACATTTCAGAATGGCTAAGATCCAAAGCCATTGTTGGAAAGGATGTGGAGTAAAGGGAACATTCCTCCATTGCTGGTGGGTGTAGAGTCACTTTGAAAATCAATATGACAGTTTCTCAGAAAATTGGAAATCAATCTACCTCAAGACCCAGCTATATAAATCTTGGGCATATACCCAAAGGATGCTCAAACATACCACAAAAACACTCACTCAACTATGTTCGTAGTAGCATTATTAGTAACAGCCAGAATCTGAAAACAACCTAGATGCCTCTCAACCGAAGAATGGATAAAGAAAATGTTGTACACTTACATGCTGGAGTATTACTCAGCTGTAAAATCAATGACCTCATGAAATTTGCAGGCAAATGGATGGAACTAGAAAAAAATCATTCTGAGGGAGGTAACCCAGATCCAGAAAGACAAAGTCACTCATAAGTGGATAGTAGATGTAAAGCAAAGGATAACCAACCTATAATCCACAGTCCCAGAGGCTAAAAAACAAGGAGGGCCCAAAGAGATCCGGATGCACACATTTCCTTGGGAAGAGAAATAGATTTCCTGAATAAACTGGGGGTAGGCGAGGGGGGATGGAGGGATGGAATCTTGAGGGAGTCTGTTGGGTGGGCTGAGTTGGGAAGGTGAGTTGGAGGAGGGTGGGACTGAGGGGGAGAGTAATGAAAGAGACTTCTTGATAAGGGAGGTCATTTGGGGATTAGAGAGAAATCTGGCAACAGGAAAACCCCAGGAATCCACAAAGATGACCCCACCTAAGACTCCTAGCAATAGAGACGATGCCTGAACTGGCCATCTACAGTAATCAGATTGATGACTACCCTAATTGTCACTAGAGATACTCTGTACACTAACTGATGGAAACAGATGCAGAGATCCACAACCAAGCACTGTGCTGAGCTTCGGGAGTCTTCCTGAGGAAAGGGAGGAGAGATTTTATGAGCCAGGGGGTCATGACTGGTGGTGGTGGGGGTTGGGGGAGGCGGGAATCATGGAGACAGCTAAGCTGAGCTCATGGGAGTTCATGGACTCTGGACCAACAGTTAGGGAGCCTCCATGGCACCAACCTAGGCTCTCTGTATGTGTGTGACAGTTGTGTAGCTTTGTTTCTTTGTAAGACTCCTAGCAGTGAGATCAGGACGTGTCCCTGGTGCTTAGCTGGCTTTTAGGACCCTGTCCCCCATGCTGAATTACCTTGCCCAGCCTTGAAGCAAGGGGAGGAGCTTGCTCCTGCCTCAACTTGATGTGTCAAGCTTTTCTCAAGCCCATGGGAAGCCTGACCCTTTCTGAATGGAGAGGGAGGAAGAGTGGAAGGGGAGAGGGGTAGATGGAGAGGGGGGTAGATGGGAAGGGGGGAGGGAGAACGACGGTGACTTAGAGGAGCAGAGGGAGGGGAAACTGTGGTCAGTATGTAAAATAAATGAAAAAAATGTTATTTAAATGAAATTTAAAAAACCAAAAGGTCCCTGGTGAAAATGAAGGCTGAGGAGTCTACCCCTAACCCATCAGACTTTCTGCCTACAGAATTGACACCACCACGCAAGGAGCAACACCTTGAGAAGATGTGGGAAAGAAGTGGGGTTGATATGACAGCTTTGAACTTAAAACAGTCAAACACTGAAAAGAGTTGTTTTTAACCTTGTCATCTAGAAACATTGCCCCCTCAAAGACGTTTTTCAATTGCTGACTCTTCTCATTCCTGTAAAGAAAAGAAGGCGGCTGTGTTTGATAGGAGGACTTCTCTAGAGCAGGTTGGAAGGAAGTATAGTTAATAACATCGGAAAGGTCCGTAGCATAGTGTGGGCAGCCATGAGGGAATGCTAAATGGAGAAGCCTTGCTCTGTTTGGGAAATTGGGAAGGATCTTGGAAAAGTATCCATTTCTGTCATAGTCATGGGATTTTTTTTTTTCTTGCCCCATAGTAAGATCTGGTTTTGTATCTGACCTAGCTAGCTTATTCCAGCTCCCTTTTCCAGGTCTCTATGTACTAGTGCTTTGAATTCTCTTTGAAGCAGTCTGAATGTGTCCTGCCAGTTCCCTCATTAAATGGATCAAACAGGCCTTTGGCAAGTGCTCACTGTATATTTGTATCAGATTCAAGTTTTTAAGTTTTGAAAATTCTACTTTGACACCTGGTGATAGCAACATGTGTCCAAGGCTGAGAGTCACTACTGCTGAGGGAAGCTGAGGTCCTGGGGGCTTTCACAGGCAAGCTCTCTCCATCCCAAGCAAAATAATAGTCATTTCCGGAGGGCCTTTTATGAGGCCACCTGATCATAATAAGAATGAACACTTATAACACTGCCGAGCACGATCCTAAAAGGTTTCTGAGCATTATCAGCCCCTTAATCACTACACAATCATAGAAGACAGTCATTCATCTCCATCTTGGTTTTACAGATGTGAGAAATAAGACAAAATGTTTAAACAGCTCAACCCTCCACATAGGGTAATGCCTGTCACCTTTAAGCCAAAGACATGTCACTCTTCAGGGACTGAGGAGATCCATCATGAGGGTTATTTACTGGATTCCTGGTCCACACCTTCATATTTAAATTTTTTTTGTTATTCAAATCAAGGCAAGCCAAATTTTCACACTCTTGTGATTGCTTTTGGGGAAAGGTTGCAACTTACTTTTCATGAGTCTCCATGTTTGGAATTTACCTGCATGAGTGCAGGTGGCTAGCATCTCCATATGAGAGTACTGTAAACAAATCTGAACAGGCAGCCAGTACAGATTGTGATTGGTACACAAGAGATGTTCATCATTGTGTGGGAATCTGAAACCCCTGTCCTGTACTTCTTCGAGTTTCCAAACTTCAAAAAAATGAAAAACGTATAAATGAAAGGGAGAAAAAGTACATGTCTCTTTCTAATTTAAACTCATACTCCAAATCGCCATTTGAGCAGGTCCATCAAGAAGCGTTTGGTGAGAAATCATGTATACACTGAGTGCTTTTTATACCGTGAGCAGAGGTCTGAATTGTAAGTAACATTGGCAGGAACAAGCTGTAAGTTAAGATGCAAATCCAAACCGAGTGTGCGAGGTTCTGGCTTCCAGCCTGGTAATTGAATTTCCAGTTTATTATCCTTAATGTTTTTTAATGTGAGTTTGCAATTCAAGGAGAAGGGAAGCTGCTCCTCCCCTTCTTTCCCCTCAAGCACTTCCAGGAATAATTCCTTTCCAAACCCAAGAAATGGTTTGGGGGTCAGGAGTACATGTTAACGTTTTCAAATTCTGGAAATGTCTGTTCTAGGAATGCACTAAGCCATAGACCCATAGAAGGACACAGGGCTGTAGACCAGAGATTTGGAGTCCAAACTGATGTTGGAGCTTTCACAGAAAAGTATGGAAAGCTAAGTACAGTGAGCTAAGAGTTCTGTATTGACTGGGAGGACCAAGTGATATTGCCTTCTTGTTCAGAGGGGCAGATGGGAGGTGGCAACCACAGTTCAGATAAAATCAGCTGTCCTAACACACTTGGTTTGCACCCACAGTGGTCTATACCTTTTGGATGTGTCAGCAAAGCAATACTAGAAGCTTCTGTATGCATTACATTTTCTGTAAACTAATCCTGAAGCAAGGCTGAGGGCAAAATCAGTTTGAAATAGTCTTTTAATTTTTTTTAACGTTGTGTGTGTGTGCATGTGTGTGTGTGTGTGTGTGTGTGTGTGTGTGTGTCCATGTCTGTGTCTCTGTGTGAAGGACAGAGAAAGTATCTTTACCACATGAACCATCTGAAAGAGAGTTAAAGATTTCAGTGATTTTATTATGCTAATAGTACTGATTAAATAGTGATAAACAATAACCATAGACATAAAAATGAGAGTCATGTTGCAAGCTGTATTCAACTTTATGTATTATTTATACTAAAACTGAACTCCCATAATAGCTAAAAAAGGTAGGTTATTGTTCCCGATTTTATATATGGAAACTGAGGTTCATAAAATTCCTAGGGTGCCATAAGTGGATTGGAGACTTGGGTGGGATGCAACCTAGAATCCCTGTACTCTGTGTTGCAGACTAAAGTCAGAAGCCCTATTGTACCATGCAGGCTCTTGTAGGGTGTAGTTTGGTCTTTAAGATTTGTTTAAATATTTGGGTGAAATGTGTCGTGCGTGTGTGCATAGAAAAGGAAATGAAGAAGGAAGATCTTGTAAGTTGTTGCCTATACATGTTCACGACCTGAGAATTCAAGAGCAGAACAGTGTAAGATAAAAATCGATAGATTTTATCAAATTTCTCCCCCCACCAAAAAAACCCCTTCTAATAGCTAGCTATTTACCCAGAACTGTCCTTGATATATACTAAAACGATAAAACTAATTCTTGCAACAATAAAAATGCATTCATCTTTGCTTTTTTCCACTTGTTAGTTAATATTGGTGCTCTTTATCTATTTGTTTTCCTCTAAATCTATTGGGATCAGGCCATGCCTTACTCTAAACTGTTCCATGTTGTATGAAGCAGCAGTTTTGCCAGAGATACTGTGCTCTATGAGACACCATCTTACAAACAACTTTGACTCCATTTAAAGGAGGAAGATTGTAGGGTCCGAGCAGACCTGCAAACTGCACCATCTGTCGGTCTCATCTAGCACAGAGTGATAAATGACTCATTCCTGGGAGTAAAGGGAACAATCCTGTAAATTTATGAGGGTGAGCTGAGACTATAGGGTCATAGGGGTGTATTAAAATCATAACTGGAAAACTAGGTCCAAGAACTTATCAGACACACAAGACTGAGAAGAGTGGAAAGACAGACTGTCAGGTAGTCAAGCAGGCCATCTCAATGGTGGGGGCCCAAGCTGAGCCAAAGCTCCAGAGAGTTCCCTACTTGCCTGTGCCTGATACTCACATGCCATGTGTCAGATTGGTTGGTGCAATCCTCCCATCACATAAATTGACGGACACCCAATACTTTTCAACCCATCTGGACCTGGACCTGAACATTATGTTCCCTGCTCTTGGACTTGTACCTACCAAATAGACCCCACAACTTGGCTCCCACACCCTCATTCTAGCAGCTGCAGCAGCACCTTGCTTGTGGCACTGGTCAGTTTGTTATTCTGTCAATACACACTCTCAGCCTGCTTCTGCGACCTTTTGAACTATCCTATGACCACTATAACTTACATTTACTCTGTTAACCCATATATACATATTTACTGTGTGCTGTGTAATGTGAGAGAAGTATTAGTAGTCAAAATGGGGGGTGTGGAGAGATGGCTCAGTGGCTAAGAGCATTTGTTGCTCTTGCAGAAGACTAGGGTTCAGTTCCCAGCACCTAAATGATGGCTCACAATCATCAGCAACTCCAGTTCAAGAGATCTGAGGCCCTCTTCTGAATTCCATACATGTATGCAGGGAAAACACTCTTACACAAAAAATAAAAATAAATACTGAACAATTGGAATAAAAGTACCTGCATTGACCTTGACCAGACCACCAACATATGTTCGATTTTATGACCAACTGCTCTCATTGAAGCTGCTTAATCTTGTGAATTTCTTGTTATTGAATGATTTCTATCATTGTAGAAAGACACAACATGTTCATCTACGTTTCTTGCACAGCATGCTCACAACAATTTTTCAGTAATCATTTAATATTCCACTATTTTATTTAACTCCCAAAGGGTGATATTTTTTATAATAAAAAAACTAGTGCAATGAACATTTTTAGCCATGTTTTTGGTGACAAAATATGATTTTCAAAGACATTTCCACAGGAGGTTGGTGGTGTGGCTTAGAGATAGAGCTCATGACTACTTCGTGTGAGGCTCTGGATTCAATCTTCAGCATTGAAAAATAAAAGAGATTTCTTTAACTATTCTCTGTAAAAAGGCTGATTAACCCACCTTCCTGCGACAGACACCCAAGTAGCAATCTTTGTTGGATCCATTTATCTTCATATCCACTCACTTGATTCCTCCCTTCTCTAGTGTCCTCAACTTGTAGAATGTGACTACAATCCCTTTATATAGTCTGAATCAACTAGAACTCGGTTGTCCAAATTCCAAGTACAGAATCCTTTCTTTGAACACATTATATGTTAAAGCTGCAAAGACAAATAGAAGGTCAATGCCTTCTGTTTTTACCTCTGACAGATGAAGACAACAAATGTAACTGGGGCTTTGTGGTTCAGAGCTCTGGGGTAAGAGCTTTAATCAAGTTTGGAACCCACTAAAATACCACTTACTTAGTTTGGGTTTAAGCCATGCCCTTCTATTGTTCAAAGACATTTTCCTTTGTAATAATTCCATGGAAAGAAAAATGACTTGAAAGTTGTATTTATTAAAGAGCCCAAAGGCATTTGAACCTCAATTTACATTTTTCTTTTTTATAGAAAAAAAAGCAAAGTGTAAATGAATGTCAAACATGTGGCTTACATTTTTTTCAATGATGCATGCAGGCTTTAAAAACTAATGAAAATACTTTAGAAGGAACATGTTCCAAAACATGTTAAGTGTATGTGATGTAGGACATTTGGAGTAGATCAACATAGCAACTGGGGTTTGTGGCATCCTGAAGAGAGAACAAAAGAGACCTGCCCTCTCATATGAGATTATGAAGACAGGTATTGACTTTAAGACACATTCCTATGTAGATCCACAACTTGAGAAGGGATGAATAATTCAAAGTTAGGGAATCTTTCATGGTAGGGAATCTTACTACCCTCTCATTTCATGGACAAGACATCTTCTAGGGAGAATCAGCACACATGTCTACTCACACCAGATAGGAAACCCATGCAGGCCAAAGTATGAATACCATCAAAATCTGTTTTCATTAACCAATGGATTTCATTGGAGTTACTTACAGGAACATAGGTGAGGGGTTACTTACAAGAGGAGAAATGACCCAAAGACAGCTGTATCACCAAAGCCCACTACAACATGAGTGACATCTCATAAAAGCTGGGAATCTGGACCACACTGCACAGCTTGCAGGCAGCTCAACAGGTTGGAGAGTGTCCTTTCTAAGTGACTCAGTCTAAACCTCTTCCAGGCACCTCAGCTGTCTTCTACTTCTTCCAGGTCTTGTCTCAGAGTCTTCTCTGAAGCTTGGCTTTTCTGAGGGTGACTCTCAGCAGTCTTTATTGTATATTCTTGGGATGGAGGGGCTTAGTGAATCTGGTAAGTTTCAGGAACCTCCTGATCTATTTTGAGTTGTCTATCTTCTGGCTTAAGGAGCTTCTCTGCTGGGTGGAGTGTTTCAATCTTTCAATCTCTAAGGAAATTTCCACACAACAACCTTTTCTGTGTTAACAATCAGTAGTATGAAAACAAACAAGAAATGGACATTGTCTTAAAGAAAATGAATTATTAGGCTGGAAATTCTATGTAGAAAGAAACAACAAGGGTATGAGATGAATAGGCTATAACTGTCAGAATAAAAAGGCTCGTTCATTCTCCCTGGGTGGGATATGGGTGAGAAAAGACATCTCAAGGGAGAAATTTTGCTTAGAGTTCTGGCGAATGAGTAGGAGAAGCCGAAGAAACAATTTGCTGAGGAAGTTGCAGCCTTGCCAATGCCGTGTACAAGTGCAGAGGTGTAGGAAGTTTTACATAACAGGAACATCTAGGAATTGCATGTGGCTAGAAGGTAGAAAGAATGGCTGTTGAACTGAGAGATTAAACTTGTGCCTGGCCTTGTATGCCAGTCAAGTTTATCATTGTGTAGCACTTGTTACCCTGGGTATAACAAGATGCCATCTTGGACTTTTTCCTGGTAGTCATGGAAACTAGAGCATAAGGATACAGAGGTAGCCAGGTCTATGGTAATGGTAATGGAGGAGATGACATTCTTTAGAGTAATGTTTTTCAACCTGTAGGTCACGATCCCTTTGGATGTCAAATGACCCTTTTACAGGGGTTACCTAAGACCATATGAAAACACAGATATTACAATTCATAACAGTAGCAAAAATACATTTATGAATTGGCAACAAAAATAATTTTATGGTTGGAGGTCACTGCATCACGAGGAACTGTGTTGAAGGGCTACATAGTTAGGAACGTTGAGAACCACTGCTCTGGGGAGTGGCAGAAGACTCTCACCTAGGATTCCAGCTCTTACACCCTCCCATAGCTACAAATAATCTTGGGAGTTGCTAGATTATATAAGAAGCAAAAGGTTAATTCAAAGCTAAACTGCATGATGCAGCTTCCTTGAGGGTGTCATCCATGATGAGATGGAACTTTATGGTGAGACAGCTATGTGGTGGTCACCTACACTCCTGTAATTAACCCATCACTTGTGGGCTGTGAGAAAGCCCAATAAACTCATTAAGTTGGAATTCAGTGAAATCGTGCTTTGATGTGTTTGGTGCCCATCTGAGGTACTTACACAGTTGTTTGCACCTCCCCAGGGAAAGTGAACACAGCAATCATCACTGGGAAAAACAATTTATAGAGTAAACTTATTCTGTAGGTTATGATTGAATAGATTTTAGTCCATGGTTGCTTGGTCCTGTATGCTTGACAGCAGTAGAACATGAGTGAAGTCCCCCACCTCCTGATGGATGGGAAGAAAAGAGTGCAGAAATAATTGGGACCAGGTCAAACCTTAAAAGCCATGTTCCCTGACTGACTTACTCCTCTGAAAGTACCTGAAGGCATCACCTCTGAAACTTTCCTGAATGTTCCTAGTGTCATGTGGCTGGGGACCACATAGTCCCCCTGTGGGGGACCTAGCATAGTCAAACCATAACATTCTATTCCTGGCTTCTAAGGCTTATAACAGAGACAAAGAGACACTTGTGTATATCAATATACAGAAATAAAGAGACACTTGTCTCTTTCAATCTGACCATCAGACTATTAAACAATAAGGATTTCCCCCAAGGAACTCATGCTGGGAGAAGGAAAGGGCACCAGCCAGAGAGGGTGCTTGTCTCTTGGAAAGAGATCTCACACAGTTCTAACAGCTTGTCAAATCACTTTATAGCATAAGACTGATGCCCAGATACAATAGGTCAATGGAGGGACCACACCTGTCTAGAACTCTTTAGATGGGCACATCCTTGGCTGCTGGGGAATAATGCTCTTATACACTGCAAAAATTTGTCACTCGAATTGGTTTACTAAAATGCTGACTGTCAGTAGCCAGTCAGGAAGTATAGGCAGGGTGACAAGACAAGGAGAATTCTGGGAAGAGAAAGAGCAGAGTCAGGAGTCACCAGCCACACACAGAGGAAGCAAGATGAAATTGCCATTTTGAGAAAAGGTACTGAGCCACATGGCTAAGCATAGATAAGAATCATGGGTTAATTTAAGTGTAAGAACCAGTTAGTAATAAGCCTAAGCTACTGGCCAAGCATTTATAAGTAATCTTAAGCCTCCAAGTCAATTATTTGGGAAGTGGCTGCTGGGTATTTGGGAACAGGCAGGTGGGAGAGAAAATTCTGCCTATACCTGGCCCTCTATTTGAACTCTGATCACACTTCAAAACCCTCAAGATTGACTTGTGGGTTCACTGAATCTCTTTTTTCCTCTTCCTGATGCAGCCACATTGAATAAATTGCCTCTTCTGATTTCCACTTTTAATTTTGCTCTTTTAATTGGCTTAGTGAAAATGAATAACCAAACCTGACTTGGAGTCAGGCTGTGACCCCCCAAGTTCAATAACAGGCTTATCTCTACCTCTTAAGGCAAAATACATTTAGTCTACCATCAAGGGTCTCCAAACTAAACAGTCCAACATGTTCATCTTCTAAATATACAGTCTGTTCTGAGACTCAAGACCAGCTATCCTCTGTGAGCATGTCTAAATAAAAATCAAATTATATATTCCCAAGATACACTGGTGCAACTATGTTACAAATCCAAGAGGAATATAGAGTAGCAAGAAGTAGCAAGGTAGAAAACCCAGCACAGAAAGCATTAAGTTCTATAGCTCCACACCCAGAGTCTGACACATGTAGTAACACGATGTGAAAACCAGTGGGCCTTCACAGTCCCACCCATCTTCCTTGCCATTCACAGCTTACAGGGCTTCCCCTCCTGAACTGGTTCTGACTGTTGCCTGGAACTTTTCTCTGTTGATGTTCTATACTCCTGGCATCTGCAACATCTTGGAATCTGTTGGACCTTAAACTTCAGTCTTACAGTTTAATGCACTGTTGTCTCATGGCCTAACCCTGCCATACATAGCCTGACTCCCCAGACCTCCCATTGATGCTATAGTGGAAGGCTCCATAACCTGTTAAACTTGCAAAAACAGCATCACAGAGATGACCCAAATCTGCTGCCAGCGTGTTCAGTAGCCATTTTTCCTCAGATGGTAGCTGTGACCTCTGAGAGCCTAGGCAGCTGGAGCAAAAACAAATAAAGAAACAAACAAACAACAAAACCACTTTCCTACATTGGCACTGTGCACATAGGACACTCTGGTATGTCTGGAGCAAAGTCTTCCAAATGAGTTAAAATCGTTATACTTTAATCCTATTGTACACATGGTCTAGCCAATTACAGATATGCCCTCAACTCTGATGCAAAGTGCTTATTTGTTGTAAAATGTATTTTTGGTTATTTGGTCTGTGTTCTAGTTTGTTTCTCAGTTACTGTGATAAACACAACGACCAAAACAGCAGGAGGAGGAAAGGGTTTATTTGGCCTGATGGTTACAGTCCATCATCATGGGAAGTCAAGGCAGGAACTCAAGGCAGGGGCTGAAGCAAAGACCATGGAGGAATGTTGCTTCCTGGCTTGCTCATCTATCTTGCTCAGCTTGCTTTCTTTCAGAAGGCAAGAACACCTCCCCAAGGGTAGTATTGTCACAGCGATGAGCTTAACTCTCTTCCATCAAGTAGGAATCAAGGAAACGCAGCACAGACACAACCACAGGTCAATCTGATGGAGGCAATTCCTCAGTTAAGGTTCCATATTCCTTGTTATGTCAAGACATCACCAGTGTGTGTGTGTGTGTGTGTGTGTGTGTGTGTGTGTGTGTGTGTGTGTGTGTGTGTGTTGGGGGGGTGTCACACAGGCCATAGCACACATGTTGAGGTCAAGGGACAATTTGCAAGAGTCAGTTCTTTTCTTCCATTTTATCATGTGTGTCCCAGGGACTGTATTCAGTTCATCATATAGTAACAAGTGCCTTTATCTACTGAGATATCTCATTGGCCTGTTGTTTCTTTCTGATAATGCTAATGTCTTTAACAACCCTTCCTTATTTACAACTTTAAATGAGTTTGTATCTGGCATTTCTCAATTTTTTTCCTCTTTTGCTTTCAATTTTCACTACAATCATGGCTCAAAGCAGCCAACAACAAGCGTGTCACATCAGTTATCAACTAAAAAATGTTCCTTAGGCACATGACTATGGGCCGATCTGATCTGGGAAATTCTTCAGTTGAGGTCCCCTCTTCCCAGATGACTTTAGGTTTATATCAAATTGACAATAGGAGCTAACTATGACATATGTAACAACTCTAGCATAATAATATATTACATATTGTAATGCTACTAAATTTTTAAAAGTTATTTTTATAATATACTGTGATCACATTCTGTCCCCTTCCCCACTCCTCCAAGATTCCCCTCAACTCTTCCTACTCACTCAAATGTTTATGTTCTCTCTCTTTCCCTGCTCTGTTTCTATCTCTCTCTTTTAAGTCTTGCTCACTATAAACAGTACCATCCCTGGGCAGTACTTGTGGGCCTGGCTTGTATATAAGAAAGCTAGCTGAGCAAGCCAGAGGAAACAAACCAGTTAGCAGCATTCACCTATGGCCTCTGCTTCCAGTTCCTGCCTTGAATTTCTGCCCTGACTACCCTTCAGGACAGATTGTAAGAGTTAAGCTAAATAAATCCTTTCTTTACCCCGTCAAAGTAAAGCAAAACATGAAACAGCCTGAATGCTACACTGTCTTGAAATTTCTTCCACCAGACTAATTACTGCATTACTTCTTATGTTGTGTTTTATTTTGTGTTATGAGATGGGATCTCATTCTGTATCCCAGACTGACCTATAATTCACTATGTAATCCAGGCTAGACATGAATCCTCTGCCTCAGCTTTGTAAGTGCTGAGATTACAGGTGGGAGCGAGTCAATTACTTTTAAAGTTAGCCTCATGAAAAGTCTCATTATGTGAAGAAATGGAGATAAATCTTCTGCCAGAACTAAGCATGCATGGGCTCTGGTCCATTTCCTAACACAACCCTCATTTACACTTGGCATTTGATAAGCCTGACCTTTTCTGTCCACATTTCTGTCAGCATTCTGATCTTCTTGGTTCTCAGCAGATGCTCCCATTAATCTCTGCAGACAGCATCCTAAGTTTTTCGCTAATCTGCTTCTTCAAACCTCTCCAGGTCCCCCCACAAACCAGTGCCAAAGGCTAAAAGTTGAGATTGTGAGGCAGTCACAGCAACCAACCTAATACAAATAGTCTGGATAGGTTGTTGCCAATACCTAAGAAAGCCAACTCAAAGAAAGGATTATTTATTTATTTATTTATTTATTTATTTATTTATTTATTGTTTAGTTTATTTTGAAATTAATTTTATCTATTTGTTATTTATTTATTTTCATTCACAGTTTCAGAGACGTTGGTTCATGTTTCTTCGTCCCATGTGCCTGACAGCCGTCGTGGTGGAGGAAGCATACAGTATGCGTCAGACACTAAAGTGGAGAGCAAGTGAGGGACGGGGACAAGGTGGAAGCTTCAGTGACATCCCATTCAACTTACTTCCTCCAATTATATGGATCCCCCAAAGTTTCAGAGCCTCCCAAAGCAGCACCATGTGCTTGGAACCCAGTATTCAGCACTAGCCCGATGAGTGGCATTTCATACTCATAAAATCCATGCTACAGTGTTTGAACTTTATTGAGAGGAGCCATAACGGGTTTTGAGGAGTATGATTTTGTTTCAGAAAGGTTATTTTAGGCTGTAAGGAGGAAATAGACCTTTAAAAGGCAATGCTGGAGACCAGGGGTATCAGAAAAATTGTTGTGAAATTCCATGAGAAATTACGAAATGTCAAATCTAAAGGATTTTTATGGGGTGGATGGTAGAATCAAAGGGTAAATGTGATGCCTGAGTGTGGACAAGAGCAACAGAAGAAGGGACTGGAGAGATGGTTCAGCAGTTCAAAGCGCTGACTGTTCTCCCAGAAGTCCCAGGTTTGCCTCCCAGCACACACATGGTAGCTCATAACCACCTATGACTCCGATTCCAGGGGACCCAATACCTTCTGGCCCCCATGGGCACAGTGCACAGGTATACATGCAAGCAAAATGCCCATACACATTTTTTAAGAATAGAGAAGAGGCATCGTGACCTCTGAATCTTTGATATGAACTTGAAAGCTCATCTCCAGGCATTGACGTGAAGCAACCAGGTCGGTAAGACACGATGTCACCTGTTGAAAGGACACCAATTTAGAGTGGCTACATTTCTTTTAAACATGAATAGAGGGTTGTTGAAATGAAACATTAATGACTGATCCACAGTATGCTAAAGAAATTGAATAATCTTTTAAGATCAAATGTTAAAGACTCCCCGAAGACCCTATAGTATAAAAAAGGAAACTCTCACAAAACTGCATTAGACAATATCACACCCTGGGGAAGACAGGAGAACATGGAAGCTCATCTTACTGCTGGTTGACAATCTACAGACTTGATTTTTCTGCAGAAATGCTAAAGGAACTGTGGTCTGTACACACACACACACACACACACACACACACACACACACACACAAGGTCATTTATTAAATAACAGCAACTTTAAAAGCCATATATAATTAGAATATACATCAAATTTTGAATATATCAACAAATTGTGAAACAGTCATGATAGAATACTATTCTGCTATTTGAATGAATAAATTAGATCTAATTTTATTTTTAAAATAGGTAAGTCTTGGAAACTATAATTTTAAGTGAAAAGCTAAGTTTGTAAAATTTACCAGTGATGTTTAAACAACACATCACAGTCAGAACAATCCTACACAAAGAAAGCAAATGGCAGAAACCTCTACAATGTGATTTTGAGTTATACTACAGAATCATAGTAACAAAAACAGAAATCAATGGAACAAAAGACCCAGATTAACCTATGCAACTAGAGCCACCTTGTTTTTAGGGAACATGCTAAAAATACACATTGTAGAAAAGAGTCTAGTTGACAAATGGTGCTAGATATTCACATGGAGAGAAGCGAAATTGGACCCTGTATCTCATCCTGCACAAAAATCTATTCAAAATGGAACAATGACCTTAATGTAAGATCTGAAACTTAATGTCACAATTGATAGAGTAGAACATTTCTGGATATAAGCATACAAGAGGACATTCTGAAAAGACTCTAATAGTGCAGGAAATAATGGCAAGAACTGACAAATAGAATCACAGAGACCCAAAAAGCTCCATCAAAGAAAACAATTGAGCAAAGGCACAGTCTACCCAGTGGAAGAAAGTCTGTGCCAGCTACACACTGGTAGGAGATTAATATCTAGAATGTATAAGGAACTCAACAAATTAAATGCCAAAAAAAGTAAATAATACAACCAAATGGGCAAATGAAATGGATGGACAGTTCTCAAAAGATGTATAAACAGCCAGTGGATGCATGGAAAAAATCATCAACGTTTTGAGACATCACAGAAATACAAATCAAACATACACTAAGAATCTAACTCACTACAGTCATATGGCTATCATTAAGAAAAACAGAACATAACTATATTTTAAATAAATAAAAGTAAAATAATAATAAGAATAAGAAAAACAGAAAGAAAATGTTGGTGAGGGTGGTGAATGCAGGAGGGAAGGAACTCTATGAGAGGCTGGTGAGAATGTAAATTAGTCCAGTTACCATGGCAACCAATATGGTGGTTCCTTAGAAAACTAAACAGAACTGCTGTATGATCTAGCCATAACACTTCCAGGAATATATTTGAAGGACTCTAAGTAGCACAGTACAGAGACACCTGATAGATTATGTTTATTGTAGCAATATCAATTGTTAAGTTATGGGATGAATTTAGGGATCCACCCACCAATGAAGGAATAAAGAAAATGTGACTTAATATTCAGTGGCATTTATTACGCCTCAGAGAATGAGATTATGTCATTTGAAGGAAAATGGAACTTGAAATTATCATATTAAGCAAAATAATTCAAAATCAGAAAGAAAAATAACATGTGCTTTCTCTTATATCAGAAACCTAGGTTATAGGTGTATATGTGTTATATGTAGTTGTTCATGTGGGTGTGGGCACATGTGCATGCAGGTGTGTGTGTGTGTGTGTGTGTGTGTGTGTGTGTGTGTGTGTGTGCATGTGCCTGTGGAGACCAGAGGTCAATGTCATGTGTCCTCCCCAATCACTCTCCACTTGATTTTTTGAGACAGGGTTTCTCAGATCCAAGTGACTGGAGCACACTGATCTGGCTAGATGGCTAGCCAACAAGCTTCAGGAATACTTTGGCTTCTGCCTGCATGGCCTGGGGTTGCAGGATGCTCTGCCACATCTGGCTTTTATGTGTGTGCTGGGGGTTGAACCCAGGCCCTCAGGCTTGTGCAGCAAGCCCTTTCCCACTGAGGAATCTCCTCAGCACCTCACATTGACAGTTCTTATATTGTTATTTATACTTCTCAACTTGAAAGTGTTTTATAACAAAAAAGCCAACGGGAAACTAGAGAACACACCTTTTGCTATTGTGTCAATCAGCTACCGGATGCACTGTTCTCAAGAGTAACTAGCAAGATGGATAAAACAGGCCCCTGTCCTTAAGCTTTCCATATCTGTTTAGACAATATAATACGTAAGTGTGGGACCTTGGTGTGGGACAGATTGAATTGAAACACAGACTTAAAAAAAATGTGGTTTGAGTCTAAAGGCAGATCTTGATTCTGAAGGGCACCAACTCTGAGAACCTGCATTTCTTCCCTGCTAAAGGGAAGATTTGGCAGAACTCTGTCTGAAACATTGTAAGCCTGCAGGAGGGAAGAGATGGTGCCATGGAACATTGGAACATGGTCTCAGTCCTAATTTTACTATAGCTGGAGCACTCCTAGTGAGTCCTGCAATATAATATTATGAACATCCTCTTTAACACCGCCCAGTGTGTGTCCCTTTCTGCTAGTGGCCCCATGGAACAGGAGAGCAGATTGTCCACAGATACTGCTGGTCCTTGTCTACCCTGTCTGCTCTCTCAGAAGCACGCCTACTTTGTGGCCACAAATGCATCTGTCCCGAGGAAAGCCAGGACAAGGGCCAAACAACATGAAGTAATCCAGAGGATTCCTGGTCCAGAAACTGGTATCTGAGTTCTTGTAACCTCAGATTGTCCATTTTGCTCTTTATGAAAATATGCTCTCTCTCCTTTAAGCCTGCCTAGATTTTTCATGACCATTGTAGGTATTCAGGGTGATAGATAGCAGACCACAGCACTCCATGACATCCGCCCACCCTTGTGCCATGCCTGAGAGAAACACTGGTTGTATGTAGCCGCCATGTCCTCATAATGTCAAAAAGGTTTTGAGGTCTTGGGCAATCTGCCTTTCACTTGAGCAGGCCTTCTTGCCAAGTGTTCTACACTCGTTGCTTTTCTCCAAAACTGTGAAAAGAATTTGATATAATCTTACAAGAAGCAGAGCTTCCGTTTCCACTGTAGCCCATCCTTATTGGTCACTATCTCAATAAGCCCTGACTCTGACCACTCAACAGCCCTGCCAGCACCAATTATGGTTAGCTATAGGCCATATCATAATCCAAACCGCAGATACAAAGAGTCTCAGATAAAGAAGGAGATGTTAGTAGACAGCATTGTCTAACTGGCTTTTTCCGAGACCTGCCCCTGGACCCATCCTACATTTTCCTATATCTATCCTTAGATTTGCTCTGTCCCACTCCAAGGACCCACACTTCTGTAAAAATATTGCCTGAACAGATATGGAAATCTTAGAGAAAGGGGCATATTTTATTCATCTTACTAGTTCCTCTTGAGTGCAGCACATCCTACAGTTGGTTGACTTAATGTTCAAAGAAGGAAAGAGCTCTCATCACTAGAATGTCCAAAGAGCCTAGAATAAAAAAAAAATCTTCTTCTAGACCTGGATGGCTGTGACCTGGTTAAGTCCTAATGAAAGGTGGACATTTTCTGTTGAAAGTACATGAGAAAAGCAATGAAAAACAGGACGAGATTGCTGACCTATTGGCCACCGATAGATTCTAGGAGATGGGCGGCAGGAGTAGGGGGAGCTGGCATCCAGTTGTCCACCTACTGGTGAGCCCACCAACCTCTGAAGCTTAGTTCCAAACTCAGAGTCATGCAGATGACCCTAATTAAACTGAACAAAACTGAAATGAGTAAGTGGGAGGAAAGATTTCTAAGGAGGAGTGGGCACTGGAAGGGATGAGAGGGAAATAGGAGAGGGTAATAGGAGAGGAACCAGAGCACATAGTGTACATGTGCGACTCTGTAAAAAGACAAAATTCACTAAAATGGAGGGGCAAGAGAAGTATGATGCTTATAGATCTAGAACATTGGATTTGACCACAGAGTTATTTAATGTGCATTCACTCAACAATTCATAAAACGAGTTACACCTAAAATGTACTTAGCACCTAGCTATTACTCCAATGTATGAAGCCTGTATCTGGGATAGTTATTGATATTGGGAGATTGATTATATTCTAGAAATGGAGTCAGGACTCCACAGTGTGTTAGTATCCCCGAGCGTCACTAATACTGACTTCATCATCTTAGATCCAGCTCTGTCCTTCCATCGGAAGTTGTACATCAATCACCACTGCTGTGTATTATTCTGCAAGGAACAGGACACACAGTGTTCTTTCCCCACTCCCTCCTTCTATCACCATTCACAGTTCTCAAGGACTATCTCTGGTTTAATTGATTAATTCACAGAAATTATTTCAAAGTTCCCTGTGTCTTCAAAATACAGATTCACAATTTGCTAAAGCAGAAGGCTGTGATAACTATCTGCTTGGCACTAAACAAACACATTCACTCAGCCCTTGCTTGGCTGGTTATGTCTCCAATTTGCCTTTAAAACATCAAAAATCATGTAAGTCTTCTAAAAACAAACACCTTTATGACTATGTGTACACCCTATTAAAAAAATTAGCCTGGTTTATTAGTTAGCATGCTGTAAACCAAAACGAATTACAAATACTGATACTGAAGATGTGCGTAGTTTCTACCCTCTGCTGCTTTAGCACAGAGAAGGTGCAAAGAGGACCTGGGAAGCATCATGTGATAATATTAATGGACTGTTTAGAGGTAAACTATTGTGGTACATATAGTTTTGTTCCAAGACAACTCTCTAAAGGTGCTTCAATGATGCTTAATAGCCCAATACCAAAAGAGACTGACATGGCTTCACAAAGTACCTACTAGAAACAAACATTGATGTCTTTCAAGAAGGCGTGATTGTAAAGAAACACCAACTCGCTGCAGGTAAAATGTTGGTTTGGGATACCTGAGTGCATTTAACTCTGGCTACACTAAAGTAACTTGGAAAGTGGTGTTTATTTAGTGACATGGGACCAAAAAAAAAGTGTGTAAGAAGACATCCTTTAAGTATAATGGATGGTCAAGGACGAGGCTCCCCTCTCTAAGCCTGTGCTAGAATGTTACTATGAATACTTATTCTTCAGAGTTCTTAGAGGGATTTTGTGTATTTTTTTCTCAGTCACTATTCTCCACTATTTCATTCAGTGGAGAACAGCAAGAACTTAAAAGCTAAGTTAGCAGGATAAGGGGATGTCTCCAGGGTCTGCTTGGTCATCTAGGAGAACGCTGAACTTGTTCCTGGGATGGACAAATAATTGAAGGTTCGGGGAAGAATGAAGACCCGGTCAGAGAAGGCGAAAGCGGCAGCTTTACCCTTTGGGGACGGGAAGGGCAGAAGGCTTTGAGTCCTCTAAACAGACTCCGGCCTGGCTACTTGATAGGATTGCTGGCTTCTCTTGCCCCAGTTGCTCCTGCTTAGATCTCTGCCTCTGTGCCTCCCCTGCCGTGTCTGCTCACAACACCTTCTGAGAATAAAGCCACTGTCACAGGGAAATGGCTCTCCTTGTCTTCTCATGTCCCTGTAACTCTCCAGGAAGACTTGACAACGGCATCAGTGACCAGAAATGTAAGATGCTCTCATGCATGCAGATGGCTTGGTTCCTTTTGAGCTGCTGTGACTGAACACCTGACAGAAGCGGTTTAAGGTGTCAAAGGTTTCAACTGTCAGTTCAGTCTTTCACGGAGAGGAAGGCGTGGCAGAGAAGACTGGTCTATGGCAGCGGGAAAAAGTGGTGAAGGCTGTTCACATCACAGAAGACAAGGAAACAGAGAGCATGGTGAGAATCATAGATGGGATGACCTTCAAAGGACCATCCTAGGGAACCACTCTGTCTGCTAGGCCCCACTCCTAAAGATTCCATAGCCTCCTGGTATGACATCATTAGCTGGATAACATGCATTCAGAACATGAGCCTGTGGGCGATAGTGCAGATTCAAAACACAGCAAAGATGGAAAATGCCTTAAACCTAAACAAGGAACACCCACTTATAATCAGAAGAAAGTCAAGTGGATGAAGAAGTGCATCCTCTGTCACTGAAGGTCCTGTGTGCCAACCACATCCTATGAATCATTAATCCACTAAATGCAAACTAAAATACTTTGTAAATTCCCCGCTAACTCTAAAATTCCGTACACACTGGATGCAAATTGAACATAGTAAATGCTAGAGAGGTCAAGGGGCCTTGAGAAGAAATATGGAACCATATCAAAGACAAATTCTCCTTCCTTTGTGTCTGCTCTCTAAAGGGAAGTTGCCTTTGCAATGTCTCAACAGAAAAGGAAGTATCTCATTTGAACCCTGCAGTTCCTAGCATGACCCATTGGTGGGCATCCAGATGTAGTTCTTAGGAAGCAGAGGGACTATTAGGCTTTGAACACATTACAGACATTGTAAACCCTTCCCACATCCATCATGTCTGTAAGGAAGAGTTGAAATGCACAGCTTTTTACACCAACTGGAGGCCCAATGTAGCAGGGAGTTTACATAACAAGATACTGAAAACTAAGGTTGAAGTTTTATTTCTCAAGCATTTGCCCCAAAAGGCTATTTTAGTGTTTTAGAATGTTTGTGCTTATTACACACACACACACACACACACACACACACACACACACACACACACACACACACACACACCCCACATTATTTAATTAAGGTATCTCTTTTCAACAGCACCGGGTTAAGCCTCTGGGCAACTGAAACTACACATCCATATAGTATAGATGCCCCTAGTGGCTGTTAGATGAATTGCTCTCACAGACTACCACACAAAAATATAGATCAGAACTTCAGAATTTTAAACAGCACTAGAAACCAGCTTGTGTCTACTGAAGCAGAAGTCAGTTGAGGAACATTGTGAGAAGAAATGCATAAACAACTTTGAATAGACAATTATGCAGAAACTTGGAAGGGGCTGCTGGAAGTTTCTCCCAAAGCAGAAACCTCACCAGCATCTCAGTGAGTCACCTCTGGGTAGCAGGTGTGCCAAGAAGTTGACCCACTCATCTTTTCAAGGTGACCTAGTAGACTTGAAAAAGGCAGAGCCCCAGGCATAGTGCCCACACCCATCCACAGGTCTGTCCACACCCTTAACTCACGGGGGCTGCTCTCATGGAGTGGAATGCCTGGGAAACTGGAGCAGATACCCGTGGAGCCCATTCTGCCCTCTGCCGCTGAAGACACATTATTCCATATTACTTTAAGCTAAACCTGAAGGGATGTCAGAACACACTTCACGTTGCCTAACTCTCCAAGGAACTTTAAATCTCTTACCCAATTTGTCCCTCCAAACAACTCTGGAAGGTAAAGCAGGTTTTATTACACTTGCCTGGCAGAGAGAGCAAATGGAGAAATATTATCTTTGTCATTTTTAAATGAATGTACCTTTCTTTCTCTTGTTCTTTCTTAATCTCCTGTCCCTTATCTCCACTTCCACAAGAAAAAGAAATCAAATGAGATGCTCATCTTTTCCCAGGATCATTTTTAATGTGACAGCAATGCTTGTGAGGGCTGATCACATACACAAAAGGAATTCCAATGCCATTTGGGGACTTTTAGTCAAGAGTCTACAAGTACCAGACAGCTAAATCTAGGAAAAATCCTTGTAATATTGATATAGCATGTTGTTCTGATCATGTGGCTTCCACACTGTTCATTTATCAAGAGACCTGCATAATTACCAGGTGCCAAGGCATGTCACGGAGGGATATTTTTAACCTACTCAATGACAATCCTCATTGCCCGTGAAGACTAACATGGTTTAACAAAGAAATGTTGATGCTCTGTGTTTAAAAGTCACATCTGCCACATCTGGGCGTCAGAAAGACCTAGAAGCTGACAAGTTTGGACTACAAGGAACTTGGGGCACCAAAGATGTTTGCCCTTCTTATTTAAATTAAAAGCTAGTTGGGCCAGAGTTACAGGCAGCTCCAAGATTACAAAATAGAACACGTCGTACTTCTCTCCCTCCTGGTTTGAATTTTCAAGAAACCCAGACATGTACTCTTGGCTGAATCATATCAAGTTGTTAAATAAATAGGTGAACAAACAACTACAGATGACATTCTTTATTATTAATGGAATTGGGGTTTCAAAGTTCATGTCCGCTGTACCATAACCTGTTGCCAAACACAGACCACAGTATTATTCACAAATTAGAACATGTGTACAAATCTCAACCTGCCACCTGGAGGTAATACCCACCACCTTTGGACTTGGTCCATTAGCATCTCAGAGCATGCACCTAGATTTCATTAGTTCCATTGAGGGCAGATATTTTTGTTCTGACTTTGCAAGTAAATAGTCACACCTAATAAAACTGAGTTATCTGTCTACCCTAGAAGATATTTTTTTCAGTCCACTGGTATGAGTTTCAGGTTCTGTGATGCAGTGTGATTCAGCTGCCTCCAATGTCAGAGAAAAAGAAGTACCTAAGCAATTAGCAACCTACCATGGACATTGAGGAAGGACGTGGCAAGAGTGAGGGTCATGTGCTCATCCTAACTGATGCCACCTTAGTTGTTTTAGTCTGCAAATGCTATCATTGGGCTGTGGAAATGAATTTACATGCTAGCCACCCTCAGAGCTGAGCGTAAGTACACCATAGATGCCTAATGCAGAGTCACTCATTAAATTACCCAACTGATCTAGCATTTCCTTGAACTAGATAGCAGTGTAATAATGGTAACAATAATATCAGCAGCAATAAAAGCTTCCAGAATGTGCATCCCGCCCCTCCACCTTGCTCATCTTTTCAGAAAATCAAATCTGAATGCTGTGTCTTCTCGTGCATCTTCGAGATTTATTCATGAGTCACAGCTGAATGCTCTCTGTGTTGTATTTATGTGAACAAACACACATGAAAAAATAAAAAGAATGGGTTCCATTATCTCAATAGATGTGTGCTTGTCAGCATGTGAGACATTCTCCATCCTGGGCAGTCTAAATGTTCAGCTACTCTTTTAAAAACATCAGTCAGGCATTGTAAGACACACAGGCACAGTGTAAGCAATGGCCTTTAGATGTGTCCCTGCTCCTATTAAACACACACTGCAAAATAGAAACAAGCTGGCATTGGAAATTTCTGTGATACAGGCTTAAAAGCTATTTATTTCGACTGCAATCTACCTAGTGCACCTGTAATAATTTTATTAACTGTAACAATACATTGAGACATTATTGAAAGAATTTTAACAGGTATCCCATTTACTGCATCCCCTTCATCCCCAAACACACACACACACACACACACACACACACACACACACACAGAGAGAGAGAGAGAGAGAGAGAGAGAGAGAGAGAGAGAGAGAGAGAGAGATATGAAAATGTACATAGAGATCTTCTTATTCTTTTGCCAACAAAAGGCCTCATGGACGTTTAAAATATTTATAGCATTTTCTATTAAGTCCTAAAAGCTTCCCAGGTATACAGTATCTATGAGGAGGCACAGTTATTGTAGAAACTACAGACTATAAGCCTTGTCATCTTTTACATGACTCAGCCACACCAATTAATTTACCCTTTCCTTCTCTAAAGGACTTAGAAAACAAAACAGTTTTATTTTAAGAATACATTTTCTCTGGGATTTATCTTTGTGTGTAAATCATGTTACGTTGATGTTCTGGACAAACTTCCTCTCTGCTCATATCAACACTGACTAACATCTAAGTCTGGAAAAACTTGGGGGAAGGCAATTGACTATGACGTTCTGTGAGAAAAGAATGATAAGATAACGGGCTGGGGGTTTTGAGACTTGTACTGCTTATGCCTATCATGTTTTCATTATCACTAACCTTAAAATGTCCATTCACCATAAGAGTCCCCTACCTTTCCAAGCACAGAAATCATGACACAGTTTCCCCACTAGCCACTAGAACATTTTACAAAGCATGCATGGAAGTTGACATCCATCTTTTCAGGCTAAATCTATAATGGAGTCATAATGTGCTCTGCTTTCGGTACCAAGCAAAAGCCCACAAAGTAATGATTTCATTTCATTAGAAATCAATTTCTTAGCTCCACTGTGACAAATTAGTATAAGTTTATGGTAAACCCAAACACTAGTCTCTCATAGCTTCGGACTGTGACTTGACATGACCCTTGTGGAACTAAAAACCAAGGTGTGACTAGTGTTGGAGCCTCTTAGAGGCTCTGAGAGGAACATCCTTCTGTGCTCCACGAGGTCACTGGTCCTCCCTAGCTTGTGGTTCTTTCCTTTGTCTTAGCACATCATTCCCTACTCCTCTTATCTCATCATGAACCCAAATCTCCCACTGTATCCTTCTTATATGCACACGTGATTACATTTAGGACATAACCTGTATGATTCAGGCTCATCTCCCATCTCGAAGCCCTTGATCACATATGCAAAGTTCTTTTGCCATACAAATGACTAGTCACTGGCTCTAGGGACTTAGTCTTCCTCTCTTAGCATGTCATTGTCTAGTCAGCAACACCCAAGAAGGATGAAGGATTGGCTTTGCTTTTAAAATTAGGCATTACTCAGAGATGGTGTACACACCTTAGAAGTTATAATTCACAAAGAATGAAAATCTAACCTGCAGTATCAAGTTCCGTTCTAAATATGGCATTTTGAACAGTTTTTGGAAATGAATCAGGAACAATACTATAAATTCAAGAGCTCAGAATCAGGGTTTTGGGTTGTAGGTAACAGAATCCAACTTTGGTGAGCTCAAGTAGAAAATTTCATCAGTGGACAGATGAATCAAAGGGAGACTGGGAAACTTCCCACCAACCTTGGTCAGGGACCTAGAAAGGCTGGTAATATACAGGAGTGTGACTTTCAACCCATCAGGGACACTTTGATTCATATGTTTCTGGATTTTTTGCAAAACATATTTGAAGGCTTTTCCCATGAAATGTGAGTAACATGTGAGTTCTAGAAGCATATTTAGAGATATGCATATGAAGCACTTACAGCAAGGTAAGTCTGACATGTACTGTTGGAAAAAAATGGAGAAGTCACCAGCCCTTGTCCTGCATGCAAATCCAACCATGGAGAGTTTTTTGACTGTCTGTTGTAGCTAGAGTTTTCCTGACTGGCCCACAGTCAGGACAAATCTCTGACACACACCAGTCCCACAGCCACTCAGACCCAACCAAGTAAACACAGAGACTTATATTGCTTACAAACTGTATGGCCGTGGCAGGCTTCTTGCTAACTGTTCTTACAGCTTAAATTAATCCATTTCTATTAATCTATACCTTGCCACATGGCTCGTGGCTTACCGGCATCTTCACATGCGGCTTGTCATGGTGGTGGCTGGCAGTGTCTCTCTCACCCAGCTTCCTGTTCTCTCAATTCTCCTCTCTGTTAGTCCTGCCTATACTTCCTGCCTGGCCACTGACCAATCAGTGATTTATTTATTGACCAATCAACAACACATTTGACATACAGACCATCCCACAGCACTTCCCCTTTTCTTTTCTTAAAAAGGAAGGTTTTAACCTTTACACATCTCCAAAGTCAGCTTGGTACATTTGGGAATTTGGGCGTAGCTTTTCTTACTACTTCCTGCTGGAGGGGAGCGCTGTATCTTATGGGGGACACAAAGAATATTTTAGGATTATGGAGTAGTCCATGAGGGTGTATCGTCTGAGCCAGTTGCCTTGAAACGGTTCTGGATGTTGGATCATCCAGATGATGTCATCGGAGACCTTTCAGGTGGTCTTGGCTGGTCAAATCTGATGTATCTTAATCTGGAACAAATCCATAGCCTCTGGCTTTCTGTGGAAACAAAAGCAGAGCCTCCTTTCCAAAGCAACATATCCTTACATCCAAATTTTGAAGTCAAGGTACCTTTAAAATAAACATTTTGGCATAACTCAACAGCTTTTGTAATCAAATGTTTTTCTTCAGTTACAAATATCAAAGAGAACATAATCTAGATTCTCTGTGTGGTAGCCATCTTTATGTGGCTTATTTTTTTATATTAGCTTGAGCCTATTGCTTTAAACTGCAGCCTTCTAAGCCTGAAATGGCGCTGGCGCTATGGCTGCTGGCTCCGCCCACTTCAGCTTCCCAACATGGCGGTGGTACGTTTTCCGCCAGCTCTGGGAGCCATAAACTCTCAGAAATAGTGGGTCTATGCTTCTATCAAAGCAGCGTGTAGCCCAGAAACCTCTTTTTTTGTTTTGTTTTGTTTTGTACTAGCAAAAGCTAAATCCACCACACAGCTTAATGTGCCACTTGCAGAGGCCTCATACTGCAGGTCGAGCATGCATGCACGCCAGTAGCTCAAACCAGCAGGCTGCTGCTCATTTGAGAGAGACAATTAGGAACTGTTTTTAGCTCCATTTTAGAATCTTTTTTCTCAGTTTTTAGGTGGAAACTCTTGCCACCACGTTGGACGCCATTTGTAGCTAGAGTTTTCCTGACTGGCCCACAGTCAGGACAAATCTCTGACACACGCCAGTCCCACAGCCACTCAGACCCAACCAAGTAAACACAGAGACTTATATTGCTTACAAACTGTATGGCCGTGGCAGGCTTCTTGCTAACTGTTCTTACAGCTTAAATTAATCCATTTCTATTAATCTATACCTTGCCACATGGCTCGTGGCTTACCGGCATCTTCACATGCGGCTTGTCATGGTGGTGGCTGGCAGTGTCTCTCTCACCCAGCTTCCTGTTCTCTCAATTCTCCTCTCTGTTAGTCCTGCCTATACTTCCTGCCTGGCCACTGACCAATCAGTGATTTATTTATTGACCAATCAACAACACATTTGACATACAGACCATCCCACAGCAGTCTGTGAAACAGCCTCACTTTCCTAAGATGCGTACCCATGACTTGGGCCATCTGAGTCCATTACTCTTGAGCTCTCAGAGAATGTTCTCCTTTGTTTCCATCAATACCGGGAAGCAGTTGCTTTAGTCTGCCTTGCGTTGCTTTAATAGACTACCTGAGACTGAGTCATTTACAGGAAAGGGAGATGTATTTGCTGCCCTACTTTTGGAGGCTGGGAAGGATAAGCATGGCACAATGATCTGTGTTGCATCATTTCACAGAGGAAGATGGAAGGGCAAGTGAGTGCTAGAAAGAAGGAAGGGACCAATTATATTTTTACAGTAAGTGCATTCATATGATAACAAGCCCACTCCAGAGATAAGCACATTAATCCGTTATATGAACACATTAAACCTTGTAAATTCCCACCCCTTAATACTATTTATTGAAAACTGGGTTTCTGACACATGAAATTTGGGGGATGTCGTCAATTCGTAGCAGGTATATCTTACATGCTGTTAAGTACCACCTCCCTGCAAATAGTAAGACTATTTGAGCATTAAGTGTAAGGAAGACAAGATAAAGATAAATGCCCCATGCTTATAGACAGAAGACAAAACTGACTCCAGAAAAGTGAAAGCAGTCAATTAAAAGTTAGGCATGGCAGGAGTCACCAGAGGAACAATCCAGAGGCCACATGACCATCCACATACACATACATTTTCCTGTTAGCTCCTTTATTCATCTTCTTACTCCTATTATTTATTTTATTTCACTTGATAAAACTTTAATTCTCAATTTTATTTCTTGATTTTTTTTTAATCTAAAAGGTTGAAAAAGACCAATCTAATTTGCAAAACACTATGTATTATACAGTTACTAGTTGTATAGTTACAACCTGGAAAAATCTTTAAATTGTATACATTTCAAATTTGGAGATGGAGTATATAACAAGCTGTAGAAATAGCAATTCTGGTCATGATCAAAGAAATTCTACAAACATCTGAAATTTTTTATTGGTTTATTAAGATTTTTGACCTGAAGCAAAGAGAGAAAAAGTTCAATAGCATTTAATTCTGGTTGTGAAAACATGGGT